>NC_074707.1:37377974-38094676 GCF_024334085.1 Lutzomyia longipalpis | reverse complement strand
TATTTAATGTCAGTGCGGAGGAGTATTTACAGTATTCTATGTTTGGTATTTTTTATTATTTCATTCCTCGAAAAGGGATAATTTAATTTAATGGGGATATTTTTATATGTTATTTTGGTATTTTGGTATTACTGTTAAAAAGATTTAAAAGATCTAAAAATATGTAACTTTTAGACCACTAGTCAAGACACATTTTGCCCTGCAGAAATTAAATGAATGGACCAAAGAAAATTATAAGAAATTATTAAGATTTTGGTTCGAGAATTTATATAGCAACCAAAATAAAAATTTTACAAATCAAACACGTTTAGTACAACTTCTGTACTAAATAAACGTGCTCTGGCTAAAGGAAATAAAAGATTTTTTACTAAAATATAAAATATACAAAAAACCTAAGCAAGAATAGTTTTTTCTAAGAATCAACACGTCTTTTAGCAAGTTTCCTAACATTTCTTGTAATTCTAGACTTACAATATTTTCCCGATCAAACTCGAATATATCTGACGAAAATAAATAATTTTCTGATCAAGAGTTATTTCCCAAAAATATGGGGAATGAAACTTACCATTACCTCATGCTATATGCTAATTATTCATCCGCTAAATAGTCTTTGAAAATGATATTGTGGTTTTTGAAGCGAGTGATTTAGCTTTTCATTTTGGATGCTCGAGATAGAGTGAAAATCAAGTAAATAGGTGATTTGGCTGACATTAATTAGATGGAAAATACCAAACACTGTGGTTTCTGCAAATTAGCTAAAAAGTCCGATGAAGTATTTCGCATGTTTGAAAATAAACATGGCGCACAGAGTACTCTCTCACAGTCATAGAAACTTCTCTGGGGGGGGGCAGTTGAATCATCCACCCATGAGATTTTGGGTTTTTGTTGCCCGGCAAAATTTGGGGGGGGGGGGTATTATTCTGAAGATGCTCGCACTAATCATGGATGTTTACTCACAGAGAGAAATATTTATTTAGAGATTCTTGTGTACCTATTTGAATGGTCCTTATCGGGTGTTAAAGTGGATTATTGTCTTTCGCAAGCACACTCACACAGCCACCTTCCCCCATACCACACCGCAGCATCCCGAGACTCTCAGAGATTTATGTACCTGATGGGTATTTCGTCGACAGGTTCTGTTTTCTGCCACGCAGAAGCTATGGCATAGTGCCAGTAAAATTAATATCCCACCCTCATCGTTGAAAAAGAAATTCCTTTTACACCGCAGCCAGCGCGGGATGAAATTTTTGTGGAGGACACACTGTTATGGGAAATTTCAACTTTGAGGGAACCCGCATGGAAACTTTCCGGGTACATTCCCTCAAAGTGGCTTCCGGTTCTTTTTATCCTCTACACTGTGAATGCCTTTTTGCATTGCGTCTCCACTTCCACGTGCCATGAAATACCCCAAAAACAGAGGATCGGGGGAGTCTCTGTTTAAATTTGTACATAAAATTATATTTGCACTTGTGCCGCGGCACATAAATTTCAACATGGTACAGGGTACACCATACGTAGACCATTTGGAAAATGGGCACAGAAATAGACCAAAAGTGTGCAGAAAAATGTTTGAGCCAAAAATACAAAAGTGCTGCGAGAAGGTGGAAAGGTAAAATAGCTAAACAAAGCACCGTCTGCACATGATATTCTCCTATGCTTGCATCTCCCACGTAAATTATGATTGTAGCTTAATCACCAAACATAATAAGCACTATGATAAATTAATTATCAACAATGTGTGTACCACATCACCGTGGTACGTTGATCTGCTGTATGTTACCAAACAAGAAGGTTAAATCCCACCCAGAAGATAATGCCCCGAAATCAATATAACATAACGTATGCATAACTTTACCTTGGAATAATTAATTATTATGTATCCCCCATCATACCGCCATCGTTCCAGCTCCAAGTGAAAGTGACTTAAGTGGTGTAGTGGTGGCATCTGTTTTGGCAAATTCACTCCCAAAATGGGCGCTCTGCAAAATCTCATTGATGATTTTGCAGAAATTGATTCCCGGGCGCTTTTCCCCCTTTGATGACGAGGGGGTGTGTTTGCGTCCCCCGTGTAGAGTGTGAAAATTTTATGAAAACATCTGAGTCATCCCAAAAGCTCGCAGCGTCTTTCCTCCACATCACACACCACAATTAATCACTACTGATATGCCGCCATCCATTGTCGGAGCATTTAAATAAATATTTTAATTTTAATATTACTCAAATATCAGAAGTTGAATTACACAGATATAGACTACAATGGATATGCCATCTTAACTTTGAATTTGATACTTTCCAAGGCCAACTGCATGGAAAATATACCTTATTTGTTAAGTAAATAGTAAAATTATAAAAGTTTAAACAGGTGCATTGCGGAGACAGTTTGATAACAAATTGAAATGCTACTTACAGAAAGAGATGTAGAGAGAGAATTATAAAAGGATTTTTTTTGCAAAAAAAGCATGAAAATATTACTTTGAACTTAGCGCAAATTCGTTTGTTAAATTTTTTTGGGTACCTAATTTATAAATTTTTTATGAACTTTTACTTGACACCTATTCCACCTATTTACTCCAAATGACTTATCAACTCTGAACTAACCTAACCTTTTTAAAGAATGGAAAAATAATTTTAAAAAAAAAACTGCAGATAGAATATTAAAATATCTGCCCCTATAAAGTTGAAACAGGAAATAAGAAAAAACACTAAAAAGCTTCTTTTAAATTGTGAAATGTGTCTCAGCTGAAAGATATAAAGTTTATAACTTTAATGAATACCTAAAATGTTTCATTTAATTAATTCTTTTTAATTTATACAATTTTTTTTTAAGAATTCACAGATTTGTTTTCAGCATTAAGTTGATAACTTTACAGATCTATCTTTTACAATTCTTTTTCATAGAATGTTTTATATAAAAAAAAATCAGTTTTAAAAATGAAAACATCTTTAGTAGATCAGCTTCATTTATTAAAAAAAAACTTCCTAATTCTTATAAAAAATACTTCTCCAAATTTTAATAAGCAAATCAGTCACAAAGTATCCAAAAATGTTGCAAAGCACAAAATTGAGACTCAATTTAGAAGTTTGTGCTACTTACCATATTTATTGAGAGCACTATATGTGAGTGAAACGAGTGAAACCTATAATAAAATGCAGTTTCTATAGATACCTACTCCATAAATTTGTTGATCAATGGCTTTAAATATATAAAATGGTGCTTTACAGTGATGCTCTGTAAATAAACACACGAAAACCCTGAATAAATGTACATAGTAGCACACAAATGTTTATAAATTTTGTACACTAAATATTCCACATTTCTAGATACATAATTTGCACCATCATTGATGTACAAAATGGCTCTGAACAGACGGCGGCAACTTTTGGTTGACGTCTTCGCGAGGTAACTTTTTTGTTACCTCAAAGTAACAAAAAGTTTTCTCAAAAAAGTTACCTCGAAAAAGTTGCCTCACAAAAGTTACCTCCAAGTGCCAAAAAAGTTGCCTCGAAAGATTTTTGTGACAAAAAAAAAGAATTGTGCGAATTTTCACCTGAAAAATGCATCAAGAGCATACGGGAAGCCCTCCGGGGGCACTGCAATGCGTTTTTCCCCGTATTTCTCACTTTTTTGCACACACAAAAAAAGTTGCTTTGCGCAAAAAAGTTACCTCCATAGTAGTGTCAAAAAAGTTACCTCGGGAAGACGTCAACCAAAAGTTACCGCCGTCTGTTCAGAGCCAATGTATTTACAATTACTTTGCAAATCTGAAAAGGAATCTAATTTTATTTTATTTCTGGCCCTAATGTGGACAATGCGTGTAGAAAAAATTCCTTTAGTCGCTACTTAAATCAACAAAGCTTTTTACACGCCAATACATTACAAACTTTTACATCGCTAAGTTGGTTCTTTATTTATTCTTTACTTTCAAAATCTCTTTAATACACTCATCAGAGAAACTTTTGTACTTACACGAAAAAAGGCAATAGAGACGTAAAATTATCGTAAAAAGCTCTTAATTGGAAAAGCACAGACATATCGATAAATACAATAATTCGAATGAAGTAAATTGCTATTACGAACTTTTCCTTTATCCATACCCATAAAAGCGAGAGTGTGCGAGGAGTGAAAATCCATTAGCGGGCGCTTGTATGAACGGCGAGAAATATATACACATTTTCTTCCATTATAAATTTTCCACCCTAATTACCCCCCTGTTTATATTAGTTGTACATTTTATGTGTTGGCATTTCACTTCATATGTGTGCCACCGAACCAACCCTGAAACTTACCATTTGCTGAGGCTTTTGGCGAAAGGAGGAAGAAACGGCGAGTGTTGGAGAATTTACAGTATACAATATAAATTCATGTACTTGCGCACCCGAAGAGGATTGTGGGTTAGGTGTTTTTGGGGAACTAATAGACATACCACAATGGGTATGAATTGGGCGGGTGAAGGAAGGTCTTCAACATCGAGGGGGTTGGTTATTTATTGCATCCCCTCGCGGTAAAATTGCGCGTACACGGTCGATGGTTAAATTGTGCGGAGCTAAAGACTCATATGCGGTATATAGGGGGGAACGCAAAAAAAGAAGGAAAAACGGAGCTCCACAGGTTACTTTCTGTCAGACCCGAGACAGGCCGTGTGGAGCTTTTTTTCCCCCTCAATTCTGTTGCGAACATATCGGAGGGAAAATTTTACATTTGGTCGCATAAATAATAAAAATTTTAATTCGGAAAGGAGTTTGTTTTTGTACTTTGTGGGCGTCGCTTTTCATCTCTCTCTCTGTGAAGAAGCCCCACGACTTGCGCCAAATGTGTGTATCTGTGCGGGGCGCCCCCCCTTTGGAAATTGCGATGATGGCATAAAATATTGGGATCGAAAAAATTATTCACACCTGGGTACACACCAACTAAAAGGTAGATATATCTTCTTTTTGTACCTCCCGATCAGTCAAGAATGTATTGCGATTCCCACCGTATTTCTTTTGTGGAATTTTTATTCGTTTCCCCCCACCGATGTGGTATAAAAAAATTCAGCTACAAGAGGATTTTGCCAAGGATTTTTGCCCGAGAAGTTTCCCAAGACAAAGAAATGTGAAAGCGACACATCATATTTCTAACCACTTTTTGCTGGTAAAAGAAAAACATTGTCTATTCTTCAACACACAAAAAAAAGAACATGAACAAGGGGATGGTTGTTGTGGTGAAAAATCCACTTCTATAATCCTCCCACAGGACTCCCTTTAACTTTACTCCCACACCTTGGAAAAGTTTGGAAAAAAATAGCGCACTAAAGCGGTGAAACATCTCGACGTTTGCCTTCTTCAAGAAGCTACAAAACGCGTCATGAACAACATGAGCAAAAGAACGTAAATCAAGAAAAATTGAAAAGTTTATTATTTCTGTTACAAAATTTATCGCAGATAGTTTACCAAACAGATGAGAGTTCATTTCAGATTTTCATATAATTTTGTAGCAACTTTTTACACTATGTTTTTGAAGGTAGTTTTTACTTATAAAATGCATGAGAAAGAGGTTCAAAAGAAGAAAATTTTTAGACATCCAGTAAAACGTAAATATTCAAATATTTTGACAATTTATTTTAACATTTTAAGGCTGTTTTTAAAATACTTATCCGTTGCTAAAATCTTCTTTTATGTTTAATATTTTTTATGTTATGAAAATTATAAATTAATATTAAAATAAATTAAAAACATCAACTCATAAAAAATTAATCACAATTTTATAATAAAGAAAACACAGCAAAAAAAAACCTTAAAATCACTTTTAATATGCAAATCAGGACATCATTGAAATATCAATACTCTTTAGCATAAAAAATTGAAAATAAATCAACATAAAATTGAAAAATATAATAGGCCATCGCTTGCCAATTTCCTGTCCATTTAGTTATTGATCAATGGTAATGGTAGTATCGACAAGTGCATTGATGTATTTGATGAGGTTATGGGGATAATCTATGTGGGGCCTTGATAAATTGGAGAATGGGAAAATTGAAATATCCCAAATAACAGCAATGCTTCAAGTTATTTAGCCAGAGATTGAAATTCCATTTTTTGTCACATCATGCAAATTCCACATAACGCTGAATCTCACTAATTACATAGCACAAAGCATATTTTAATGAAATTAAGTGGGTATTAATTGTTTAATTAAGTTTTTAATTAAATAAATTGTATAAGTTCCAAAATAGCTCAGAAATGCCAGAGGTTACACTTCATCAATTGATATCCCCTTTGTCCGAATTCAAATACTTCCCAAATTGTTCCAATTTTGTAAAGGGTTTTGTGGTTCTATTTTCTATTACATAATATTCATGCGAGGAAGTGAAAGGATTAACAAGTACATAAAACACTGACATGGATGTAAATAATTAAAATTAATTTAAAATTCTTTTTGGGTTTTCCTCCCCATTATCCATGGACTATATATCCTTATTGCTACATACACGTGCACTTGAGCTCGCAAAGACATTGTAAATGGGAGCCAGAGAGATCCCCTCAAAGCACACTCAAGGAGCTTTTAGAGGACTCGTGAGGAGAAAATCCACTTTAAGATTCCCAAATGGACAAACTTTTCACATTTCCCTCCTTATCCAGACTTTTCACTTTTAATTATCTCACCATGGTGTGTTATCAGTGTTTGTGGCACGATGCTCATCCTCATTGAAATATTACTGCACACATACACACCCATTTCGGGGAAAATTCTTCAGCAGAGTCGCGCGAAAGTAAATCCACCGGAATAAGTGATACAAGTGGAATGACTTTCTGCACAGAGTCTGTAAATTAAACTGTCATTTCGTACACTGTAGAGAGTCTTAAGGTGTTGTTGGATGAAAATGTTTTCACGGTCTCCCCGCCTCCCATTCAGGCATGGGGTGGACGTGAAGGTTCGCATTGAATTTATTTCGTTGAAAAAGGTACTTTGTCTGGAGTTTTCGATTCTTTGAAATAAATTACAGTGATGATTCGCAGTAGAATTTCCTTTTATTTTTATTTTTATTTGATTTAGGGTTTTCCAATACGATATAAACAGTAGATTCGGTTTGTATTTAGCTTAACCAAGACGATATTGATTAGAAACTTTCATAAACGTTCACATTTATTCAAAATAAAATATACATAATTAAAGATCATGATGGAGGCGCCGGGTGAATGCTCACTACATAGTTAAACACCTCCATTCCTCAAACAAAAGTACATGGAAAATTTATTTAAATGAAAATGAAAGAAAAATTTAAAAAGAAAATCAAAACCTAAAATGAAGCCTAAGAAAATTATCCTTGCTCTATAGACAAACTTTCCCTTTAGAGAACCAATTTTAGGGACAAACGAACTTTATGCTTAACCTAATTTGAAGCTTCCTTTATTTTCTCGCTCATCACACACTTGTGGTTCCTTGTGGAATTACCATCATTTAGCATCACATGCCAAATGATGATGGTGACAGGGTAGGCAATATCAGTTGAAATTCCTCTTCCATGTGGAGAAATTGGAAATTTATACAACATACACATTTTCTTAGTAAAGTACTCTAATCCCCGCCCCTCACTCTCATATACTTACTTGCTCATATACACTATGAAAGTAATTTGATAAACTTTTCCCTTCTTATTGTGCCTCTCAACACCCAAAGCGCACAAAGATGCTGATAATGAAGAGGAAGGAAAATGTAAATTACGTTTATTGTGAATTTTATTGACTCGTGCTCTAAATTAAGATTTATTGCGCTGAGTGTAGTGCATTCATTAATTCAATTCCAACGGCTGGGCAATTGTTAAAGTTGTATGCAAATGCATTTCCCCAATGGGGTCCCCAACTGTGAGCTATTTGCACCGTATATGTGCTCTTCATTTTGACTTGAATTGTGGGCATATTCTGGGCAAGTGGATAGAGTATACATTTATGATATATTAAGTACCTTACCTACATAATATAGCCTTTGGTCTTGTGGTTGGACAAAATCTCCTTTACAATTGGGTTTCATCAACCTCTCCATCTACAACTACAACCACTATTAGCATGTTATGTACCCCCCTGACAGTATACCAAAATGGGTCCCTGTGGTCCCTGTGTGGCATGGGTCATGTCTTTGAAGCATGAGAAAGGAACGACAAAGAGGTATTTAAGTTGAACAAATTGATAACATCTTCAAGTTCGAGCTTCCTGGCTCTCAGCAGTGTGGTGCTCTGTGAAAGTCAATAAATTACCACCCGAGACGGAGGTTTTCTTTGAATTCCAATGGGATGTATTATTCACAGCTGAGGGATGTTCTCGTATAGTATCAAAGATACACCACGTTTTGTATCAAATCAAAAGGAAAGGGTTTTTTTAAGAAATTACATGCTTTTGTAATTTGATGAATAATTTCATTCAATTCAATGTTGGTGCTTTAGTTTTGATCCATTGTCTTCAAAGAAAAATATCCTTTATTAATCTAATTTCAATCTATAAATGATTGAAAAATACAAAATCTAAATACAAGATCTAAAGGGCTGATTAGATCATTTCTTCGAACAAATAAATAAGAATAAAAATACTAAAAGAAATTTTAAGAATCAAATAGAATATTTCTGGTTCTTTAAAGCATTGACACTGATAAAGCCAAATATAGGAGCCAATTGTAAGTGAATAAATATAAAAGTTTCCAAATCTCCTTAATCCTAGTTACATTTAATTAATTTATTTCAAAAGCCCAGAATAGGTTTATTAAGTAAAAGTCATTTTGGTTGAGTTTATTTGAAATTGAGGTTTCCATGCTGTGTAACCGACAAGAGACAAAATGCCTCATTTGTGCCATCAGAGAAACTCATAACAATAAATAAAATTACCAACCAAGATTCTCTCATCGCTCTCACATTGTCGTATTTATTTAACACACATTCAGTGAGACATTCTCTTTTTTTTTATTCTCATTCGCTCAACACGTCATCTCCGGAGATACCCAAATAGCATGTTCTACGCGACACTTTATGTTTCATTTTATTTATTTTATTAGACGATATTTTTACGAATTGTAATAAAAAAAGGACAAGTCGGTGTGAATAATTCCAAAGAATTGGTGCAGCACATGGCAAAGTCGATGAATTTTATACATTCAGTGCAAGAAGCCTGGATAACAATCATATGAAATGGCGGAAGTAGTCAAATTTGATTTCATATCCCCACAGAAGCATAGAAACGAGAGCAATTTTACTTGATTGCCTCTCATCCAGGACGATTGGAGAGCACGTTGCTGAAGAGATGCACAGCGGGTAAATTATGCATCACAGGACCTCCGTTCTACACGGCGCCGTCTTCACCCATTGCATTGTTTCATGCAATAGGTGACTTATATGGGGTACGCGAGGTGGTATTTAGGTCACGAATATTAGATGAGATGCCTTGTGGAATTATTTTTCTCCAAAGGTATTTATTGATTCACTTTAATTTACCCGCCGATTGTGGATTCCATTTAATCATTCAATCAAGGATTGTTAGCTTAATCGACTTACACAGCGGTGGTATTGCTGAAATTTCCTTGAAAACGAGAGAAGTTTAAAACTAAGTTTTAAGTTAATTACAAGTCTGGGGAAATCCATTAAGATTGGGAAGATTTAGACCAACATTTGGGGTACTTTTTTCATCTGAAAGTTAAGACAGAAAATCGTTTAAATTCAAATTGGCGTACAATGGAAGCTCAGCAAAACTAGCCCAGTTTTTCATATTCAAGAATATTGATCTTGAAGCCTAATTAAAAGATTTCTTTATCCTTTTCTTTCTTTCTGTATTTGTAAAGTTTCAAATTCAGCTTTTGCAATGTCTATTGAAAAGTAAACTCCACATATATATTTTCCAGGAAATTCTTTCAAAAGATATATTTCACTGTTTTTCCAATTTTTCCTTTAAGAGTATAGAATTGTAAAGAAATCTCATAAAAAGATAAAACTCGACTGAGCGATGAGAAAGAAATTTTTACAATCTCAGGGGGAAACTTGAGCTTGGAAGCTCCCTTCTGTCTAGCCTATACTATATTCAAAGCAATTTAATCTTCAATTTCCTTCTGGGTGACATACAACCCCTCGTGCTGTAATATGTACATAGTGTATGACAAAGAATATGCATTAAGTGGTGTATGTAATTTGAGGCAAACAGCAAATTGGGTAAAGTGCACTCTCTTTTTCGCCTTGATAGGTACAATTTCTCAAGTTGCGGGTAATTGCAAACTTATGCTTTTGAAGTTTAAACACGATTATCTACCGCAAATCTTGGGACATCCCGGGGGCTGTGCCAGGTTTCCCGTGCAAAGCTTTAAATGCCAACGAATAAAACTTTTACCCCCGGGACACTGAAGAATCCCTCAGCGTAGTACACTTTCAATTGTAGAACAATGCTAGGTGCCCCGGTAGAGAAACCCTTCTACCGTATATAATGTTGAGCTATGGCACTATGTGTGTCTAGGGTTGGACAGCTCTGGGTGAAAGAGTGAGATGAGTCGTTAGCTCTATGCCGCTCATCAGGCACTCATAGGTTCAGTAGCCCACTGTTGCTCGTCCGATTCAGTTCGGGACCCGTTAGCTCTTCAAATAAGGGTAGTTATTAGCCCATGTAGGAATATCGTCCTACATATCAGAAGTGGGATAGGGTCCGCGTGTGCCACTGCGTGTGGAAAACCGTGAAAATCACGGCGCGAGTGAAAAGAAAAGTGAAAATTTCGGAGACGACGACGCAAAAGGCAGCGAGACAACATGGCCGCCACCGTGTGGAGAAAAATGCGGCGTAGAAGCAGCGAAATGCGACAAGATAGGACTGCGAAGACCATCGAGAAGCGCCCCAGCAACTGTGTGGTGGAGCACCCGGCGATGGAAGTAGCGCAAGTACCCCTGAATGCCCCAGGAAAGGGAAATAAAAAGAGAAAAATTGAAAGGGGAATATGTTTCTTTGAATTGAAAAAAGTCATGATAAATTTCTGAGAAATTTTTGGCAATTCCAGAAATTTCTATGTGTTAACCCTTTTGTGTATGCTATGTGTGAATGGTGGCCACCCGCACAAAATAATTGTCTTGTCTTGTCTTGCAATAACATGTCGTAACAGGAATTCCTTTTCAGGTTATTCATGATAATTTTTGAAAATATTTCATGTGAAACTGCATAGGAAAATTCATAAGAAAAAAATGAAAAATGTTTTAAAAGTGTTTCATATGTTCGTGAAATTAGCCGAGTTTCATGAAACAAGATTCGGCGAGATTGATGAAACATGAAATGTTTTTGCTGGAATTTGACCATATCGTGACATTTCGGTCGTGCCGATTGAATACTCGGGTATTGCGTCATATTAAATGTCATTTTATATGCGTGTTTGATTGTTTTGAATATTCAAGGTATTTTGTGAGGAAATGCAAGAAAAATTCCATTAAATATCATAAAGAAATTGCTGCAGAGTAAGTAAGAAGATAAAGAAGTGAGACAGGAGAAGCTTATGAAGATAAAAAGTTAAAAATGCTATGTGTAATTTAACTCTTTTAACTACAGGAAACACAAGTCGAGAAGGCAAAACAACACGGTTGCCATGCCCATGGGAACAAAGAAGCTAAGCGCAATAATACAGCGATTTGATTCAGATTGACCGACTGCATTGACACTGAAGATTGGCTTGTAGAAGTTGAAAAGGCGCGTTGATGTATCATTGGGAAGAGAGAGTGATAATTCTTTATGCATCTATGTGATTGAGGAGACCAGCAAAAAAAAATGGTTCATTGAGCCAAAGCGAGGCTGGATTCGTGGCAAAAATTTCGCGATGAATTGTTGCAATTCTTTCCTACCGTTGTGGATTTAAGGGCATCATTGTTGACACAAACTTTGAATCTCTCACGCAACTTCTCCGCGTGCTAATTGATGCGGAACAAAACATTGAAACATAGACGATTCCAAGCAAGACAGGCGCTATTCCAAGCGCAACTCTGGGTAAAATTCAGGGCGATACCATCCGTACCGCCATGGCAAGAAGAATGACATTGGGAAGCACACAAGGAAGCCAAAAAAGGAGAATGAGTAGAAAAGCACCGAAGATCGACGAAGCTCTGAGAACTTTGTTACAGATGCAAGAAGACCGGACATTTAATTGCTCAGTGCCCAAAAATCAGCGAATCTTAAGTAAATAATTCCAATGAATTCCGAGGAGAGATGAAGATGATTAAATTAAATTTCTTGGAGATACGAAACAAAGTAGATGAAATCAATAAAAGAATCTTAAGCCTACTGAGTGTAGATCAATGTGAGATAGAATAAAGAAATTACAGAAAAGTATTATTATTTATTCGAGGTTTAATTAGATGTTTTTTCAAAACAAATTTAAAAAGATAACCTTAAGTTTACAGGAAAAAAGTGAAATACAGATCGCAAGGTAAGCCTGCTAAATAGATTGGAGAATAATTTCTTTGTCATTTTAGAGAATGGCCATACAACGAGGAAGCAACAAAGAAATGTGAAGGATTTAAAAAATATCAAATATTATATGCTCCGCTCAGACACAAGCTAGAAGTAATGAAGGAAGGGAATCTCAAGCGTAGGACAGGAATTGAGGACTGGATAGATATTAAGGAAGGCTATGTGCCAAAGTCAAGCAATGGCTGTGTGCCGCTTGAAAGCTGAGTGCGCTAAACCAAGGATTCAATATCAAGTAGATGCAATGAAGAAAAGCAACCTGAAGTGTATAAAAGGAATTAAGAACTGGATAGAAGGAAGAAAATCACTGGCCAAGTCGAGAGCCGAAGCAAGAAGACTTCGTCTTCACCTGCTGAGCCCCAGGCTTAGTTGCTTCACAGAGTTCATAGTACTATGTGTACTCGATCATGGAAAAAGGCAAAAGATTAAAGAACACAAGATGACAATGATGAAATATAACGAAAGAATAAGGACACTGGATTGACCATTCACTTCATCAATGAGGACATTGATCATATCAGGAAGGCCGAGATGTAGAACAATGCTAGGTGCCCCGGTAGAGAAACCCTTCTACCGTATATAATGTTGAGCTATGGCACTATGTGTGTCTAGGGTTGGACAGCTCTGGGTGAAAGAGTGAGATGAGTCGTTAGCTCTATGCCGCTCATCAGGCACTCATAGGTTCAGTAGCCCACTGTTGCTCGTCCGATTCAGTTCGGGACCCGTTAGCTCTTCAAATAAGGGTAGTTATTAGCCCATGTAGGAATATCGTCCTACACAATCAAACTTTTAGTCTTTGAATCCCTGACAAGGCATAAGATTAGGGTTGCGTTGGTGCGGAGTAAAAGGATGGTGAAAGGAGAGCGGGTGGGAAGCCCATTTGCAAGATAAAGAATCTTCTTTGTTGGGAAATGTAATTCTTTTTTGTTATGGAGAATATCTACCTCCATCGACAGAACTCAAGGAAATTTCATTTTGAATAATCAAAAGTTCTCCTTTTCTCGCAGCAAAAAGGCATGTAATTAATCAAACCACCCGCACACTGCTCTTCCCCTTTCCACCCGGTGAATTTTCTCTTTGTTCTCAACTATTCAATCACGTTCCAAACTAAAATGGCAAAAGGAAAATTCTGCAAAAGTCTTCTTCTCCGCTCTGGACTTGAAGATAAATGCATATTTCACGTCGTGAACTGTGTGAGATTTTATATAATTACAATGCCACCGTGCCAAGATGAATGTTCGACTCATGAAAAAGGAGTTGAAGGAAAATTCACATGAATCGTCTTGGGTGCCAAAAGTCAAATGATATCGCATTGCAGAAATTTGGCCCTGCCATGATGACCTCTGCGCCATTTGATACCCCATAATTAATTATTAGTATTTTAGTCCATTTGCTATGTGTACATATGGGACTTATGCTCTTTGAAATTCAACCTCCGGGGTCATAAGATATACTTTGTTTTTATTGAGTTTTGCCATCTCATTATCTTTGCGCGGGGTAAAGGTATTTCAGCCACGATGCGAAGCTTCTATTTCGTTGGTGGATTCACCTTTCATCGCCATCTCTGAATAATTGAAGAGGATCCTGAGAGAATTAAATTAAGGATATTTCAAGCTCTTCTGTTTTATTTCATTAACAACTCGAAGGTTTTTCTAATAATAACAACGTTGATTTTGTCAATTAACAAAAAGGGAGACATTTCTCATCTTTCTCATCTTGCGGGTTACGGAAAAAGGAAGAGAGCTTTAATTGGCACATTGTCCATTTTCCAACTATTTTATTTATGGAATTTGCTTCTGGTTTTTTGATTTATTTGCTATTCTTAGCTATCCGAATGTTGGTAATAAATTATTATTCAAGAACTCAATGCTTTGGTAGTTTTTGCTTTGATTCCATCCCATTTGATTTATTTTTATTGAATTTCCATTTATTCTTTCCCCTATCAGTATTTCTCATTTAGTTTTATTCATTATGCATTAAGATAAATCGATTTAGTTTCATGCTTATTTGCATAGAATAATATGCTTCGTTTCGCCCCAAAGAGAGCATTAAGATGGAATTGAAAGATATATAATTTTGTTGATGAAACTAAATTCTCGGGAAGGGGATCCCTGTAGATCCGGAAGTCATTGCAAGAATATTGAGTAGATTCAATTGCGGTGACCAAAATCATATCCTCCATTGTTCCCCATTGAAGACGTACAATGAAGACAGGGAGGTTTTGTCTCTCTAAAACTCACCGCAAGTACATATCTACAACAACCCCTATATGCGAGAAGTTGGGTTCCACTATGTGGTTAGAGATTGATGGCAGATTAGGACTCTCTAGGCTAAATGTTAAATGATTACGCAAGAGTCGCACCGCACATAAATGGATGAATTCGTGATGAGATTTGTCTCTCTCTTTTTGCCATCCGGCTCATCCTACCACCCATCCTGCTAAGGCCTCACCCAGAAATTCAATTCAAGCCAGTTTGTTTGACAAGAGCTGCGTCCGAGATTGATTTTGTGATCCTAGGTGGGACCAAAAGTCCTCCTGAGGGTCTAGAGAATGTTTAGGAGGAGTATGAGACCCCGAGATGTGTCATGTTGGACTACAAGTGAAATTCCCGTCAGAGTTCCTCTATGAAACATTCACTTCTCTGTTGCGAGCTTTCCGGCTCACAAGATTTTCCTAACATATGTATGTAGCATATAAATTCTGTACCACATAGTATGGGTTTGTCACTCAATCCAACTTGACTCTAAATGTTTGCAGCGTATGTGTGTGCAAATTGTTCTCACTTTGGAGCATTCCTCATCCGGCATTAGCGTCTGTTTCTGACCATATTCCCATTTTTCGTCCCCAACGTGATGAAACATTTTCTCACTCTGCTTATATATAGCGAATGTGGCTGAATAAATTTTCTATTTTCATATGCAAAATTTTCATTTCCACATAAACTATGCAAATGGTGCCCGAATGATTTAGGGGAGAAAATTGAGTCCACAATAATAGAATATACAATTTTGTATACAATAGTAAATGGTTTTCATTGCAAAAAAACCACCCACACCACAATAAATTGCGTTCACTTGGTGTTGTGGATGGTAATTTAATTTTATCAGCATGCAAAAGTGGAAATAAACACTGTTTTGCTGCTCTTTGAGTGTAAATGACAAATTATTGTTTATGGAATTTCAAAAATTCTCATAAATGTGACTCTGAAATTTAAATATAAAATTCCGTGCAGAAAATGTCTCACACCGGGAGAAATTTATTTTCCATCATTTCCCCTAAAAGTAATTTTCCACTTGAGAATTTATGTCAATTCCTGAATTTCGATATCATGTAAATCATTTAATTTAAGCACCGGGGGGTCGTCGGAACACATTCCAATACGATGATTGAGTATATTATATTAGTAAGAAGGAATCATTTTGATGACAAGTTAAACCTGCTCCCTGCTCACCATTAGTTGTCTCCATTTCATTGCAAATTTAATAACTATTGATGTAGGTAATATATTTTAATGGGAAATAAATATTTAGGCATATTTTCTCATAGTGGGGGCGCCTGATTGTTTATATCTACTATTCGTTTTTATTTTATCGATGAATTGTCTTTATAATTAGTCACAGATGGAGACGCCTGGTGGTTCTCGGGAAAAATTTAATAGAGAGCTTTATCAAACTCAATGATTCTATTTCAAACACTTTCAAAGCTCAGCAACAGTGATTTTGAGATTCTTTAGTGTTTAAAAAGAAATTATATTCCAGTGTTGTTCCACAATTCTTCCAGGTTTATTGGGAACATCCGAAATGCATTCAAGGGTAGTTCCCACAGAATTTATCGACCTTTCGGGATTTCTCTATCATAGGCTTCAATCGCTTCAGTGTATGTACTGTACACATCCTTGTCCCAAATTGACCGCACAATCTCTCTGGGTAAATCGAAGGATATTCATGGAATTTGAGTGGATCTACTCAAAATGTGGGTTGATTCAAAATGAATTTGCCACTATATGCACGACGAATGCCCTCCAATTGTCAATTCACTTTAACATCACCCCAACTGGGGACCATTCAGAGCCCTTGCTTCACATGAGTGGAGATTCCTAATGTTCAAATAAGCAGAAAATACGACTGATTTGCTTTGCACCTCATGCCTGGAGAGGACCCCAATGGCATAGATTTCATAGCTCTCTGGGTGAATTCTTGTGGTGTGCGTAGCATCACTGTGGTCTTCTTCCTTTGAAGATTTGACTTACTGGTGGCTCTGTTGATACAACACTCATTGCCAAATGTAACTCAATAAGTTCCTCCCGCGGGAGTTTGTTTATTTACATTTAGTAAATTAAGTAATTTGTGTTCAATTGCAAGTGATTAAATGCTAATGTATGGTTCAATTCCATTTGGTTTACACCAATTCGCAATTCAAGCATAATGTACGCATTGAGGGAGCAATTTCAATAAAGTTGCGAAAAGAAGAGAGCCAACACCATCAAAATTTAATGAAAATATAGATGGGAAGTGCCAGAAAAAATTCCATTAAACCATTAAATTTGTTTTTGCTATCCAATGAATTTAAGGGATTTTTTAAAAGCTGATTTTAGCTTTTGTTTCCCCCAATAAAAAAAAACAGCGTAAATCTGTTGGAAACAGCATGGATACCCCGTAGAAAGCGTTAGAGAGGGAAAAGTTTTAGCTGTGTGTTACCATAAAGGGCAAATTTAACTATTTCGCAATAAATTCTCTTTTATTGCTCCTCTGGGGGTTGGTTGGGAAAGTCCACCAACATTTAGTTTTAGAGCTTCCCTCCATCCGCCCCTTGCAAACTCCTCATCAATTTACTGCTCATGTTAATCAAAATTGTATTCCACAAATGTTATCACCGATGTTGTGCATGTTAATCGAGAGAGACATTGCCCATGTCAATCCATTTGTAGACATAAATCTTTAATTAAATGACTTTCCCGCCGAACATGCATTGTAACCCACCTATACACAACACAAAGGGGCTGCCCTATGTTTCCCATGTGTGCACTGAACAAGCAAATAAAAGAGCCAACAAGCAGGTGCTACCGCAAGATTTATCAATCAATCCCACAGCACGTTCCCCCCCCCCACCCCGAAAAAGCTCACCATTAGCCGTGGTAGAATATTAAATTGCCCTTTTGCATTTTACTGCCTAAGCCCACGATAAACCCCACGAGGTGCAAACCTATTTCACTTTATCGGGGGATTTATTGACTAACATATCTATGTGGCGCGGCTACTCTTGAGTAAATATTATCAATTATTCATTCAGCAATTGCGGCAAACATTTCCATTTCACGCTCTCTTTATTCAACCATTCCTTCCTTCAACATATAAATTCTACAAATATTTTTTGGTTTAACAAAATAAAGAACTTTGAGGAAATATTTATAGTATGTAGCTGCATTTACCTTATGCCAAGAACATTTAATTTTTTTGATAGTTTTTGGGTGATCAACTGGGCTCCGAGGTGGCGACACAGCTTTTAGCTCTGCCACTTTGATCCCGAGTTCCTTCTACATTCTGTTTGTAAAAAATTGAAATATTTTGTAATCAAATTTATGTACACTGTAATTCATTTTTTTAGTAAACTGCTACTAAAGTCTGTAGTAATGCAACATTTACTAAAATTTTTAGTAATTATAACATAAAATTTTAGTTATGTTGCCTGGAATAAATTTTAGTAAAAATTTCTTTACTAAAATTCTCTACTAAAGTCCAGTCAGTGCCAGTTTTAGTAATGATAACTAAAATCTGAATTACAGTGTATGTATGAGGAATAAGGTGAATAAATATACTCTCTCTATACTATTATCATAAAGCAACTAAAAGTTCTTAATTTCTTAAAAGCTCCCATATATTCTAAAATGAACATGATTCCATTCAAGCGCAAAGTTTATGAAAATTCATTTATCCATTTATTCAATCTTAATATATAAAGCTGAAATCTTAATATATAAAGCTGAAATGTTTGTCTGTGGCACATGAACTCCTCCGAAACGGCTGGGCCGATCTTGATGAAATTTGGTATGGGGGTAGAGGGGGTCAATACGAGTTGCAAGCGTTATATGGGATTCCGCCCCAACCCCCCTTTATAGCGCCCCCACAGAAAAATTGATTTTTTCCATTTTCTACCTGCTGAAGGGTCAGATAATGGGATTTTTTTATTTAAAAAATTTTTCGGGGTACCGTATTATTCAATTCATCCCCCTTACTAATATACGCCCCCCTTTTATAGCTTAAAATGGAGTTTGCTCACACGTGATTGGGGGCTCGGGTTGACTAGTGCTTTATAATAGAGAACTGGTGGTATGTGTGCTATTTATTAATTGGCAAAGTGTTCAATGAAGATAATGCGAAATCAATAATCACATTTGCACGAATTTAGGTATAATTGTTCCTAAAATAATGATACATCGTTCAAACATTTAATCAAATAAAATTTAAGTGTTTCAGAAATTTAAATTTTATCTTTTTTTTTTATAAAATCAGTCCTTAAAACTTTTGTTTTATTCAAGATTTATAAATTTCAAGGAAAGAATTTGAATAATGATAAATTATAAAATGCAAGAATGGAAAAGTTATTTTAAGAATTCTCCAACAAGGCGTGAGATTAAATTCAACTGTTCCAGAAATATCCTTTCTAAACTCTCATTAAAACTCCCATAAGAAATTAGGTGGAAATTTTATTTGACAGGCTCTGGAAAAGTAATTCAAATTACCAAAGACAAGAACAGAAAACTCTTTCAAAACTCTTCAAAGATATCTGAGAAAATTCCAAGGAAAATTCTTCGAAAGTTTTCTCAAATAAAAACCGAAAGCTCTATAGTTTGGGGAATAAAAGTTCAGAAATATTGAGGAAGAATTGAATGGAGGAAGGAGATATTGATTGAAATCGAAGGTTGTAAATTCAAAACTTAATCTTCATGCTAAAAATTGATTCAGAACTGCATCACTTTTTCATAAATAAGAATTTCAAAACCATTCATACAATCGTAAGAGAAGTCAATGCTGCAATTTATTGAGGTTTGGCTCCGTGGAAGTTTTTCCCATTCAAGTGGAAAAATACCGCAAAATCTCATAAAGTTTGAGTGATGTCTCATAAAAATTGTGACAATCACGAAAACCCGCATAAGAAAATGAATCATTTTTTGCGATTTCCACGTTGAGAAAATTCATGAAAAAGTGTCAAAAAAATGGTGAAGAGGATGGATTTGCATGAGAGGAATAAATTCAGTTTCTTTATGTGGACTTCAAAAAAAAACTGATGAGTGGTTTTTGAAGTGTGAAGGTGTTGTGCAGAAATTCCAATTTAAGCTGCAATCCACCAACATTATTCGAAATGTTTATGTCGATATTGTGCTATATATCGCAAATTTCCAGAGCAATTTCCACATATCATCCATGCGCTAATAGAACCTTGATTTATATTGAAAAGTTCTATATATATACATAGGCGAAATGGATGTATTTCAATTGTAAATCCAATTGGATTTTTTTTTTACATATTTCCATGTGAGCCGCTATTTCTGGTTCTTCTCATTAAATTATTTATCCAACAGAATCTATTTTGAAAAACCATTGGCACCTTTTTACCTTTGTCACGTGCTCTCTTTCTCTCTCCCCAGCTCTGTACGAGAGGTCAGGGCCATAAAATGCATTTTATCAATCGAAATAAAAATTATTTTATTAATGACGTACATGAATGAAATATTTCTCTGGGCGAAAATGAAAATAATAATGCTCTATTGATGAAAAATCCCATTGTCCCCAATATTGGTGGAACAATAAAAGCACTTAATGTTGTAATTTAATGTGACAACAATCCAATAAAATAGTCAATTGGTATAGTGTGACTGTTTTGATTTTTTTTAACAATATGGGAATTCATATGCAAACGGCGTGTAGTATCATATAGTCAAGCACTTTACCATTTAAATGAAATGGAAATGTACAAAATAATACCCACTTGGGAGGCAATAAGTAAGCACTCTACACACGGCAAATGCAAAAGGCCATTGTTGATGCAAAAGATCGTCTCGCAATATCGCCCAAAAATCAATTAGCAGAATCAACAATGTGATGATCATTTATATTCCCCGATGATTCACACTTTTTCCCGGATGACCCACCCAAAAGAAATTCCAACGCCTCGTCTCAATAAATCAACAAATCATAATATAATACAAATTGCGCTAAATTATCTCGCATAGCGCCATTTGTGCTTCCGTTTTTTTTAGCCATTTTTGACCATAATCCATCCGTATGGATTCAAATGGCTGCAATTTGAATTGATTTACAATAAAAATTTATCATGAGAATGTACAGCCATTTGTGTTTTCCGCACAGGAAGGAAGATTTTAAGACAAATATGTTGCTTTTATGCAAAATTTTTGAATGCATGCATAAGAATCAATTTACATCATACGTCGCACGGAAAGTTTTGCAAAGTTTTTGAATTGTTAAGGAAAATCTGATTTCTCTTAAACATTTTCTAAGGTTAATAAAAATTAATTTTTGTTGAGAATCGACGATTTAATTAATGAAAATGGATAAAAATTCAGAAAACGTGGATAAGGCTTTTGTTGATTTCTTATAGGTACATTAATTTTATAATGAAAAATCTTGAAAGTCCTGTTGAATTAATTTAAGCATCTCAGTATTATTCTTCACATTTTTCTTGAGCTTTTTAGTTGATTTTTCTTTGAAAAGTTCATTTGTTTTTGTGAAAATTGCATACACTCAACCCTTGAGCTTTCTTTGTCTAATAAAGAATTGAAAGCTCAAAAGCTCTTACTGATAAACTTTCTAATAAATTTTTAAACGAAGAAAACTCGAAAGATTTCCAATATTTTCAGTAAAACCACCCCTATGTGAAATAGTATACATAATACTCTGTCTGTCTGGCAACGAATTATACGGCACGAGATACAGGAAGTACAATGCTGTCGGCAACAATATTGTTCTCTCAATTTTGAATTTAAATCAAATAAATATGAATGCGTGTACGATTTTTCTTTTATGTATATAACGATACAAAATGCTCCTGAATTTGTCTGTAAGCTTTTATATATTTTCCATGTATACATACATTTCTCTATTCATTCGAATTACCTTCCACCCTCCATTATACATTTTATTTCACATATATAAATTCTTTCAATATTTATTCCTTTCAATTTGCAAGTGTCAATGCTGATACATGATAAAAAAAATGTTGATTTGATAATCCTATATATGGAACTTTTTCTCCCCCAAAATATGTTGCAGTTTTAAATGGAGCTTGGATGTTTTATTTTGATATAAATCGCATTATTAATTCCATTTTAAACCACTTCACTATATGCAAAATTTTCCACGAATCTCTCATGTGCCATTGAAGTCTGTCAGGGCGCGCGGGGGCTATTTTTGGATGCAATGTGAAAACTAAATGAAAAAGCATGAGATAACATTTCCGACAGAAATATATTGGATGGTGTGAATGTGAAAGCAAACACTGAAATTGGCAGTTTATTTTAGAATATAGAACAATATTTTTTGCTACTTTTTTTTGTTCTATAAATGAATTTCAAAAAATGAACCAACGTGGAGTTTAACGAGTTTTTATTTGTACAACACCCTCAGGAGTAATTTTAAATTAAATAATATTGTACATGAATATTCAGGTTTAAAAAGAATTATTTTTGAATAATCTCAAATTATTTAGATTATTCAGATTCAGAAAAAATCCAAATATTCTTATTTTATGTTATTTTTCATGTATTATGACCACTAAGTTTTGATATTTTTTATTCATTTAATATTTTTTAAATCATTCCTTCCTCGTTCTTAAAAGTATATTGAAGAGAATTGAATCCTGAACATTCTTTATTTACAAAAATTCTAAAAACTCAAATAAATTTTTATGTAAAGATCATACATAAATCTTTAAAGATTGACAATTTTCTTTATGTTTATAAGGATCATGGATCCCAATTAAACCCTATAATGCGTAGGATTGAATTGGTCAGATAAAATTGCTCCAAAATGTGTGGGTATTGCAACAAAATTTAATGCTATTGGAAATGGTGGTGGAATAAAAATTTCCCCGAAAGATAAAATTAAGGAGCACTTTGTATGTATACCCATCCATAATTTATATCGTGTCTATCAAATTTGACAGTAAATTACGAATAAAAAGCACCGCTCTGCCCACTTTTATGACAGTCATTCTGGGCGAAATTGTGTCAAAATATTTGCGAAACAGTAATGAGGGGGCGGTAAATTTTGGGTGCACATCAAAAAGATGGATTTCCATTATGCGGCGATGCGGGGGAGAGGGAGAAAATTTGTGGGTGTGCATGGGAGATTGATAATTAATTAGTGTTGCGGATGTAAGTTGAGTGGATAGGCCGATGCCATATTAATCTAATAGGTGTTTCTTCTCGTTTTTTTGCCTTTTCAGATGCCGCACTTTTGGTAGCAACATCACTCTCGAGTGGTCTGTACAAGTGTTCCCATCGCTCAGCACCTCCACAAATTTACGGTTCATCGCCAATAGTCCCAGAGCGTGGAGGGAAAGGTGAGATATACTCCATTTCCAATATTTCTTCCCATCGCATTTCCCGTTTGCATAGCAATGTGCCGAAAATAGGGAAAGGGGCAACGTAAAAAATGGACGTAGTGTGAATAAATATAAAACTTTACCCATTTCACATGGGAAAGAATGTATGTATATCAAAGTGAAAAGTCTTGTGGGCAAAGTTTCTCTCAATCTCCATTCAATATATACAAAGTTTTCGCCATAAGCAAAAATAGTCCTCACAGATATGGAAACTTGTGATAGAATTACATTATTCCTGTGAGAGGAATTCTTATTATTTTTTACCCCTTTGGGCCTTCAAATTCACTCAATTTGCACCTTATATTGCTCTTCACCTATTCCATACATAAATTTAATATATATTATATGCAAACTGGACAAACTATCGCATTTTCTGCATGGGGAAAATACAAAATTTCCCACTTGAAATTCAAATATAGAGCATTTTCCAATATAGAACTTTTTTTGGAATCCATCGATTCATTCCAAAATTTAATTGAATTTTCCCAGTAAACATTTTTCCATGAATGCATATAGACTTTTATTCTACATCAATGCTATTACAGGTAGTGTCCATCAAATATGGAAAAACTTGATTGGGGTAAATTAGGTCAATATGAAAAATTAAAAAAAACGAAAAACATATGTGTATAGTACTGAAGGTAGAATTGCATTCATTTCGTTAGCTCACTTGTTAGAATTGATAATAAGAGCAATTTTCCCGAAAATAGGAAAAAAAAATTATCTAAAAATCAAATATTTTCCTCTCATATCAATTGACTTCTGTATTGACTAAAAAACGTTGAAACTTAGATTCTAAATAAAAGTCTTTAAATTAACAATATTCTTTCACTTTTCCGGATACCTGCAGCTTTTCCGGCTCTCCTTACACACAATATTTGGCAAATGAAATTTGTGAATGCACAACGAAGAAAAATAAAAATCGGGGATTTTCTCAAACCTGCCAAATTTTGATGAATTACCTACATTAAATTATTCGAATTTTCCCATCATCCTCTTCCGCTTTATTTGAAAAATTGAATTTTTTTCAGTGACTAAACATTTTTTCTTCTCCTTAAACATACAAATAGAATATTTTTCAGCCCCAAATCCATTTGGCAATACCTACAAGCATACATATGTATATACCTATTTCATTTCGATAAATTTACAAATGAACCCGATGAATTGCAAAAAAGGTTCGGAAATATGAATTTTTCAAGAAGGTCTCGTAAATGCTTGAAATGAGCAAACTGAAATTTAGGCGAGGGTAAAAGGTATATAATTTGTATTCAATGTGCCATGGCTTTTAAGCTAAATCTCTCAAAGAAATCCTTTGAGTTAATCCATTATCCTTTTTTCGTCATAACTTCTTAATTCGTGGATGAAAAAAAAAAAAAAAACGAAAAATTGTCCATGGCATTTGAGTGTGAAATCAGTGTTATTTTTGTAGAAAAAGAAGCAGCATGAATATGCAAGAGGAAGTAATTTATTTAGTAATTTTCGTCTTTCGGACGCTCCATAGCTGAGGGAATCTCTGCTTAAATTGAAGAGCCACCAACACCATTGAAATGCAAATATGCAAATTATTATTTATGGCTTTTACAAATCGACTTTCCTCGCGGGAAAACATGCACTATGTGTGTGGGATTTATTACACTCTGCCGAGGGAGTCAAAGTCAATTTCTCTTTTGGGAGCACACAAGAGCTTTCGCCCTACAGCCCACACGTACACCATTCTGATACGTGTTGCTGAGGTCAGTCATAAAATCATTAAATTTTCGTGAGAAACCCCTATAAAGCAGAGAGAATTCTTTTTTTTTTTTGTTTCATCCGCACACGATAAATTTCACAGACAGAATTTTTGCCACAAGTATCCTCGAGCCATACCAGGCACTCTGAAAGAGCTTTCATCGTGCTGAAATAGCTCCTCCTCTTGGTTGGCGTTTGATAAATTGAAATATGTAAAAATCGCCTGTGAAGAACCAAACCCATGCTTGTCTGTGAGTAAAACATGAGCCTTGCAGTGATTTCTTGAGTACAAAAAAACTTCAACCTAGGTGAGATTATTAAATTGTAAAATGGGTGGAAAAAGTAAGAAAAGATGAAAAGGTTTAATTACTTAATTCCCACCCCGGGACACGGTTGGTTGTATTAACTACATTTCGAGTGCGGGGAAGACAGTAAGAGGATATCATTAGTGATTAATCTCATTTTCCCCCAAGGCAAATAATATAATTTTGAAGCACCCTCCTCGTTCTCCCCTTCCCTTCGCCCTTCTGCGCTCAATCTCACTGCATAATTATGAAGAATCAGCTAAGAAAAAAACAAGTTGATTTTATAAAGTTTTCCCTTCCGCACACAACTTTTTCTTCGTCACAGGAAAGCTCTTTCATCCATGGACACAAAAAATCCTTTTTATTAACCCTTCTGTGACGCGCGGTGCCTTCATTAACTTTCATTGTGTATATTCGTTCAACTATCGGGCGACATTGTAATGAATATTATAATTAGAGTTTTTTCAGCGATAAGGCATTCTTCGGGAACTTTTTACAGCAGCTTATTGTGATAAAATTTAATTTGAATTTTTCTTGTTGGTAGAAAAGTAAAAGTTTGAGTCAAGATTTGACTGCCCAATGTTTCTCAACAATGAAAGTGTAATGAGGGTGTAGTTTATGCAGTTCTGAATATATGTTTTCCAAGTTTTTTCAACAAATTCCAGTAGAAAATAAAAACTTTTCTTCTCTTGTATTGCACAATTTGCTATGACTTGAACTTTTTTCGCGAAGTTATAGAAATTTTGGTAGAAAATTCTGTTTTCAAAACAATTTTGAAATTATCAGGTTTTGCAAAAATATCAAAAAACTTTCTAAGCATAAATGGGTTAAATATTATTGAATAAAAAATCATTGGTTGATTAAAAAATATTTTTCTTTTTTTCAAATTTTCACGAGTTTCCGATAAGGGTAGCATTAAAATAATGAAAACAGGAAGTCCCCTAGTTATTAAGCGTATCAATTTTCCTGAAACTGAGATTAAAATGTCATGATAAAATAAATCAAATAGGGTTATTTATTAAATGCAAAACCTGAATGCAAAAATGAATGCAACAACGTATAATCGGGTATTTCATTAATTTAATCAATCAGATTTTGTTTCATTTATTCTGCCAATATACGTTGCAATAATTAAATTCCTCTTAGTAATTACATAAAATATTATATATAGGTAGATACACTACATAGTATTTAATATGTCCGAGTAATTACATTTTGTCAAATATCTATTCACAAAAACCCAAAACCGCTGCAATTAAGGTTCCTTCTCTGTCGTTTTGGAGGTAATTGAGTTGTCGGAAGTGAAATTCTTCATATTACACTTTATCCATGAAGTGAGCGTTACACCAGTAGTATACCAACTGAATTATAATTTTCAATTTGTAGATTCAACACACATACACACTATTCTCCAACATCGTGACACTGTAATATAATACCTGCCATTTATCTAATAAAATTTTCCTGGAATACTGGGGGTGACCCATCACTATAATGCTGGGGAAAATGACAAAGCAAGAGCCATGCGGGGGCTGTGGGGGAGGAGAGCAGTGTGTCAAAATTAATAATTCTCCAACTACGGATGGGTGCTATAACTTGGTGGTGTTTGCAGCTGTCATTTACTCAATTAAAATAGCAAACTTCCATACACACACCTCTATTATTATTAATATTACCTAATTTGATTTGCACGCATCATTGCATGGTCTACCCCCACATTGTCGTTCCGAAATTAATCCGACACCTATAGCTGCGATATTTGATTACAACTGCCAATTTTGCATTAAAAGCCCGCCGGAATTCTAAAGTGCCTAATTGAACGATAACAGCATTCACTATGGTATGCAATCCATAATGGATGGCGGAGATTGAAATTTCTGCAGTAGCAATACGACACTTGTGTTCAATTTATCACCCATTCTTCCCCCAATACCTTATGCCATGAGCGCGAGTGCAAAATTTTTATGAGTCGCACACGAGTTGGGAAGTGAGCTTGGAAACAATAAAATCAGTCCCTGGTGAGAAAATACAAATTTGGAAATCTCTGTCGATTTTATGGGTTTCTCTCTATGTACGAAATGGAAAATTCCCGGGGCTGCATAGTCAATGCTAGACTTTTTCAATAATTCCATCGAAGGGTTGGGAATTTCCTGCAAAAAAGCTTTTTATTTGATGAAAATTGAAAATGAGTTTAGTCCATTAAATTCTTGATTAAATTGATTTTAGTATCAGATTTTTTAATCAAAAACTTACCTAAAATGGGGAAAAAATTTTCTGGAAAGAAAATTAGTTGGTATACCACAATCGTGGCATACCAAGTATTTTCCAATTGTTGTTAAGGGGTTAGATTAAAATCCTTATAGGGTACCCTTTTAAAAATTCAATTAAAAGAAAAACAAATAGTTTTTCCATGATTTACCAACAAAAAGCTTCGAAATTCGTCGTATTTGAAGCAATTTTAATATGAAAAGTTTATTATATTTCTATACATTAACACCCACTGCGCACATTAGAACTTATCGACACCTAATTCAGCAACATCCCCTCCCCCTTGGCAGCTTCTGCAGAGTGGAAAATTATAAATGCTGTAATTGTATAACTTCCACGACAGTGCAAAGTTTTAAATGAATTAAAAAATTGCCATGAAATTTTACTACTATTCAAAAGAAATTAAGCACAAAAAGCTCAAAATTCCAACACCCCCCAAAGTTACAATGAACACAAAAAAAACGAGCATCCTGGTCGAAAGATCACAAGTAGAACTTTGTTGGGGGTTGCTTTTGTGCAACCCCAAATGAGGAGAGAAAGAAAGTCCCAAAAGTTTCTCATGGCGAGAATAAATGAATAATGGAAAAGTTAATGTGCATAAAAAGTTCCATGAAGATTTTTAGCACAAAGTCCTTCATATATCATCTCAAACTAATATTTACAATAAAAAAAGAAGAAATTCTGCCACTGAGAGGAAAGAAATTTTGCATTAAAGTTATGTGTCTCATAAATAAAAGGCAAAAGTCCCGGGGATGACTTTTTGAGGACCTTTTTCCTTGCTGAATGACACACTGTGTAGCATACTTTCCAGAGAGCAAACTTTTATTATACACAGCACATACAGACGGAATACAAAATACAAAATTCACCATGAGTGATCTTCCATTTAGGTGCTCCCTTCTCTGTCTCCTACATAGAGAATGAAAGGTATGTGCTGAAAAATCCCTAAACATGAAGCATATGGCAGAGGTTTTTTTTTTCTTGTTATTCTTCCTGCCAATATTGTTGAGGAGTGTTGGTATATATAAATTTTAAAGCACCAACACGACCAAAGCACTTACAATTAGAGAAGCGGAAAATCGGGAAGGAAAAACTAATTTGGTTCAGTTCAATGTGAACGCGGGAGAAAGGGTCGTAAAATGAACATTATGACTATTTTATTTTCTCGTCAATATTCTCGTCTTTCTTTACTTCACTCTCTGTTTTATTTTTAACCAAAAACACCGCCTATCAAATGTATTCAAACACAGCTCACAAATTAATTAGGGAAATTGATGGAATTAGAGTTCAGTTAGAATTTTCTTTTAATTTTATTTAAGAACGAGAGCTGAATGTTGAAATTATTCTAACTTATCCCATATTCTGATTTTTAAATTATTTTCTCGTCTCCTGCATATGTATGAGCTTTCAACGGTTTGAAAGCTCCTTAATTTACATTTCTAATTTTTCCAATTTTTCAATCTTATTCTGAATTAATTTTATTACGAAAGCTTTTTACTAATTAAATTTAAAAAAATAATAGTAGGGGTACTGCGTGGCAATAATTCTTAATGTTTCTAAGAACATTGTTCTTCCTTAAAGCTCAAAAAATATATAACCGAATTACAGATTAATTTACAAAATAATGGAAAATTAAAATTAAATTCGATTTTTTTAGGTTTCCTGGTTCAAAATTAAATGCATATGATTCTAATCTAACTTTCAGTACTGTAAGGAAATACAAATTTATTTGGAATTTAATTTTGCAATTGAACCGAAACCAAAAGACCAAGATTAGAGAAAGAATTCTTTGACTGAATTATGATTTGCCTAATAATCAATCTTAATTTAAAACAGAACGTTGAATTTACTACTGAAAAAAAATTAACAAAAAGCGTCTTCTAGAGCCTCAATGTACTTTCTTATATTTTTTTATACTCCCCTACCCAGCAACGTTGAAACTTTTCAACCTCGAGGTGGCAAAAGCACAAAGCTTTGTACAAAATCGTGAACAAATTTAATAAGGCCTAATTTACAATTTTCCCACACTTCTAGATTCTTGGCAATCTGTTGAATTTCCTGTGCTTGCTCTTTTGTACCCAAAAGTGAAAGCATTCTCAAAAGCGCCCTTTTTCGGTTGAACCAAACCACCCCTGAGGATGTCTCCCCCAATAATCCTTCACTCTTTCTGCATTACAAAGATTCTCTGTGGGGAAGTTTAAATTAATCATGCTAATTTTTCCCACAGACCCCTCCATCCCCTTTTGTGGCTATGCAGGGCACATTGCACGGAGGGTTGGGAGGAATTTTTAAATGAATACTCAATGATGTAGAATAAATTCCTTATAGAGATATTTTTCCTCTTTTTCCTTTTGCAGGCCGTGTGACCGTTGATGGTATCGTGAGGAAGTACTCCTTCACCCCATAGAACCCCGTGTAAATATTTGCAGAGGACGTGGTTGTACACGCAAGTGGTTGCTGGTCCACCCCAGTGTGATGTCATACTCATTAAAGTATTGCGTCAGTTCCGCCGAAAAAGCACCACCAGCTACATTTCTCATCACGGAAGCTCTCTCGGAAAGGGTAGGAGGTGAAAGTTCGAGGAACTCCGGTGGACGTGCGTAGAGATCTGCACGTGAGATTGTGTGTGTGCGGGGTTATCTGCGGTGCCTTCCCGCCAAAAGGAAGCCCACCAGAGATGTGAATCCACCCCGTTACTGGGGGCGGATTGGGCAGAGGGCGGAAGGCGCCTTGTGAGAGAAATGTGTCGGTGGACGTGGAATAAAAGTGTGAATAGCACCACAAGGGTGGTGAAGACTTAGGTGTGCAAATCCACAGACAGATCACAGTGTATTCCTTCTGGCACGGACGCGCCACTCTCTCTCGGTGAGTGTAATCCGTCGACGTGTGACGTGTGCAAAAGTACCGTGGGAATGGGGGCTTAATTTGGGCACCCATTGATCCCCATCCTTGTAAATTCACCTGCATGGATTCCACATCGTCTCCCGCACTCTTAGATGGTATACTGACCACAACTGCACCCCTACTGGCCCCAAACGCAACCTCATCCGCAACGATCGCCAGTCTCGAAGCACCCCTGCTGCCCGGAAGCACCAACACCCTCGACGCAGTCACGACCATCGCCAGCGCAGCAAACGGGACGTCCGTCACACCGAACGACGGCTCCCCAATCGCCTCCATCTTCGTCAGCGTTGTCCTGCTGATTGTTATCCTGGGCACCATCATTGGCAACATCTTGGTATGCATTGCCGTGGTGAAGGTGCGCAAGCTGCGCCGTCCAAGCAACTACCTCATCGTATCGCTGGCAGTGTCGGATCTGTGCGTCGCCGTCCTGGTCATGCCAACTGCCCTCATCTACGAAGTGGTAGACGACTGGCCATTCGGCACCTTCTTCTGCGACATGTGGGTGTCCTTCGACGTGCTCTCCTGCGCCGCATCCATTCTCAATCTATGCGCCATCTCCGTCGATCGCTACTGGGCCATCACGAAACCCTTAGAGTACGGGGTGAAGCGAACACCCCGACGAATGCTACTCTGTGTGGCACTCGTGTGGCTCGGAGCTGCTTGCATCTCGCTGCCACCGCTCCTTATTCTCGGAAACGAGCACGAAACGGAAACGGGGCAACCCCTGTGTGCCGTTTGCCAAAATTTTGGCTACCAAATATACGCAACTCTTGGCTCCTTCTACATCCCGCTCACGGTGATGTTGTTTGTCTACTACCGCATCTTCCGGGCGGCACGGCGAATAGTGCTGGACGAGAAGCGGGCGCAGACGCATCTCGAGAAAGCCCTCAACGGGGGTACGCAGCAGGAGAAGCCCAAGGAACCCGTGGGGGTGACGGCACTCATTGGGTCACCGCATCAGAAGAAGCTACGCTTCCAATTGGCCAAGGAACGCAAAGCTTCCACAACGCTGGGAATCATCATGTCAGCATTCACGATATGTTGGCTACCATTCTTCATTCTCGCCCTTGTACGGCCCTTCCTCGACGACAATCACCCCGTACCAAAGACCCTCTCGTCGGTCTTCCTCTGGCTCGGCTATGCGAACTCCTTGCTGAACCCCATCATCTATGCCACCCTCAACAAGGACTTCCGGAAACCCTTCCAGGAGATCCTCTACTTCCGCTGTTCCAGCCTCAATGTCATGATGCGCGAGGAGTACTACCACAGCCAATACGGGGAGCCAGCATCACAGCGTGTCGTCCTCGGCGGCGAAGGGCAGAATGCACGCGAGAGTTTTCTCTGAAATCAGGAGCCATGGTCCTGCCTTTTGCAGCAGGATCACACCTTCTAGGTTCGCAGTGCTATATACGTGTGTGAGAACGTGTGTGCTGTAAATAGGTTGATAAAATTGATTTTATAGACAAGAGAGATATTGCAAGCAGGAGCGCATGGATCATGAGATTTAGAAGCGCCAAAGATCGAATAAGAATCCTTTGGATTTAACATTGTGAGCTCCCACTACCGCCAATTTGTATTGGCAAATGTATACCTCTTGTGAATCCAGTATGCTTCAGTTTGCAAAATCAATCGTTCGGGCAAAACATGGAGGCATGTTGCCTCAAAAAAAGGTAACGCTCTTTTTGTATAAATTATGTTTTAAACAAACCAATATTCATTTTAAATAAAAAGACTTGTGATTTTCGTAAAATTTTTTACAAAGTGTCTAAGGGTATATTTTTACGCAAGATCGTGCAAATGAGACCAAATATGTTTCTATATAGGGATGATGAGGTAAACAACATAAAAAAATTGAATTTATTTGGATGTGTACATAAATAGTAAAGAAAGAAGGAGATAGATTAATATGCTAATCTTAATAAATAATGTGGATTTGATGTTGTGCAGACGTGTGATGAGATTCTGTGAGTAAAAAAAAATACCTAGATCCATGGAAAAACTACAATTTTTCTTTATTTTATTGGAGGAAAAAAAAACAAAAAGAAAAAAACTATGGTCAAGTATTGTAATTAAATAAATCCATTATGTGTGTACATAAGAATATAGTGAGAATGAAAAATCAATTTAATGTAATGTCATAGTGGAAAGAAAAAAAAGAATTATATTACCATAAAAATATTCCTCTCTTGGTAGCAATTTAATGGACACATCGTTTCATATTTAAATAATAAAATAAATAGGAGGAATTATATTACGGAAAGAAAAAGCAGAGCAAATGTTATATGAATCATCATAGCGAAAAAGGTCGGGGGAAAGGATCATTAGATAAATTATGAATGCTGTCCAAGCATTTTGCTATTAATTCTTCATTTTAATTATTAATTCACCGACCAAATTTTCATTTGTAGCATTTTGTAATGCATGAGAGAATGTAATGAGGTGCTCATATTAATTACATCGCTTAATTTCTATGAGCGCGTCCATCTTCCCGACATTAGTGAGTTTACAAACTTTTGTGCCAATTCAAATTATTTTGAATTGTTTCGTGCACAGATTTTACTTTTTAATTAGACATCTAATTATTTATTAATGATGGACATGGAATATGGCCTATAGATTTGAATATTTATCATTAAAGTTCAATAATTTTATTCGCACACGGTTACTTTCACAACACAAACGAGCAAAAGTGTTCACTAAAAAAGCGTCTAGGAAGAAGAGTCAAAGCTACACATTTTCTTCCTATTTTTCTTCTTAAATTAACCTAAACGTTAGATTTTTTTCAACTAATTCCATTCATTACTATTCTTTTCTAAAACTTACTAAAATAAATATTTTTCTTTAATACTTTTCTTAAATCAAATTATTTTTTAGAGGTTGATTTAGAAAGTCCTTTCTTTTCCTTCTAAATTTACAAAGAACTAATTAAGTTAGTCTTCCTTCCTCTTTTCTTTTCTAAATTCTTTACTATTTCGTTTTTCTTAATCTTGAAAATCTTCTCTTTTCATCCTAAGCACGAGCTTTCTAAAGCCTAACAATGTTTAGTCATTTTAATATTATTTACTTTTGGGATTTTAATACATTGATTGGTATAACAATTCTTTAAAAAAATGTTTAAAAAAAACTTTTATAATTCCTTTTGGATTTTATTAAGATTTTTTAAGATTTTCTTAAACTGTTCTTCTGTTTCTTTATCACGAAATTTTAGCTAAAATATAACAATTTTTTATAGCACAATAATGCGTCTTAGCTAAAATATTATCTAATTTTCAGACCTATTGAATTTTTTCAATAATTTTTCTCAGAACACAAAAAAATGTTATAAAAGTCAAATTATAAAAAAAATTAGAACACTTTTGCTCCTTCCTGTGGTCACGTTGTAGTATCACATAGAAGAAAATTATAATTATTGATGAAGCCATAATGAATGAACAATTACGACATTTTCCCTCCAGCAAACCATTATACATGTAGTAAATAGCCGTGCACCCACTGTGGCGTATAAAAGTGAATTTTAGGGAGTGAAAGAGACGAGAGAGAGAGAGAGCTTTTGTGATATTTAAAATGGCCAAATTTTTTGGCAAACACCCAAAAATATATAATTTCTATGCGAGAAGGAATTAAATAATAACTTCAACCTTCACTTAATGGGGTACTTTATTGCTAAAGTATTCCTATGCACGCCTTTTTGAGCATACCAAGAAAAAAGAAAAGAGAAGCAAAAACATAATGTAAAGATATTCCAAACACCACACATTCTTCATTATTATTCTGCGAGAAAATATAACTCTGGGAGGAAATTTGAATTCCATTGCGAGGATATGCTAAAATTTTTCCACAACACAGAACATTAATCACTTTACAAAAAATGCATATAAATCACCAAAAAAAACTATATAAGAAAACGAAACCACCAAAGAAGGCGCTCTAAGGAAGAAGAAACCTAAAAAAAAAAGATATCATGACTCTGGTGCTGATGATTATAATGATATAGTCAAAATGGATAAAAAAAAAGGAAGATGTTGAAGAGGAATTGTTGCATATATGTTAGAGAAAATATCTTTATCTTAGCAAAAGAAAATGTCTTTCCACCCAAGAATCGAACTATTTTCTGCGAATTTATTCCCAACTTTGTTGCTGATTTTCATGATTTCCCTCTGCTAATGGTTTTGTTTTTCCCCCAAAATGTAAGATAGACTTTTTCCATGGATGGGAAAAGGAAAAACAATCCAAATGCAAATATATATTTTACTTGGGGATTTAACAATCCAACTTTCACCCGAGCAGAATATAAGTTTAAGTTGAGCATGAATTTGTCTGTTTCCGCAAACTTTGGGATTTATTTATGGGCAAAAACACATTATAATTAACACTCACATTGAAAAAGTTCGTGAGAGGTAAAGCTGTTTTGTAGAGAATTATTTGATAAGTTGAGGAAAATGACGGGGCGGTGAGGCTTTAATGTCAGACTAAATTATATATATTTAATGGATCACTTTGCATTCTTTTTCGTGGTTAAAAAAAATCTTTTAATTAACGTTTTTAAACTCTTTTTTTTTTCAAATAAAAATTTTTAATTTTATTCAGTAAAATTTACTACGTTCATTTTAAAATTGATGTTTTTTTTTAAAAAAAAGATCATAAATTCAACGAAATCTTGTTAAAAATTATAAATAATATTATTCTTAATCCATCAAAAGACTATTTATCTGATATTTCAGTCTTATTGTCCCCCAAAAAGTTCTACTGAAGAATGTATTATCCGTGACACGAAAAGTTATATACCTAGCATATTATTATGTATAATAAATTTCTCGAAAGAAAGAAAAAATGCAAATAATTTTGCGAAAACACAGGGGATGAATAAAATAAGAAGAAAAAAAACTAAATATAGCAAAATGAAATGCAATAGTAGAATTAACAAATGCCATAGTAAAAAAATCGTTAAAGAAGCCAGTAAAAAAAATCTTAAATTTGTCACCAGTTTGATATATAAATGAGATACGAAATGAGAAAAAAAAATAATAGTAGGTAGACAAGAGAAAATTTCTATTTATTCATGAATGTTCCTTTAAATTCTGACGTTCTTAACTCTGAAATGACAGATTTTTATTGTAATACGTTTAGAAAATAAAGCAAAAAATAGTAAAAGAAAAAAAATCATAAGAATTTTAACTGCTGCAAAAGTTCCAGAGAAAGCGAAAGAAAATAAAATGTTGCGGCGTGTGGGGCTAATGAAGATGCATAAAGGTAATAAAACAAAAATATACATATATTAATAATGAATCGTGTAATGTGAAATTTTGATTAATGAGAGACAATCTGAGAGGGTGGGAAAAAATTGTAAAGAGGAAAAAAAATAATAATTAGACGTTAATAGTCATGTAAAGTAATTTATTTAGTAAGAATTGAGGGTAAAAGAACTCCACACACACACACACTATAAGAAGTAAATCACAATGATAAGGAAAGAAAATGAGAAAGGAGAATAAATTAACTACGAAAGTGGGGAAATCAAATAAAAAAGTAAAAAATTCTATGATTACCAAGTAAAAAAAAGAATAAAGTATAAGTCTTGTTGAAAACCGAAAGAAAAAAAAAACCACACACGAGTAAATTTATTTCCTCCCTGCGGGTGGTTCTTCACTTTTGCACCCCTTTTCAGCACGTGCGTGCCCGGCCAGCAGACGAATGGTAACAAATTGCAACGGAAGTGCTGGGAAACTGATTCAGATAAATTATGAAGCATGCAATTCTGCTATACCGTCCGCAGGGTTTTCTCATAGCTCATCCCCATACCTTAAACCTCGTGCATACATACCTCGCTTTGAGCCTCCCCCACAGACAAGCCCCCTTTTTTTCACAGCGTGGCGGTTTCAGGTTGAAACTCCAGCAGTATACTAGGCAGAAAGTTAATGGATGTAAATGCTCGGATTATGCAGAGAGTTGGCAAAACTCTCAGAGATTTTTCCTTTGAAGGATTTCTCCTCCCGATATTATGTAGTCTCGAACAATCCCACAGGAGCTTCAGTGGCATATAGAGAGGATTATCCCATTTTCACTAATAAGCAACAATATACATCCACTATCTTTTCCCATTATTATTTTTCCTCCCCATTTTTTCAGACACTCATTAAAATCCTAATGAGCACCTTTCTCTCCACTGACCGCAAAACTTTTCCAACACACACCTCCCTCGTATCAAAGTTTTAAAAGAAAGTGCAGCACAGAAAGTATCCGAGTGTTGCTATACAGAAACTTCCGACGCCTCTAGGTATAGAAAATTGCATGAAGGTAGCGAAGCTCGTACTAATTTAATTGCAATCTGTTTCCTAGTTTAAGATGTTCACTCAAAACTTTAACCACAAATGCTCTGCTTAAAATTTTGTTTAATCAAACATTTACGAAACTATTTCCAACATCAAAATTTAAAACATATTGTGGGAATTCTTGCCACAAGTTTTGCGGGAAAATTTAATTTCCCAACAGGGAAATGTCTTGTTAAATTAAGGAAATGTTTTAAAGTTTATGTATCGTTTAAAATTTGATTTGAAAACCGTGGGAGAAATCATAATGATTTGTTTAAAGCACCGCAAGGATCTAATGTGATTGAGAACGAGTGTTCAAAAGTTAGTTGTTGGTAAGAGGTCGATTCTGTCAGAAATATTCTGTATTTATATTCTTGAAATTTTGAAATTTGAAGATTTTTGTATATTTTGGGAGATTTTTTGCTTACTACTGGAATTTCTGCAAATTGCAAAAATCCCTCCAGTTTGCTTGGAAAACTCTCTCATAAAATCCTTAAATTTTATTATTCGTGTTTACCTGGGAAGGTACATTTACTTTCCTGAGGTGCAATATGCAATCTGAAGTAGCACCTGTGTGCACTGTTCAATCATTCAGAATTACTTTCCTCCTCCACTAAGGAGTTCATCCCCATCGATTCATGTAAGCTCTTTCATGAAATTCTTATAGTATCCATTCATGCCAGGAGTGTAGGTATGTGAATGCCAGGAAATCAAAATTCCAATTGAATATTGAATGAAATATTTCAGCAAACCATCGTACACGATAAGAATAAATTTTATTGAATCACTGGAAGGAGTATTATTACTTTTCTTTCTACCCTTATTCCTTTATGGTTAACAAAAATATAGACCTTAAGTTAGTAAATTTAACTTTTGACCTTTCATGAAGAGCTTTATGAGAAAAAGCTCAGAGAGCAATAGAAGTTAGTAATATGTATTATTCTGGAGTGGTTAGGAATTTTTATTTAACTGTGTAGGATCACAAGCCCTGAAGAAGAATATTTTCTCCTGAGGTAGAAAGGTGAAACTCAGGGCAGAGATAGGTCGGCTTCAGTTGTTACTTCCCACCCTCAACGCTGCAAGGAAGGAGCCCTTGTGAATGGCATACATATAAGGAAAAGGGAACATCATCCCCCGAGCGACTTCATATCGTGGTGAGTTCCTCATCAAGCTCCACATGCCTCCGGAGAGGAGACATGCCATGAGCTTGAGCATGTGTAGCACTAAATAGGTGTATTATTTATGACTTGCCACATCCTCACCCAGTCCTACTTTAAACTACCTATACGTATTATACACACTTCCACCCTCAACTCCGCACCTGCAGGTGGGGGGATGGAAGACAATCAGGGCAAGAAATTTCATTCTAGCACAATGAATTATGAAATTTTAATGGGAATTATTCATGCCGAGCTGCCCATCATGTTGCAAGTTGTCCTGTTTTCCGCACAATGTGTGTATATACCCCGTATTCTTGTGAATAATTGCCCAAATCAATTTCATTATAATTATAATAAATTGATCACGTAAAATAATACGGTAAGCACAGCCTGTGGCATTCTGTGTACTCACGTACCCAGTACATGGAGGGAGACTCTTTTGCGAGAGAGACGAAAAAAAGGAGCATCATATTCTATTTATTTGTTATGCCACGCAAGCAGGATGTTCCCCCAAAACGAAGGGAGGTGGAAAAGCAAAGAAAAAAAATGCTGAGGCTCACTTAGCATGACATGAAGAACATCTTCAGAGAGATCCCTCAGGACATCATTTCAATTTAATGCGAAATGTGGCAGAGATTCCTTCACATAGGATGGCCAAATATGTATATTCCCCATGAACGGAATTTTGAACTTTTCATCTTCCAATCAAATTGAATACACACAGAGAGCTCCTTATACAAGAAAAGAGAGAGAGAACAAAAATATTTACAAGAAAAATAACATCATCCTGTGAGCTCCATATATAGAGGGATTGTGTATGAATATAAATTTTTATTTATAGGGCTCTTTCGGTTCCTATTTCGCATATCTGCAAATAGGAAAACTTTCTCGCACTTGAATAGTCTATGATTTATGAATATCCAATCGCATAGACAAATTTTGCATATTTTATTAAGCAATACAAACTTCAGTTTCTCATTTACCATAAATTCATCCATTCGCACAAGGATCGTATGCACAAGGGAATTCATTAAAATTGAGATACATAATATTGTACCTACCGAAAAGCTCTCTCATAAAAATCAAAGGTGTTGAATTTAAATTGATTTTCTTCATTTTCTTAATTTATAAAATAGATTTAATGTAATTGGATCTTCAGAGAAGGCGAAATGCATTGCTAAAAGAGAAATAGTCAAAGAAAATCTTTTCTACAAAGTGAATCCTGGAAAAGATGCGAGGTTGGATTTTTTAATTCATTAATTTAATTACATTAGATATTGTACTTAAATCTAAAAATATTTAAAATTCTCTTTTAATTTCTTTGAGCGATTTCAAGACATTTAAAGTTCGAGAGCTTTCCTTTTGCTTTCTCCACAAAAAAAAAGAAAGTAAATAAAGGTAATTTCTAAAACAAAAAAAAATCATGCATCATATAACTTTTGTACCCCTAATATTTTAAGGACATTGAAGAGGTTATAAAAAGCCACTTTACCTTATAATTTTTTTCAAGAATTTCAGTCTTTCATGTCACTTTTGATTACGATAAAAAACAATGTTGTACATCAAATAAAAAGCATCCCCGTTGAAATTATTACGTCCCTTCAGCCGGGTTCAGGGGGTGCGGCTAAAAAAATAGATATAAAAAACCGTCATTGTTCATAGGTGAGCGCTTATCAGTGTAATAAAGTGTCAGCATTTTAATGTATATTTCGGAGTTGTGAGAATATTGCTCGACCTCAGCAGAGCCCTGGCGACTCCTGCGTGGACGTAATCCAAAAAGATGAAAGCATCGACCTCAACTCACCCCTTCTGCATCATCAGCGTAATGAATAACCCTCACCAGCATTGGGGTTCAGCGCAGATCCCGGTGTACACGCGTATAATAGAGATGTGTACGGGGGTAGTTGACGAGGGAAGAAATATTGTTTTTCATCTTTCATATCCGGTGGAAAAACACTGACCCAAAGCTCTGTTGGAAGCACACTAGGAGCAAAAAATCACGGTATGCCGTGTTCATTGTTGTAATGCCTGGGTATACCCAACGAGAGCTCAACATTTTGCACCATTACCACCAATTAATGGTACCTACGCTAGAAAAATAAAATGAAATGAAATTAGGGAAATATTTACTTTTTATTACGCCACGTCGAATGGCGCGCGATGGGGGATGATGTGCCCTCAAAGAATGAAGAAAAAATGTACCATATATAAGTAGAAGAAGGCAGATATAAAAGAAAAGTTATCCATCAGGCAAAGTGGATCACAAATTTAATTAAAAGTTTCCTATTTTTATTAAATTTCTACCGCAGCGTTTTTCTTTTTGCTTAGTCGTGTTGCCATCATTACTTTAACCTCATAGTTAAACATTGTGAGCCACAGAAGAGGGGAAAAAGGAAAATCCACAAGAGCACAATAAACACGGGAATATTGCAATTACGTAAAGGAATGGAAAATTATGCTCACTCAAAGATTTCTGAATTTATTTGTAGGTAATTGAATTTAAGCATAAAAGCTCTCATATACGCTAAAGGTTTGATTTTTTTTTGAAAAAAAAACTAGAATTCATATTTTTTTCAGAGCCAATTTCTTAATAATAAAAGAATACCAATTTAAAAAAAAAACTAGAAATTGGAGAACTAAATTAATTTTTTTTTCATTTAAAAATTTTATTTAAAAAAAAATTTGATATCGCTAATACTTTATCAGGAGCACTCAAAAACCTTTAAAAAATTTTTAAAAATTCTTGAAAGCTTTTCATAAAAAAGAGATCTTTGTTTTTTTAAATATATTGTTTTGAAATGAAAAATAAATTATATTCTTAGCTTTTCCGCGAAAAACCAACAATTTTATTCTAGAGCATTAATTTTCAAAAATTAAAATATTCTTTCCTAGGAACGTCACAAACATTTAATTTTCCCTAATATTCTTTGCGATTCAGCGTTTGTAAAGCCACCACCACCACCACAGAGAAAGCAAATTGGAGGAGAACAATATATTTTTAATTCTCAGGACAGGATTCTCTCACAATATAATATTCCCATCCTCCTGCACGCCCTCATCTAATCACATTTCCAGACAAACAACGAAAGGACAACTTTTCTTCTTTTTTTTTCCTTCTCAACCCTCCTTCCGCATTTTCACATCTCCATCCCAGAAGGGACTTTTCTTCCTTTTTTTCCATTTTCATTTGTAAAGTCCACTCTTAATTTTTATTACGTTCTATGTTGTCCCTCTGGTTCCGTGCGTTCTCACAGTGGCTTTTCGTGGTGTTTTTTTTTGTTTGTGGGTGTCTCTATAAGTGGATCCGTCTGTGGGGTATGGGGGAGTCACACGCATTTAATAACGAAATTAAACAGTTTGGGAAATTGCGACGAAATGACGCGTGAAAATTAACGCTTTCGTATTGGGCTGGCTGTGGCGGGAAATGCGGGAGAAGGCACTTTGCTAAAAACAAACAATTCGTGAAATTGGATTTTCATCATTGTACAATTTCCTCACTTGCTTTTCCATCTTCATCGTGAGAAAGGAGTGTCGTTGATGGAAAGTTTTTTTTTTTTGTTGGGAGAGTTTTTCTATTTCTTTTCTTCTTCAAAAGATTTTCTTCTTTCTGAATGAAGAAGTTGAATTTTGACTGGAAGAAGCTAGGCTGAGTTGAGGGATTTAATCCCTCTTGATGGGATTTTCATCATCAAAAGTCCATGTTTATTGACCTTCTCCTCCTCTGGGTCGGCTTTCTCTATCATTCTCGGACTGTTAGTAAAATTCCCAGATTAAATGCCTAATACACACCAGGTTGGAAGTTGTGACAAACATACAGTGAAAATGGCGTGGTGGTGCTTGTTATTCGATTGCTGTGGGTACATTAAGTTGTGTGTGCGGTGTTGGTTAGTGCACAATCATAATCGCAGGGTAGTGGAACTATATGACCTGAATTGTAGAATAATTGAATAGGGTAACAAGTGCACATGCTGATCTAATATTATATAACGTAGCAATGAGTGGCGACCAATAAAAGTCCATTTGTGGCTTTTAGATTGTGCAGGCATGCCGAAGGAAGGGCTTCTATGTCCAACATCAAGCCCATCATGTCTCATCACTTGGCCGCATTAATATCGATTTCCCCGTCATGTTATTACTACGACGAAGCTGGGATTTTCCTCACATCATATCGCCCACACCACTCTGTCCCCTCCCACCCCACACCCCCTAAAAATGGCAGGGTACATATGATGGATATCTAATGTGCTTTATTTAATATCTTCTTTTGTACCAGTCAAAAGCTCTGCCAAGCTTTCCTCTTGTGTATATCGCATTTTCATGCCCCACCAAGAGCACCCATCAACAATGTGTGTATATGGTGCGTTGTGAATAGAAAGTATGAAATTTGACCTCACTGAGAGGCAAGAAGAAGAGAAAAAAATGTATGAAAATCCATAGAATTTTCGTGGTTAGCCCCATATCCTTGAAGGAGATGACAAAAGGATCCATGGGAGATATGGGGCGAGGATGTGACAAATCTTTGTCATCTACAAACACACTCACGCGAATAAGCTTTTCGTTGGTTGGAGAACCTCCTTTCCACTCATTTTCTATACAACTATTCACTCCTTAAGCACATTCAATGCTTTTTGCCTGCTCACGGATGTTTGTGAAGCTTTTAGCACATCGAACTAAGAATAGCTCACCGGGTGAGGGTGGAGGCAACTTCAGAAATATTTTCTTCCATTCACTATTTAACTTCCGCACTGACCGTTGACAATACCGTGTGGGGAGAGCTATGTATGCCGAGAAATTATCATCCAGGTGGGGAGCCCACATATATATACGGAAAACTCATTCAGAGGGTGACATGGAAGCAATTATTAGTTGTCTGTTGACCGAGTCAATCATGGATAAATTTACACATGACAGTGGAAATACAGACATTCATGAATATTTTCGTAGCACAATCAATAAATCCTCTCTGCGTCACCTTTAGCTGGAGGACACACAGTCGAGGCGTGAGGAATTAGGTGCCAAAAAACAAGGGGGACCTTCCTCTTTAATCAACGTAATTTACGAGGTGAGTTGAGGAGAAAGTTCTTACACACTGTCTTTACTTCGAGAGATGACCTCTTGGGAGAATTTATTAATTAGCCATTTTTTTGCAAAATGTTTTACGAGTTTTTTTTACAGGTAAATAGGTAATATGAGATCATGAAAATTGAAAGCTTACAATACACAGTCAAATAATAAAAAATTAAAATTTATTATTAATAATGTTATTATGGCAAATTTTAGTTTATTAAAAATTAAAAATTAATTTTTCTAAAAGAAAAATCTGTCTTTAATGTCAGTTTATTAATTCACAACGTTTAAAAATAAAACAATCCATCCAAGTTCATGGCATTTCAATGCCCTTTTAGACATTATTCTCCAGGTTATTCTCCCAAAAAGCTCTGTATGTACTTCTAAGAGAGCCCTAAGAGGTAGCTTTTCTGCTTCAATAGACATTGCTAAATTTCCGAAATCATGAATAGAAAACATATCCTGCCTCATCTGACCAGGCCTAAAGGTATGAATATTTCATAAATTTCCTGCCGCTGCTTACGTACATTCTCATAAATTTTCACCTTAGCAAACGATTATGTTTTATGAAATTTCACACAATGTTTTGCTTCCGTTTTTTTTTTTAATTAACCACCCCTTCCTTTGCATTTATATACACAGGAGAATGAGCTCATTTTTGAGGTTGTTGTCCTGTGTTGTGGATAAGCATTTGGAAGTCATTTGCACACAGGAAATGAGGAAATTAACGATGTTCTTTTTTTGCGCCCATAGATGTTTTTGGCATTAGACAGCATTGTTAGTGTTTAAAAGTTCATTTTAGCCAAATGGATAAAGTTGTTGTGGTGTTGTGTGACTTTCTGTGCTACCCCCTAAAAATGTGCTCGTTCATTCACCCATTAATATTTAGCATAAATTACACGATTTACAATTAAAGTGGAACTTTTAATTAAATTGAATTTGCAGCCTCGATGGTTGCATGAAAAGTTTAAGCAAATGTTTCATCTCTATGCAGTGAGTGAACGCGAAAACGGTGAAAACATTTCAAAGTTTTCCTTCGTAGAATAAATATCTATTATTTTCATTAAAAGATAAATACATGTATGTCAGTTAGGGGGTAGTGGTGGTAAGGAAGTTGAATACAATTAAAATTTTTATTCAATACTCATTGCACTGTGTATAATATGTATCTACCTACATTACATAAATATATCTGAAAGATAATTTAGAATATTTACAATGCTTCTGTCATGATGAAACCCTTCTATCACTCAAATTTCCCGAAAGTTCTTTTAAATCGTATCGAATGAAAGTTTTTGGATGGAGTTAAATAGCATTAAGAAGCTGCATAGATGCATGTGAAACGTGCATGTGTTCTCGTTTATTTTGTAACTTACAATTAAGCTTGTATATAAAACAATAACAGAGTTTCGGCACGAACATTCCAAAGTTAGGATGTCAAAAGAGACTAATAAAACGAAAAGTTTAGTCTCTTGAGCACATTTTGCATATAAGAAATTTCTTCCCTAAGACTCAAAGAAAATCCACCCGCGGGCGTTACCTTCCCTCTCCCTCCTGCATGCGTCTCTTTGCATTGTGCATGCGAATTTAAAATTCCGATGAATATTCTATTGGGTCGCCCTAGTGGGAAACACAAGGGGGGAACACATGAAAATTCCTCAACGGGAAGCGGAAGTGACATGGAAAACGATTTTCCATTTTAAGATCTCACACTCAACACAAGCCCAGTATAAGCCAATTTACTCAGATGGAGCGGAAATGTCGATATATGAATATTATATGAATCCATTTATGGGGCTACAAAAGGAAAAAAATGTGCCTAGAAAATCCGGCTTTTAGCGTATTCATTGATTATCCTCAGTCCCTTCATTTTCTTTTTCAACCCTCTGGTCCCCCGCTCCCCTAAACACCTACACCTCATCCCCATCATATCCAGAGACCTACATTATTTTGTGTTTTTTTTTTTATCACAAGAGTGTAACGAGTTGGGAGAGCTTTTTTAAAACCCAACCTCCCCTTTTTGGTATGAAAGAGTAACATTTAGGGAAATAAAATATTTAGCAGCAGTGTGAATAAAATTGAATACCCACCCATTTGCCGAAAAAGAGCTTTAGCAGGGTGAAAAAGGGTCATGAAGAGACATCAAAGCAATGTGGGTAAATAATTTTGTCCCATCAGCAGGTGAGTATATAGAAATTTTCAATTTAACCAAACGACAAAAGCATCATATCCATATATTTGGCAAAAACTTTCCATTTAGCCCTGAGCTTATACCTATATATCTCTATGCTGAAGGAGACACTATATATTTCTATAGTACGTGACTCCTCCTAAGGTATTTACAGTGAATATTTCATAGAGTGCAACCAATCTCTTATATATTAGGGCGGGTATACCTACATACATACTTGAAAATAAAAGCTCACTGTCAGAGCGATAAAAATGAAAAATTCAAAAGCATTCTAACACTTCCATCATGAGAGCTTTGATCAAAAAGTTTCATCTCTAGTGCAATCTTTTACATTTTTTATTTCTTTCTACTTATTTATGTTATTTATGCTTCAGGAGCAAACTTATGAGGAAATCTCAAGATTTTTAAAAATCCAGAGAAGAAGCTTTGAACATAATTTTTAGTTTAAAGCCTGATCATTAAAAAAGGGATCAGTTCTGACTAATATTTAGTTGAAAAAATTAGGAAAATTTACATTTCGTTGAACTGAAAGGCCAAAAATAACTAAATGGTTAATAAAATGGTTCTTCGTCACAATTTCGATCAAAACAGATAAATTTGTGAACAACCCGGACAAGGGTGAACAATGTGAATGATATTGGAATAGTTTTGAAAACCTTCACAGCAATTTTTTATTATTCCTGATAGTGAAAATATTTCATAATTCAGTTGTGCGCTCTGCTTACAAAATAGATCCCTTTTTATAGCACTTGTTTGTCACTAAAAATTACTCTGCTAAATGACCTCAAGGGCCTGAATGACCTTATCGTTTTGCAATGAAAATAGCTGGCATTTATTCTATTAAATTTAGCATCTCATGGACTTTCAAAAAATAATTTAATTAAATTATGGAAAAAAGCTCATCCTCCATTTTATCATTAAAATGTAATATTTAGGAATTTTCTCGCTTTAGATTGTATATAGAAATTGTACACAATGAAAGAAATAAAATTAAGTTAATTTTCCACTTACGAAAATGAAACAGGAACCTACACCTTGGTGTGCGGAGGAAGAAAATAATTTGTAAGGAAATGCAATTGAATTTTTTAAGGAAAAAAAAGAGGAGCAGAAGAAAAGCCACTTTTCCTTTTTACCATAAATTCAATGAGAATCTTGCTTGGTACTTAAGTCCATTACCAGGAGCTTTTCCTTCAATTCCTCATTCACCTCCCCAGCACCAAGACTCTTCCACATCCATGCAATCCCAATGAATTCGTCAGGGAACGTGACACTGAAATATTCTGGCTTGAGCACGTTTTTCAACTAAATCACTCCCTCCGTTTAAGGGTATATACATTTTTATTCTCAACCACCCCCCTGTCTCGCTTCAGACTTTGGGGTAATTTCTCTCTCGATGCAGGAAATTTAAAGCCCAGAGGGTGGTTTTTTTAAGGGCGCACTCTAAAGTCCATCGTGCAAGTACTTCACATAAAATATTCTCATTGACCGACCCCGCATATCGAGGGTTTTTAAATTGAAAAAAAAAAGTTTTGTGCTCCAAACACGGATGTTATGAAGGGATTGGGAAATTGGCTGGATTTTGCAAAATGTTTTAGGAGTGATACGGAATTCCTCTTTTCCCTCCACAGTGTGGTGCAATGTCTGCATTTTGCATCGTATATAAATGACACAATCTAATATCTCGTGCCATGAAGTGGAAAACTGCGTGTTTAGCGATGTTTTATTCAAAACTCAATGGTGGCACTTGCCAAAGGTTCACCCATCTGAAGTGCATTTCCGTCTATCCTGAGCCCAGCCGGACACTATCTCATTCATATCGTGACATTTATCGTGCGCAACGTGGCAGAATGGAGTGATGTAAATGAAAAATTTTAGAACTATTTTTAGAGTTAGCTTTAAATTTATAGAATTTTTATTTTTTTAAGAAAAGAAAATGTGTCAAAATAGATTAATTGCTTTTAAATTAATTGCTAAGGGAAATATTTTTAAAGAAAATTCACAACTTTGCTTAAAGATCCCCTCAAGCAAATTATTTTACGACTTTTCATTTGGCACACGTCTGTGGTTAGCTTGGGGTTAGCCTGACGTGTTAGTGATAAAAAAGAGAATAAGATAAAAATTTTAATGAAGCTTTTGTGGTCTGGCGACATGGAAAAAAATCAGTGGTGCGACAAATGAATAAATTGATCATAGTGCGATTTTTCCACTAGTACGGCGCTCACAAACATAATTGCAGACATGACTGAAATATCATTTCCGGTCTGCATTCAACCACCAACACCTACCCCACCCCATTGTGACCTATTCCCCCTTATACCAGAGAATGTATGTATATAGTTGGGGTGGAAAATAAACTTTCATGTCTGCTTTTGATGTTTTTTTATTTGCCATGTGATACATGTGATATGTATGTTAATCTGCATCGATTTTTATTAACCTTTCCATCAGTGTGCTCTTTGCCCTCATTGCCACTTCACCATAATATTGGCGCATCTAGCTGTCATCGCCTGTGGATAATGATATAGTTTATGTACATATGTATGTATATAGTTCTACATTATTCTGTGTTTTATATATATTTCTGTCCATTCTTAATTTTTAGCACATAGAAAAAATCATAAAATTGAATGGATCATCCATGAAAATTGGAACGATAAATGTGCACTGAAGGGTATATTCTCTTCTCACTTCCTGGACGAGGATTTCCTTATATAAATTTGTGCATGTTGATTTCAAGGATATCACGGGGATATATTGCTTGACCCACTGCATTGCTGCTGCAGGATGTGCATTATGTCCAATCCTTTAAGGTTTTATTCTTTCCCTTAAATTCTTATCGATGCGCAAAAGTTGTAAAACGGACGTGCAATTTAAAGCTTTTCCTGATTACACGGAAGCACTATTCTGATATAAAAATCAAATGGATTTTTCACAAAGGAACTACTGTTCTATCTCATAAATTTAAAGGACCACACCTAGGGAGAATTTAGTAGGAATCGTCTTTATATAGAAGTTTAATCCTAATCATTACAGTAATGGCCAGATTGGCTTGTATGGGCCTGATATGGCTCATTGAATTTGGCCAGTAGCTTCTTTTGGAAGCCTTTTCCGTAAGGAGGGTCAGTAAGTTTCGCGTCATAAGTTTTAATCGAAGTTCCTTTCTGTTTAATATCGGATATGTTGATTTTATTTACTTTTTAATTTAGGATAGATATTTAAAATAAATCCATATATTAGATATATTTAATTCAATCTAAAATCTAAATAATCGATGCCAACAAGCTTCGGATAATTTAAAATTTAATTATCTTCTTGTAAAAAAAAAATACATTGCAATCCAGCTAATACGGTAGTATAGAGTTCCATTGCATTCGTATAAAACGAAAAAGGATTCAATAAGAAAAGCAATTTATTGAAGTTCTATACTATAGTTTGTTTCTCTATATACATTGCACATTGTAGAAGTCATTTATTTGAATCAAGAACAACAAACTGGTTTACGTATAACAAAGAGAAAAAAGCTCCTTCAAACCAATTGAAGAGCTTTTTATTAAAAAGAAAATTCATTTTTGAAATGTTTATTTGCTAGAGTTTTGTCTGAACTTTCCAAAGCTCCATTCTTATGCTAAGAGCTCCCACTGCTGAAATATCTCGTTTGTACGCAGAAATCCTTCGCAATTTCAATAATAATTTATAAATTGACTGCATCTTGAGATTTTTTTCTTTTCTTTTTCTTTCATCATCATAAGATAACGAAGAACTTTTCTTTCACACAATTACCCACAACTTCTTCTTGGGTCAGTCGCTCTCGCAGGCGTAACATCAAAAACAGAAATTAGAGAATTAGTGTTTTCTGTATTTATCAGATTAACTCTCTTCTCACACAAGACCCATTTAGCTCCTTCAAGTTCGTTCCTTCTCCCTTAATTGCTGGTCTTTGACATTGGCATTGGGGCTAATTATTCACTTTTTTCCGCACTTCACTTAATCTCTATGCGTGGCCGTAATTAATCGGATAATTGAATGAAATGAATCGGCACCCCGACGATGCTAAAATAGATGGTGTAGAAGCCATAACGATGCTTAATAGCATACATATTTTTTCCGAATCACAACCATGTTAATTTCAAGTGCCAAAACAATTGCCATATTTCATTAATTTATCTCCCAAAGACTTAAAAAACGAATTTACGAGCCCCGAGTGATGATGAGGCGAAAAAGTCGAATGGCAAAAATTTTAAATATATATTTTTCTTCCTACTAATTAGAGTTAATAAAATCAACGATGCTCTTAAAATGATTAATGATCATTCCTCGGTATTTCCTGTGAATCGCTGATCTTCCACATATTCATATTTTCTGAATTTCTAGCATTAATTTCTAAATTTAAAACCACCCAATGTTGTTATAAATAACCTCAGGCGATCGATTTGTTTCCCATGAATATTTCGAGACAGCGCCAGACAGCTATTTGGGAGTTATTTCGAAAAGAAATGAATGGGCTATTTGCTGAAAATGAGGAAAACGTACTCAAATGCGAACTTGAAAATCCAATGGGTAATGAACTCTATAAGTATGTATGTAAGGGAAAGCGGGGTTAAAAAAGTCACTTAAGGGTTTATAAAAAGCTCAAAATATCATATTTCCCAAATAGATAAAGCGAAATGTATAGCTCATTTCTTTAGGAAATTTACTGCTCTATAACTCTTTCTCAGATCATTTTGTTCTATCTACCTAGGAAATATGATATTTTAAGCTTTTTCCAAACCCTTAAGTGACTTTATTAGCCCCGCCCTCCCCTATTATTAATATAAATATATGGGTGAAAAATTATGTAGAATTTGAGCAATTCTATGATTTTTTATTAATAAAAAAAATATATTAAATTTTCAATTTTAAATTTTTCACACAATAATATTCCCAACGAAATAGTAACATAAAAAAGGGGATGAAAAATATAGGAAAATGTGACTTATTTTGCAATTTCCTCTTCTTTTTTTCCCAAATGTATCAAATTTCCGGGAAACTATCTATAAAAGGCACCACAAAAACCATATAATTTCGCTCAAAGTGCTTTTGAATTCAATTCCAGACGGTGATTTCGAGTAAATAAAACACTTGAACTCAACCCATAACTTTTTGAAATTAAAATAGACCTCTAAAACCACATCAAACTTTAAAGTATGTAGAGACAACACTCTATATGCCATGGGATGAACATGCCCTGTGCGGGTAGAAGTTGTTCAAAACAATTAACAGCACTATATTGTGGGGGTGGTTTCTTCACCCTCTTGTAGTTTCCTCATCATATGCTCATATACACGCCTTTCCTTTAGCTGCCTCTGACCGGGGGGAAACAGGACACCCCTTCCCCCAATCCAGGGAAGGCTCCAACAGCTCCAGCACATTCCGGGGGTGGCGATGAGTTGAGAATGCAACAATTCAAACTATTTAACTTATGGTAGGACCTTCCGACCCCTTGCGGTAAGTTGTACGGCAGAAAGTGCGAGAGCAGACATGAAGGAATGTATGTGTTTGTGTAGTGGAGCTTTTCACAAATCGGGAAATAGCGAAAGGAAGGGGCTTTGCTAGACGTTGTACGGCATCGAGTGTGATTCCTCCTCGGGAAAATAGAATGGTGTTGTGATATAAATTGAAAATGGAACTTTGGGATGGGGAAAATGCTTTTAAGTGGAGAAACTTATAGGATGTAGCTCTTGTCGCTCTTCTTGCATAATTTTCCCTCCATGTATCTGCATACAACTTCATACATTCTGTTGTAACTTTTAGTATCACTCTGTACAATTTCTCACCTCTGTAAAGCTCCATCTGCACTACATGTAGTAATACGTATTTAAAATTATATACAATCACTGCGTATGTGTATTCTACACCACGAACACCTCAAAGCTGATTTGAGCTTCCGCAATTTGAAATTTGGAATTCCTTGCTAAAATACGCAACTAATGCAAAACATTAAATTTGTAATTTTAGAGAAAATACCGGAAATGGAATGATATTATGTGGAAGATTATGTGCCATTAAATGTTTACTATTGTCCCAAAATAAATTAGAATGCATATTTGAGCATGTGTTAGCTTAAAATAATATGTACAAAATAAGTCATCTAACTAAACATATAGATTTAGGGTTAAAATGTTACAAAATCAAATACAAAATAAATTATTTATAAATTATCTAAAATAAATTTAGTTAATTTTGTATATATTAATTCTATTCAAAGAACATACCTCATATAATGTATGCATGCAGTTGTAATGAGTTTGAACATTTTCATTAAAAATTTATACAGTTAATGTTGTATGGTTTAGACATATTAGCATACATTTAATCAAAAAATAATAATTTTGAATGGACACAGCATTTTCAATTAATAACTAAAGCAATTGAAGCTTTGAAATAATTTAAATTGGTAAACTCAGAGCAAAGTATTGGGTCGCCCACAGGAAATAATATAATTATATTATTAGAATTCTGTTTAGAAATAGTTTGTATAAAATTTATTTGAATCTCCACGAAATTGAATAATTTATATTCAAATTACTGATTAACTTAATAAATAATTAAATTATTTACCTAATAATTTCATTACTTATTTGACTCTACTCCGGAATAATTCAAACAGATTATTAAAGGGAAATACGTAATGAATTAAAAACAATTAATTCTCTGTTAAAGCTCCATTTAAAATAATTAAATTTTATCCGGCACATCATAAAAATTTCGAATTATGTAATTAGCATTTAATTTTCATTCAAATTGAACCTAAAATTAAATTAAATATATCTACTCGTTTAATTATTTAACCACTCAAAAATTATTTTTGCAATTAAATCAAAATAGTCCATGTTAATCAAATTAAAAACACAAATTAATTTTCTATCTATGTGCCTTTGTATTCTATCATATTTTGATAAATTTGTTTAATCTAAATTCAAATGTGTACAACGATATTAAAATCATCACAAAGGGGGTACTACGACAAATTACATAGAGATTGATAATCAAATTTACATAGAATTATCGGGAATAGTATCGAGAATATTGAACTTTAACTCTACTTTACATAATATAGATTTAAATGGCAAAGGTCTTGAAATTGTTCCTGATAGGATTTAACAATAATGATCAATAGAACTCAATAATAATAAATTGCAATCGTGCTTAAAAATAATTCAAAGAAAAATCGCGAAAAAAATATTATTAGTGTTGGCGGAAAATAAATTGAAGCTCTTGAAAGCACTCTTTCATAATAAACTTCTTAACAACAATAAGTAGCTTTTAGACAGATGCTTGCTGTTCGAAATGAAAAATTAAATTGAGAAATTCATGAGAAACTTTTGATGTACCTATATTTAATTTTCTCTAAGTGCTGCCTTAGGGTAAAGAAAAGATAAATAAATTGTGGCAAAATGAAACTCCTTGTTTGGGGCGTATTTTTTGCAGCAGATTGAGGCTTAGCTCTGGCTAACAATTAAAGTAATTAATTTGATCCCTTGAATCTTTTGGTAAATTCAATTTCAAATTAACCCCGCACTTTTACGATGTGCCACGCACCATAAATGAAAGCCAGGGGTGAAAAAAAACTAAATGAAGCGCGAAAATGAATTTTTAATTCAATTTCCACCTTTTTAGCCCACGTCGGTCAGTTTGATAATACGGGGTTGAAGCCATAGGGAAGTGTACAGCATGATAGGGACGATCCTGTGCAAATAAGGGAGCAGCATAATAACCCCATTGCCCCATAGAGTTTCTTTTTTTTACGGAGGGGTAAAGGGAGGGTGAAGCCTCGAAAAAAAAATCACTCAATACCAACCATCATCATCATCATCTATATTATTACCCCAAACCTTTGCCAGGGGCTTCCGAAGAAGTCCTGTGGAGTATAGGAGAGAGATATGAAATGGAGATTACGCCTGAATCGCACATTATATGCCATGTACATAAAATGGAGTAATTTGTTGTGTACATTGCCCCTAAAACCTCCCCCAGGGTGAGGCTCCTATTGATTTACATGATCGGCATCTCCCGCCCCTTTTTTCCCCACAGCACCGTGTCACCCCATTTTGGGGCTCACCAAGAGTCATCTGTATCAAATCAAGGTGATTAAATCTATTTACACACTCATGAGACACAACCCCAATTATCTCACCCAAAAAGGGGTTGCTCCCACCACCAACACCCCCTCGAAATCCCCAAGAAAGAAAGAATGCGGCGTGCGGGAGCTTGAGAGCGATGAGATTGTCTCCGGGGGTGTTTATCGCTGTGCTCATGGGTAAACGTGCGCGCAGCAAAAGGGAGGAATTTTAAATTAAATTTCCATTAGGTTCGGTACGCGAGGTGGTGGCAAAGTGAGTGAAGAAAAAATACACCTGGATGTTTTTATTCAATTTTTAATGCTATTTTGTGTAGCTTAGCATTTTGGCCCTAATTTGAGTCTCGTGTTACACTTTTCCCAGCATTTTCCACGCGAGTTTATCAAATAAAATCCCATGGATTATAATGGTTGATTGTTTAAACGATTTTTGGTCTATTCGCATCGTTTACCAATACCACCAATACACAACAAAACATATTTATACAATTTATGTGATTAAATTGTTTGAGAAGAAATTTTAAAAAGCTTTGCATTGATCCATTTTCTAACGATTTTTCCAAGGAGATTGATTATGAAAACATTGGTGAATGTAGTACAATCGAGATGTCATCGAGTTCGGATGTACAATGTGGCATGTGCACCCGCCCAGTGCGGGAACGTGAAAAATCAATGAACTCAATAAAGTGCAAAATATGTAAAAAGGTTTTCCACGTCAAGTGTTCAGGTGTTGATCCCAAGAAAGTTAATGAGGTTGTCTCAAAAAAGCTCTCGTGGACATGTGCATCTTGTAAAAGGCTTAGCGGTGCTGTTAAGAAAACGATTTCTCGCACTAAATCTTTGAGTGAGGAGTTGTTGTCTGAAGACAATGGGTCATCTTCCGATGATGGTGAATCTATGGTTGCGGAAGAACTCGCGAGCATTGGTGAAAGATTAGAAAAAGTAAAAAAAGTCGCTACGGAGAAGATTGCAGCTAATGCCCACGATGTCCAAAAGCAGTCGGAAAAATCCAACATATGGTCGGAAATCAGCAGGAAGATCGAGCATCTTGAGAAGGAGGTTCAATGCATCAAGGATATTCTCCAGGATCATAGTGAAAAACTCGTCCAGCTCTCAGAAGTAGTTATGGAGCAAGCAAGTGAAAATGAAAAGTTAAAATCTGAGTTGGTTGCCACAAAAATCTCATTGGAGATGGATAAGCAAAAAAAGAGAACGGGTGATTTGATTATCTGTGGATTACCACCGTCCAAAGAATTTCCTGTGGAGCAAGTTCTCCCTGCTCTCTGCAAAAAACTCGAAGTGGAACTACCCAGTGGGGATGTCGCCAAAGCGTCATTGAAACTGATAACAGTAAAAAACAATGCAACTGAGGAGAGAAGACTGGAGATGACGAATCTGGACGGGAATCTCTCACGTGAGATAATGAAAAAATACAGAGAGAATCAAAGAGCTAAAAAATGGATGACGAGTGCTGATGTGGTCAAGGGAGGAGACGAAAAGCCCATCTACATAAATGAGTGCCTGACCGGCTATTTCCAACTGCTGCACAAAAAGGCGCGAGATTTAAGGAGGAAGGGGGTAGTGGAGTTTGTTTGGATCAAAGAGGGTAGGCTTTTTATGAGGAAAAAAGAAGGCAGTAAAGTAATTCAAGTTAAACACGAGAACGACTTTCAAAAAGTTATGAAAAATTGATAATATTGTTATATTTAACAAAATTTTCTAAAAATATTGTATAAGGCATGCTCTAACGGTCATATTCTGCTCTGTACCTTGCTCTTGGTTATGAATCTAAGAATTGGAAAATTAATGCACAAAATTGATAAAAAAAAAATAATAATAATAATTGATAAAAAAAAATTGTCAAATCATTAAAAAAATCTTTAGTCACAAATTTCACCACAATTGTAATTTAATAGCTTCAATGCATCTTGAAGATAAAAAAAAAAACTGTATAGTCCTATCTTATGAAAATGTAATTTTTCTTTGGACATTAATAAATGTAATCTAATCTAATCTAAAAAAGAAGAATTAATATTTAAATAGCTTTGCAAAGTCTGAAGATTCGATTTTCACAGTCTCTCAAAGTTTGTCATACAAAGAGCTTTAAAAATTAAAAATGAATGTAGGTTTTATACTTTAATAGAAAATTTACTTTTACATAAAATTATTGAATTCAAAATGCTCTAGAGAAGCAAAATCTTGTATGAGCAGCCTACAAGTTTATTTTAGAGCTGAAGAGCAAACAAAACTTTATCATACACACCACAAAGTCATTTTGTAAGATAACTTGATAAGATAGTTTTGCATATTGATCGTCTATACGAGCTTTGTGTCTTGTTCCACTATAAGTAGCAATTTGCAATAAAAACCGCATCATGCTCTTCGTGTCACCCTGTATTTGCTGATACAAACTTACAAGTAAAATGTGATAAAATCAATCTCAATCAATGAAAAAATGATAAAAATTACTGACCTTCCTGACTTTCATTTTGGTTTGATCAAAAATCATTCTTTCATTTTGATTCATGTTTCATTCATGGTAAGCTTTCATTTCATAACATTTTATCCTCTCGTTTTTTTTTCCATAAATAACCAGCAGTCACATGAACTTTTCCAATATTTAATAATGTTGTGAATTCATATCAAACAGCATTGCTGAATTTTTCATGAGAGCGCTTAATTACTAACAGCACAGCACCCACAGTGGTGGACATGAAAGAGTATAGAAGAGAATTTTTGGGATTGGATCATTTGCAAAAATCTTCATGATAAAAAGGATAATTTTCTTTAATAATTCTATGCATGCACAACGTTTCTTCGTCTTCTATGAAAGGTCAAATATTTCCCTCAACTAATTTTCGTGCGCCTACACTTTAGTTCCTTTCGTGGGCCTTAATTTTTTTATTACTATTCTTATCGTGTATACGAAGGAATTGCTATTAACGAAAATTTATATTTAATCTAGCGGAATGTCTGTTAACATTTCCACATGCACTGGCACTTCTGTTTTTACTTTCCTATAGACTCGCTGTATGGGTTTGAACGGCACAAAAGTATATGTAGGTAGTTGATTTCGAGTGGTATATGGCTACGATTCCATAGAGATGGCGAAGTCCATTGAGAAAACTCGAAGATTGGAGAAATTCAGCGTTATATATCTAAAGCTTGTGGAGTTTACTCATTCATCCAACCAATTCTATATCCTTTCTGCTATATATGTGCGTATATACATATAGCTTTTCTGCGCCCCTATGCGAATGGGAGTTTTCTGCAGCAACAGAGTGAAAGCACACGGGGTGAAGGGGGAGGAAAAATATAATAGAAAGAATATGTGTGTGGCTGATGTAAAGGACGACGTGAACAGCTTGGATAAAAAGCTCCGCACTTTCCTCCATCGCCAGGAGTATACACTCCTGTTTTGGATGATTCAGCCCCCAATTCAACTCTCAAGTGGATTTATCATTTATACCCCATAGCTCTCGAAAATGCAAAAAATTCCCCCACGTAAGAATCAATTGAGAAATTCATGTATGTAAGATAATAGCTGCGCTATGTCTCAACAATCATCTCCACTCCGGGCAATTTGAAACATCCAATTGGTATGTGTTCTATATGTAATAGAAACCTCCACGTATGGTAATTTCAACGTTAAATTGAGGATATAGTTTCCCAGGGATGCGGTTGTGCTCATCCACCCCATCTCTCAGACGTCTCCTAATTGAGGGTAATTTGTTTTAATTGTCCCACAAGATAAGCCCCCTCACCGAAAGCAGTTGCGGTGGGATATTGAAAAAGGCAAAATCTCCGTGTGTGCTTGGCAAACTTTTAGCATCTCTACACGTGACTCAACAGATCCATTTATCACGGGGGTGGCACGATGGACGATGCGGAGGACCCTGAAGCATCGTGATGAATGGATGTGGGTGAAGTTTTTACTCACTGCTGGTTCCCGTCATTCACTTGCAAATCGATCTGACTTTGCGGAGCTTTTCTCGTCGTCATCTTCACATCTCACCCCACCCCCGTCTTTGTGATAGGAAAGCACCGCACTGACCCCAACTCCTGAGTGTAACCTCCTGCTGAGAGTTGCATTGCCAGTAGATTGCAGAAATCCCATAGATCATTGCTTTTTTGTCATGAAATTGAAGTTTTTACCATCCCTCCCCGGGAAGAAATTCTTATATAAATTCTCCAGGTAAGAGCTTCTTGAGGATATGCTTTTTCTTCTTAGTTTTTTTTTTATGTGGAAATGAATACGTGAGGAAAGCTTGTGAGAGCTTCTCTTTCTCAGTATTCTATTTTGAGGAATTCTTTTAGGAAATCTTTAAATAAAATTGCTAGAAAGCCTCTTTTTTCTTGAAGCTTTTAAGCTTTTAGATGTGTTTTTTATAGTATTTTTTTACCATATTTGACACATGTCATCTTTTTCATTAAAAAAATAAGAAGATTAGAACTTTAGGTGGGCAGTGATGCTTCTATTCGTCTTTAAAACACTTAAAACAGGTTCAGGAATATTTTATGAATTTTTCACAACAACGAAAATTTCGATTTTCCACTTATCAAAGGCTAGAGCAAATAACTTATCAATTTAATTAATTTTCTCCATTTTTTGGCTTTGAGAAAAATTTCTAATATCGTCAAAAACTGAACCAGGCAAGTATATTTTACGCAATTTCATCTCACATATAAGATTGATTTCTTCTTATCTCCTTCCCTTAAAGTCTTATAAGACATCCTTCCGACCCTTTCAGTATTTTCTGTTCTAAATACTTCCTGAAGGTTCTTTAATCTCACACTACATACATACATGTATGTATGTAGGTACTACTGTAAATTAAGGCTTTGCAAGTTCAACTCTGGTGCAACTTTTACATAGAGATGTGCACTTTAGTGGATGCCGCTTTCAGAGTGTTAGATTAGATAGCAAAGTGTCGAAAGTGTCTACACTACTTTCAGTTACAACCTCCGCACACAAACTCAGCCCTTGGCAAAAAGGGGGATGATTGGATGAGATTTTCTCCTCTCTGACAATGAGAGCAATTTCTCCGGGAACGACAACTTCATGACTAGAAAATTCATTCTTTAATTAAAAACTTGTTGAGGTGTAATGAAATTTCCACCACTAGCTCGGAAATATCCAGTCTTAATCCACAATTCTCACGCCACAACTGGGAAATTGTGTTGAAAATCATGATTCTTCCTTCACGTGTATTACATTGATGTGTTGTCGTGAAAGATTGTATCTCAAAAGGAAGTCATTCCTCGAGGTGACAAATTCAAACCAATAAAACTTGCTTACACATCCAGAACAAGCAACAGAGAATGCAAAATAAGTGAGATTTCGTGTCTTTCATATGAAGAAATTGTGGTTGATGAGAAAACTAAAGGAACATACATATTGTGAGCTTATTGCGGAAAATTGGGTTTTCCATCGCGAAATATTAACTCGACACTGAGCTAAAAGTACGCTTTGTTGAACACATCGTATGATCTTCCATTTCCGCAGACGAATTGAGAATTGTCGAAGCATAGAGACGTAAATTTCCCTCAAGAATGCATTTTCAATTTTATTATAAAATCCCCCACAGATATATAGACTCCTTCTCTACCTTTTGGTGTACATAGATCTCGTTTGCGTGTAGAAGAGATTCCAATTTTATTAAATCTCTATGCACATCAATGCAAGGGGGCAAACATCTGAGTCTTGATTTGATATTTTGTATTATTTTAAATTTTTCAAAAATTCATTTTTATAAAATGAAAGAAGTTTTGTAATAAAAATTTACAATATTCCAGCTATTTGCAATAATTAGTTGGTATACCACAGTCGTGGCATACCAAGTATTTGTTTTATTGACTCATTTTCAGAATATTCTGTAATATTCGATTTTATTTTCTTATTTCATTAAAATATAAAAAGAAATAAAAAATAAATTAATGTAGAAAATTATACCTCAAAAGATTCGCTATGTTACCCCTTGATATAAGATGAATAAAGCTCTTTTATGTGTAGAATATAATCTTTCGGTTATCAAAGCCAAAGACGACTGTCACAGAATCTTATTAAAATTCAATTTTTCACGAAGGTGAAAATAATTGAAATGTTAAGAGATTTTCATTTTCATTTTAATCCAACCACTGTGTTGCATTTACATTTATTTTCTTTACAATTAAACATTTTACTGCTGAATGATCGTTTGCAAAGCTGAATTTTACGAGCTTCTCAGACAATTGACCTGATGGCACAATCTGCCCAACAAATAAATCAGACTTTGTTGCGAAATGGTGCAGAATGTTTGTGCCAAAAAAAAAGGAAAGAACTCTTAATATCGTTGTGAAGCAGTTAAACAGCAATGAATGAGATCTCTCCCTCATGAGCCAATGAAATGAAATTTGCTCTAACTACAAAGTACATAGTAAAACAAAAGAAAGAGTGCCAGTTGCAAAAGTTTTCCCCGGAAAATTTTTATGTATGTTGTTCAATGAAAGAGATTTTTCCTTGATGCCCCATCGAAATTCACCTCTGTGGAGCATCGCTGAGTCGACGGCACTCTCACAGATGAAAATGGAAAAGTTTGCAGAATCTTCACAACCATTATGTATTGTCTGCGGTATGGAAGGGGTGAAGCAAGCTCTTCTTCGCATACCAACCAGAGAAAAATTGAACAACACTGTTGCTATATACGCTACAATCTGCCAACACAATTCGACTTTACTGAAATGCATCTTACAGAAAAATTTGGCATACAGATACTACCCAAAAATAGCAGAACTTATTAAAAAAATTATTTTATCTCCTTAAATAAAGATTTTTTATGAGAATCCTTTAGATAATATTTTGTATTGAATTAATTGACTTTCTTTGAAAAGTAAAACAATTTTGAAAAAGATAAAAAAAAACTAATGAAAATTTAGACAACGTTTTTTTTCTAAAATGATTTTCCAAGCAAATTTTTCATTTTTCTCATTTACAAATTTTATTTCTGAGTCAGAGCTTTCAAAAACCCAAAAACTAATCAAATCTAACATCTGAAAATATTCAGAAATTATCAGAATTTTTTTTATACAAAATTTTCATTATTTTAGGTAAGAATCTGTTGAGAACAATTGGGAATAGTATGAACATCTGTTGGGATTCCACATGAAATATTTCGACAGAATAATTCCTAGCCGATAGAAGAAATTGGCAATAAATAAAAGAAATCCAATCGAATTATGTTCTGACTCACAATCACGTCAAAATACTTTTATAGAAAAAAATCTGTGCTTTTGGTACCTATTAAAATTTATATGCCAGTAACGAATACTAATAATCATTACTTTGAAATCTTTGAAATCAGTTTCAATTCTGCTTGAATATTCACAGTAATTTTTATTTTAGGGCATACCCATTTCGTTTTTTTAATCAAATCATTTTAATATTTAACTCAAAATTGATCAATGAATGTGTCCAAGTTACTTCTGAAAACTGAATAAATAATTTAATCGATTTTGAAACTGACATTGGAATTTGTTCAACTAAATTCTAACTCAATTTTAAAGCAATTCAAGATATTTTTCAGCAGCAAAGCAACTTTCATCCATTCAGCAGAATTTTGCTTAAGAAATTTTTGATCTGGATCAATTTTTTTTTTCATTTGCAGGAAGAACATAAAATCATCCTCTCAGCCCATTTCCTTTTTTTTGAGTTTTTTTTTACTTTCTCTAAAATCCACTCGGAAAGTTCACTTCCATGTGAGATGTTTGGTATAAAAAGCTCCACTAACCATCATACACAGGAAGAAAATTTCGTACTCTCGATAAGGTTTGCAACCCATGAGGATGAGGTCGAATTTTCCACATAGTATCTGGTGCTCTATACTTCCAACCTCCCCCCACCCAATCCCCAGAGGGCATATGGTTTTTGTGGATGATGGTGTGGTGGTGGAATGGAAAAATCACTGTCATCACCGTACATATTGTTCCCTTCGCATACACCAAATACACTTTGAGGGATAAAATGCTCAACAATAAGAGGGAGAAATTTGAGCTTATACTCTCTGGTTGGGTAATGTGGGCCCCCAAAAAATTCCGGTGGCGGACCGGAAATCTACGGAGCGCGGTCAGAGTGTGTGAAAAATGGACAAAACCATCAATTTGGCGAGTGAAGCGTTCCCCAGAGCCCATCAATCATCCCCCAAAATACGTGTGTGGCACCCTGTGGCTCACATTACATGCACACAATGGTGGGTTGTCGGCTTTCTGGGGTGGGCGATTCCGTGGGTGGCTACAGGGCGGTTCGTGTTTTTCATTAATATCCCCAATTTCGCCCACACCATGCACTCCCCTCCTTTGCTGCCGCCGCCACATTATTTGGTTACCCAAATCTCATCCTCATTCCCCATCAAAAGCTCCCCTCTTCAATGTATATTATTTACCCCTTCGAACCGTGGAGTGGGCGGCCCTCAGAAATCAGGATCCTTGGAGTAATATAATTTGTAGGGATTGAATTTGATGTCTAACAAATAAAAATGTTAAAGGGAAATGATGAGAAGAGGATTTTTATTTACGGAGCATTATTTCACCCTGAATACTCAAGATTTCGATGAGTTGTTTACGGAAGATTTTTTTTGCGGAGCTTCGTTGGAAATGTTCGAAAATAAATTTCTAAAGTTTTACTTGCTTTATAAATAAAAATAAAAATGTAAAATAAGTTTTACATCTTTCAATTAAAACCTGTTAAACAAATAAAGTTGAAAAAGCTCAAAAAGCTCAATTTTAACAAACAATAACTTAAAATATGTAAACACTAGCAAACAACTAATATAAAAATGTTAATAAAATAAAATTTATGTTTTTAATTTAATCCGACATAACTTTTCTATTTCGCACATAACAGACTGTAAGGACGTGGCGGTCATTTGGAAAACCTAAAATAATTTCATCCATTATTGCGTTTTCCTTTTTGCCACAATTTGGCCTATTTGGAGGGGTGAGAAAAAAGAAGAAGATAATAAAAATGAGCAATAAAAAATTAATGTAGTGTCTCATGATAAATTAATTTAGATAAAACATTGTTTCAGTTTGATAAATTTATTACCCAGAAAGCCCAGAAACACTCACCTATTCATAAATCTGCTTCAATAAATATGCTATTCATGGAATTCAATTCGAAATTTGAGGTATTCCAAATAGCATTAAATGGATGTGAATTTAATACTATATCCAGATGAAAAGCTCCTCTAAAATGATTTAGCAAAAGCTCCCCATATATTTCCTTGGTTACAAATAGTTTTCACTTGAGATGGTGCGAAAACTCAAAATTTGATATATTTTCACCGTGAAAAGCAAACAAAACTAAATATTTTGGTGCCTTTAGCGCGTTTGTTGGTATCTCTAAAATCAAGTGCTTGTGTGGATATTTCTTTGGGTGGTTGGGGAGAGGAAAGGGTTTGAAGAAAAGCTCCCACAGTATGGGAAATTCTCACACACAAAGTTGTTATGAGAGAATTCAAGAAGCAGATCATAAATGTATACACAAAAGATTCCATTGTTGGAGAAGAAGTAAAGTGGATTTTCAAACTGAAACTTCTTCTCGCCTTTTTTCCTTCTTTATCACTTCAACAATAAATAAAATGCTGTAAAATTGTTGCGAAGGAAGTACCCAGAAGAAAACACACTTCACCCAGGTAAAACATTTAGTATGCTCCACACATACGCGGTGGGAATTTTCTCAAGTGGATAACCGGATGTACCAATTGCAATTATTTTGAAAAATAATCATGGGATATTTTTATTGATTTTTAAACTAGAAAATAAAAAGAGTTTCTTTGTTGGTTTTGTATTGCAAAAGTCGATGATTTGTGAGAAAAGCCTAAAAATCCGTGAACCGTTTAAAAAAATGATTTATGTTACCTACCTCATTTCTGATTTAGATTATCATCACAATCAGGAAAAATCCGAAGAAAGTTTATACAGAAAACTTTAAAAAAAATTACAAAAGAATTAGCAATTAGCACAAAAATTTAAAACAAACTACATAGTATGGCATTACCTACATAACAAAAAAGCTCCAGAAAAAAAATAGAGAAGTGATTTTCAAACTGATGGCGAGATAAACCCGGTTTAAAAAACAGGCTGATATATTTTACAAGAAAAAATTTAAATAATAATATTAAAGTTCTGAATTTTTAATAAATAACTAAAAATGAATTTAAATAGAGTTTTAAAAATAATTAAAATTAAATACTACTGGGAACAATCAGATCAATCACCCCACATTGTGAAATGTGAATAAAGAGGCGGTTTATCGTCAAGAAAATGCGGTTTAATTGTATTTTTGCTAAGGCGTATTTTTTATGCTAAAGTGACACACACCAGGCAATAAAGTGCAATAAAATTAAATATCCATAATATTGCCACACCGAGAGCTTTTGAGTTTTTTTTTTTTTTTCACGGACGAGGATTGTATGATAATTGTGATTTTGGGGATGGTACGTTGAATGTCAGAGAGAGAGAAAGAGGATCCCTTGTCAGTTAATGGCATCTCCGGGCATATTACACCTGGGCATAATATAAACGCTCATGAAATTCACATTAAAACGTAGCACAATGCTCACTCTATATACCTCATGTACCAACCAACCACACTGTGTGGATATTATAGATTCTTCTTGTGAGTCTATTCTTCCGCCAATGCCGCAATGTCAGAAAGGTATTAAATTAATTACTTTTGTGGTTTTCGGCAAGATTCTCTCTTTTTGGGGTACAAACCAGCAGACACTCGGTGGTGTTCACAATCACCCTCTCCCCACCGAAAGAACTCACCCACACGGCAGAAACCCTCCTTGTACAAAACCACCCCCCAAACACCCATTGTTACACACTCCGCCTTGCCTGGTGGATAATGATGGATTTTCTCATTTTATACGACTAGAGATAATATACTTTATGAGGAAAATACCATCCCTCCCGCCAGCTGGGTCGAGACAATTGCAGACATCCCCGGAGAACAGAGGGATTTTCATGGGGATGAAAAGCGGGTTTTACCCAGGAAAAAGCAAAGTATATAAACACAAAACTCAGATGATGAGGAGATTCCTCATCGTTACAGCTTTCGCAACCTTATAATGGCATCTTTTTTTTTAAGGTTTTTCCTTATAATTAAAGACCACACAGAGTGAATAAAAGAGGTTTCTCTGGTGTACGCTGAAGCTTTCTCGTGGGCAATAGCGTTCCATTGCAGATGCCCATTCTCTCTGGCAAAAATTTTGCATTCACTTTGGCAAGATAAAAAAGTTCTATCTCATTAAAATGGACCTCTCAGTGGTTTCCTTGTGAATGCAATTTCAATGCTTTTTTATGCTTTTCAACATCTGTCGCAAAAAAAATTGTTTCAATATTGCTACATTTGATACAGAAATGGTTCGTAGAAATGCAACCAAATGCAGAAGTCACAAAGTTAAGTAATTTTCTTCAGTTTCCCTTTAGTCGTTTGATAAAGCTTCTTAAACTCCTTAGGCTCCTCTTGGCATGAAGATAGAGTATTTCTTTTATTTCCTAAATTTGCAACATTTTTGCAGTACATTCTGCATCTGTTGCTTTAAGTCAGTAAGGAGCATAAATAAATTTATGATCAGAGTTTTGGAAAAAATTTCCACTTCACGCGGTGTAATGCCATTTTCACATAAAGAAAAAGAAGCTTTGAAAAAAAAATCCACTTAAAGTCATCCAATTTGCGATGCTTTCAAAAGCAAACGAAAGACTCTCGTGGGATGCACACAAAGCTCCTGGCACAAAGCTAAGTATCTCGCAAGTGTTGGGAAACTTCACGTGGCGCACTGATAAGAATATTTATAGCAGAACATAAAATTATAATTGTATATTTAAAAGTTAATGAACATAATTAAATACTTTATGCCCCATGGGCTCTGTAAATCCGCAATGATGCAGCTCGGCGAAGGCAAATTCGGCAGAAAGCCATATGGAGGTGCTAGAAGCTTTCACCAGGGAGCTCTTTCTTTTGGCAGGGAGAGTTCTAATGTTGGATATCCTGGTGGTAATACCTTAGACTTATGCCATCATCTCCTTTCAGGTCGAAAGCACTAATTATCACGTTTATGGCCACTGTGACAATGATGATGGCCACACAGATATTGTTGCAGATGTCCGCAGCTTTCTGCTCATTCACATTGTTGATATTCAGCACCATAGCCAACACAACGCATACCACAGCCTGAATTACCTGCGGGTTCGAATTACATTAATGCCACATGTGATTGGGCAATTAACCACCCCCATTTTCCACCCCCCCCCCCCTTCCCATCCAATGGGGAGAGATTTATCTGCAATCCGTCACGCTTCGAATCAATCACTCACCTGGAGGCAGATTGATGACACAATGAGGACCAGCAGAAGTGTATAGAACTCGTGGGTGTCCCCAATACGCAGGAGATACTTCAGCTGGGCCGCATTGGAAGCCAAAAGAGCCAAATCCAGAATACCCTGAGCAAGGGTTTTCTTCGTGGCATACCTGTTGGCATTGAAGAGACGCCGCAGTGTCTTCGGCGGGAGGGGAGAAACGGAAACCAAATCAAATTAAAATCTAATCGAGAATTCTCATTCGCATGTTTGGCCATTATCAGTACGAGAGCGTATACAGCAGTCGATAAATTAGGTGGTTGAATGTTTGTCCAATCGCCAGATCAACAAGCAAACATGGGTGATTCACGGTGGTTCAATACCCAAATGTCGTAAGAAATAATTGTATTTTAACCTAGATATAATATGCGATAGACAAGTAGGGTAATGAAATTTTTACAAATTACCAAGACTATAGCTTGTTGTTTCATTATCAGGAAAGATATTTTTTTTATTCAAAAGAAATTTCTTCAGAATATGCTGTAATGTTACAACTTCGAAAAGGAGATTATTCATTTTTGTAAGCTTCACATGACAATATTTGAATTTACTCACCAACTCATCAAAGTTTTATTGAGATTGAAAAAACAATCGAAAGACGTTTAACTGATCTTTAATTTACCTGTGCATGATTTGGTGGAAAAAAGCAAAAACCACGCCCCCATTTTTCGTTTTTTACATAAGGCATATGCGTCACTGCTTGATTAATCATTATATTTGATTAGAAAAGAAAGTCAAAAAAAACAAAAGCTAAAGCTCTAAATTAGCGATAACTCCGTTCAAAAAAATTCTCAAAAACTTTGTTTTTGTTAGAGTTTTGACTTTCTTATGGGACATATGTTACTTTTCTTCGGAATATTATTTAAATAAAGTAAATTTAATTTAAATCAGACTTTTTTTCTGAAAATAAGAATTATTTTCAGATTAATAAATTAATAGTATTCAACTCTGATTTTTAAAATATGTACAACGTGTACGACACTTGCTAACTAAAATACCACGCCCTCGAGATGCTTTGCTTAGTGTTTCAATAAAGAGGCCGTATGTATGTCATATATCCATGCCATCCCCTTTGTATCCTTATTATATTTTGTGAGGCAAATGATGTGTAATAAAGAATAATGACGAGCATTCCAGCAAATCCCATTTTCATTGCATCCAATGATGGGGACATCGTGCGGAGTGCAATTGAATGTAATTTAATTTTTCACCAGGAATCAAGCTCCGCAATTGCAGCCATCATCCTGCCGTTTTATTGATGCTTTTCCGCCTTGGTGTCTTCGTATATAGGCGGATGGGTCACGGCGCTACGGGAAGCGGGGGGGGGGGGGTGGATGCATGCGCAGGATGTGGAGAATATTAAATTTTATGAACAAACCTCTCTATCCCCTTAGTTGGTAACATAGCAATTTTCAGCGATAATAATTGCACTTAGAGAGACTGTTTATGGCGGGAAGCTTTTACGATGGCCAGCGTGGGTAGGGCGCGGACGGGGTGAGGCGTACACCCCCCAAAAATACGATGATGCGACGCAATAAGAGAGCCAAAAGATTAACAATTGCACACACACTGGCCACATTTGAGATGTCCCAATGTTCTCACCACCCCCTCACATCAACTTCATCATCATCAACTTTTAATGGGGCACCAATATTAATATTTTTATTACCGGAATATGATCTCCCGTATCACGATCAGCGCTATTTTCGGCGTCAGATTTCACCCGACCCTGGGTGGCTGCTGACCCCTCATCCCCAGCGCCTGTGGCCACGGGGTTATCGTATCCTCGCAATTTTGGCATGAGCACCAACAATACACCAGCATCAAATGGAAAAGAGCAAAATTTAATACAATAAATTCCTACGCAGCACCGAATGCTCCACTGAACTTCACAGACTGCCGTGCACTTGGAGTGTTCACAATTATTTTATCATGAAGAGCACTGCGTGAAGTCGCTCATGGCATTTTATTGTTGTCACTCCTCAAGTATTTTCACAGAGCAGCGAGCAATATGTATTTATCAATTTGATAACCAATCGACAGCCCGTGGGAGCACACATTTCAATTGATAACTGGCGCAGACCCCACTCAAAAGTGTCTTTTTGTGTTCATTTTCTTGAGAAATGCGACAAAGGAGTTTCCTCCCTTACTGATAATTTTTTTGTGTTCATTGTATTATATGCTTCTGATACAAAACTCGATAACCCCAATTGGACAGTTGTCCTATTTATAGTTTTCTCACTTTTCCCATTGCACCCCCTCATCCCCCGTGTCCTACAATCGCGTTCCCTCCCCATCCTCCAACAGCCACCCCTGCCAATGAGCGTGTCTGAAAGTTTGCAGCAACACCCCCGCATTCAATCTCACTGTAGGTAGCTATACCCAAGTTGTGCTGAAGTGATTCAAAAGGAGGATAACAAAAGGGGTCGAAAGAGAGTCCTCTGTAGTTGTTATCAGGCGACGAATGCCACTGAACCTTGACTCCCTCTGCACCTGCCGCATCAATGGTCAATAAATGTACGATACAGCACCTCTCCAATCAACTTGAGAAAGATCCCCCATAAAAAGCGCACTTCAAAATGTCGAAAGCTATTCATTGCCAACGTTCATTCACTTTTCAAATGCGATTTCTCTGTGATGTTGTTTGGCAAAGTGCAAATTGTAGGTGGAATAATGCTTTTTTAATTTGGTACATTGATTGGGTGAAAGTGAATGGGGTTGACGAACTGTAGGGTAGCAAAGCAACGAGAGTTCAACCTCTTGATTTATTCTTTTGATCAAACTCTGGTATGTGTGTGGCTTTATCTCAAAAGTGGCTCTCAACCGCATTCCATTTATTTTCTTCAATCACACTGGCCCTCAATTTAAGTTTCTTCAATTGGAAAATTTGGCTATATTGAGAGGAACATTTAATAAATTCACAAGAAAACTCCGGTAAAGTGGAATGATTCGATGGCTCTAATAGAATTCATGAATTATTTTCAAAGACGTTTGAATTGGAATTCTAAAAGGTGCAAATTAATCATAAAAGTTTCAAAATGTTGAACTTTGTCGTAAAAGACTGAAGAATTACAAAGTTAGTCTCTCACGTCTCTCAAGAAGTTCCAAGAAAATCATGTGCAGAATTGTTTGTACATAATATAGATCTATGTCCTATATCGCGAATTATTAAGTCTTAGAAAACTTTAAGTTCAAACATCTAATGCTGAATATTTTAATAGGAAAAATGAATAAATAAGAAGAGAAAACTCCTTTGAAAGCTCGCTTGAAACTTAGGTTCCTCATGATAAATCCTTGAAATGAAAGAAACCAAAGTTTGCCAAGAAGCTAAATACGGATAAAACGTTAAAATCATAACGGAAAATTCTCAGAATATTTTAAGAATGTTCTTTGTCAAATTTCTAAGCTCTTATTGAAAATATATCAAGAATTGACTTAAAAAGCTTCATAAATTTATAATTTTGCCACTCTGCATAACACCGTAATTTCTACCTTTGTTTGATTAATCTTCCCATTAAATCCATTAATCTAATATTAGGTAGGTACATAAAATATAGGTAATATATTGACATCCTTAAGGATACCTAACTTTTGCTTCAATATCCCAATACGCACATAAATACACAGCATATAAATATAAAATATAGCAATATCATAAATTCCATATATGTAGTTTTGGAAATTTCAATTAGTCCTAAATTAATCCCCAACTTATACAGCATAGAATTATTATGTTTCCTCTTACACAGCTAAAAGGGGTTTTAGTTGACATTAAAGGGAAAACCTATGCGAGGAAAGGGAGCGTAAATGAATTCCTTTACATTTTGCACGAGAATTACAAATTACACATGACAAACTCACAGGTCGGGTTGAATTTACTTTCGCCCCCCCACCCACCAACTGTTTGATTTTGATGTGCGGCGCTCCCCTTCATTTTGGGGACGAAGCTGTGTATTAGAGGGTTGGAGGGTTAATTCCCGATTATTGCAATATATACTGCTTCGTCCTGGCGAGCACCACGATAGCGACCGGCCGTAAATCTGCCGTCAAGCGCGCGCGGGGGGTGAATACGGCAACACTGCAAAGCTCGCTTGGAAGCTTGGTAAAAAGCCACGGTGGCTGCTGGTGGAAATTGAATGAGATATATACGGCATCTAAGTCGAGCGCAATTAGAAATGGGTCTTGGTCGTGAAATTTACTACTTCAAAGGAGTATACTCCACAAGACAAAGTTTTCCTCCCTTCAATAAATATTATATACAAACATATACAACATACATACATAGTATAGGAGCGACATGGGAAAAGCCAAAAAGCCCCATTTCTCATTTGGTGTTTAATATTGCAAATGGAGAGGTACTCTAGAGATAGATTGACAATAAATTTCTATATATTGAGAGTAAAGATAGTTTCTATGAAACAATCCCTAAAGGACTTTCTCTGACCGTATAGAGCTTTTGTTCTTCCTATATATTGTTTCTCGGAAGGAAGAGGATGTAATTGGAAGTGAAATTACCATTTAGAGAATCAATTGCATCGCCTCTTCTGTATCACTTGCCCCCATACCAGAGTATCCAAATTGCTCCTTAATGGGGAAAATGTTCAATGAAAATCTTCCCTCACCCAAATGAATTGGAAAAGCCTTTTGAAATGGATAAATTTGTGGTCTTCCTCACTGCGAAATGTGCTGCAATTTGATTCATGTGGATTTAGAAATCAATTGGATTGATTCAAAAGGATAATTTATCCATATTCTTTGTGTTAAAATGTAGGAATGAATCCTCTTTCGAATGATTATGTGGATTTCTTTCTCTTACAATTAATTAATGTGAATCTCAAAGCTTTTAAAAGCTCACTCTCTTATAATCCATGAAAATTCATTATCTTCTCTCTCAATTGGGTAAATTAAATCATTTTTCCTCTCAAAATGTGTTTTAATAAATCACACACACACACACACAAATTGCAATGCTCATTTATTCTTTTTATGCTAGGTTCACAGGCAAAAGGTCAGTTAAAAGACATCAAACTCCTACGAATCCTGTGCAAATTTAATTCGGTAGTGCTAAGTAAATGTTTTATTATAAAATTGTTACAATTTTAAATCCTCTGGTCTCTCCCACCCCCAACGAACACCCTTAAAAATTTTCCATAAACCAACTGTAATATGAAAGCATTTAATTATTCATTTGAAGTATGTTTATTTACCTCTCATTTTGCTCTGCAAATAATTCCAAAAATAAAGTTTCAAAATGTGTGTAGTGTGATTTTCTGGGGAGCCACACCCCGCCCTCAAGGTCCATAGAAAATGTGAAACAACATTTCCCCGGCGTAGGGGGCTTATTCTCTCTCCTGGAAAATGTTTTCAACGTAGAAAACACTCCCCACACCCGCCTAAGTTTGAATTTCCACCTGCCTCATCTTGAGCAGGTTCCCTTGATTGAAGATTTCTTTCGGAAGAAGGAAGTTTTTGGAACACACAGACCCATTTGCCGAAAATGCCCTTTATTCGCTTACGGGCATTAAGTTATTCCACACCGCATTGCCGCACGCACCCTCCACCCTGCAAGAGAAAGCTTTTGAATTAAAGATCAATCGGAGCGATAACGCACACAAAAGTAAATTAAAGTTTATGGTGAACAAGTAAATATGAAAGCGAAAAGTCTGCTTTTGATAACAACTCTTCTCTCCTAACAATAGTTTAATTTTTTTCCTTTGCTTTCCCTTCTCAAGAGAGCCCCTCAAAAGTTCATCTCAACTGAATCTCAACAGACCAGCAAACAATACCACCAAGAGGGAATATAGGAGACGGGTCATGTATATAAATTTGAGACTCAACCACAAAGGGAGATCTTTTGGTTTTCACCGCAAAACACACTCCTCAAAAGAAATGGAAGGACGGGGGAGGGAGAAAAAAGGCCAAGAAAGTGGGTGGGAAATGAACGAGGGGGTGGTAGCTACTCTGCCATGGGGAATCCATAGGGAGAAGACCATCCAGTAATGTATAGGTATGTATTTTCATCTACGCTAGTAATTTACGATATATTATTTCTTGCGATAAAGTCACAAAAATCCCAGAGAATCAACTTGCACGACACAACATCTACATTACCGCCGGGTTCGTCCCTTTCTTCATAAACAACACCCTGTGGTGGGACAAAAAATTCGCCACCAAGCTGAAAATCACTTTTCACCGAGGGGGTGGGAAATTTATCTGTGTATGTAGGAGAGATGAGATTGCAAGGTGCCTGAGAAATTGATGAGGTACAAATACAGAGTTGATTTTTTGTTGTACTTTTTTGCTAATTAATTATTCGTTAAAATATTTTTACAAAATGAATCCCTAATTTTCATTTTACGGATTTTTCTTTGAATTCTTTAAAAGATTAATAAGAGTTATAGACCAAGAAAATTAACATGTTTTCTAACCTCAACCTCAAAATAATTAATTGGATACATGTAGTCTCAATTTTTTCAGGAAAGCCCCAAAATTTGATTCTGATTGATTTCCCGTTGAAATTGGGGTCATACAGGTTGAGCTAACTGAGCATTCCCATTTTCATTTTCCGATATATTTTTCCAAGAATTTGAATAAAATTGAACAGGTAGCGCCACGAGTGGCCACAAAAATAATTTCAAGTTGACGAAATTTATGTTTTTTGTGACTTTATTTTCAAAGAATTTATGCTGTAGTGTTATGTTTTTAGTGCATTTTATGCTTTTATATTAAAGAAATATGTGTAATAAGTGCATAAAAATCAGCCGAAGGGCAGTGCGATGTGAAAAAAGTGCATTTTTTGTGGTCCAAAAAGGTGAAAAACATCACTTTTTCCAAGTGAGTTTTCCGCATGAAAAACACCTCAGAATGCAATGCGTCTACCTCACAACGATTCTAGAACGCATGCAGAATCTGAGGAAATCATATTTGGTCAGGGAAACCCCCCCAATTTTCCGGAACAGAGCTCCAAAATTTTCCCGCGAAATTGCCTAGGGTCGTGGTGGAGACATCATATCGCGTGAATTTTCCAATTTATTTGTATTTAAAATGCTATGAAACCCTTCACTTAAAGCCTACAATGCATTTAGAATGTAAGGAAAATCAATTTAGGCCTGGAAAACATCTCAATTTTTAGGAAAACGCCCCAAAAAAATTCAAATCAGCTCACATAAAAAATGTAAACAAAGGGTTGACAATATTGTCAATGATTTCGCGGGAAAACTTTGGAGCTATGTTCCGGAAAATTGGGGGGGTTTCTCTGACCAAATATGATTTCCTCAGATTCTGCATGCGTTCTAGAATCGTTGTGAGGTAGTCGCATTGCATTCTGAGGTGTTTTTCATGCGGAAAACTCACCTGGAAAAAGTGATGTTTTTCACCTTTTTGGACCACAAAAAATGCACTTTTTTCACATCGCACTGCCCTTCGGCTGATTTTTATGCACTTATTACACATATTTCTTTAATATAAAAGCATAAAATGCACTAAAAACATAACACTACAGCATAAATTCTTTGAAAATAAAGTCACAAAAAACATAAATTTCGTCAACCTAAATTTAATTTTATGACCACCAGTTGGCGCCACTTGTACAATTTCATTCAAATTCTTGGAAATCATATGGGAAAATTAATCGGGGAAAGTGCTCATTTTCCTCAACCTGTATGACCCCAATTTCAACGGGAAATTGATCAGGATCAAATTTTAAGCCGATCCCGAGAAAAATTGGATCTACATATATCCTAGTTTAATTATTTCGAGGTAAATTTTTAAATCTGCTGTACTATTAAGAAACACGATAAAAAGAAAAGTCTGATCCTGAAATGAAATTTTAAAACTGATTTTTTATTTCAAGTTCTAAAATTTTAAATTGAGAAAAAATATCATTTTAGAATTTTTTTCTATACAAAGAATTTAAAAAAAACATTTTTTGTATTAAATATTTAAAATCTTTTAATAAGAAATAAATTATTTCTTTCAAATAATATTCAAACATCAATCATTAGAATTTATCTGTAAGCTCATTAACTCTGTGCGCACCACAAAGATGGAAAAAATTGAGAGTATAAATTTATTTACGATTCTCAACCACCAGAGATGCCATTTGTCCTCCACATGGAGCTCCCATCTTCCTCATAGGGTGACATGATCGTAAATTCGACCAAAATGGGAAGTAATATTGCGACAAAATAATCTTTTCCGCTTGAAAAAAATTATCTTAAAGCGCCACACGCTGAAGTAAAAAGAATGTTGGTAGTACGTAAGTAAAATTCGTTTTTCTTTCTCGAATTCAAGAAAAGCTTGATGTAACTAAGGGCTAGTTCAATGATTTGTTATACTTTAAGTAAATTGAAAGGCCTTTTAATTATTTTTTTAATTTTTAAGAACATCGAATTGCAAATTACATGATGCAAAATATCTTTATTGGATTGCATAGCATAAATATCACAAGACATAATATCTATACATTAATAGTAGGAATATCAGCTATTTTAATCACATTATTGATAAAATAAATAGAATTAAAATAAGAAAAGCTTCCGATGCGTAAAACTTCTTTGCTCGATTTACTTTTACTTTATGTACGTTACATCCTCGTCCTTCACAGAGGATGCACGATTGATCGTCATCATCGTAACATCTCGGATCTGGTTCCATTGAATATTTACATCCACGTCGAACAAAAGAAATATTTTTTCCATCAACAACTTTTTCTGAAAATTAAGAATTTTTCTACGAAATATTTTAAAATTTAAAGAGGAAAGGCTACCCACGAAGTCGAATACTGTAGCATCCTGAATCATGGTTTGTGTAGTATTCGTCGAAACGACAACGCCGTGGATCTATCCTGAATAGATCATTCTCACATTTCTCCTTGTAGTTTTCATCATCCAGATTAGAGCTGCATTGAATACACTCCACTTGTTCATCTTTGACCATATTGTGATAGTTACAGTGACGATAATTGCATACAAGGCAATCATATTTCTTGCAAAATTCATCTCCTGTACATCCACGAATGACTTTTCTATTGTATGAATCAATGACAACGTAGCATTGCTCCCATTCGCCAACTTTCAACTTTTCAGTACATTCTGTTGATTTAGTGCCAGGTTGGTAGTACGCGCAGTCCGATGTAAAATTTCCTTCGCACTGATGACACCAAAGCCTTTCATTTGACCCCTCAAAATCAACTGAAAGGAAAATTTAAATTGGAAAATCTAGAATTTGTATAATGAAAGACTTTCTTAAACCTTCTGTATTGCAGCTCTGTCCTCGACATATTTCACATTTCTCCCCTGTACGACAGTTGTTGATGAAGTCTGATGCTCCAGCGACCATGCAACCCCTCTGAATACCCCCATCACTTCTCATGTGGAAGTAGCATCCACCAGCTTCGTATTCATGAACAAACGGACACATTTGTACGAAAAGAGATGGTGATTTTGTACATCTGAGATCAGTTTCTGTATCACAAATGGCGCAATTCCCCCTCAACGTTTGATTGATATTGCAGGTGCTGCAATTTTCACCCTCATCCTTGCAGACTTCTACTAAATGCGGATTCTCCGATAAGCACCCACGGATCGTCACAAGTCCAACCTCACTGTATTGAATAAAACATCGATCTTCAACTCCTTCAGGGAGTCTTCCTACGCATTTCTCGGCAGCATTGCGGGATTGCAAGTAGTGGCAACTCTCATGTTGCGATGAATCGCATTTAATGCAAAATAATGCATAACTGATTTGAAGGAGTTTGAGAAAGATTATAGCTGTTGCGAATTTTTTTATGCTGCTCTTTCCATAATTTTTGGCATTAAGAAGAAAGCTCAGAAAAAGCATCAAAGCGTTCGGAGAGATCTTTCCACTTGAACCAAGGTAAATGTCATGAAGGTGATGTATATTGCATCCATCGGCCGCACATGGCATACAGGATAAATCACCCATGGGGCATTCAGAAAATGTTACAAATTCAGTAAAGCATCCACGATAAATATAAAATGATTCTTTCCCATCAATGGTTTCATCTAAAATTAGAAACATTTACTAATTTACATGATCATTGCATAATTTTAGTAAAACTTACTAATCCTTCTAGTATAGCATCCTTTTTCGATTTTTAAAAAATGTGAGGTAACAAAGCAGGGGGTAGGTCTAATTTCTTCTGCCTTATCAAGACATTTTGGATGATACCGATCAAACCTCTGATCACTAGTACATTGAATGCATTCGAGTGTTGCTACAGCACCGTAATTGCATGTTTTGTAGGGGTTGTAGCATAATTTGCACGTGTGATTGTAGCAAAAGTTATCTGATCTACATCCTCGATAGACAGTCCCATTGATTAAGCTAGTATAGCAGTGCCTGAAACTATCTGGAGGACATCGCCTGGTTGGGGTGTTTTGGGAGTTCCCCATTTGAAAGAAAGCGCATTCACTATTCATATCTCCAATACAATGGAAGCAAGTGTGATCTCGGTCATCATTTGAAGCTTCTGTGGGAACAAGATTCTGCAGAATTAACTGCAGGAAGATGATCGAGATGATCAAAGCCAAAATTCTTTCCATCGTTAAGTTCTTGGAGATTTACTGCTCTTCTGAAAATAATGAGAAGAAATCTTGTTTAAAAACCACGTAACGGATAAAAATAATTTCTACCTTAGATCCTTTGCCAAGGATTTTACAGAAGAGTAAATATTGTGTCTGAACTTATTTTTTACACCATTTTCGAAAGAATTAATCACATTTTCCCTTGTTAATTGGGAGTTTTACGCATTATGAAAATTTTGGGGTATTTTCCTACTAGAAAATCGATAAATGCGAAGAATGAAGGACATGGCGTTTTTTATTACGTCTCTATTTGTTATCCTACTGTTTTCATATAACTCTTTTTAAATTGAGTCTTAAAATTACTATAAAAGATGAAAAACTTTGGTAATACACTTAAAATCTTTCGTCTTCAGCACTAACGGCACAGGCAAATCCTTAAAAACTTTAAGAAAAATCACAATTTAACGGTGGAAAATTTAAATATTTTGATCCTAAAAGCTTCACTTTTCCTGATTCTTAAACATTAAGAAATACAAGACACTTCTTTTAGCTGAATTTTAACTTCAGGATTGAATGAAAAGGAAGAATAACTGAGAACTTTACTTCTTGTGAGGAAATTGCGAGCGATTCAACAGTGTATCGAGGCGCCACTAATTCGGCGGGCAGGCTTTTAATATGACGCCTCTCTACGCATCATCAATTGAGCCGAATTTTCCCTCGTTATGTATTTTTATCTTCGTGTTAGTTTTCCACGAAGGCTGATTGGGTCAAGTTCAACGTTTTTTGTTTACTCAAGAATTGTGTCTTAATAGGGTTACTCAAAAAGCTTCCAGAAATCTTTATTAAAAAGCTCTCTTAATCATATTGTATGAAATAAAAGCCATATTATTACAGTTAAAAAAAAGTCTTATCAACATCTTTAAGGAAAGTCAATCATAACGCGTCCAGTTATAAGAGTTGGTGTCCCACAACGTGTAGAAGTTTGTTAATGCGTTGTACTTTAATTTGTGAGCAGTATTAGTTAAGGCGAAATTGATTTTTTTGTAAAATTCAGTAATTTGATGGATAAAAATGGTCATATCTCTGGTTCTATAACACATAGAGAAATTTCTTGACCAGTTTTGGAAAGGTCTTGAAACAAGTTATAATTTGATATATATCTCAATGATTTTCAAGGTCACCTCTAGAACACAAAATTGGCGGCTTTTTGTTTGACCAAAACAGTTTTCGGCGTTTTTTGTACTCATGAAATGGTTCTAGAGATTTCTGATGTTTTAGAAAGTTGTAGAGAATTGCAAAATCTTTATTTTGATATCAAGATGAGCAAAATCGGTCAAGCAGTTCAGGAGATATGGCTCTTAGAACTTTTCAAATTCAAGAATTTTTCAAATGGCCATATCTTCTAAACGGCGACATAGATTTTCTTCATTTTCGGATTGGTGAAAGATATTGAGTCAGGCTACAACATATCAAAAATTCAAGGAAATCTATGATCGGGATTCGGAGATATTGCCCCTTAAAGTTAGGCAATTTTTGTTTTTGTTTTTAGCGCCTTTTGCGGATGTTTTTGAAACTTGAAATGTTCTAAACAGTTGTAGGGCTTCTCAATACCTTTTATTTGATACCAAGATGGTCAAAATCGGTCAAGCCGTTCGCGAGATATATCGAAAAAACACTTTTTGCCTTAGGCGGCCATATTTGCTAAACGGCTTGACCGATTTTCAAGTATGAATTATCGATGTAAACGTCTCACTGAGCTTTACAACATACTAAAATTTCAGACCTCTAGTTATAAGGAAAGTGGTTGACGGTATTTCAAAATGGCGGACGGCGGCCATCTTGGATTTTGAAAATGCGAAAAAATGAAATTTTACACCCACATTTCTATAGAAAACTTCAAACCCGAAGTCTCTATCTGTTGCCGTTCTCGAGCTATAAGGCAAAGTTTGGACCACCGGCCGGAAGGCCGGCAGGCCGGCCGGATCAAAATTTTTCCACCACCATTTTCGTAATGTGGGATGTCCAAAACGTGCTCATACCAAGTTTGAGGCCGATCTGAGGTGGTCGGTTTTTCCGACGATTACAATACTTGGTGTTGGCCACGAAGTGGAACACCAACTAATTACGTTTAAAATGTACTGGTAAGCTGACCAAGCTTACGAGAGCTGTGTTTCTTTCAGTGTACCAATTTTGTGAGTGCAAACTGTAACGCAAATTCATTTAAAAACGCACAAAGTCCGAAAAAGTTGAAAAGTCATCCCTCAAGAAATCTTTAAAACGCCATATCTCGGGAACGGCTCCATAGATTTTCGAGTTTGAGCTATCGTTGAAAAGGTCTTAACCTCAACTATAACATATTAAAATATGAAGTAAATCGATAATGGCATTTTCGAAAAATTCGAGTTCGAAATTTTTGAAAATTTTGATTTTAACTTTAGCGTCTCTCGCGGTCATTTCTCGAAGTTGCAATGTTCTAGACATTTGTAGGGTTTCACAAAACCTTTCATTTGCGCTTGAGTTGACTAAAATCGGACTAGTAGAACCCGAGATATGACATGTCAAAGTTAGAACTCAATATTTTCAAAATGGCGACATAAATTTTTTTTTAATATATAGATGTTATAGTAGGCTATAATATATCAAAAAATGAAGCAAATTGATAATGGCGTTTTCGAGATATTCATCGAAAACTCATCGAAAATTGTGTTTTTGACTTTTGGCCCCCCAGCGGTCACTTCTGAAACTTCGGATTTTCTAGAGAGTTGTAGGGTTTGTTGAAAGCTTTCATTTGAGCCCGATTTGATCAAAATCGGTCAGGCAGTTTTCGAATTATAGTCTTTTTTCGATGAAAAATTGTGGTGGCCATATTGACTAAACGGCTTGACCGATTTTCGAAAATGAGGTATCGTTGGACAGGTATTGATGTCCCCTATAACATATCAAAATTTCAGATTTTTAGCTATTACAGGGGCTGAGATATAGGCAAAACAAAATTTTGAGATTATTCAAAATGGCGGACGGAGGGGTGGGGGGTAAAATTTGACATCATAATCGTATGTCTTCCAGTCGGTATTTAAACTTTGCCATTTACCGCAAGTCTCTATCTATCACCGTTCTCTCGCAATTTAGCGTTAGGTTTTTTTTTGGCGCATACGTTTTTTGGAATGTAGGGACCCTAATTCGTGCTCATCCCAAGTTTGAGCCCGATCTGACGACTTTCGATTTTGCTCGGTACACAAAAGCTGTGTCTGAAAGAAACACAGCTAAAAATTCGTATTGCATTGTCCAAAGTTAATTTAGTGAAAGAAAATTCGGCTAAATGTGGACAATTTGAAATCCCACCCACACCATGAAATTAATTCTTTGAAGAAAGAATAGCAGTTAAAAAGAAAAACTCACAAATCCGTTAATTTTTTTCTCTTTTTTGTAGCTTTCAGATTTTCTCTCATACATCTTCATTACAATGCGAATTTCCGTTCCAATCTTCAGGTGGAAATCCTCAATTGACACTCACAGGGTGCCTCTGACTCTTCCTCGAACGCACCTTGGTCGGTGCTTGTGAGCTGCTACTGCTGCTACTGGGTGTTACCTTCCAATTCTCCATGGCGCTCTCAATGATGGCCACACTCTCGGTCATCATCTCCTTGGCCATGCTGTAGGCGCTACTGTCGCGTTTATTGAACATCATGACATTCTGGCACATTAGCAGGACATCCCGTTGGAATTCCGACGTCGTTCTCAGTGCGCCCGTTTCGAGGTTCCGTTTGATCGTGTTGAGATCCATCGGTCTGAGGATCACCTGACGATATCGCGCCTGCTGATCCTCAGCCACAGGACGAAGGAAGATGGAAGCGTACTTGTGAGTACTTAGACGATTGTAGGCTGGCATTATGGCCTTCTTCCATGCCTTGTATTCACGATCCTCACTGGAAGCTGGGGAACTTGGAACGGAATCAGCGGCGTGTGTTGACGAATAGCGCCTCCTGGTGCGTGGAATGACATCCCCGGCATCATCATCCGTCACGAGGGGACTTTCAGACCTCTCTCGCTCCTTCAGGCGCATTCTCAGACTGAGGCTGGATTTGCTATCTTCATTGCTATCCTCGCTCTTCTTGCTGTCCACACTGAGTGTTTCGGGCTTCTTCCTCGAGTAATCTCTCTTCGTACGTCCCACCTTATCCTCCTTGATCACCTCAATGGGATAATCATCGTCTGTGTCAACATTTACAGCTTGATGCCCCCCATGCTCCTGGCCAGTCGGCTGTTCATCCTCATCATCTATTGTCTCCTTTGCATCTTCAAAAATATCCTCATCAACTGAAGACTTCCTTTCGGGTTTTTCCACCTCCTCCTCTTCCTTCATCCCTTCCCCACTGGCTCCTTTTGTATCCTCATCTCCTGCCTCATCAGTTTCCATCCTACTACATTCCTCCTGCGCCTCAGCCTTCCCATCATCCAAGTCAATCGTCACAATGTCCTTCTCCCCACCTTCCTTAGCGCACAGCTCACTCAGCTTCATATTTGAATCCTCATCATCCGTTGAAATCTCAATCTTTATCGGCTCTTCGGTTCCCTTCAGCTCAACCCCAGCTGAATTACTCGAATCACTACTATCCTTCTTAACCTCATCACTCCTATTCTCCCCATCTGTGCCACTTTTTGTCCCATCAGCTGACTTGGAGTCATCCAACGCTGTGGCCATATTCACTGCATCCACTTCCTGTGGCGGCCGGGAATTCTCATCGCTTCGAATTTCACAATCAGACGACGATTCGGGTTCACTTTTAATCTCAATTGTCTCCGCTTCAGCCGCCTGGGTACTCTTCTCAGTCTCTTTCGATTCATTTGAGCTTGAATTCTCATTGTCCAGTGTCTTCACATCCTGCTGCTGCTGCTGCTCCTCCTGCGAGATCACTGCGGGAACTTCTTCAGCCTTTGGAGGCTCCTCAGCCGGAGGTTTCTCCTCCCCTGGGCTAATGACAATAACATCTTGCTCTGTTTTAACCTCAACAGCTGCTTCAGGGACTTCCTCCTTGACCTTTGGCTTCACCTCAGTGGCAGCCCCAATGAGGGAATCCACATTCTCAAGAATAGATTCCTCCTCGAGAAGTTCAGGGCTGAGAATGATGGCATTATTGTCAGTGAGAATATCCGCTAATTCATCAATATTGTCCGGAATGAGTCCATTAAAATCGTCCATGAGCTGCTGATCCTCATCTTTGACTTCCGGAATATTCTCAGCAGCTGCCTGGACGTTTGGGGGATTCTGCGGTACAATTTCCATTGGTTCAGGCTTTGGTTCAATGGCCATTGGGACAATTTGGGGCTGGGCACTGGGGCAATTGGCCATTGAATCGGTGGTCTTTGTGATGGTTTTATTGTCCAGGAGCATTGATAGCGTTGGCGCTGCCTGGGATGGAGTTGCCTGCGTGTTTACGATTGAATCCATCAATTGGAATTGAATTGTGGTTAGTTCTGGAGTGTTGAGTGACGTAGAAGTAACACTCTGATGAATCTGATGTCCAGTGAGAAGATTTGTAATTGTGGGAGCAGCCCTGGAGCTCGTTGGGGAGCTAGAGACGAGAACCTGCTGTGGATTGGGTGCAGGAGAAGGGGACTTTAGCAGCGACGTGAGGAGAGGGGAAGTACCCTGCTTCGATGCTGAATCATCCACTTCCATCTCTTCCTGCTTAATTTTGAGATTAGTCAGTGGGATTAGGGGTTGCAGCGGGGATCCCCGTGGAGATGAGCTGGGTGATGATGTGGCATACAGCTGCCCAGGACGCCATGCCTTCTCCATTTCTTGCTTCCTCTCTTCGCGCTCCTTCAGCCACTGCTGATGCTGCAGCTGCTCGCGTTCTTTCTGCTTCTTCTCCTGCTCAATCTGTGCCCACATCTCCCGGATCCGTCCCTCATCCGTCGAGGCGCTGTGTAGGAAGAGAATATCATCCTTCAAACGACTAAATTCCTTCTGATCCTCCTGAATTTGACGCTTCAGCTCCTGGATGCGTTCCTGCGTCAATTTCCGGTAGATTGACTCCCCGGGTGTGTCCACAGAAGTTGGGGTATCCCTCTCCGAGGCAGTTCGCTTCTTCCTCTTGGGCATCTCCACATTCTCCAGCAATTTCCCGTACTGGGCTGCACAGGATTTCTGTGAGAACCAATCACTCGGCCTATTTGACCCGCAATACATCTTCAGGGAGCGGCTCACACTCATCCAATTCTCCCCACTGCACGCCACAGCTGCGGCCAAGAAGAGCTGCTCCCGCACTGACCATTTGTCCAGGGGAATCCGCTTCATTTGTAGCCTCTCCTCGAGGTTCATCGCCCTGCAAAAAATGTTTGGTTATGAAAATCTTTTTGTGTTTTCTCTCAATTTTCCGCTTTATTTTCACTAAATTACAATAAAATCAACTTTTTGGAAAAGAGTTATTTAGAAATTTTTTTTCTTTTCTTGAAAATTGTAAAAATAAAATGAAATTTTCGGAAAAATAAACAAAAACATTTTCCTCACATTTTGTAGCTTTTTTAGCACTTTTCCGTGAGTTTTCTTTCACTTCCTCGATAAAATTGGATTGAATACTGATTTGTAGTACACGATAATGTAATTAAAAAGTATTTTTAACTAATTAAAAGCTATTTTTTGGGAATAATAAAAAATAATAAATTCTCGTGTTTGTAAACAGACCATCTGTCAAAATTACAATAAAGTAAACAAAACACTTCAAATGCACATTTTATCGTCGAGAAAATCAACTAACTTCCTAATCTTTTAGCATACATACGACTCATGCTGAATAAACTGACGATGTGTGATCGAGAGAAACGAAGATTTTGCAGCAATGCGTCTCACTCACACAGAAAAATTAACAGTGTGGGAGCGAGACGTCACACAGTCTCAAAAAGTTCTTTCTCTTTTTTTTTCTTTGAAAAATAAAATTATATTTTTGATTTTTCCTCAATTTTCAATCCATTCGACGCAGCGCGCCCCCGCGAGCCCAAAAAACCTCACCCGGACGGGAAAAACCGCTGAAATTGGGAGAAAATTGCAAAAATTATTGACATGCAACATCGACGCACTAACTCGACGATTTTGTTGAGTGTTGTAAAAACTTCAGCGTAGTAAACATCTTGTGCGGACGCGGAAAATTCACATTTTTTCCACTTTTTCAGTTGAAATTTTCGCTTCGTTCGCGTCGCAGGCGTCACCAGAAGCGTCCGGAAGGTCGTGGGCATCGGCAGCAATTGTGTGTGAGTGCAGAGAAAGAGTAGCGATAAGATTTGGGCGCGGTTCTTTCCCGGGGGGACTCCAACGCCGCCCCATTTTACATGCAAAAAAAGGAAAAAGGTGTTTGTGCCGTGAAGAGTTTTGTTTTTTAGAGGAGAAAATCCCGTGATTTGCGTGGAAAGGAAGTGCGAAAATGCTGAAGTTTATACGTGGGAAGGGTCAGCAGGTGTCTGTGGAGCGGCAGAAGCTGCAGAAGGAGCTGTTTGCGTACCGGAAGACCGTCCAGCATGGCTTTCCGCACAAACCATCGGCCGTGGCATTTGATGAGCGGAGTCGCCTAATGGCCATTGGGACGCATTCGGGTTCAATTAAGGTTTTCGGTCGCCCCGGGGTGGAGTTCTACGGGCAGCACACGTCCGCCTCGTCACCAGGATCTTCAGGAAGTTCAGGTGGGCAGGAATGTGCTGTTCAGCTGCTGGAATGGGTACCCGGAACAGGGAGGCTGCTGTCACTGACAACGGCCAATCAGTTGGTGTTTTGGGAACCAGCTGGAGCAATTCTGGTTCCCTTGAAAACCTTCTCACTGGATGGGAAACTGAAGAAGGTATCCTCACTCTGCTGCTCCCTGCAGAAGGATATCGTGTGGATCGGGACAGAGGGCGGGAATGTGTACCAGTTTGATTTGCAATCCTTCAGCATCCGTGAACCCATCATCTACCACGATGTTGTGCTGGAACAAGTGCCTTCGACGTACAAACTCAATCCCGGTGCCATTGAGTGCATCCGGCAGTTGTCTAATGATCCAACAAAGCTCCTCATTACCTACAATCGTGGCCTCTGTGTCCTCTGGGACCTGGAATCCACCACTGTTGTGCGATCCTACGTTGCCCCCGGCCATGGGCAGAGTGTCGGCATTAACGTTTCCCGTTCCGGGGATTACTTTACGTGGTACCATGCTGATGGATCCTACGCCAAGTGGCGCATTGCCGACTCCACAATACCCAACAACGAGAACTACGTGCCTTACGGACCTGATCCGTGCAAATCCATCAATCGTCTCATCGCCGGGAAGCGCTCCACCCACGACATTGTCATCTTCTCCGGCGGGATGCCCCGTTCAGCGTATGGGGATCATCAGTGCGTCTCCGTGCACTGCGCGGATGGGTCAAAGGTCGCCCTGGACTTTACGTCCAAAGTTGTGGATTTCTTCGTGACCTTCGGGGAGGAGAATGAGCAGGCCCAGGTACTTGTTGTGCTGCTCGAGGAGGAACTTGCGGCGTACGACCTGACCGATCCCAAGGTGCCCGTCATCAAGACACCCTACCTGCATTCCATTCATGCCTCCGCCGTGACATGCAATCACCTTGTCTCCCAGGTGAGTAACTTCACTTCACTTTCTCCATTCACGCGGAACAACCCAAACTCGCGCCCACCTGTTGCTTCCCCCAATCTCTCTCTTAGCTTGCATGTCTTTCCTACGGGGTTTGTGTTTTGATTTTTCGGCAATTGGGGAAGAGATTCTCTGACCCAGAAGGACACAGAGGGCATTGACTGAGCCTAAGGGGTTAATTTTCAGTCATGCAATGATGGTATTTAATGCGTGTTCTTTTGAACATGAAACGCCCAAAAGTGTTCGATATTTAGGGGACATTTGGGTGAGTTTTAGGATTGTTTTTTAAATATTCTAATTTTTATTTTATATTATTTTCTTATTATTTGTTGAATTTAATGAAAATTTTGTTGATCTTTCAATCTTTGAAGGTTTAATTAAAAAAAAAGAAACAGAAAAAAAACGAATTTTTAAGTTTTTTCACAATTTTGGTTTTATCATTATTGTGACGTTTCGAGGGCTATCATTTTCCTCATCATCAGACCTTTATACCCCATATTTATGAATTTTTATTTAGGGGAACGTGGCCCAATTGCGACCCCCTAAATTCTGTTTCAGGAGGATTGAAAAAAGTCATATTAAAATGAATTAAATCTATCCAAGTTTGGTACCATTGGAAAGGTCATTTAATAGGCTAACTTTGTTCTATAGATGCAAACATTCTAACTCTTACCTGTTCTGAGTAATAATCGAATTAAAAAAAGTTGCTAAAATTGCACTTTTTCACCACGGTGTTCTAATTGCGACCCCCCGAGTGTTCCAATTGCGACCCCCTTTTTTTGCCGTAATTTGTGGGTTTTTCACTAGTAGATCACTTTTATCACTACTATAAATAGGAAAAACGCCATGAATTACACGGAAAAGCCGGAAAATCAAGAATTTATTTTCAATTTTCCCCACATTTGTTTTGACATTTCGCCCTCGAGGTGACTACACACACTTTCACACACACCGACAATTGCGCACTCACTGACGTAATTCGCAGAAAATCCACGAAAATTCTTCTAAGGAATGCGTAAATTACACTTTCTACTTTCCCTTTTGGTTGTAGGAACATTTTCACTGCGAAAAAACTTTCAAGAAACGTAAAAAATAATGATTTTCCTGGAATCAAAACACAGGGCGATCTGTGTGAGAAAGAAACTTCCACACCACTACACGCATGCGCGACTGCTTTACCGTGGTGAATGGTGGAAATAGACGGTCCGAATTGGAACATTTTGAGGGTCGCAATTAGACCATTCTGCATGTATTACATTTTCACTTAATTACTTAAAATACCTAAAATCTTTCAAAAAATTGTAAATCAAGTAATAAACTAGACCCTCTAAGGTACAGAAACGCGGCATAATATGAGACATAATAATGGGAAAAAAACTCATATCAACTTAGTTTCTAAAATCAGAAAATGTCGGCCAAGTGCTGAAAATGAATTTTGATTTTTTATTAGTCCTGTTGTGTACCAAATTAATTTATTTTAGGCGCTAACATTACCTTACTATAATATCTTCATAATGTAGTGAAACTAATTTTATAATATTTCGTCATTTACGAGAAAAAGGGGAGGTCGCAATTGGGCGGTGGTCCGAATTGAGCCACGTTCCCCTACTAATTTTTTATCTTTTTGTTCAATTTTTTATGATAATGTAATTGGAGAAGACCTAAAGCAGATTGTTTAATGCCTCCATCGATTAACTTTTACGTTCAAAATAATAAAAGTTAATCAACTGAAGCATTAAAGCATATGCTTTATGCAATTAACAAATGTTTCTAAATAGAGGGCGTGGTTTATTAGTAAATCGTGTTTTTTTAAATGATTTTTTAGTTAATTCAAGTGAAAATGAAAATTTGATTTATTTTTTAATTCAATATTTTTTCAATAATTTATTTATTTTAAGTGTCTTCTTATGGATAAATCTCATATTTTTGAATTTTTTTTACTGATTTTTTTTTAAATCTTTTTATATTTATTTTTTTTAATGCTAATTGCTAATGTAATTGGAGAAGACCTTAAACATACTTGAATGCCTCCATCGATTAACTTTTACGTTCAAAATAATAAAAGTTAATCAATCGAAGCATTAAGGCATATGCTTTATACATTAAACAAACGATTTAAAATAGAGGGCGTGGTTTCTTAGTACATAAATCGTTCTTTTATGATATTTTAGCTAATTCAAGTAAAAAATCCATAAATCTAATTCGGTTTTTAATTTAATAATTTTTCAATACTTAATTTAGTGTCTCATGACATGGATATAAATGAATAGACTCCTTTTAATAATTCCTAATCAATTTTTCATCCCTAAAATTACATTTTCGCTATTAAAACTTTAAAAACACATTTCTTCAATATCACATAAACTGAAAGAGTTTTAATCATCTCACCCATTTCTACTCTATTTCATTCCAACCCTTTTTAAGCTTTATTAATTTACTCAAAACACTTTTATCTTGAACTATATTTTCCCTACGCCCAGCAGCTTATTTTTTCTTGATTTTCGAAATAATAAAAAAAAAACCTTCAAGAAATTAGTAAAATTTTATTACATCCAATTAGCGTGGTTTTTGGGGGATTCTCTCTCTCTCTCACAGTAAATATTTCGAGTTCCACTTTTAGGTGAATTATGTTGAAAGAATAAAACAAATATTGCCCTAAGACGAGCCCAGTATACTACACCTACTACTGCTGGAATCTTAACCTCCTTTTGCGATAAGAACGCAAATTTCATTAAAGAAAAATTAAGTTTTGAATGAATTTGAAATCCTTTTAGAGGCAAGAATTTGGTAGAATGAAAATGGAAAATTCCTCCATTAATCTCCCAATTTTCCTTGTTACCCCGAAACTTCACGAATGTGCCAAAAAAAGAAGTATAAATTTTATGTGGCAAAAAGGTATTAATTACAACATAACGTCTCTGTGTATTTACGTTTCTGCGTGTTGAGAATGAAGAAGGAAAAAAAATGTTACGACTGTGATAACAACACTCCTGTGGTGGATTTTCGAACACAGGGGGAAAAGTAATATATAAATATATTCTGATAAGATTACACGCCAATTGGGTGGGCACTGCAAAGTGCTTTGCTGGAAGACTGCAAGTGTGGGTTTTCTTTTTTTGCCCAAAAAGGTATTTTTTAAAAATTCTTGTTCAACAGGAAGTTTAATTGGTTCTCTCTTTCACCTGCGCGCACCCCAATTTGCGTTGCCACATTCAGAAGAAGAGAAAACCTGATAATTTAGCAATCAAATGCTTGTTCTCTCTCACATTGGGAGACACAGTTTTGGCGAATTTGCATTTTGAATTTAACCAACAAATTTTAATTAAAAGAAACTTCTGAATCATTCTTTGTGGATTTTTTTCTTTTTTTTCTGATGATTCTAAAGGTGAACTAGAAGAAAAAAGTAGTTGTCAAGTTTATTTTTCAAAGCACTTTACTAAATCAATACAACAAGGCGCTATCAGTTGCCGATAATGAGGTAAATCCCAGGAAATTCAAAGCACCATCGAAGGAGAATTGTTGACTTTCTAAACTTTCATCATAAATACGGGCTTGAACGAAGGTGTAAAGCTGCTTTATCGAATTATCGTCTCAATATTTAATCAAACATGTTATTTACAATATTTTGATTTCCCCAATGAAACCAGATAGATGAAGAAAAATTCCTTCTTATGCTCTGAAAATTCAATTTTTTCAATAAAAAATTCCTCCAGAATTTTTGAGGGACTATTTGAACCTTTGAGAGATAAGAAATTTGTTCAAATAACTCTGAAAATACAAAGTTTCTTTATCCAAAAATCACTCAATCAAGGAACCACCCAACATTTCTGGGCGATTGATTGAAGAGGTGGTTGTGGTGCTGCCTCGAAGGCACCTTATCAACCAATATTTGTGGTCATTGATTCCCTCAATTGATTCTCTCATAGTATTTCCATAAATTCTCAATATTTATTCTTTATACGATGTGTGTTCTATCATTGAGTCTATAATGTTGGGCTACAAAATGTGCAGCATATAAAGGAAGAAGGTGAATTGCGAGATTTTTGACCTCTCGCGCCTACACTTCTCGATAAAGTTGAAAAAAAAATGAATCTTGCACGAAAAAAAAGCACTGACGCACCCATAGAATTATCTTCAATCTTATCGTGAATTTCTACTTACGGAACAAGTCACCAAAATGGAGACACAGCCGATATTTTCATCAATATCAATTTGGCTGGGTGTTCATGTTTAGTGATAAAAAGAATGCTTCTACAGGTACTAACTGAAAATAGTGGAGGTTATTTTATTTTGGGAGGGATTTACGGCAAAATTGAGTCACTTTTCTTGTTAAATATTTATTAAAAAATAGTTTTAAGAGCTTTTGTAGTAAACTTTTGAAGATTCCAGGCACTCGTACTTCAGAAATATTTAATAAATAAATTTATTTTCATGAAAATTTTTAATTCTCAAATAAAAATTTGTTCAAAAAAGGAAAAATGAATGTTAAATCGATCATCGACATACGCAGAAACACTGAAACATTTAGCAAAGAGGCTAGTGTACTCGTCTTTCATCTAAAATACCTTGAGTTCGAATCACGCCTTGAACATTTTTTTCCAAGTCAAATATTTAATATTTTGACATGTTTTTACTTTTTTTTAAATCTGGGGATTTTAAAAACGTTGAAAAAATTAGATATTCCAAATGGAAAAAATGTGTAAAAAGCATCACATCATTATTTTTAGCTAACGCCTGTGCGTAACAACAACAAAATATTCACGGCTGTGGTCATCCGGCCTTCGCTATGGTTGAAGAAAAAAATCAAATTCGATTCACGATCAATATTACTCATCGTTTGGACGAGAACATGGCAAATATACAACAAAAAAGAAAAAAATGACTACACACACGAGAGGAAAAGCATTGAGATAATCATTTCTCTTTCATTGCGTCTCATGTTTTATGGATATTTTCTCACAGATTATTGCACCTAAAACACTGTTTTATTCAATTTCGAAGCAGAGTTTTATTTTTTTAATATGACTCATGTCATATTTGATGCACAATTTCACATGATCTGCTGTAAAAATGTTTATTTTATGCAGAGGAAAATTAATTTGTTATTGACGCGCGGGAGGAAAATGATTTTTATCATGTTGGAGGGATGATTTATCGTAATAAAATTAATTATTTTTTCAATGAAAAAACATTGTTAATTAAAGCTAAGACAGAAGGGTGTTTAAATCACGAGAAAAAAGATGAAAGAATGGGGCAGATTCTGATAAAAATCTTTTCTTTTTTTTTTACAATTCGTCAGTTAAAGGATTTTTGGTATTTCGGGAAAAATCTAATAGGATTTTTTTTAGATTTTGTTTCTATCTTGAATCGTATTTTTGAAGGAAAATTACATTTCTTGGCCTTTTCAGAGATCTTTATGACAATTTTACTGAACGAATTCTTTGTTTTTCTTTTCTAGAACGACAATATAACAATTTAAAAACACCCATCTGTCAAAATCTTACAATTTAAAAGAAAAGGAAAGATTTTATCCGAATCTACCTTAATATTTTAAGTTAAATCGTTTTCTCATCAAGTTCTTCTTAAAATTAATGAAAAATTAAAGGCTTCAATTTGTTTTCCGTTACATTTTTACAAATTCTTTGATTTTTTGAAACCAGAGTTAGTTTGACAGGCAGACATCTTGGAAATAATGACGTATCTAATCTTCCCACCATTTTATGCCTCATGTGTTGTCTTGGCTATTTTCTCTCAATGAGAACTTCATCATTCCTATAAATATTTATTAAAATTCATCAAGAACTTTACAATCCATTACAGTTTTGTCTGTTTAAATTCCAACTAATGCTTCTTTATTGTATAAAACAGCATAATCCATTTACAAAATGAACTCCCGAAATCTCTTAAAATCTCAAGAAATTAACATGCAAAAGATCTTCAAGTGGTATCTCTTCAATTTAAGCTTATATGGAAGGCACATAAAATAAGAATTTAGTTGCTCCACACACACACACACGACCAGAGAAAGAGAGAGAAAAGGAGATTAAAGTGCTGCAACATTCGCATTCTTTTTATGCTTAATTTTATTCACATAAAAATAAATAACATTTTATTGCTATTAAACTGGAAAATCTAAAAAAGAGAAGAGATTTTTTTTTTAATTCAAAAAGTCTTCATCCACATGCTCTGATGGGAAAGAGAGAGAGAATAAAATAGCAAAATTCACACATGATGTTGAGATTTGTTGCTTTGGCGGGTCAAAATGAAACTCCACAACACAAGTTTCAACACTATGTGAAGTTAATTAATCACATTGTCTTGTGCCGCTCGCTCGTTCACTCTCTCTCCCGTAGCATAATTCTATAATTTCCAGTTGTTGTACAGTATACAACTAAATACTGTCTCGTGCCCAGCATGGTTACATTATTTATGACAATCCAACACAATGGTTGCAATTCAGTGAGGGAGAGCTTTTCAAGTATTGCTCCAGAGGGAATTTTGTTGCTCAATTATGTGATTTTATGCTCGTCCATCGAACTTTTATGTGTGGATTGAGCATGTCTTTGTCACTCTTCGATGTACGTAGTTTTTTCATTCCGGGAATGACCTGGCAAAGCTGGTGCGCGAGCGGTATGACTAAGCCTGGCTTTTGCATTGATTTGATTGTGTCATCGTCTCAAATTCACCTCGCGGAAACCCATGTAGTGTAGAAGAGAGAAATCACTTCTTTCTCCGCCTCTTCGTCGCATTCAATTCGATCATTTTTTTGTCGTTTCAAATCATACAGAAGGAGCTTCAATTGATGAACGAAAAGTTAACTCTTTGTTTGATTATTTTGGGGAAAAATCTGGAGAAAAAGGCTCTCGGGTTGTTCTGCAACGTAAGGGCGTTTTACGAATAAGAGAATATAAATAAAAAGATCTCAATTCATTGTCCAATTCAGTACTCGAACCGACGTTCATTTGAATGTGAAACAAGTACTCTAACGATTGCACCAATAGCTTTCTTAAATTGTTAGTTTTCTGCAATAATTCTTAAAGAATTTCTTTGAAAAAAGACAAATTAATTCAACTAAAATTACTCAATATTGAGCAAATAATTAAACCACTAGTTGAAGTTCATTAAATGAAGCCCTAGAGTTAAATGAAAAGCATCCACACACCGCAAGAGTATAGAAGAGTACAACGAACCACAAGAAAACAGTTCCAATCCGTACAATTTTAACTCTCCCGCCCGAAATCTCGATTACTCTCCGTGATGGAAGGTATATATAATACCGACAAGAAGTAAAAAAAAAGAAGAAATTGTAAAAATTCTTTTTTTTTCTGCTCTCTTCGCAAAAAGTCACGTTTCACGGGAGGAGAAGCAACAAATACAGAGATACAGAAAAACAAAAAAAATCAAGACAAAGAGCAAAAAAAGACTTTGTCGTGGTCGTAGATGTTAATATAATAATAATACTGTATAAAGAGTTTATTTCCCACAATTACAAAACTATTCTGCGTACAATTTCAATATCATAATCAATTTCTATTGTTATATTTTTTTCAGAATTTATTTTTTTCATTATTGTATTCAGTGATTTTTTTTCAACTTCATTCTTTGCCTCTCAATGGAGACGATTGTGTAGGAAAAGCTCCTCCACTCAATGAGTGTTAAGTTGCAGAATAAATATTTTTATTTATTTGACAATAGGAAGTTGATATTGCTCGTAATTTTCACTTTATTCACTCAGTTTTTTTAGAGTTCATTTCTTTGCTTCTCTCTATTTTCTTCAATGGACACAAGGGGGTTCATTTAAATGTCTCTCTCTAATGAGTTTGAAGCAAGCTGATGGATAGTTTTGTGGGAATTTATAGAAGGAAATTGTTTGATGTTTTATTTTTTAAATAGAAATATGATGAAATGGGGTGTGATGAGTTGAAAGATTGATTCTTAAGCAGAAATAGAGAGCTTGAAGACTTTTTTCTTTAAGGAAAAAAAGAAATTTTAAAGGAAAAAAAGTTTTTTTAACGAGATTCGAACTTAGGGTATTTGGATCAAGAGGAGACGTCGCTATTCATTATGCTATTTAATTGATATATTTCTGCATAAGGTTTATTAACTTGTAATTCATTTCTTGATTTTAAGTCACTAAAAAAAATTAAGATATTTTTAAAATTTAAACAAGAATCAAATACTTTTTCATTCAAGACTTAAATAAACTCTTTATGCTCTCAATAAAACCCGCAATTAGGCAATGAAGACAACAATATTTTTCAGCAAGTTTCCTTTAACATTTTATAGTATTTTTGGCCAACATTTTCGAGCATATCTCTGAAGGTAAATGGAAAATTTGTTGGCAGATAAAAAGAGCAAAGTAAAAAAAAACAGACATATTATTTACAAGTAGGGCTTCATCTTATCTTCCCACCTCATGTTATCAGTGAACGTTACACATCATTCTTGATTGCAATGCATACACAGAGAGTCCGCGAATGAAAATAGCAACGAAAAAAAAGAGATAGGAAAAAATATTATGGAATACCTCAATGTACTTCAAAAAATATATAATATTTTGTTAGTTAAATGGGTAACATTGCAGTGAGTCAGAAAGTATTGCGTTTTTATCAAAGAGTGTATATTTTTTTCTTTTATTAATGTGTACTTTGAGGAACAAGTGAAAATGAGACCCACACCCATTTACACCTGAATATCGTGACGACAATCTTCAATATTGAGGCGTTTTATTTTTTGTTCTGCAATATTAATAATTCTGAATTAACCGTTATTTTGAATTATCTCAGCATTTGACAGAAAATTTGACACATTTAACAGCCGAACACACGCCGAAGGTTTCCGAAAGGATTCGGTTACAAAATTTAAATAAAATATCCGTTGGAAAAATGTTATTTTATTGCTTTTCTGGCTTTTTATATGACAAAATTGCCCTAAAAACAATAAGCCGCTATAAAATCATATTTTATTGGCTTATTAATGTTAATATCCACGAAAGATGCTCTCTATGTAAATTAATATTAGAGGAGACATATAAAAAACACCCCCACAAGCTGGGAAAACCCATAAAAAGTGTGTCGACACCTCGAATGTGACACACTGAATGGGATTTTCAGCCGAAATCGATATTCAAACGAATGGCAAAGGTTTTAACAAGTTTTTTTTCCTCACAATCATCACATTCTTTTCAGAATTCCACGTTTCTCTGCAAACATTTAATTTACTTTTTTTTCCTCATCTTGATGCCTTTTCTTCGTGTCTCTGTATATATAATTTCGATTTTTTGTATCAATTTATTTTTTTCTTCCATCCCACAAAATTGCCATGGCCACACAACATACATTTTATCACCTTCTTTTTCGCGTTGTGGCTTATGTGATAATTTTCCGTGTTCTCTGGAGCATAGCGAAAGTATGAGTTGACAAATGAATGTTTCTTTTATCAGGGAAAAAAAGAACAAAATGAAAATATCTTCAAGAAAAATTTTCAACATTTTAAGAAAAAAAAAAGAAAATTTATTAAACCAACTTTGTGGTACATTTATTACAACGTGAATTAAGGAGGATCTTTTTATATCACATTTTATGTTTATATGTGGGTTTTGTGATTAAAGCAAAAATACACGCTGCGAGATCATATTTTGATCGACAAAATGAGATCGCAAATTTGTCGATCACGATCGTTTCGTAAAGAAAATGACGATCAATTTTACGAGAATTCCTACACGTTACGAAATGCATGGAATTCTAATCAGCACAGTGAATGTAAAGAGAAAATTGAGAGAAAGAGTTTCTTTCTTACTACATACGATCAGAGGAGATCACTCTGAGAGATTGGGGCACAGGGTGATGATGAGGAATAATATTCAGAAGGTTTTTTTTTAAATCTATTATGCGGGTAAAGTAATTTTTGTTCAAATTAAATTCTCTTTAATGGTGGAGATAAATTTTGTAATTACTTTTACTTGATTTTAAATATGTTTTTTGTTTACAAAATATTTAAAATTGTAACCCTGACTTTAAAAGAAATAAACTTGACCGATTTTGATAAACGATTTGTGTCAGTACTTAGCAAGGACACAAACTTTGTTAATTAAAATTTTGGTAATTTAGCTGAGAAAATTTTATAAAAAAAAATTCTTGAGCATTGTGTCTTAATATTTCTTTGAATTAAAAGTTTTGTTATTGTTATGTTATTGTAAAACAAACAGATTAATTTCAAAAAAGCCTTTTCCTGTATCAGGGACACTTAGCTAAAGCACAAGCAATCTGCAATAATAATCAACATCGGTTTCAGAATTTTTTTTTGGATTGTTTAATTTACGATTTAATTCAAATCAGTCAATTCTTAATTAATTAATTAAATAGAATTGAAATGACGAAAAGGAACTCTTAAAATTCATTTTCTTACGTTATAAATACTTAGCAAAGTCAACAACTTGTTTCAATCTACAATAATGTCAGTCATTTATCTTTTTTTTATTTTTTTTAAATTTTCAATATTATAAGTTTATTTATTGGTAAAGATACGACCGATTAGAATAAGTTCTTAAAAGTTCTTTTCTTGTATCAAAGACACTCAGCAAAAGCACAAAATGTCTGCAATAATAGTTAAAATCTTTCTCAAAAGTCTTCTAGAGCTTCTAGAATGGAGATTTTTTTAACTCAATTAATTCACAATAAATGATTCATTGAAAAAAATATTTAAATGTTGAGAAGAAGCTCTTGGAATTCATTTTCTTGTATCATAGACACATAGCGAAGACACCAGATTCTTTCAATCTGCTACAATAATATCAAAATCGCTTTCAAAAGTGATTTTCATTTTAATATCTTCTAGACTTAAGATTTTTGTTAAATCTTTTAATTAAATAATTATAAATAGATAAAAAATTCATTAAAATCATTTTTCCATATCAGAGACACTTAGCAAATGCAAGAACCTCCCATACACTGCTAGAATAATTAAAATCGGTTTCAAATCACTTTTTTTTAGCAAATTTATTAAAATAATTGTAATTTATCGATCTCAATAAGCAATAATAGCTCAATAGCATCCCCAGAAAGCAACAGAATATTCTTTTCTACCTTAAATTGTAATAAAATTCTTTTCCTTCAATTTGAAGGTGTCTGCGGAGGTATACGAGAAGATAATCATTGCTGGGCAACACCAGCAGCAAGCAAATAGTTTGATTGAGTGGCCCGTCAATGGGGGTAACCTTCCGGAGAAGTTCCGTGACCCAGAAGACCCCACAGAGTACGATATCCTCCTCACAGGGCATGAGGATGGTTCGGTGAAATTTTGGAATTGCAGCGATGTAATTCTCACGCCAATTTTGAACTTCAAAACATCCCCATTATTTGGGAATAGTGACCCAGAGGCGGATCATGGGCATGAGAGCTCAGAGCCGCTGGACGATTCGGAGCCACCATTCCGGAAGGCGGGGAATTTCGATCCCTACTCCGACGATCCGCGTTTGGCGGTGAAGAAGGTGGCGCTGTGCCCCAAAACGGGGACATTGGCAGTGGCTGGGACAGCTGGACACGTTGTGGTGGCGAGCTTTGACATTCTCCACGCTGAGGTACCACTGAAGGTGACCACGATGAATTTGGTGAGTGATCGCGATGGGTTTGTGTGGAAGGGACACGATCAGCTGAATGTGCGGCAGCAACTACTCGATGATACGTACACAACGGATGAGGGGATTCAGGTTGTGAGTGTGCTGCAGGTACTTCCACCAGCGGGAATAACAGCTGTGACGCTGGAGAGTGCGTGGAATCTCGTGGCAGCTGGCACGGGGCATGGGCTTGTGTTGTTTGATTACTTCAATCAGCATCCGGTATTCCACAAATGCACACTCAATCCGAATGATTTGAGTGGGGCCGGTGAGACTTTGTCGCGCAAGAAGTCCTTCAAGAAGACCCTCCGGGAGTCCTTTAGGCGTCTCCGTCGTGGACGTTCCACGAGGAATAACCCGTCAGCAGCTGCGGGGCAAACAACAACAAGCCCCATCCTTGAGACACGCCCCATTGAGAGGCAGGTAGAAGCACGTCCTGTGGATGATGGGATGGGATCAATGGTGCGCTGCCTTGCCTTTGCCCAGACTTACATCACAAATATGCATTCCACCGTGCCGACCTTGTGGTCAGCCACCAATTCCAGCTGCGTGTCTGTCTTTGTGCTGCACTTGCCACCGAAATCCGATGAGGAACTTCCGCTGGAGCAGAGGAAGATGGTTACGGGGCAGCTGGCGAAGGAGATTCAGCTGAAACATCGAGCCCCAGTGGTGGGGATTGCTGTTGTTGATCACAATGGTGTCCCATTGGATTTCCCAGGAGCCGGGATGGCCCCACATAGGGTGCTCATTGCATCTGAGGAGCAATTCAAGGTGTTCTCCCTGCCGCAGCTGAAGCCAGTGACAAAGTACAAGTTGACCGCTCATGAGGGAGCTCGTGTCCGGAGGATGGCTTTTGGGCTATTCTCGTGTCCTGCCCCAGCAGAAACAGCCAGTCCAGGTAGAGGACGCAACGCCCAGGCAGCAGCAGAAGATCAGACGGATGAGCAGAAGAAGAAGTAAATCCTCTGCCATGGATTGAAATCTTTATTCAATTTCTTTAATTTTTCTTTCAAATCTTTTCCCTCCAAACAGGTACACGGAAGTTGGGCTTCTGTGCTTGACCAACCTGGGTGATTGCCTTGTCCTGTCAGTTCCGGAACTGAAGAGGCAACTCAATGCTGCAGCTGTTCGTCGTGAGGATATAAATGGCATCTCTTCCCTTTGCTTCACCAATCACGGCGAAGCTCTCTACATGATGTCTTCGTCGGAGATTCAGCGTGTCACCCTGTCGGCAGCAAAGATGGTCTGTCCAGAGGGAACAATTGAGCTCGAACCGTACGTGGCGAGTGAGGAATTGAACACAACGCCAATTGTCATTGAGGACGAAGAGGTGAAGAGTGACATGAATACATCGCTGGGAACAAGCAGTGACAATGCAATTCATCAGAATGCCAGCGATGGGGGCCTCACCAATGGCTCCCTCGAGGGGAATAATCGCGCCAATGAGACAATCAGCAGCTCAATGGGTGACATCACAGTGGATTCAGTGAGGGATCATCTAAATTCCACCACAACAACCCTCTGCTCAACAACAACGGAGGAAATTGTGGGACGTGTGAGTGTCCTGACGACGCGCACAAGTGACAAAGTCACATCGGCAACTATTAAGGATTTGGACAATTTCAATTCGCTAAATCTCAAGGATCTCTCACCGATTGGGGATACAACAGAATCTAACACTACCTCCGTTGTTGTGAAGTCTGTTATCACATCAATTTCCCATGGGGGTACAAATGGGGAGCCAGAAACCGTAACAACCACCTCATCTTCGACAACAAGGAAGGAGAGCCAATTTTAAGAGGAAGGGGAGAGTTTAGTAAGGAGGAGTATACGCAGCAAAAGAAGGTTAGTTCTTATTTTCTATTTATTCTTGATGAATTTTGAAGATTTTTAATGATTTTCCTTTAATTTGTGACAGTTGATTGACGTTTTGGAAGTTCTGTCAAATTAAAGTCATTTAAAGTGCTGTCAATTAAGTGTCAAAGAGATCTGTCATTTATTTTATTGACTTGGACTCGTTTTCTAATGTTACAGAAGCTCTCATTTAATTAAATTGAAGTTTCCTTGACTAAACGTTAAAAACTGTCAATTATTAAATGTCAATGGAAGTTTTTGTCAATTTAATATTAATTAAAGGGCTGTCAATTAAATGTCAAAGAGGTCTGTCACGTCTTTTGACTCAGACTCCATTGACTTGTTTTCTAATGTTACAGAAGATCTCATTTAATTTAATTGAAGTTTTCTTGATTAAACGTTAAATACTGTCAATGAGAGTTCTGTCAATTTAATATTAATTGTAGCGCTGTCAATTAAAAGTCAGAGGGAACTGTCATTTAAATTTTACAAACATGTCCTCATTTAATTGAAGTTTTCTCAATTAAATGATAAATCAGTCTCCGTGAATATATCAAGAAAACTGCTGGCAATTAAATGCCAATATAAGTTCTGTCAATTAAACGTCAAACCAGTCAAACCAGTCATGTCAATAAAATGTCAAACAAGTTCTGTCATTCAAATTTCAATGGAAGTTCTGTCAATTAAAACAAGTGTCAATGAGATCTTTCATTGGCATTAAATGTCAATTGATTGCTTCAGTGATTAATTTAAAGTCAAAGAGTCTGGCTGTCAATTACTAAATGTCATTGAAAGTTTTGTCAATCAAATGTAAAACTGGTTCTGTCAACTTAATATCAATTAAAACGCTTTTTAATAAATATTAATAAGATCTATCATTTAAATTTTTAAAAACATGTTCCCATTTAATTATTTTAGGTTTTTTTATCAATTATATTAAATCAGTTTTTAAATAAATATGTCAAGGAAACTGCTTTCAATTTGTTATCAAATTGTTTATTATTTATAGAAATGTCAATGGAACTTCTATCAATGAAATGTCAAACCAGTTATGTCAATGAAATGTCAAATTAGTTCTGTCAATCAAATGTCAAAAAATAACAAAAACTATAAAGAAAATTCTTAGTTTATCAATAAAAATTAATTTTTTTTCCAGTGCAAAAATGGCTTCCCAAGTATTAAATTTAAAAAAAAAGATAAGCAGAAAACTAAAAGGATAAGGAGTGTGCAGATGAAGTGCGAACAATCCCCAGGAATATATGGCCTCATTGTTTTTGGCAATTTAACTATCATTCAAATGTGTCGTATTTTTTCACATTTTATAACAATTTACTTATTATTAAATTTAATTTTATTGTCTAGGGACAGAGATGTTAATGTTTAAAATTTATGGAGAGTAAAAAAAAAACAAAACATTGCCTTAATATTTTTCCTTGTCTAAATGTTAGATAAAAAAGAAACAAAATGTACTGGTAAGCTGACCAAGCTTACGGGAGCTGTGTTTCTTTCAGTGTACCAATTTTGTGAGAGCAAACTAGAACGCGAATTTATTTAATTACGCGCAAAGTCGGGAAAAGTAGAAAAGTAATGTCCTAAGAAACGTTTAGATGGCCATATCTCGAGAACGGATCCATAGATTTTCATAAATTTTTTTTTGTTTGAAAGGTCTTGAAGTCAGCTATAACATATCGAAAAATGAAAAAAAAATATGTCGCCATTTTCGAAAAATTCGAGTTCGAAATTTTCGAAAACTTTGTTTTTGACTTTAGCGCCTCTTGCGGTCATTTCTCGAAGTTGTAATGTTCTAGACATTTGTAGGGTTTTTCGAAACCTTTCATTTGCGCTTGAGTTGATCAAGATCGAACTTGTAGAACCCGAGATATGACATGCCAACTTTGGAAGGCTATATCTCGAGAACGGATCCATAGATTTTCTTCATTTTTGGCATGAAGCTAGATAATATGGTCAGCTACAACATATCAAAAAATGAAAAAAATTTATGTCGTCGTTTTCGAGATATTCATCGAAAACTCATCGAAAATTTTGTTTTTGATTTTTGGCCCCCTAGCGGTCACTTTTTAAACTTCGGATGTTCCAGAGAGTTGTAGGGTTTGTTGAGAGCTTTCATTTGAGCCCGGGTTGATCAAAATCGGTCAAGCCGTTTTCGAGTTATGGTCGATTTTCGATGAAAAATTGTGGTGGCCATATTGGCTAAACGGCTTGACCGATTTTCGAAAATGAGGCATCGTTGGAAAGGTCTTGATGGCCCCTACACCATATTAAAATTTCAGATTTTTAGCTATTACAGGGGCTGAGATATAGCGAAAACAAAATTTTGAGGTTATTCAAAATGGCGGACGGGGGGGTGGGGGGTAAAATTTGACGTCATAATCGGACGTCTTCCGGTCGATATTTAAACTTTGCCGTTTACCGCAAGTCTCTATCTATCACCGTTCTCTCGCAATTTAGCGTTATACTCCGGCCGGCCGGAAAAAATTTTTTTTGGCGCATACGTTTTTTGGAATGTGGGGACCCTAATTCGTGCTCATCCCAAGTTTGAGCCCGATCTGACGACTTTCGATTTTGCTCGGTACACAAAAGCTGTGTCTGAAAGAAACACAGCTAAAATGATGGAAATATCACTAAAATAGAAGTTAGTTTTTGAAGTAAAAAAAAATGAAGAGAAAATATCAATTTAATGCTTAAGGATTCATATGGACCTAAATGTAGTTTTTGATGAATTTATAAATAAATAAATCCATGAATTTTTTGGAAATAAAATACATTTTTTATGTAATGTTAGCTATTTACTGCGAAAGTAAGATTCCATCAATGTATTTGCATTTTTTCGTTTTTTAAATATAGGGAGCAATTTTGGACAAAATAAAAGACAAAATATTTTGAAAATACAAAATATTTTGACATTAAATGTAATTTTGCACAAAATATTTCTCTAAAACTTTTGTCAATCTCTCCACAAAAGAAATTTTTGCAATTTTAGGTACAATAAAAGGTGAAATATTTTGAAAATCTGAAAAATTTTGACGTTTAATGCAATTTTAGACAAAAGACAAAAGATTTTTTTGTGTCAATCTTTTGACAATCTTGTGAGAACGTCTCCAAAAAAGATTTTTACAGGAGAATTGTAATTTTGCACAAAATAATTTATACATTACACAAGAAATATTTTGTGTTTTACAAGCATCTCGTCGAGGTGCTTTTATAAAATCAAAATCTTTTGTCAAACTGGTGTTTACGCGTTGCATTTTTTAGAAGTTTTCTATCATGTTTCTCGAAATAGCAATGGATAATAATGCAATTTCGGTTAATTGTGAAGCTTTGTGCAAAGGGAATTTGTGGAATGATATGAAATTCAGCCAATTTAGCTGTGTCCATTTTCCCTTTTAGCGGTGTTGGGCAAAAATGTTATGGAGAATTTCTCTGTCTTTCCGGCAAAGATTTGGTAGATCGCTGACAAGTTCTAACCCTATATAATCAGGATTTTGGGTCAGAGATCCCTTCCCTATGTTCCTGATGCGACTTCTTATGTGCAAAAACGAAATATGTAGGGCTAATTAATGCAATAAAATATGAGTCAATCAATTCATGTAAAAGAGAATCATATCAGAGTGACTCATTAACATTTTCTTGGTGTAATGAAAATCGAACTGATGAGCTAAAAGCCAGATGGTTTTTTGGTCTTCCCAACATCCTTGGGGTACCTAATAGACTACACGCATGCTTGACTTGAATTTCCCTAAAAATTGATTCAGTTCAGATTGTTCAATTGCCCCAATCGTAAACATAACCTAATAGGAATGTTATCTTCTTCTTATTTTTTCCATCTGTAAACTCTCCACTCGAAAGAAAAACACGTCACAAAAGGCGACAAAATATAACAAAAGTCTCCCAAAAGATATTTTATTCAAAATTGCTCTTCATAAAATGTCTTTTGTAGACTTCACAAAAGACAAAATATATTTTATTTTGTCCAAAATTGCTCCCATATTTTCTTGAAATATTGTAATGAAAATGTGTTTTATTTTTTTTTTCTTTTTTAGGTGGGGGATTTGGCTTTAATCTTTATCCGCTGTTAATCCCAAAAAACGAGGTTTTGCGTGAAAGAGAAGTAAATTAAACTCTTTCTTTAAATCTCCTAACGTTGTCTTAAGTTGGGATTTAATCCTTGGATTTAAAGGATTTTCTTAAGAAAGAAAAACTTGTTATTTATTAATTTCAATTTATTAGAAAAATTACTTTATTTAAACTTTATTTTTCATTCTTAAAAAATTCATTTGTAACAGCCTTAATTTCCTTATAACTCCAGAAAATCAAAATTAATTGGAAGTTTCTTCTGCGTATTTCCCATAATCTCCTTTTGCTGCTGATTTTCCGGAAGATTCTGATTTTGCTCATTTTTCAAAAAGCTTTTCTCCTTCCTCACAAGTACCGGAAGCGTCTCCTTCGGCTCAATTTGCAAAAGTTCCTTTTTCTTCGTATTTTGCTTTTTTCTCGAGCTGTGCGTGGAAGCTCTGTGACTCCGTAGACCAGCCCTTGCCATGAAGATCATCCCGCAGATTTGGCAAGGATATCCTTTTTTGTTCTTATGCGTACGGCGTATATGCTGCATGAGGTAGTCCTTGGAAGAGTACATGTTCCCACAGATTGAGCACATTTTGTCCTTTTTGTCATTATGAAGATTCCTTTTATGAAACATGAAGCTTTCTTTATTATCAAAAATCCTTCCACATTTTTCGCACACGTGGTTTTCTTGTTGTCTGCAATAAAAAATTATTTCTTTTATTGCGAAGATTTCTTTTAAATCAATATTTAAATGTTTAATTGTTAGCATAAAATAAGAGAAATATTTGCCTCGATTTTTAGAGAAGACCTATTTTTTTACATTAAAAAAATTAAGGAAAAAATTAATAGTTCCAAAGAAATATTTTTTTTTAGCAAAGACGCATTTTATGCTATAAAAATTAGTATTTTTTTATTTTAGATGAAAAGAGAAATATTCTCACTCTAATGATATTTAAAGTTTATTTTTCAACTTTAAAACAAACAGAAGGGATATTTATCTGCTGAATATTTTTGATTGTTTTGGGGAATAATCACAATATTTCCGAAGATCTGAATATTCTCATTCTTAGCTAGAATTTCTAGTACTTCTTCAGCTTGAATTTACTACTTTCTCGGTCAGAATTTACTTTTTTAAAGTACTTTTCAGGCGTAAATTTAGTACTTTTCAGGCTTTAGTACTTTTTCCTGTTGAATTCAGAACTTTTTCGGTTAGAACTTAGTCCTTTTCTTAATTATTAAATTTATTTCTTAAGATTGAATTTTCAAAAAATACTAATTTTAGCCAAAGCAATTATAAATTTAAGCCGTAAAAGTACTAAATTTTATCCAAAAACATAGTAAATTCTACCTGAAAAAGTATACTGAATACAATGAGAAAAGATCTAAATTTAAGCCCTTAAAGTGCTAAATTGAATTTTACTTCTTCGACTAGAATTTAGTACGTTTTAGACTTTTGCTCCTCAATCTACCAATTTAAGACTAAAAATAAAGAAATGTTCGTCTGCTTAATATTTTGATTTCCTTGGCGAAGCATCCGAATAATCCGAATATTTTCAGTCAGATAAACACCTCTTGAAAAAAAGATCTTTCCCTAATTGCTATAAAATTTACCAATGGAATTAAAGTAATTAGATAGAGCTGTAAAACCCTGTAGGTCTAGTAAAAGGAAAAGTAAGCAATTTATAGTTTTTTAGCTCTTAAAGAACTGCGAAAGAAAGGCTTTAACACAGGTCTTTGCCTCTTCTTGTCGCCCTTTGAGGAGTTTCCCATTCAAGAACGATCTTAACCATTGTTTTATTGTTTTCATGGTATGTGTCTATAGGATACCATAAAAAGATCTGAAGTTAAATCTTTGAATACTTTTTTAAGACAAAAAGGAGCAAAAGAAAAGATCAACAGGATCAACAAGTAAATGGATGACCGTGGGCGATGAATGGGTTTCCCTAAAAGTCGGATTTTCGGTCTGAGGCTCGATCAATTAAATTTTATTAAAAGCCAACGTTTCGGACTAATTAAGTCTAGGAAAATTGTTCGGAATTCGGTCAGCGGGGGATGATTAAAAATGCAATTGTTTGCATTCAGCGACGTTTCGGAAATGTTTATTTCCTTCTTCAGGCTTCTGCAGTTATCACATTTTTCGTCAAAAAGGGAGGGGAAAGTCTCCATAACAATCTACACATCATTAAAATTAAATAAATTAATTTTAAACTACACAACAACACGCACGGTCGTAAATCTTGTCTATAATTAAGTCTATCTCCTCTCATTGATGGCCAATCTGTACAGAGCAAATCGTGTTGTAAAAGTAATGATTTGTGATTGTTTCTTGACGTGGTTAATTTTGTCTATTAAATGCCCTGAGGAAGAACTTAAATAGTCCGAAACGTTGGCTTTTAATAAAATTTAATTGATCGAGCTTGAGACCGGAAATCTGACTTTACAGAAAACCAAAAGAAAAGATCTTCTACAGAATTAAAGCCAAGCTTTTGCTGATGTTTTCAGGGGGATTATAATAGGTTTTACTGATTTTACTCTAAAAAGTTTATAATTGAAATTTTAATTACTTAACCTGCTGGCCGCCAAGACCTTGGAGCTTCCTTAGAGCGCCAAGGTGGGGTCGTTGAACGACCCCAAGAAGGAAGTCGATTTTCTCATAAACTATAAAACCGGGAACTGTCGGGTCACTACCTTTAGACTCCTTATATAGTCCTCTTGCCCCTTGCATCACAAATTCGCCACCCGGAAACACGCAGAAGAAGATATTAGGGAAAAACATTTTTCACTCCTTTTTCACACTTTCTTCGTGAGAAATTTGCCACGAAGTTGACCGCAACTGCTATTTTTTTTCACTACTTCCCCACATTCCCCTCACTTCCCGCACCGTGATAAATGGCAATATTTCTCGAATATTCTTTATTGTTTTGCACATTTATATGCTTCTAATTATGTTTTATGTTGTTTATGTTACTTATTCGCGATAATTCTGACACTGAGATGGTAAAGTGAGAAAGTAAACACAACCCTTCAACCCCCTTCAACCATATGATTTATGATGTGACTAACTTCATTCTAAGAAATTTTCCGCAGCATGGCCGTTACACCAATTTTTGAATTCCCTTCTTCTACATTTTCCTTAATAACTTTTCTTGTGGTGGACGGATTGAGCTGAAATTTTTACACAACCTCCTCAGATAACCAAAGAACTTATTTCCAAAAGATGGGAACGCTAACTTTTATATTTATTAAGTTATAGCACGAAATATAGGGCTGGGGTCGTTCAACGACCCCGCTTGGCGGCCTAGAGGTTAAAAAGTATGTGAATGGAACATGTACATACCTACACATATTTTTTAATTTTTTTAATTTTTTTATCAAGATTTTTTTTTAAATAAACAATGAATTTTTGCATATTCAGGATTAATTTTATAAATTATTAAATCTAAAGGATCATAAAGAAATAAATTACCTGAAATGCTTCTTCAGCAGATGCGCCTTAATTTGGCCCTTTTTAGCAAATTCTTTACCACAAATGGCACAATCGAATTTAGTAGGAACTCCCTTCTTCTCCTCCTTCTTCACATTTTCCGGATTATGATTGGCAGCCACGTGATTCCGTAGAGATCTAGGTAACGTAAAGCCCTTCCCGCAGATTTGGCAGAGATGTGCTTTGTAATTTGTATGCACAATCCTCACATGGTGGGATAGATAGGATTTGCAGGAGAACATTTTCCCACACAAAGAACACTTGAAGTCCTTCGTTTCAATGTGAACGTGCTTCTCATGCCATTTAAAGGTCACTTCAGCTGTGAAAACTTTTCCACACTTTTCGCAGCTTTTACAGAAAGGCTTTGAGGACTTGGCGGGTTTGGGCTTCTGGATTTTTTCTTTGTGCTTCCTCAGGATACTACTTTTCGTATTGTAGGATTTACTACAGATCTGAGAAGTAGATCTTTCCGTTTTCAAATGTCTCCTCTGTATGTGTCGTTTGAGGTAGCACTCTCGGCGGAAGCTTTTCCCACAAATGAGACAAGATACTGGCGGATCATCTGAAGTGTGTACATGCTGATGAAGTTTGTAGCCAAGCTTTGTATCGAATATCTTGTCACATTTCTCACAAGGATGCTTTTGCATTAATCCCCTAAAATGCTTCAGGAGGAGATGTGCCTTGAGATGACCCTTCAGCACGAATATCATCCCACACTCTGCACATTCTCTGGTTTTTCCAGCAAGTTGGATGCCCTCACTGACATCCTTGCTATTGAGATGTTTAACTTTATGATAGGCCAGGCTTGTTCGGTTTGACAAGATCTTCTCGCATATGGGGCAAGGATACAATCTTCTTGGACGATGTTTCCTTAAATGTTTCCTGGACAAGGATACACAAGGAGAGATCTCCCCACACGTAGGGCATTTGCAAGGCTCCTGATGGCGCTCTAGTGTTTTCTTTATGCCGAACATTTTACCGCATGACTCACATTTGAGGTTCTTTCTCTTGGGCTTCGTCGTCCCTTTGGACTTGATCTCCAAATGGAATGTTTGGATATGTTGCTGCAGTTCAGACTTTTCGGGAAATTCCTTCTCACATATTTCGCATTTGTTAATATTTAAATTTTTCTCATGATTATTTAGGGGATCTTTTGTGAAGATTTTGTTGCTTTTTTCTTCTTCGGAGGGGTCATCCTTGGCAGGAAGTTCCTTCCTTTTTGAGCCCTTTCTGTTCTTTTTTGGAGACTTTGATTGTAGCTTTGCAGGAGAAGTTTTTTCTTGCGAATCCTGCAAGTTCTTCATGGAATTCTTGAGGAGATCAGCATCTTGGCAATCATTTTCATACTCTTCTTTGGCTGTTTCAACCAAAAACTTTTCTTCAATTTCAAAATATCTTTGAAAATAAAATAAAAATAAGAAAAATTAATTATAAAATTGAAAGAAAATGCGAAGAAAACTTACTTTGAGTTTATTGCCGGGGAATACTTAACAGGATATCCATCAAGGGAATATTCTTCCTTCACAATGCTTAGATCCAATTTTTCCGGCGTTTCCGTTTTAATTTCCATTTTTTGTCAGTTTTTCCTAAATTTTCTTTTTCTTTGCAAAGAAATTTAAATGACCAGTTTGTTGTTTGTTTACCTTTTTTGACATTTATTTGACGTTTATCAGCTGTTCCAAAAGTTTCAAATTTAAAATATTTCCTCACAAAATTGTGATTTCTGTGCATAATTTAAGGATCAAAAAGGATAAGAAAAAGTAATTCAAACAGCCCAGTGATGGAAGATTTGGATCTCAGCATTGTCAAGGAAGAATACTCCGTCAATAACTTCCTTGCTGGTGATTTTATTCTTCCAGACATTTGAGAAAACTCAAAGGACTCAAAGTAAGATTTTTCATCAAATTCTCCTTTCAATTCAGGACTAATTTTTTATTCTATTAATTTTAATACAGAAATTCAACGGAAAAAGCAGAAAGAAAGCCCAAAACAAAGGACAAACAGAAAAGAAAAATTCCTACTCTTGAGAAAATAGGAGACGGGAATGGCAAGAGAATCCTTCTCTCGATAGGGACTAAAAAGGACGTAATTGCAAAATGGGAGGTGGGATTGGGTGTTGCTGAACTTTCTGATGAATACGGTGTGCCCAAGACGACAATTTATGGAATATTGAAGCAGAAAGATGCAATTTCGCATTGCAAATCCTCTAATTGGGCTACAAAAGTCTCCTACGGAGAGCAGAGATTACACATTGTGGATGAGGTGGAAGAAATTGTGGAAGCATGGATTGAGGAACGTGACAAGACAGGAGAAGAGACGACGCAATATTTAATTCGCAAAAAAGCCCTCGAAGTCTATAAAAAACTCAAAATCTCTTCAGGACTACCTTCTAGTAAACCCAATCCCAATGAGTTCAGTGCTAGCGCCAGCTGGATTTATAGATTCAAGAAAAGACTCGAAAAGAAGAAGAAAGCAACAACGGCGGTGCAGGTTAAGGAAGAAGCAGAAGAGGACAACACTGAAGACTTTATGAATTCCTCAGTTTCCTCCAATGATTCAATAACTGAAACTGATTTTGAAGAGAAAAATTCCCAAAACAAGGAAACTTTCCAATCAGTTGATCCTTTAAGGACGAGATCATCGTATGAGAGGATCAGAGAAATGATTGAGACATGGGACAAAGTGAGGACTTTTATAAAGGAATCTAATCATCTGCATCCAAATCCGGAAGGTTTGAACCGAACTGCTCAAGATTTGGATTCTCAAATGAAGTATTTTCGAGATATCCTTTAACATTAAGTCCCTTAATTAAGCCTAAGCTGTGTTTTCTGTAAAGAACTAGAAGGAAACTTAAAGATTTTTTTAAAAAAACATAATTTTGAAGAGTTTTTAAACAGCGTCAACTGTCCAGATCTTTGTAACCTCTGATTGAATCTCGTTCTCACACTCAGCTATTCAGAATTGCGGCTAAAATGCTCGATCGGTCAAGCCGTTTTGCAGAACTACGATCAGTAAAACAGACAATTTTTTTTTAAAGATCAATCGAGATAATTTTTAGCTTTATTTTTGTTCAATATTTTCACACTTGACTTCAACTTCAGCAGCCAGTTCATGTTCAGCTGTTTCAACGAGTTGCTGCTCACTTTCAACGGTTTGAGCAGACTTAGCCTTTGAAGCCCTGATCTTCCGCGTTCTTTTGCGTTTCTTCCCCTTTTCTCCTTCAGCGGGAATTTCAGTGTGATGACTCTTTATGTGATTCCTCAAGCTGCCTTTGGACGTGAGAGTCTTTTCACAGAATGGACAGGAGAATCCAATACCGCTGTGAACGGATCTCTTGTGATGCAGTAGGCCTCCTCGGGAGTTGTAGGCCTTATTGCACGTTTCGCACACATAGCCGCCTCGTTTGGTGTGCATCAGCATGTGCGTGCTCAGGTATTGTTTGCAGGAAAACATTTTTCCGCAGTACGGACACATTATGCTCTTTATATCGGTGTGAACAAATTGATGCCTGTCGTAGCCGCCCTTTGTGTTGAAGCTCTTACCACATGTTGCACAGATGTGAACAAATTCGGGGCTTCTGTTAAGGGAGCAGAGTCTTAAATTAACTACTAAGGTTCGGATTAGTTTTTTTTAATCTCTGGCTATAGTTTTTAAAGGAAACTAAAGTCAGAGCTAAAGTTTTTTAAAGGTCAGGATCTTAAGTTTTAAGCTTAGATTAGGCTGAATAAATTTTTGGATGTACCATTTAGACCTGATTCAGCCATACTTAACTTTAGAAGTCTGACCTTAAAATATTAAATCCTGATTTAAAGGACTAAGGCTTAGTTTAAAAATTAGGCTTGTTTTAATATAAAGCTTAAGCCTCCAATAAAATCCTTTAGCTTACCTTAAAAAAATTAGATCTATCCCATAAAACTTAGACCTGATTTCAATAAAAATTCTGGTTTAAGAAAGCTTAGGCTTAGCCTAAAAAACTTAGGCTTAAATTATTCATTTAAAGCCTAGTTTAAAGCCCTCCTGATTCAAATAAATTTTGGCCTTGTTTAAAAAAGTCAAAACTGATCTATGAATCTAAGACCTATCTTGGAAATTAGATCTAGTTTAAGAAAACTTAAGTCTTCGATTAAAAATTTAAGCCTACTTTTTAAAATTTAAGCAAAGCCCTTCTTGCCTGAAAAAGTAATGTCTAACTCAAAAATTTAGGCTTGGTTTAATAGGAAGCTTAAGACAACTTTAGTTTAACTTGAAAAATTAAGTCTGACCTAAAAATTAGGATCTAGCCCTAAAATTTAACCAACCCTTATAAAAAAAACTAAGTCCTAAAAACTTTAATCCGAAAACCTAACTCCTAAACATTAAGCTTAAACTAAGGAAGTCAAGGAATATTAAGCCTACATTTAAAAGTTTTAGTCTGTCTTAAAAATTTAGACCACCTAGATTTTAAAGCATATTTGTAGTAACTGCAGAGAAAACTTAGGCCTATCCTAAAAAGCTTAGACCTGGTTTTAAAAACCTTAAGCCTAGCTTTAAAAGTTAGTCATGATTTAAGAAAGCTTAAGCTTAGATTATAAAACTAAAGCCTGGTTTAGGGAACTAAAGCCGGTCTTTAAAATAAATTACACCCAAATGTTCCACTTCTAGTTAGAATTTAAAGAAATGATTAAGGATGTCAAGACTTACTTGAAATGTTGTCTGAGGAGATGATTCTTGAGTTTTTGCTTCTTTGGGAAGATCATTTTACATTTTGCACATTGGAAGTTATCAATCAGCTTCTTGTTCTTCTCCTTGTGTGCATGTTTCCGGTGATACCGGAAGCCAGTTCTGGAGAAAGCCTTCTTGCACACTTCACAAGTGTAGGAATTTTTATCTCTGTGATTCAGCATGTGAACCCCGAGGTATTCTTTGCAGGAGAACATTTTCCCACAAACAGGACACATGATGTCCTTTGTAGTGCTATGAACGTACTGATGCCTCTCATAACTGGCCTTAGTTTTGAGGACTTTACCGCACTGTTCGCACACAAAGCTATCACTTCCTTTGCTAATACTGCAGAAAGGATTCTTACTTTTAATGAAGCTCCTTGATTGAAGGAACGAAATGAAGGAGTTCTACTTACCCTAAATGGACCTCCAGGAAATGCTTCTCAACTTGAGATTTCCGTACAAACTTCATTCCACACTTTTCACATTCATTCTTCTTCCTTTTTGGCTTGCAGACAATCTGACCATTCTCCCCAACTTCCTGTACTCCCACAGCTTCTACGCTATGAGCGTATTTCTTGTGGTACAACAGCCCTCCTCTGGAGTTGTAGGCTTTGTTGCAGAGCGTGCAGATGTAGCCTCCGCGTTTGGTGTGCATGAGCATGTGTGTGCCCAGATACTGTTTGCAGGCAAACATCTTCCCACAGAGAGGACATTGGACGTCTTTAACGTCAGTGTGGACAAAGAGGTGCCTTTCGTAGGAGGCTTTAGTCTTAAGGGATGCCCCACATGTTTCACACATATACGGACCTGGATGATTGGGTATGTCGGGATTCTTAGGCTTCCTCCCGCGCTTCCCTTTCACCTGTTGTACCTTCCTCAAGTGAACTGTTACAATGTGATTCTTCAGGAAGGATTTCTCCAAGTACTTCTTATTACATTCAGCACACTCATACTTCTCTTCTGCCCTACTGATTGCCTTCAGATGATACCTCAGTCCTGATGGGGAGGAGTAGCTCCTGGGGCAATGAGAGCAGGAAAACTTCTTAATCTTTGGTTTCATTGGGAGTTTCTTCCTTGGACTAAGCTTTTTTCTGGAGGATTTTGAATCCTTCAAACAGGAAGCTGATCCTTCTGGATCATGCCAATCCCTATGCCGCTCAAGTGCAGAAGCATTGTTGAAATTCTTACCACAAATCCTACAATCGTGGTGATTTTTACTACTTTCCTCGTTATCAGAATCTTCAGATTCTTTCTTAATAGCTCTGTTGGAAGAATTAAGATTTTATTAGTTAATTAACGAAATTAAAAAAAAAATAATTAAATTACTTTGTCTCAATCTCCAGGAACAGTGTTGGGTATTCCTGGGATTTCTCCTCTACCACAGAAAATTCTTCCTTCACAATACCAAGGTCCACTTTATCGTCAATTTCCGTTTTTATTTCCATTTTATTTATTATTTTGTTTATTTAGAAATTAATTAATTTTAGAATTTTTGAAAAATTATTTGCTCACTGACATTTCATATTGATCCCAAATATTGGGTTGTCTCATAAAGTTCAGGATTTTTCCAATATATTTTCAATTTTTTTCTTATGGGTTTTAATCTGGATAAATATTGAACAGCCCAATATCTCTGCATGTGGGAAATTTTGCATGAAACTTAACCCTTTCACGCACATGGGTCCAAAAGCAAAACATTGAATTTTTATGAATATAACTTTATTTTTAAATAAAAGTATTAAATTTTTATGTAAAATTACGCGAAGGAAGACGTTTTGATCGAGAAAAATATTCTTTGAGAATAAGGGGCGATTCTGATAAAAATCTTTTCTTTTCTTAAAATTCGTCCAGTTATAAGATTTTTGGCATTCCGGGAAAAATCTTATAGGATTTTGACATTTTGTTTCTACCTTTAATCGTATTTTTGAAGGAAAATTACTTTTCCAGGCCTCTTGAGAAATCTCTTTGACTTCTCCTGAACAACAAATTTTTTGTTTTTCTTTTCTAGAACGACAATAGAACGATTTTAGAACACCTATCTATCAAAATCTTACAGAAACTTTTCAGTCATTGTTAGCAAAAAAAGAAAACATTTTATGAGAATCTACCCCTAAAAATTATGTTTTGAATTTAACAATTTAACTTTTCATTCTATTTTCTGTTGCAGTAAAAATGCTTTTTTACCACTTGAAGGACAAAACTGGCAATCGCTGCCCAATTGACTTTTAAATAATTATACAAAATTAATTTAATTTATTTTTATAAATTCTACATTTATGTATAAGCGACGTTAAGTTTGTCAAAAGAAAGCTTGGAAAAACATTTTCCTTGCCTGAAATAATTGAGGGCAAAGAGGACAAAGTTTCAGTTTAGAATTTTTGGTCATTTAGTGTTAACGGTTCAATTCAATTTGTAATTTACAACCTTTTATTGTACAGTCGTGCTCTCGTGGTAGGACCGTCGTCAAAATGACTTCTCCGCGGTAAAACGGCTTCAGAATGAGGAATTTTGCCTTCGCAGTGGGACAATTAGTATCCTACCTTTCCAATAGTACTAATTGTCCCACTGCGAAGGCAAAATACTTCATTCTGAAGCCGTTTTACCGCGGAGAAGTCATTTTGACGACGGTCCTACCACGAGAGCACGACTGTATTTTGATACTTTATTTACAAAAAAAAAAACAAAAAAGAGAAGAAGTAAAAGAATGAATGCTCTACTAAACGCCTTAACCTCTAGGCCGCCAAGCGGGGTCGTTGAACGACCCCAGCGCTATATTTCGTGCTATAACTCAATAAATATAAAAAATACCATTCCCATCTTTTGGAAATAAGTTCCTTGGTTATCTGAGGAGGTCGTGTAAAAATTTCAGCTCAATCCGTCCACCACAAGAAAAGTTATTAAGGAAAATGTAGAAGAAGGGAATTCAAAAATTGATGTAACGGTCATGCTGCGGAAAATTTCTTAGAATGAAGTTAGTCACATCATAAATCATATGGTTGAAGGGGGTTGAAGGGTTTGTTTTTATTTCTCACTTTACCTTCTCAGTGTCAGAATTATCGCGAATAAGTAACATAAACAACATAAAACATAATTAGAAGCATATAAATGTGCAAAACAATAAAGAATATTCGAGAAATATTGCCATTTATCACGGTGCGGGAAGTGAGGGGAATGTGGGGAAGTAGTGAAAAAAAATAGCAGTTGCGGTCAACTTCGTGGCAAATTTCTCACGAAGAAAGTGTGAAAAAGGAGTGAAAAATGTTTTTCCCTAATATCTTCTTCTGCGTGTTTCCGGGTGGCGAATTTGTGATGCAAGGGGCAAGAGGACTATATAAGGAGTCTAAAGGTAGTGACCCGACAGTTCCCGGTTTTATAGTTTATGAGAAAATCGACTTCCTTCTTGGGGTCGTTCAACGAACCCACATTGGCGCTCTAAGGAAGCTCCAAGGTCTTGGCGGCCAGCAGGTTAATCGATCTGACCGATTGAAATAAAAAATAAATAAAAAAATAATATAAATCCCATAAATCCTAATCAAAACAATCAATTTTATTCAAGTTTTACCTAAAAATATTATTTAAAAAAAATTAATTTTAGATATTTTTCAACAAACTTATAATTCGCATAATACAACCCTGACTTCCCCCTTTGTTCAGCCCTGCTTGTCTGACAGCGAGCAAAATTTTAACTCCGCGACGAAATAAGGAAAAAAACGCAGCTGGGGACGACCCAGAAGTAGCTTTGAAAATCTCTGTGATTCCGTACTGGGGGATGCTCACTTGGGGGTGATTGTGAAGCCCTACTCCCTGGAAAGTCTGGACACAGTGAAAAGTTAACCAAATAATCCCTGGAAAGGCGTGAAAAGTGTGTGAAAAGTTGCAAAAAGGGGTGGAGGGTGTCTTCCTGGTTTTTCTTCGGGGGGTTTTCTGTCTGTGTGCCTCCCCGGGGGGATTTCTGGCGTCCCCAGGAGTGGCTTCTAGTAGCTCTGGGGCTCCACAAAATGGACTAAAAGTCTGTCTGAGTGGGTGAGTGAGATTTTTCGCGCTTTATCGCTAAATTTTTGGGACAAGTGAGTGATGGTGGTGTGGAGTAATTCGAGACTTGTGCGGATTCTCCTTGTGGGGGATCCCGGGGTGGGGAAAACATCGTTGATTCTGTCGCTTGTGAGTGAGGAGTTCCCAGAGGATGTGCCCCCAAAGGCGGAGGAGATCACAATTCCGGCGGATGTCACTCCCGAACAGGTGCCCACGAATATCGTCGATTTCTCAGGTAATTGAACTTTTGAGTGGCTCCCACCACGTGCTCCCGGGGCAACTGAACATCATCCCTCTCACGCGTGCCTTTTACAGCTGCCGAACAAACGGAAGATGCGCTGGCGGATGAAATTGCAAGAGCCTCTGTGGTTTGTGTGGTTTACTCCGTCGAGGACGACACAACCATTGACCGCATCTCCTCCCACTGGCTCCCCTTGATCCGGGAGAGTATGCCCATTGATCAGAAGAAGCCCGTTGTCCTTGTGGGCAACAAAGTGGACCTCGTGGATTTCTCCACAATCGACGTGAGTCTCACAACGGATTTCTCGTGCTTATTATGTAATCAACCCCCATTGATAACAAAACAAATCTTCTCCCACCCACACAGCAAGTATTGTCCATCATGGAAGAATACCCGGAAGTGGAGAGTTGCGTTGAGTGCTCCGCCAAGACGCTGCAGAACATCTCTGAAATGTTCTATTACGCACAAAAGGCTGTTTTGCATCCAACGGCACCACTCTACAGCATAGAAGATCATGATGTAAGTGTTTGTTGGCATCTTTTAAGCGTCCTTTTTGCGTCTTTTGCAACAGAAGAAGTTTATTCTTCTGTCAGGAATTATATTTCACAACAAGCCCATAATCTTGCAAATCTTTACTGTTTTGCGTCGTAGAGAAATAATTTTTAATGAATTTACGGAATTTACATCACAATTTAGAGTTTTTTCATCAGTTTTTCCACTGAATTAATTTCCCAGATAGAAGATTAATGATAGGGGAACCTGGGGTAAAACGGTGAATTTTTGGGAGATAATTTTTCCAGAGTTCCGTGGAAATATTTGAGATTTCCCATGACAACGATCTTATAGGAAATTTTCCGGGCTACAACTTTGTTTCAGACGGATTTTCTCTATCTCAACGGAAAAATGCTTTTTCAGGTCATTTTCCAAACCCTTGCACTTTCACCATTTTGCCCCAACCCTGGGGTAAAACGGTTAATTGCGTTTTTTGTTCGCTAATCTTAATTTAATGAAACTATTTTAGCAAGACACTATAATATCTATTGAGAATGAGAGATTTGTGTACCAATTAAAACTTTTTTTTAATAAAAAAAAATACAAAAAAATAAAAATAACGTTAAATTTAAGAAATTGTCTTTTTTATTTTTTTTAGTTAATAAAAATTGGTAATAGTGAGTGTTCAATCATCCTAAATTAGTTATAGGGGAGAGCGGGGCTATTTGTGACAGTTCGGAATTTTCAAATGGCAATTTCTCCCAAGTTATTAATCGGAAGCATCTGAAAAAATTAGGATAAGAAGTCCTATCTACCCTCAATAGTTGACTGTAGTTTGGTGATTATCTGATGAATAGTTTAGGAATAAAAAAATAAACAAATTTTGAGGCCTCCAAAAATACGCTTTGCGTGTTGAGAAAAACTCATTTTCCGACACTTTTCTTTTAGCGATTTTCCAATCTCACCGTCTTATCCACAAGCTAGGTCAATGCAGAAAACGTTGCTAAGGTGTATTTTGCACTAACTTTTAATGATTTTTCTACACATTTATGCAAATCAACACAAATGTAAAGTGGGGCTAATATTGTCACTAATGTAAATCATATGCAACGTCAAAATATTGACATGTTTTCTAACCTTATTGTTGCAAAATGTAGGAGTTGAGAAAATTCCGAAATTCTGTGTTTTAGTGGATAGAAAAGTGAAATTCCTTGCCGTGGATGAACAAGTGAGGAGTTCGGTTAGTAGCTACAACTAATCTCTCAGGTGGAAAATCTTTGGAAATGTCGGAAAATTCCACCGACTTAATTACCCCCGCCGGTGACAATATTCGTCGACGGATTCTTAAAAAAGTCAGAAGCGGAAGGGTTCAGGAAAAGCTCGAAAACTCATATTTTCCGTGGAGATAGAGAAAAGCGGTCTGAGACAAAGTTGTAGGCAAGGAAATTTCCCATGAGAATGGCCTATCGAGGAAAATTTCTTGCCCCGTGGAAGTCCTGCAGACAGGGATTTATCCAAATTGACACAAATAGCCCCGCCCTCCCCTACTAATTAAGGGATTTTTTCTCAAAAAAAAGTTATTTAAAAAAAAACCAAATTCACCATTTTGCCCCAAGCGGTACTTTTTACTATCAGTGTTCTACGGGAAATTCGGAAGATTTTTTCGGAAAATTCAAATTAGATTCGTGTTTAGCAATAATTACTCTGTCTAAAAATGCATTTGGATCAAAAAAAATTGCAGAGAATTTCCCCAAAACTTAATTTGTAGTTGAGTGGTCAGAGTAACTTTGAGGTTCGAAAAATTTGTTTTTCAAATAAAAGCCAAAATATTGGATCAATTATTATGAAACTTTCTAGGCTTAGGCAGGGGTATGAAGTGCAACTACTGACAAAATTAGACAGATTAGCTCCCACTGCTTTTTGAGATATTAATTTTTATTTTTTTCCCATTCACCATTTTACCCCAGTTACCCCTAAATGGTGGAAAAGAAGAGATTTTCCTGCATTTTTCACTGCAGATGAAATTCTTGGATACTTTCCAAGGAAATCTTATTCAAAAAAAAAATGATTAGTCCCTTTTCCCTTAGAGATTGTTCCTCTCTCCCCATTGCAGCTCACAAATGATTGCAAGAAAGCCCTCGTGAGGATCTTCAAGGTGTGCGACATCGATGGGGATGGCCTATTGAATGACTACGAGCTCAATCACTTCCAGCGACGTTGCTTCAATGCGCCGCTGCAGCCTCAGGTGCTGGATGAGGTGAAGGCTGTGTTGATCAAGAACATCCCCGATGGTATTCGTCATGACGCCGTAACGCTCAAGGGGTTCCTCTACCTGCACTGCTTGTTCATTCAGCGTGGACGGAATGAGACAACGTGGGCTGTTCTTCGGCGGTTCGGCTACAACGAACACCTCGAAATGTCCAAGGAGTACTTGCATCCGGCTGTGAAGGTCCCTCCCGGCAGCAGTACGGAGCTCTCCCATCGTGGTCAGCAATTCCTCACGGCTCTCTTTGAGCGGAGTGATCGCGATGGGGATGGAGCCTTGTCGCCGGAGGAGTTTAAGAATTTGTTTAGCGCCTGCCCCAATGTGCCGTGGATGTCGGACGTTAAGTGGACGGTATCGACGAATGACAATGGCTTCCTCACGTTGCACGGATGGATCTCCCGGTGGGCTCTAATGACGCTCGTTGATCTCCCCAAGACGCTGGAATATCTCGCCTATTTGGGCTTCAATGTGCACGAGAATGAGTCCCAATTGGCGGCCATTCATGTCACGCGCGAGCGAAGGTTGGACTTTGCCAAGAAGCAGAGTAGTCGCTCTGTCTACGTATGCCACGTGATTGGGCAGAAGGGGTCCGGGAAGACAGCCCTCTGCCGTGCCTTCATCTACGACGACATGAAGGTACAAATTCTCATTAAATAAAATGTACTGGTAAGCTGACCAAGCTTACGAGAGCTGTGTTTCTTTCAGTGTACCAATTTTGTGAGAGCAAAATAGAACGCAAATTAGTTTAAATACGCGCAAAGTCGGGAAAAGTAGAAAAGTCATACCCCAAGAAATGTTTGGAAGGCCATATCTCGAGAACGGATCCATAGATTTTCATAAATTTTTTTTTGTTTGAAAGGTCTCGAAGTCAGCTATAACATATCGAAAAATGAAAAAAAATTATGTCCCCATTTTCGAAAAATTCGAGTTCGAAATTTTTGAAAACTTTGTTTTTGATTTCAGCGCCTCTTGCGGTCATTTCTCGAAGTTGCAATGTTTTCGACATTTGTAGGGTTTCTCGAAACCTTTCATTTGCGCTTGAGTTGATCAAGATCGGACTTGTAGAACCCGAGATATGACATGCCAACTTTGGAAGGCTATATCTCGAGAACGGATCCATAGATTTTCTTCATTTTTGGCATGAAGCTAGATAATATGGTCAGCTACAACATATCAAAAAATGAAAAAAATTTATGTCGCCGTTTTCGAGATATTCATCGAAAACTCATCGAAAATTTTGTTTTCGATTTTTGGCCCCCTAGCGGTCACTTTTGAAACTTCGGATGTTCTAGAGAGTTGTAGGGTTTGTTGAGATCTTTCATTTGACCCCGGGTTGATCAAAATCGGTCAAGCCGTTTTCGAGTTATGGTCGATTTTCGATGAAAAATTGTGGCGGCCATATTGACTAAACGGCTTAATCGATTTTCAAAAATAAAGCATCGTTGGAAAGCTCTTGATGGCCCCTACAACATATCCAAATTTCAGATTTTTAGCTATAATAGAGGCTGAGATATGGGCAAAACAAAATTTTGAGGTTATTCAAAATGGCGGACGGGAAAAACTTATTTTTGGCGCATACGTTTTTTGGAATGTGAGGACCCTAATTCGTGCTCATCCCAAGTTTGTGCCCGATCTGACGACTTTCGATTTTGCTCGGTACACAAAAGCTGTGTCTGAAAGAAACACAGCTAAAAAATATTTTTATTTCAATAAAATTCAAACAAAAAATTTAATTTCCGTGCAGAAAATCACAGAAAAGGACCTCCGGAGTGGTGTCCAGCACTGCATAAACGTCGTTCAGGTGTACGGGCAGGAGAAGCATCTCGTTCTCCGGGACATTGACGTGCGGCAGGTGCTGGATCCCCTACAACCGAATGAGGTGCACTGTGATGTTTCCTGTCTAGTCTACGACGTGAGCAATCCCAATTCCTTTGAGTACATCGCCCGGATCTACATTAAGTACTTTGCTGAGAGCAAAATACCCGTTTTGATTGTTGGCACAAAGGGGGATTTGCTGGAAGTCCCGCAGAATTATCTCCTCCAACCAACGGAGTTCTGCAGCAAGTACAAAATACTGCCACCGCAAATTTTCAGCGTCAGGGATAACAAGAAGGACCTCTTCACGAAACTTGCCACAATGGCGGCATTCCCGTGAGTAAAGAAATTTATTTTTCAAGAATTTATTTTTTGAAGGGTTTTTGGGCTCAAAAAATTGGTGAAAGAATCTATTAGTCCAAAAAAAAAAAAAGAATTAAAGGGATTTATTTAGAGGACTAAACTGAAAAAAAATCCTCTTTTGAGCACCTTTGCTAACAATTTCTTCTTCTATATATGACAACATGCACACACACCTGACCACTCTTGATCGGCAATAAAAAATTGTAAAAAAAACGTAATTTAGTCGCTTCCAAGCGGCTTGGATCCTCTTTTACAAGCACAGGTTGGTACAGCTGTGGGAGACCACGTAAGTTCCGCTTCAGAATTAACTCTTCTAATACTTTAAAAAAAATGCCAAAGCTCGCATTTTGGTTGTTTTTTATTTTTTTTTTTGGTATAAAAAAGTTTTTTTTTCTTTAATAAAATTCGCACGCGAAACACTAAAATAAATTTTTTAAAAAATATTAACAAAAAAGTGCTTGTCAGGACGTTTTGCTTACTAAAATGCAATTAACACTGAAAAAAAAATGTATAAAAATGTGATATTGGTGATAAGTGGTTCGATAAATTCATGTGGGGCTAAGTGAATCAGAGACGTGAATAACAAAAAAAAAAAACATTTTTATTAAATTATTTTAAAAGAGGAGTTTTTTCTAAACTTTGAAATGATTTTTTAAGGTGATATAGTACGAGAAATAATATTTTTTCAATATTTTTGTTTGAAAATAAAAATGAAATAATAATGGGGCTAAATAAGTCAGTTCGGGAAAGTCAAAACGGCGCTAGATAGCATTAAAGTGATGCTTCGTCAATCTGAAAATAGTCTTAAATCTCTTTATTTACTTTCGTGTAGCATTTTACCCCATCGTTTTGACCCAGATAGCCCCATTCATTTAAAATCTTTTACAAATTATAATGAAAATGAAAATGAGAGTACTTTTACGTTTTCAACGTAAATTAAGGCACTTAAAATACTTAATACTTTTCTCGTAACACTTTTTTAGTTGTTAAATTAATTATAAATTGTTTTATTTCATATTTTTTTTGTATAAAAAAAATTTCAAAAATATTTTTTTTTAAGATTAAATTGATAAAATTGCCATAATTTAAAGTCTAGAAAGAATAATAGAAAGAAAAGGGTTACAAAACATAGAATTTTGTCTCATTTTTCAAGTGAAAAATACAAGATTTAATAAAAATTTTTAATATTATCGAACCACTTATTAATTAAAAATGTACAGCAAAAGACGAAAAAAAACCTCATTGATGTTCTCTTTTACGTCTTTTATTAAAAACTTCGCTAAATATTTACAAGATTGACAAAAATACTTAAAAAAATGTTGTCAAAACTTGTACTTCGTGTATCATTCGACAAGTGATCGGCAATAATCGTTTGTCAAATTCAAATTCAAATTGACATAACGGAAGCATAAAACTGTTGAACATCTCTGAATGTAGAACGTCTTCTTTGCTTCATTAGCATTCGCGCGTGATCATCTCCAATTTAGCTTCACAACGCGCAAAGTAAATTTAGTGAGATGAAGCATTAATAAACCAGTGAACGGTAGAAATTGAAATTTTACGATTTAGCCGCAGATTTCCACAGAAAATCACGTAGATTTTCACACTGAATCATTTTATTGAGATGATTTTTTCCATTTGAAGTGAATTTCTATTTAATTAATTCGTTTCTGTGACTTTTTTGTTCTATAAAATTAATTATTTTCCTTCTTTTTTTTAATCTCTGCTTGATCGCAAAAAGAATGAAAGAAAAATCCCCAAAGAAATGTTCCAAATCAATTTAACAATTTCTTCTTTCAGTCCCCTCCGGCGTGTCGTGAATTTCCTTTTTATGAGTCCCAACACATCGATGACTTGGCCCCAACCTTTTAACGTCAACAGGTGCAAACAAAAATCATTAAATCTTCCTCTCTTTTTTCCATTTCTCTTCAATTCTTATTTTATTTAAATCATTTTTCGGCGCACGATTTAGAAAGCTTCTTTCCCCCCACAAAGGCACGATGCACTTTTGCACCAAAAAACAAACTCTTTCTCTTGTTTCGTAGGCAAAAGGAAAATGTAAAAACAAAATATATATCCGCATTAGAATGATTAGAATTAATTAATTTTATTATTAGTTTATGTGTAAATAAATGGGTAAGGTAATTAATTTTGTAGAAAAGTATTAAACGTTGGTAGTTAGTAGTGCTTTGTAAAGAATGCGATAAAAAAAATTTTCACGCATGAAAAGAATTCCATTAGAGGTGTTAGAACAATTGGAAAAGAATGCTTTGTAATAATCAAGCTGGGAATCTCAAAATGGTGCTAATTCAAGTAGAACAACTTGCTTGCCTAACATAATTTATTGAGTGTTTTTACAGATTACATTATTTCTTTTTTTTTACAGTGCATGGTGGTAAGTTTGGTACAATTGTGGTTATTTTATTTCATTTTTTTTAAATCCCAAAAATTAAAAATTAAATAGTTAAGAAATCATAAAAAACATGAATAAACATTAGTAGTTTTATATTTTAAAAAATCCTGCTATAAAATTTGGAGTATCCTTTCAACAAGGACACACTTGCTATAAAATTCTTTTTTATATCTAATTGTTTTATTATTAAATAAGCAAAGCTCTTTAAAATATCTTAAAGGAAACAAATCAATTATCCATAAAATCCTGTTGCCTTCATTTGCTATAAAATTGACAAATTTTATCCTCATCTTCCGCAAACGTCTGTTATTTTGTGACTTTCAAAAATTCATCATTTTATAGCTATTCGTGGTTAACCTTAATGATTTTTTTTACTTTCTCAGAGCTTAAATTATACCACAAAATGTAATAAAATTATCAAATATCATCTCCTATTTGCTATAAAATGCTATTGGTCAGCCCCAAGTACTTTTAAAATGCTGAACTTTCGAAATTCTTCATTATACACGTTTGCGGAAGATTATGGTGTTACTTGTCAATTTTATAGCATTTAAAGAAAAGACAGATCTTTAAAAACTTAAATATTGTTTTAGACCTGCAATTTCATAATTTACCTAGTCAATTCAACTATGAAAAACAAATTATCAAAGACTCCCATAATTGCTATAAACTTCAAAGCTTTCAAAATTTACCACCGTAGGTGTATGGAGAAAATGAGGGCGCGTTGTTTATTGATTTTATAGCAATTCATAGCTTATCTCAACTTAAATAAATCTTATCCATCATAAAAAATCTCATATTGAAAATTTTATTGTCCAAAATCTAATTCTTTCACAATTTTCATGAGAAATCATATTTACAGAACAGTTTTTCCTTGATTAAAAATTTGTTGTTTAAAGAATTTATCCATAAAAAAATATTTAATTCAATTTTTATCACTAGAAAATGCATGAGAAAATAATTTATAAGTCAAAGCATGGCTTAATTTGTTCCTTAAAATCTTTTAAAATATTTTCATCATATATGTGTAAGAGAATGTACCAAATTTTCCCCCATGTACTGTACGTAGAACAAGGAATGAACGCAAAATGAATTTAATTAATAATTTTTCTTCAATTTTCCTCCCCCCGCAAAATTAGACACTTGAAGCACTTTGGCCTCACCCCGGAAGATCCTTTGGTGTGGTGGAAGGCCGGTCTGGGTATTGCTGCCATCACCGTTGTGGGTTGGTACGTTGTTCGGGCTTTTCAGCGGAACCCCTCGAGCACCTACAGCAGCCGGTGAATTGCGTGACTGGAGAGAGAGAGAGAGTTTGTAAATAAGAAGAAAATTTTTTGAATTTTGAGCACGAGGATTTCCCAGCGTGCAATCCAGGATGTGGAAAATATTTCTCAATAATCGACGCCACGTAGTCATTAGTCAGTAATTTTTAGATTAAATAAATTCATTGGAATCAAGAGAGGATGAGCTTGACCTCTGGAGCAGCGCATAAAAATGATAATCTTGTAAATATTTTACTTTCAATCCGTAGTCTTCAAGCTTCTCCATTCTCAAGTTTTTTTTTTTGTTTTATCGCCACAAGTTTTTTTCTTTTGTTTTTATTAAAAAAAAAAAGAAGAGTCAATGAAGTTCTTGTAATAGTCGTCATGAGTAGATGATGGTGTAGTTCAGAAGATAAGAGCGGGAGATGATAAATAAAGGAAGAAAAATAAATTGAAGTAAATTGAAAATTTCAAGAAAAAAAAACGAGTTTTATTGGATTCCAAGTTGTATTCTGTGAATTTCCCGGATTTCCTGATGATCAGGTTCTTCCTCTTCGTTTGTTATGGAGGAATCACTGTCGTAGTAGTAGTCGGATGATGAACCACTCTCATCATCCTCGAGATCATCCACTGAGCCGTCATTCTGGAACTACAAAGTTTCTTGAGAATTATTCTCTGTTTTTCAAGGAAAAGGATAAACTCACATCCTGATTCTCCATGTGAAGATCCAATTCTACCTGCATCCGGAAATCCATGGCCAGGAAGACGGCTGTTATGAGGAGAGGGAGTGTTGTCCGGCTATTCCATGCGAGCTTTGTGAGGAACATAAAAGTCTGACCGAAGGTGGAATCCATCATATTGCTGTAAAATAAAGAGGAGAAAGGAAGTTCTTCTTCAGTTTTTTTGAGCAGGAAAAAGCTCGTATATTGCAACAATAAAAAAATCTCTACAAAGTGGGAATGTGCCGAAAAAAAAAAAGCTTTAATCGTAGTAATCCACATGAGCTCCGGAAGCGAAGGCTCCCTCCTGGAGGACTTGAATGAATTTCTTCGTGGTCTGTTCGCGTGTGACGAGATTCCCGGATGTGAAGAGTCCCGTCATGGTTGTCTTGAGCTCGGGATCGATGGAATTTGTGCGAATATCCGCTGCCATGTCCGTATCCACGGGTCCTGGGGAGTAGTTGAGTACGCAAATGGTGGGATTCTCAGCTGCCAAGCAGCGGAAGTACATCTCCCGGGCAGCGCGAGAAGAGCAGTAGAGAGACATGCTGGGAAAGGGCTCAATGGCAGCCTTGGATGTGACATTAACGATGAATTTCTTCGTTTCCGGGAAAGTGGCCATGAAGACTGCATTGAGGATGGCCACGGAGAAGACATTCATGGCAAAATGTTCCCTCCAGATGGCCTGATTATCCATGTCTACAGCCCACTTGCCCACATCCCCCAAAGTGCCGACATTGTGAATCATCAGGGCGTATTGAAAGGATTCCTTGGAACTATTGGCCAGCGCTTTGGTCACAATCCCCTCGAGAGCTTCCTTAGAAGGCTCACTGAGATCCACGGAGGCCGTAACAATGGTCACACGATCATTGGCACGCAAAATCTCCCCTTTAGTACTCTCCAGGCCAGCAGCTGAACGTGCCAGGAGGAGAATAAGTGATCCGGGCTTCATCACTTTGGCACATTCCACAGCCATTGTCTGCCCAATCCCACGGGATGCTCCCGTAACTAAAAGAAACCCAACTTCATTGAGATTTAGCCCACCCATTATTTACCCCGCAATGTTGTCTTCTCAGCGACTTCCGTCAGATTCCCCTTCGGCCTCCTTAGCCTGCTGCTGCTGTTGCTCCTCCTCTTCACTCTCAATCTGCAGATGATCGTGCTTCACAAGGTGCACTACTTCCCCCACCGATAGTGCCTGTTCAGGACGCAGGAATCGAGCAATCTCCTGCGCTGCTCGAAAATCCGGATTCCCCACTGGAGCGTCGAGATTCAGATCAATATCGCGATTTGCCTGAACTTCCTCACTGCAATCCACAAGGAGACTCTGGAGGCAAGCTTCACGCTTCTCAGCTAACTGACGAAGGACGTCCGGGTTGTTCTTAATACGCCTCAATTTGGATTCTGTGCAAAAACAAAGAGATTTTCATGAAAGATTAATTTCCAGTATTCCAGGAGATTGAGCGGGATTCTGGACAAACCTAATCTGTCGAGATATTCCTTGGAATCCGGAAGACGTTCACTTGTTGCTCGTGCTGGTTGGAAGTTGTCTTCAAAGCCTATTTCAGTTCTGAGATTGCTTCTGTCGTCATTTTCCAGCCACGGATTCATTATAACTTTGAGGTTAGGAACGTCAGAGTGAGATAAAATGATAAACTACGTGTTTTGCATGCTCCTCTGCGAGAGTGAGACAAATATACCTGAAAACATCAAAGCGAGATGACAAATACATTGTAAACACGAGAAAGAAAGAGAGAAAAACATACAGTCCATTGATTGAGAAAATATCTCATTTGCACATGAAACATTCGCACGCGAAACAGACGTGCAGTTTGACAGTTTTTGTGTTTGTGTGCGTGTTTTGTGTGGAATTTTCCGCGGAGTTTTTCGAGCTGTTGGTGAAAAATAAAAACAATCAGCGGAAATTGCTTCGTTGCAGTGCAATTAGGTAGAATATGTGAAAATTCAGACCCCCGCAGAGGCATTGTGTGCTAAATAGGAAAAAGAACCGAAGCAGGGGTTGGTGTGAAAGAAAGAAAAGTTTCGGAAGGAAATGGATGGGAATTCCAATATGAAGAATGAAAAAGCATTCATTTGTGGGGTTGTCGAAGGTAATCCCGGGCGGGGGTGGGGCCCTGTGGGTGCTCTGGGGACTAATAGTGCCTTCTTGCAGGTTTCTACGGACGCCCATGGACGACGGAGCAGCGGAAGGACTTATTTGCCAAGTAAGACGCATTTTTTACAAACTTCCGGACGTCGGCGGTGTCTCATTTGTCTCCTTTTTCTCCCTTTCGGTAGGCTCAAGAAGTGGGGAATGAATTCGTACGTGTACGCCCCGAAGGATGACTACAAGCATCGAGCGTATTGGCGTGAATTGTACACGGTGGAGGAGGCAGATCATCTCACGAGCCTCATTGCAGCCGCTAAGGAGCACGAAATCAACTTCTACTACGCCCTCTCGCCGGGCTTGGATATGACCTATAGCAATGCCAAGGAGACGGCGACGCTGAAGCGGAAACTGGAGCAAGTTTCGCAATTCGGATGCGAAGCCTTTGCCCTCCTCTTTGACGACATTGAGCCGGAAATGACAAAGGCCGACAAGGAGGTGTTCCAGAGCTTCGCACACGCCCAAGTTTCCGTGACGAATGAAATCTTCAATCATCTCAATTGTCCGCGTTTCCTCTTCTGCCCAACGCAGTACTGCAGCTCCAGGGCGGTGCCCTCAGTTCCACGGAGCGAGTACTTAAACACCATCGGCAGCAAACTTGCCCAGGACATTGAGATTCTCTGGACGGGACCACGTGTAGTGTCCAAATTCCTCACCGTGGAGGGTATTCAGGAGATAACTGAGGTCCTTCGACGACCCCCCGTGATCTGGGATAATCTCCACGCCAATGATTACTGCAGCGTAAGTTCCTGACCAACTTCCTGCTTCTCTGGAAGCTTCCTGAACTTTTCAAATTTTTAGAATTTCTCTCCTTTTCTTTGCCCACAGAAACGCCTCTTCTTGGGACCCTACTCCGGGCGATCGCCCAAGCTCATCCCTCTGCTCAAGGGAGTCCTCACGAATCCCAATTGCGAGTTCCACGCCAATTCCGTGGCCATCCACACCCTCGCCCACTGGTCTAAATGCACCACGGAAGCTAACATTGACAGTAAGTCCCGCAATTTCCTACTTTTCATTTAAATTTTGAGGATTTGAATGCATATTACATAATCCTTGTAAAGGAGAAAAAATATTAGAAAAGGCATCACAGTGGTGGTCGTTAAAATGAAGCCATGTGAATAAATAAATTGAATTATTTTTTTAAATTTCATTTTCAATCTTTATTAGTAAAATTTAACATAAAAAATTATTTAAAAAAAAAAAACAAATAAAAATGAAAGGACAATGAGTTAACCCTTTGAGGTCCAGGGCGATTTCGGACACTTTGATATTTTCCAACTTATTGGGTTTTATAAAACGAATTAAACACATTTAAGTCGAAAAAAACATCCAATTCGCGGATTTTCCAGAGAAACTTTCCCACAAGAATGGACATCCTGGGAGACAAAACACTGATATTAATCGAATTTCGGAAGGATTCTGTCTGTATTTTAGATAGATATTTTTTTTTAATCAAAATGCCTTGGAAGCATTAAAGAACTATTATAAAGAGATTTAGAGATCGTCCAGAAGTGGTTTGACCAGAAATTTTACAATTTTTAAGCTGATTGTTGACGTTTCGGCACTGATTTTTGGCCAATTTATCACTCTTTTTCTTCAAAATTGAATAAAACTTACCTGACAAATGAAGTAGAATGCCTTATCCTCCATCAGAATACATCCTGTTCAAAGATTCTGGTCAGAAAAACACTCAAAACACTGGAATTTGTGGTTCCTCCATCCACTTTGTCATGTTTTTTACGTTTTTCATGAGAGAAGAGCTGTTTCGGCTGTTTCTAATCTTGCATCTCTTTTTCACTCAATGAAATTTCAATTGAGCTATCGCATAAAGAGCGCAAGAAAATGTTTTTCTCTCCCAAAGAGATTTATGGAGAATCAGTGTTTTGTATTACTTCCTGTTCATTTGGATGTTCAACTCTGCCTTTAGTGTTAGGAAAAGCGGGAAAAGCCTTTTACTTAGAAAATTGATTCGACGTTCTAGGTTTCCACAAAGCAAAATTTTCTTATTATTCAGATTATTTGTAAGATTCATGCTAATTGGCGCTTCCAGAAAACAGAAAAATGTTGATTTTCATACGTACGATAATCAATCAATTTCTTTTTCAAGATTGAGTCTAAAAATCACCTAAAAAGAAAAGAGTTAAAGAATAAAATAATTGTGTGGAAAGACTGATCATTTAGCTTTAACACTGGAGGACAAAACTGGTAATCGCTGCCAATGTGAATTTTTTAAATCGTTACAGAACAAAAATCTATTAAATTTATTATGATAATTCTACATCTATGTATGGGAAACTTTAATTACTTCATGTTTATCTAAAGAAAATTTGAAAAATCATTTTCTTTTTTTTTTTTTTTTAATTTTAATATTTTACGGCCGCGAACTTCATGTCCATAGGGCCGAAAAATCATTTTCTTTTTGGGAGAAAATTATGAGTAAAGTTTGAGGTTAGAATTTTTGGTCCTACAGCAGTGTTAAAATTGTGAAGGAATAATCCAAAAAAAAATTAACTAGAAGTATTCCTAAAAAATTATATCTTTAACGTCAAAAGTGCGACGTTTTGATTCAATTCTATAACCTTCATCAGGCCCAAAGAAACAGATTTTGATAAAACAACTAAAAATGCTTAAAAAATGAATTCAGGGAGTAAGAATATTTCTTTTTAACCCTTCCCAATATTAGATGCAATATCAGCGGACATAAAATTAGAGACTGAGGGCGATCAGGGTGGTTTTGGCGATGACATGGCGCCCAATTGCATGGCAAAGAACATCTACCACCCCCGGGAGGCACTGAAGAATGCCATTCAAGACTGGTTGCCGGAATTCACGATAGAAAAGGAAGCCTGGGGCCCCATTACGAAGCCCCATCCACCTGTGACGATGGTCATGCCAATTATCCCCATTATACCCTCTGTCAATACGTGCATGAGTCTCACGACGCCCACAACGGCCACGGTGACGTGCACGCAGACGATGAAGGTGCCGGAAGTCAATACGACGCAACTTCAGGCACTCGCGGAGGTTTGTAGCACTGTTACGGGGGCCGAGACCATCCAGCCGCTGCCGAATGTCGTTATGAATTCCCTCGTGTCAGCCAAGAAGATTGTCACGAATGACACCATCCCCAATCCCATTGTGTCGAATCTGACGATCCCCGATAAGATTCCCGTGCCGTGTATTCAAGCACCAATTATGAGTATCAAGGATAGTAGTTCAGGTAGGATGATGATGGTTAAAGGGGGCGCTGTTTGCATGGCCGTCAGTGTAGTTTTGGTTTTTTCAGGAGATTCCGGAGGTGAGGGAAAAGATGGGGAAGGGGCAAAAGTGGAAATTATTGAGCCAATTGAGGAAGATATTACGGAAAAGGATGAAATGGTGGAGAAGGAAGTGGAATCAGTGGTTGTTGCGGAAGATGGGAAGAATGCAGCGCCTGGTGCGCCCGAGACTGAGGCCGGAACAGAAGTGATGGCCATTGCGGATGAGAATCCATCGCCGCATAGCACAACGGAGCCAATGGAATGCGGAAGTAGCGTCTTGTCGTCATCGCCGAAGCAGAAGAGCTCCTCCGAGGATGTTGTGATGTCTGAGAGTGTTTCCGTGAGTTTTTTTTTATTAAGTCTTCCGGAAGGCATTTTAGGGAGGATTTTCTTGTAAATTCATTTGCAGACAAGCTCCGGGAGTATGCACGTGGAGACTTCCGATGGTTCCCTGAATTCCAACGTGGAATTGGGGGAGGATGTCTCGAAGGAGTTATCAAATGAGGATCTAAGCTTCCTCTGTGACCTCTTCTATTTGCCCTTTGAGCACGGCAGCAAGGGTCTCGTGATACTCAATGAGTTTCATTGGCTCAAGAGCAATGCCAGCGTGCTGCTGGGTGCCCCCAAGAAGCCACAACAGGATGGAGCCGTGAAGCCGGAAGTGCAGGAATGGCTGCAGCGCAGTGAAAAATTCAGCACACTCTGTCAGTCAATCCACATCCTGGCCAAGAAGTTCAGTGTGTGCGTCAACAAGGAGCTGGTTTATGATCTTTTCTCCTACGTCTGGGACATTGCGGGTATTGTGTCGCTCCTTAATGCCTTCGTGAAATGGCTGGCACTCGCACACTTTCCGTCCAACATCAATTCCTACACCCAAGGGTCGTATACGTGTAAGAAAAAACTGCCCCAAAGGGTTAAAATAAACTATTTTTGGGGGTTTGTGGGCTAAAGAGGGGTGTTTTGATGCATTTTCAGGGTTTAGCAAAGGATGGAAGGACACCTTCATGTCAGGCGAGCAGGAGCCATGGGTATTCCGGGGAGGACTAACAGCTGATCTTCAGGTAAAGAGGATAGAAAATGCAAAAACAGGGGGGGGGGATACTGACCACTATACTACCGAGGAAAAAAAACGAATAGCAATTTGAAGTTTGTACACTCCCGGAAAGTGCCATAAGTGCCTGGAAGTTGTGCAGGATGTCTGCCAATTGCATCAGGAAGTTTCTAAGAGATCTTAGAAACTTCTTTTTCAGCACCCGGCTGATCCTAGGTATCATCATTTGGCCAAAATCTGAGTCTATAAAAATGCTTTACGCAATTGCAAAGGGTACTTCCTAAATGGGCAGATTTGGACCCAAAGATGAAATCAAGGATCAACCGGGTATTGAAATGGAAGTTCATAAGATCCCTTAGAAACTTCCTGTTGCAATGGGCAAGATGAATACTCAACCTCCAGGTACTTACGGCACTTTCCGGGAACATATCAAACCGTTGCGGGAATAAAAGTTTATTCAAAAAGTGTACAAACTTCACGTTGCTAAAACGAATGGAAAATGAATAAATTAATTTTTCCACGATCTTGCAGAGACTCCTTCCGGTGGATTCTGGGAATGATTTGTTCCTGTACAAGCTCCCGGATACACCATCGTCGAATTTCTACACAGTCCGTCCGTACGTTTTTACGGACGAGGAGGCAGTGTACAGCATTTGCCACAAAACCTGCCGCGACGGGTCAGATTGTTCGGAACTCTTCCCGGAGAATTTGCAGGGAATCCCTGCTGATCGTCTCGTGGGTCCTTTCATAACGATTAATCCGGAATTCTGCATGGTGATGGAATGCGGCACCCTGGGGATTATTGGCTACATCTGTGGGGCTCTCGATGCGAAGGTCTTCTACAAGAATCAGCAAATGTGCTGGCTTCCGGCCATGTGTCTCAAGTACCCCATTGAACTGCTCGAATCGCCGGATTTGACACCAACGGCCAAGGATTCCATCAATCACTTCCACAACTTCAAGTATGACTGCCCACAGGATGTTCTCAACACGTACCCATCGATGATGACGTGTTGCGTCCTCAAGGAGCAACTAACGCACGATCCGTCGGTGGCCAAGAGACTCGTTATTGTCCTCCTGGCTGCCTTCCGGTCAAATGGCTCCTTTGGCGTGCACGTCTGCATCAATCGCACCGATCGCTACATGCATCAATTCTACACAAAGCTGGGCTTTACGGAAATTCTCCAGGATAACATGCGCATCTACCTGGGCAGGAACTTTTAACATTTCACTGCTCTTCTCACATTTTTTTTTATAAAGAAAAAAACATTTTATCTCACTCTCAGCTCCCTTTATTTGTAAAACGCGGCATTTATTGCATTTTTCTCATCTTTTGGGTCGTTTATTTGCTGAAGAATTGGCCCAACTTCCGGAAGAGCCATAATTGGAACAAATTGAACAAAATTGTGGGGAAAATTTAATTAAAATTTCTTCGTTTTTTAAGGAATTTTTTCGATGGGAAAAGTTAACAAAAAAATTGTAAAAATAATGCAAAATTAACTAAAATATCAATCATAGAGAATAAATGACCCAAAAATGCATTTTTCTCCTCAAAAAATATCTTTCATTCTCCTAACAATTTGCATTGTGATCTTACAGAACTATTTAACATGAAATTAATTAAAATCAACTACAGAGAATTATCTTGTTGTGTGTTGATCATCTTTGTGGATGTTCCTCAGTCAATTTCTTCTCTATCGTGTACGTCCAGACGCTGTCAACTCCAGCATCAATGGTGTGGCAGGGTTGGAGCGTTGGGAAAGGGAATCTACAGGCTACAATGGTGCAGTTGTCTGTAATTTCAGCCTGGAGTTTCTTTTCCAGATCCTCCATCATGCAGTCCACGCCGAAGATGACAATGTGACTGTAGGGGGAGAGATTGAAGCGCCACAGATCCTTCCGGAAGAATTTCACGTTGCCCCAGACGCCTGCTTGGAGGGCAGAGATGCGGGAGTAGTGTACCAGCCATCTGTTTAACTCCACCCCGTGGGATTTATAGCCATTCCTAGCAGCAGCTGGATGAGGGAAAGATTTTTTTTTACTCCAGAAAATCTTCAAGAAAACTTTTCTTACCAATAACAATCCTTCCGTCTCCGGATCCAATGTCCAGGAGGAGATTCTTTGACCCCTTTGGCACATTCCCAGCTCTCTGTAAAGCTGATAAGACATTCTCAACCTGAGCAGTTGTGGCAGGAACGTAAGGAAGACAGATCCTCCGGAAGGCAGGTGAAACGAAGGGAATAGCCACGCAAGTTATTGCAATTCCCAGTCCTCCTGCAAAATGATTCTTCATGCAATTAATTCAGAAAAGTAGCCCATCTCCCCTGCGTACCTGTTATGCCCAGGAGAACCTTCCCTGATAGTGAATTTCCCGGTTTTTGAAGCTTTTCCTGAACTTCTCCCGCTCTCATGGTGGGTTTGTTTTGCAATAAAATATTTCAATTGATCATTTTTCCCCGCAAGAATGAGATGCAAAATCCCACATTCAATGTGTGGGAGTGAGAAAGAAAATTCCACAGAAACACGTGTTTCTGCCATGTTTCAATTGATCAGTGAAACACGTGTACAGATGGGGGATTTAGCACAGTGTGTGTGTTTTGTTGTGAAGAAGTGTGCGTGTGTGATTTTTTGACAGTTCTGTGGGTGAAAATTTTTGAGAGCTCGTACGTGAAAAATTGCATAAAGTTGGTGAAAAATCGAGGAAAGTTGCATTTTCGCAGGGGGAAAATACACAGTGTGGCGAACGGGGTGTCCTGACCGTCGATTGGCATTGTCCAGGAGCGGGATGGTGTAGCTGGTGGCGGTGAAAAGTGCAAAAATCTTACGAGGTGACGCAAATGGAGGTTTTGACACTTTTTTTTTCACTCAACTGGCCTGCAAAAAATGGGGGGTCCCCATGGCAAAATTGTCTTTTTGCACCCCTCAAGGACACATTGTGGTCATTTTTGGGCACAAACCCATCCCAGGGGGAATGTGAGGGGAGGCCAGTGGGGGGAAAGTGTGGCAATGATGGTTAAAAATGGGGGAAAATTGTCTGTGAAATTCCATTGCTCCACTTTCCACCCTCATTTCGCAATTTTTCAGGGAGAAAAAGACCTTTGAGGGGCGCTCCATTAACTGTTTGCTTCCGTTTTTCTTTGCAGATTGTTCCGGGGGGTTATGGTGTGAAAATTGTGGGTGGGAAAATGCAGGAAAATTCTTCAGAGAAGCGTCACTAGTCCGAATATTTTGCCAAGAGAACGAGAGAGAGAGAGCAGCAAAAAGAGGTAAAAGAGAGCTAAACGCGAGAGAGCTTCACAACACACCTGAGAAAGAAAAAGAAGTTCGCGCGAGACACAAAGAAGGTATAAAAGGTAGAAAATATACAACACACAGTGAAAGTCGAACGAGGTGCGAAGACCCGGAAGAGATTCGCCAGCAGGGGGGCCCCCGAAGGCAGCGAGATGTGCGAGATGGAGAAATGGGTTTGCGAGTATTGCACGTATGCCAACTACCCATCCGCCATCAAGTGCACCATGTGCAAGGGTCAGAAGCCGCTCCTCAACGAAGACATCTTCCGGCTGAACCCGTCCCCACCACCCGGACACCTGGGCACCCTCATTGAGTCCTCCACCCTCAGCTTGTCCAATTCTAATCTCACCAATGCCGCCAGTGGGCCCTCGAGTGCTCATGAGGCGCGGAACAAGTGGCACTGCGCCATGTGCACGTACCAGAACTGGCCACGTGCCCAGCGGTGCACTCAGTGTCACACAAAGAGGGATGCCGACGTGCACAATATGCAGGAGCACCTCAAGACACTCAGCATCCGTCGCTCAGATCCCGATCTGATGGCCAGCAATCGCTCCAGTCCCTTCGGCTCAGCCACCAACCTTTCCGGATCACGGGCCAATCTTTCCGGGAATGCAGCTGCTGCTCGGGTGAGTCACTACTTTATTTTATTTTCTTATTTTTTATCAAAAGAAGGAAAACAAAAATTGAGTTAAAAAGTTCATCGTGAAAGCTGTAATCAGAAGCTTTTTGAAGTTTTCTTGGAATTGTTTATTCTCTTCTGAGAATCCTCTTGATATCTCTCATTTAGTAGATACCTAATTATTCTATACTGAAGATAAGTTGAAAAGCTTTTTAAGGAGATTTTGATTTATTGATTTGAATTCTGAGAAGGAAAATATGCAGAGAGGAGTTTTAAGGAAGAATTCATGAAATTCTTTAATCTTTAAAATTGGTTTTCAATCATTTAACTTTGTGGGTAAAAATAAGGAGATTTTGGGGATTTTCTGACCAAGAAAACACATTTTTTCCTTAAATTTTTGATTTATTTAAGCGCAATGTTTTTGCTGATGGATTCTTTAGCATAAAAATATCCCTGATTTTGTGGAAAATCTTTATTTCTTTTGATGTAACTTCGTGGGAAAAAGATTAAGCATTTTATTTGTTGTTTTAGTAGGTATTCTGTGAAGAAGAATTTAAAGATTTAATAGATTTGGAATATTTAGTACACTTTTAGACCTCATAGACAAGACACATTTAATGCCATAAAAAAATGTAATATGGCCTCTCATTTGATTATTTTCTTTGAAAATTCAAAGAAATTTTTATAAATCTGTCCTAATTTGAGGAATTTTTAAAAAAAAATATGTAAAAAGGAACCTGAAAATCACAAAATAAAATTCCAGGAATAATTTTCTTGCTACGTGTCTTGACTAAAGTACCATAAAACTTTGACAAGGGTTATAAGAAACGTTTGTTTTAGTATTCCATAAAAAATTATTAAAGACTTGACAGGTCTAAAAAATTTGTAGGGGAATGTGGCCTAATTCGGACCTCCAAAGGTCCACGCAGAATGAGAAAAAATGCTATAAAATAAAAAGCAATAATTCTTAAATTTGGTACCATTTAAAACCCATTTAATGCTCTTTTAACTCCCATAACTTTCTACATTTAAAGTTTCATTACTTTTAAGTAATAGCCCCTATTTTCCCCTACTTTTATTCAAGACACATTTCGTGCTATAAAAGAAATCTTTATATGGCCATGCACTTGTTTAATAATTCTCAGAAAACAGCCCTTAATGGTTGATTTTATCTGTGATTCTATCGTTCTTATTGCTTATTTTATCAGAACAATGTTCACCCTAAAATAGCTATAAAAATTTGACCTTTGAGGTCGTTGTTTGTCGTCAATTTAATAGCAACTTTTTTAAGCTAATATAAGGAGATCCTCTACATAGTTTTTCATTTAGAGTTTAAGATTATAAAACAAATTGCTTGCTCAAAGATTTGTTTGGTTACCTAATTCTTAAATTAATTATAAAACCAGAATGGTTAGAAGAAGTACAAAATTTTCTTTTATAGCAAAAACAGTGTCTTGGCTATAAAGTCAATAAAGTACTAAATTTTTAGAACTATCACATCTATTAATTATTTTTCAAAGAATACGTGAAAATAACTAAAAAATCATTAAATTGTATGAACAGAAAGTAATTTTAGTACACAAAGGAAACGATAAAGAATCTTTAGATTCTAGTTAGAGCATTTTAAAAAAAAAAAAATATTTATCAGGTGAGTCCCAGTGAGGGTCGCCAAGCTCAGGCCCTGGCGGCGGCCAAATGGCAATGTGCGTGGTGTACGTTTGAGAATTGGCCCAAGAGTCTCAAGTGCTCAATGTGTGCCCGTTCGCGGGACAGCCAAGCAGCCACCCCACCGCCGGAGCATGCACAGGCAACGCTGGTGTCTCCGCAGAGCCCCCTGGGTGCCCTCCCAGCGTCCCCGGATCGAGATCTCAGTGCCGACGAGAGCGCCGCGACGAATGTGGTGGGAAAGAGGAGTCAGCAGCGCTCCATGGAAGCCTCGAATAATTGCGACGCGCACCAGGAGCGACGTCTGCGGCAGCTGCGACGTCAGGCCGATTGGAATTGGCTCAATGCCTGCATGGGTGTGGTGGAGAATAACATTGGCGCCGTTGAGACGTACCTGGCGTGCGGTGGGAATCCCGGGAGATCGCTGACGATCAACGAAGTAAGCCTCCTCAATAGGAATTCCGCCTTCGATGTGGGCCACACGCTAATTCATCTCGCCATACGCTTCCATCGCGAAGAGATGCTCCCCATGCTGCTGGCACAGATCTCCGGATCGGGGCCGGGAATAAAGCGTGTTCCGTCGTATGTGGCACCGGATTTGGCGGCGGATATTCGGCGGCATTTTGCAGCATTCCTGCGGATACGCAAGGGTGCCTTCAGCTGCCACTATGTGAATGAACATGCGACCTTTGCACTGCCAGCAGAGATTGAGGAGCTGCCACTGGCCATACAGGAGCAACTGTTCGATGAGCTCCTCGATCGGGATGCCCAGAAGCAATTGGAGAATCCACCGCCAGCGCTAAATTGGTCTCTGGAGATTACAGCACGTCTCGGATCGCGGCTAATGGTGCTGTGGAATCGTAGTGCTGGTGATTGCTTGCTCGATTCCGCCATGCAAGCCACCTGGGGTGTCTTTGATCGCGATAACGTCCTCAGGAGGGCCCTCGCCGACAGTCTACACCAGTGTGGGCACCTGTGAGTACCTCTTCGCCTTTTTTTTTTTTGATTTTTGAAGTCAGACTAAAGGAGGATTCTCTTTCCTCGTAGATTCTATCCCCGCTGGAAGGAGTATGAGATGATTCAGGCGTCCCTGCTGCACTTTACACTCGCAGAGGCACAATGGGAGGAAGATTGGAATACCCTGCTGTCGCTGGCGAGTCAGCCGGGTTCTTCCCTTGAGCAGCTGCATATCTTTGCTCTGGCACACATCCTCCGACGTCCCATCATTGTTTACGGTGTGAAGTATGTTAAGAGCTTCCGTGGCGAGGATATTGGGTATGCGCGATTCGAAGGTGAGTTTGTCTTTTCAGGTCAAAAGTCTCTCTCCCCTCACGGGCAAAGACCTTGGGCAAGAATCCAATATATTGGGAACATTTCATAACCATTTGAATGATTTTTTTTTCTCTCAGGGCTCTATTTGCCATTCTTGTGGGAACAAAGCTTCTGCATTCGATCCCCAATCTCATTGGGCTACACACGGGGTCATTTTAGTGCACTCGTCCCAACGGAGGCGTATTCCAGAATTGAGGGGGCGCGTGACGATGCGGAGGACGTGACATTTCTGCCGCTTATGGATTGCGAAATGAAGCTCCTACCAATTCATTTCCTCACGGAAGCTGAGGTAAGCACACGTGCCATTTTCCCATCTTTGTCCCTTCCGCGGCGTTTTCATTTTCACGGCGTTGCCACGTGAACGAAATCGTGACGCGCGCTTTCGCGGAAACGCCAGGAAACGCAAATGGTGACCTTTTTTGTCTCCATTTGTGCGCGCTGATTGAATGAGGGGAATGGGTGGTTGTTGAGGGTAGGGAGCAGAGTTGATAAAAAGGATTGAAATCTTTTTTTCTAGATTGAAGATTTTTTTTTTACAAAGTTTTTGAAATTTGGTTTAAATTTCTTTTTGTGGAAGATTACTGAAAATATCGCGAATATTAATGAAATAATTAATAAAATTAAATAGATTTTGATCTGCTCTTGAAATCTTTCATTAAAAATAAATTAATTGATAAATTAAGGAATATTTTTTCAAAAGATCTGATTTTTTAATGAATCTTTAAAAAAAATATTTTTTTAATTGAGAATTCAAAGAACGTTAAAGAAGAGTTCGAGAAAAATAATGAAATTGAAGTAAGTTTGCAAATTTCATGAGTACCTGATGAAGTGCTGACAGGCAGCCAAAAACTCGGAAGAAAATAAAGTTTACAAGCTTATTTTACAAAGAAAAAGTTTCTACCTGTGTCGTAGGTAAAAATAATCTATTTAGAGATTGATTTGTGATTTTTTATTATTATTTTTAACACTGCAGGACAAAACTGGTTAATAGCTGCCAATTCGACTTTCTTAAACCGCCGTAGATTAAAATTCATACAATTTATCATGATAAATTCTACATCTATGTGTAGGCGACTACAAATACTAGAAGCTCGACAAAAGAAAATCTAGAAAAACGTTTTCTTTATAATAGAAAATTAAGCTGAAAGTTTGAGGATAGAAATTCGAGTCCTAAAAGTGTTAAAAATGTTGAAAATTCGTTAAAAGATGATTTGACATAACTTTGCGAACGTTTGACATTTATTTTTGATTGAAGAATTTAACGACTGTTTTTTGAGTTATGTTGTTTTTTGATCGGAGACAGTCAATAAAAACGCACGTCTTCACGCTTTCAACGACGTTTCGGTTTATTTTTTAAACCATCATCAGGCTCTACAACAAAATATGTACATCTTAGTACCAACATAGTGGCATAAATTTGACATTTAATTGGAATTTCCAATGTCAATTTTTGACATTTCACGATTTTTTTAACGTTTGGCGATTTTTTCCAAGTTTAAACCAATAAAATAGAATTAATTTATTTATTTTCATTTAGTTTAAATTTATGAAAGAATTTTCAAGTGTTTAAAAATTCAAGAAATTTCAAAAAATTGGCATTAAACATTTGAAAAAAAAATATCAAAGACATTTTTTAATCCAATTTTGACAATTTCTCTCAATTTTTGACGTTTCTTTTAAATACATGTTGCTTATTTTCTTACTAACAATTGAATCTTGGCGCTTTTGTATTTATTGCATCCCGGCACAGTGGTGAGCGTTGTGAATTTATACGCAGCCACTTCGGAGTACACCCCCGCCAAATTGGATAGGAGTGGTAACTTTCCGATCGAAGGGAAGCCCACAAAGGCAACACGCGAATCTCCCGTCTTGGCAACTTCGAAGCCCTGCTCGCTGGCAAAGCCACCGCCCTTTGGGGTGATCAATTCACGTCTCAGCTTAGCCAAGCGTGTCTTTATAAGCCCCAAATGTCTTGAAAAATACTTACCTATAAAGTAGTCCAGAAGATGGGAGAATCCCATCTCTTGAAGGGCACACTCAATTTTTTGCCTGTCCGGCTCCATTTTTTTTTACTACAATGGAAAAAAACAGCACAATACATACAATGAAAAATACCACTAACGCCATCTAACAAATGCACGAACTACTAGAACTACTAGAATTCTTCTCAATTTTGACGATCAGTTCTAGTGACTCGCGTGTTTCCACATTGGGGAATCAGGTCTACTACTTTAGCGACGAGCCCCGGTAAACAACGATTCTCTAAACCTCTAGCATTTTTTTTTCGGTGAAGTAAATTTTTTTTTCTATATTGTAATGTAATTTTTGTTATGAAAATAATTTTCTTTAATCTCAAAGGAAAAGCTTGAAATTCCTGAAATTTTGCGCCTTATTCAGCGATCTCTTGAAATCTTGAAATTTCAGTACAAAATTTAAAGGGTTTCTTGGTCGCTGAATAATGCCCTTTACTGGGTGTTCTGACTGAGAGCTAAATTTTCTCTTTCTAATTTTCAAAGCTTTCCTAAATAAATTAAAAATAAATATCTAAAATTAGAAGCTAAATCCGTAGAAAATATTCTCTTTTCTTCCTGAAAAGTATCAAATGTCAAAGCTTTTTTATAGTACAAAATGTGCCTCGACTGTTAAGTCAAATTAGACATGTCAAATCTTCTTTTTTTTTGTCTACAATATCGAAAAATCGAAGACAGAATAGGCCCCTAAAACTTAATTCAAAGTTGAAAAATAATTTAAAAAAAAAATGCGTTTATCTTAAATCTTTAATCTATAATCCTTAAAATTCAGCAACTCTGATAAATAAATAAACGCTTTGTGCGTCCTTGTTGCAGATGGGCCGAGAGGAGGCGATAATGCGACAATGGTTGGATGTCTGCATAACCGAAGGGGGCCTCATGGTGGCACAGCAGAGGCTCCACAAACGTCCTTTGCTCGTCGCGCAAATGCTCGAGGAGTGGCTCAACCACTACCGCCGAATTGCGTGAGTATTTCAACAATTTTTTTTGGGGGATTTTCTTTCACAACTCTCCCCCACTCCCCATAAATTCCCACGGAGAACAAACAAAAGATTTATCCTCATCTCCTTTTTTAATCTCTCCACCACATAGGCAAGTTATTTCCGCACCATTTGCACGCCGACCGCAGCTTACCGGATATCTCAGCGATGGCGATACGGATGAGGAGTAGTAAGTAGCAGCAGCAAAAAAAAAAAAGATTCACTTCACAAACACTCTTTTTCCTTTCTTTGCGATTTAAATAAATAAAAAAAAATGAATATTTACGAGAGGCGCTATTAAAATGCAGAAAATAAGAAGAAAAAAAATTAATAAATGTAGTCACACGAGAGGTTTAAACAAACAAAAAAATGTAAAATGTTGCAAATCAATTTATTTGAAAAAAAATGAAGACACACACACTTAAGAGTTTTAACCAAATATTTAACAAATAATCAACTTTAAAGAAAAAAAAATGAAAATAAACGAAAGTATATATATATTTAGGATGATCAATTTAAAATGAATGAAAAGGAAAAAAATATATAAAGAATGTAGTATTTTTAAAAAAGAAAATTACAAAAAATAGAAAGTCTCGAAAAGAAAAAAATCTTTACTTAATTCTCTGCAATTTATTATTAAATTAAATTTAAACAAAAAATAAAGAAATTATTTACTTTTCAACAACAAAAAAAAGGGTGGATGAAAATCTTTGAAAAAAAAAACTACAAATTTGTGTGATAAATCATACCTTATTATGAATTATTATATTATTATTTTTAGGTGAAGAAAAAACCAACACTTTATTATGGAAAAAAAAATTAAAATAAATTTAAAATTATTGTGGAGAAGAGGCAAACGCAAAATCCAAGATTTAACAACACACTTATTAATATAGATAGATAGACGTTTTGTTTCTGAGTTTCTCGCTTTTGAAAAATTTTATGAAAATTTAAATTAAAATAAAAAATGAAAAACTGCAAAACAGTACAAAACGTGGTAAAAAAAATTGAGGAATAAAAAATAAATTATTGAGGGTGGAAAGATCGTGGCGAAAAAAAAAACAAAAAAAAATGTTACGGGCTGTTAAATCACAATTTGGAAAAACGAATGGGGAGGTGCGCAGTGAAAAAAAAAATGTAATAAAAAAAAAATAAAGTAACTATGGAAGAATAAATGAGATGTTTTTCTTTTAAAATAAAGGATAAAAGGTTTTTTCTTGATTTTTTCAAGGAATTTCTTCCAAAGTAATTTCAAAAGTTTTTGTTGTCCTGAAGAAATTGCTTTTGGAACCGAAATGTCGCTGGAAATTAACCCATTTTCCATACATCTAGAAGAGTTTTTTAGGTTATTTCATTTCTGAAAGGTATTGTTTATTTACGTTTTGAAAAATGGCGATCTTAACAGATATTTGGATTTATTGTAAAAAATCTACTGGACCTATATTGATAAAAAATTGTAGAAATAGTCTTAAAATAGTAAAGAGCATTTAGGAATTCAATGTGTTCGAATTGAATTAATTTTCTTCGATTTTCGAGCAATTTAAAAAAAATTTAACTTCGTTTGGTTTTAATTACAGTCGAAACGTGAAACATTAGATTTTCCTAAATTTTAATCCTTCGCCCCCACATGAAACATAGAAACGTTGAAACATTCGTTCTTTGTATCGTGTATTTATTTATGTACATATATGCTTGCAAAGGATACTTATCAATTAAAAAGTTTTTTTTAGCATTTTAGCTCTGATTTTTTACGTAAATTTAATACATTTCTAATATAATAAAATTTAAATTAATTTGAACATTTAGGCAAAAATTCATGTTTCACGTTTTGGTGTCCTGAAGAAGACACTTTTTAGAGTCTAAAAGCCAATATGAAGAAAACTGAATTTGGCTTCTTTTGCTGATTTCTCTTTCACAGTTAGAAATTTTACGTAATTCAACGCAATTTGAATAAAAATATTCAAAACTAATTAAAATGAACCCTTTCGCGTTTTTTGGGTCAATTTATTTTTTCAATTGTTTATGAATTTAATTTGTTTTTCCAGGTTACAAATGCATCAAATTAACGCAAAACACTGAGAAAAGTCTTCTGAAAGTGTCTAGAAAAAGAATATCCTGATAAAAAGAGCTCATGTGTCAATGTTTCACGTAGACGCGAGAGGTTAAATTCAATTCATTCTAAAAAATTGATCTCTAAGTTTTTTTTTAACCTGCTGGCCGCCAAGACCTTGGAGCTTCCTTAGAGCGCCAAGGTGGGGTCGTTGAACGACCCCAAGAAGGAAGTCGATTTTCTCATAAACTATAAAACCGGGAACTGTCGGGTCACTACCTTTAGACTCCTTATATAGTCCTCTTGCCCCTTGCATCACAAATTCGCCACCCGGAAACACGCAGAAGAAGATATTAGGGAAAAACATTTTTCACTCATTTTTCACACTTTCTTCGTGAGAAATTTGCCACGAAGTTGACCGCAACTGGTATTTTTTTTCACTACTTCCCCACATTCCCCTCACTTCCCGCACCGTGATAAATGGCAATATTTCTCGAATATTCTTTATTGTTTTGCACATTTATATGCTTCTAATTATGTTTTATGTTGTTTATGTTACTTATTCGCGATAATTCTGACACTGAGATGGTAAAGTGAGAAAGTAAACACAACCCTTCAACCCCCTTCAACCATATGATTTATGATGTGACTAACTTCATTCTAAGAAATTTTCCGCAGCATGGCCGTTACACAAATTTTTGAATTCCCTTCTTCTACATTTTCCTTAATAACTTTTCTTGTGGTGGACGGATTGAGCTGAAATTTTTACACAACCTCCTCAGATAACCAAAGAACTTATTTCCAAAAGATGGGAACGCTAACTTTTATATTTATTAAGTTATAGCACGAAATATAGGGCTGGGGTCGTTCAACGACCCCGCTTGGCGGCCTAGAGGTTAAATTCAGCAAAATTCTAAAATGTACATACTTGTTTCTTCCAATAAAAACAATTAATATATTAAATATTTGATTTAGCTTCCCAAAAATTAACGTTTTACGTACAAAAACAGTCAGAAAACTAAGAAAAACCAAAGAAAATCATAAAAACATGATTAAACTATGGAGTATCGATGCAATTGTCGTTGGAATTTCCCACGGAATTCTCCCACTGTGCTCTTTCGATAGGGTATGAATACTTGGCGGATTGCTTGCGAGACGTCGCTTCGGGCGCCCCGCAAAAAATCAGTCATTCAGTTTTAGTGAGACGATCGCGGTGTGTCTGCCGAAAAAGTTCTTTTCCCCCGGGAAATGTGTCTTTTTGCCTGAAAATTCACAAAGAAAAGTCCTGTGCGTCAACGAGTTGTGTTGCTGAGTGTGAAAAAGTGAAAATTAGTGTTCTACAGCACGGTGAAAAGTCGCAGCGAATTTTCCGCAATGGGTGAGTTCCGCCCAACTTTTGTGCCATCTTCGGAAAAGCTGAACAATGCCGGGCCCCGGGACTTTTCTCACACACAAAATTACCACTAAAGAATTGTGGGAAAAACATCGGGGAAATCAAATGGAAAACTTAGAAAGCTGTGGGAGTTTTTAGGGGAATTATTTTCGAGGGAATTTCCCGAAAAAGCCCAAACACCCCCGAAAAAAATCTCCATTGATTTTTCCCGGACATTTTGTGGATTCTTTCGTAATTTGATGGCACAAGAGGCGTATTTTGTGCCACAAACTAGCCCAGGGAGGTGTTTATTTGGTGAATTTGCGCCTAAATGCTAATTAATTGGAAAAGAAAATGCAATATTGGAGAATTTTCTCGCACACACACATACACGGACTCCGTGACATTGGACACCTCTGTGAATTTCATTTTATTACATAATTTTCCACTAAACAGTGCCCCACTTGGGCCTTTTAACAATTCCCCCGGGGGCCCGCGGGTATCGCCCCCCGGGGAGCGCGAACAAACACACAATGAAAGTTGCTGTGTGTGAGAAAGTGAAATGGGGCCCATTTGTGGCGGAGCGAGAGAGAAAATTTGCTTGATTTTGATGATGTGAAAATGGGTGTGTTTGTCAGCCACCAGAAAGTTATTTCGTGGCATCCGCTGAGCACCATGCACAAGATTCCTGACCAAGAATTCCATGCCAAAAAGTTGCCCAGAACTCCTCCTAGATTCGTTGCAACTGCAGGATGTCTCTGGCAGGAATTGCCTGTGATGCATTGCATGCAACCTGTCAAGAGAGATGGGCAATCATGCGCAAAAGGAACCTCCTGAGGACCTTGAAGAAAGGAGACTCACAATCCCTGTGCGATAATGAGTCATCCGGTCGAGTAAATTGCACGGAAAGTCGGCATTTTCACCTTTTTCTCTTTTTAAGGTGAAGTGAAAATTGTGCAGTCGTGCCAGTTGAAGCACCTCGAAAGTGAAAAAGTGGAGGGAAAAGAAGTCTGATAAGGAATTGCGGTGGAATGATAAAGACCCCGCAGAGGTTTTTTTTCCAATTCTTTTTCTTTAAAAGTGAATTGAAAAAGCTGACTGTGAGGAAAGACGTTTAATTTTAGATGCCGATAGTGAGTCAATTTTCACATTGATAAGAAATGGGAAAGGAGGGCAGGAAGACGAATTGTCTCGAGATTTTAGAGGGAGGAGTGGATGAAAATCAATTTAATGGCAGGACGACAATGTCTGTGAGATAATTCAATTTAGGGAAAAGCTTTTAAGGTCGCTTTGGGAAATTTATCAGTTGGATTAGTTTGATTGGGTGAAAGAGATATGTGGTAGTAGGATGTTGGAACTAAAAATGGAGGATTTAGCATTGATCTGACCTTTAAATTGTCAACAGATGGCTGCATAATGTAGTTTAGCCCTCTGGCGGAGTTTTCATTTGGATTGATTTGACTCATTTGACCAAATTTTTGAATGATTATTTCAATTTTGCAAATTAATATGATGTTTCAAGATTTTGTAACTTTTTTTTTTAATGTTATTTTACCAAATTTTGTAGTTCATTTATGTATGTGTTTAAAGAACCATCTGTAGAGTAAATAAAATACTTTAAAATATCAGTTTTTAGTGTTTGAATTACAACCAGAATAGATTTATTTAACAGATTTCTATTAAAAAAAAAACATATTTCTATTTAAATATCTAGAAACAAAACTTTTGATTAAAAATACTTTTAAAGCGCCATCTATTGTTAAAAATCAAATGTTTTATTGCTGAAAAAGTAGTTTGGAAGACGTAATAAATCGCTTCTTCCTTTTATTTAGAATTTTCAATTATCTGGAGCGTTTTTGAGCTTCCTACATGAAGATAAATTCTATTTCGTGTAGAAAAATCAATATTTGAATAAAATATCATAAATGTCTTTAAAACAACTTCTTAATTTAAACAGACGTTTAGCACAAGATTTACAAAAATTTTTGTGTTTTTTTTTGTAGTTAATTTAATTATCATTTCAGCATAAATTTGTTTGTTTTGACAACGGTCGTGTTTTATTTGTTCTTTTTCAATTTATAGAACATTTAATGGCGCCATCTAGTGTCAAATTCAAATTACGATCATTGACAAAATGTGATTAAACATTAGATTTAATCGTACTGATCGTATATGCGTTTTATTTGTCAACAAAACTCTCTACATAAATTGATTTAAAAACATACAGCTTGGTGATCTGGCGACAAAATACGATGTTTATCTTCCTCCTACGTGCCCTGCGCGTTAAACTTTTGAGCATTTTTGTCTTTCTCTTTAATGAAAACCCGTGGAGTAATATTTAAATAAACAAACAGGGTCAAAGCACTTGAATTCCCAAAGAAGGTTTGCGTGATGGTTTCCATGACAGGCTCTCACATCTTCTGCTCATTTCTTCAAAAATTTTCCCCGAAGCTTTTGCTATAAATTAAAATGACAATTAAAAGAGATTTTTTTTTTAGTTTTAGGAGGAGACGTGATTTGAATTGCATACCGCGCGCGAGAGGTTAACTAGTTTGGGGTCAAAAGCGCATGGATTATGCTTTAATATTAATTAAAAATTAAATGCAATTGAGCTGCTTTGTAGGAGAGAAAATAACTCAAAGTGTGAACATGATGAAAATTGCATATTTCTAAAGAGATTGAGAGAAGAAAAAAAAATAGGAGCATAGCAATTACAATTAAATGCTTCCACAGTGGCTTTTTCTTAACACCAACACTGCCACTCACAATTTCTTACACTCGCCATGGGACAGAGATTGTGAGAATGTCGCTTTTTTTTCTTTATTTTTTCTCTCTTCACAGCCAGTTCCAAACATTTTTTGACCCACAATCTCTTGGCCCAGTGGAGGCAAAAGTAAGAGTTTTTGACTCACCATATTATGCAAATGTCTTATAATCTTGGTCAATACACAACGATGATATGATTCCCCCTTCTTCGTTTCATCTGCTGCCCCCTCTGTTATAAAATCACTTTGCATGAGATCATCGTGAGCTTGAATATCTCGTTCTGTTTTTTTTATGAGGTAGTATGTGCCTTTTATTTCCATTTTGCTTGGTTGGTGTGTATTATGTCTCGGAGTTAATTAATTGGAAACCACACTGTGTCAAGATGATTCTTTTTAATTTATTCTCCATGACATTAACGCCATTCAAGAAGTGTCTCTCATGTCTCTCTGTACTATCCAACGGATCATGCCACAGTAATGCACCTTTCCGCAATAAAGACGTCTCAATACTGTTGGGAAAAAAACCACAAAACTCAACGGCTTTTAGTATTCATTTAAGGAAAGATTTAAGCTTGGCAGAGAAAAGGTAATTTACTCGGAGAGAAAAGAGATCTTCCGCAAGGCATAACTGGAGAAAAAATTAATCTGACATCCTCAAGACAAATTGTCCAACAATTCAGCATAAAGCTCATTAGATCATCCACACACAGCCTGACCCAGAGAGTGACGAATTTCAATAATAAAAAAACGTTTCAAAAAAAGAACGTTCTCCAGTCAGTCACGGGGGCCCAAAAATAAATTTCTACCAGTGTGGAGCTCACTCAACAACCTCCTCGTACATGCGGAGTCCATCAATTGAGAGGAGGGAATACAGTATATGTTGGTTTTTTTTGTGAATTGAGAACGTGAGGTACTTTTTTCTAACCCATTATTTCCCATTTTATTCATTTGCTCTCACATCATCCATTCAAAATAAATCCAAACGGCAACGAGATGAAAAATATTGTGGCATGGATTTTTTTTTCGTGTATTACCTATTGCAAAGCACAGGAGAACCTCGAAGGAACGTCACACGCGCGCCTCTACAACCCCCCACCCACACGCGCCAATTAGCACATGGCAACAAAATTTTATAGCCACCCCGAAAAATATTCACAAAAAGAAACCAAATAAGTGCCCGCACGAAAGTCTTTTCACCTTCTCGCTTTGAACTGAGCACCAATGTTTGCTAAATTAATTCCATTTGCGATTTATTTTGCGTGAAAGTGATTTCCCTGCCCAAAATAGGCATTACGTAAAGGAATTCGCACAGAGTTTTGCAAAATGAATGGTCGTAAACTATTCAATTGATTTGATTTTTTTCTTCTTCTAACATGTGCTAAAAGTATGTTAAATGGAATTTATGAAATGTCAGAGATATAAAAAATGCAGTCTAATAAAAAAATTAAACATGTGGCGCCATCGCTTTTGTGAAAAATGCAAAGAGAACGACCTCTATTGGGAAATTTCATTGGGAGTGGGTGACATTTATTTTTTTCTAAGCGAATATTAACAAATTTCATAAAATTCATTAAATAAATGATACTAAAATGGGTTGAAAATATTGATAAAGTTACTATATAACTGCAGTTTATCGTATAGAAAATACAAAATAAAAAAAAAATGAGAAAAGTTTGATAAAGCAATTGACCGATATAGCTTGTGAGAAAAGTGAATGAGTTCAATTTTAAGTGATTACGCGTTCTATGAAACTATTATCAATCTCTTTTGGTTCTTCGGGTAATAATTTATTTTTGATATCAAATCATGTGCCTATAACGTGGAGTAGTCGGTTAAATATGAGTCATATTTATTTTATTTTATTAAATTCATTACATAATGTGCATTGAAATGATTGAAATGCATTATTTACTCCATAATGAGATGATTGTTTGTTTTAAAAATTGATAATTATTGTTTTAATAAGATTCATGAACGTTTAATAAAAAAATGAATAATTAAAAAAAAATTGATGTACTGACTAACTTCTTCGTTAATTTGCGTATTTGTAAGACAGTTGACTTATCACTCAAAAGGAAGTAGGTTCGAATCTAGTAGTTTGGTTTAGTTTTTTTTCTTTTTCTTTTTACTGCAGTAGAGAATTTTCCTCTAATCTTACACTAGAAGTTCAATAAAAATACATCGAATTTGAGAACTCAAAATCTTAGGAACAAAAATATATTTCTAAAATCATCAAAATTAATTATTATTTTTTTTAAATCTATATATCTGAAAATTTGATTTATTACTTATTATTTTTTTTTCCTCTATAATTGATCTGCTTATCGTACTTTTCTAAAATTTCTTATGAATGTTAACCTGCTTATGAGTGATATTTTTAATCTTGTCTGACAACAAAATTACTGAAGACTGATGCCAAATCTTTTGAAATTAGTCTGATCATATAAGACGTTCAATAAGGTTACGAACAGATAAAATTATTATCTTTAATTGATTTCTTACAATTTTAAATCCTCAGGAATGGCCCTAAAAATATTTTTACCATTTTAATTCAACACAAATAAATTGATTAGAAAGCAAGAAAACCCCTTGAAGCAACATTCTTCGTATTAATTTCCACTAAACAAACAACCCGAAATTTCCCCTTTTTTCGGGGGCACACTGTACCAGTGTAACGTAGCTGAATGGGATAGAAATCACTCACTAAAATGCACATTACCATGCTTATAATTTTGTTGTAACGTGAAAGAGAGTGGCTCCGTCAAACAATAATAAATTCTCATATGGGCACCACAAAAAAGTGCCACGGAGGGAAAACGCACCGTGTTTTTCACAAGCAAAAAAAAAATGAAGAGAAGTTCCCCGGTAATCACGAGATGCTGAAAGAGGTGGGAATGTTGTGTACAAAAATAGAATATTCTCCGTTGTATATGAATCTCCTTTACAAGCTTCTCTATAAATCTCTTCATGTTTTCTTCTATTCTCAATCTTTTTTTTTGTTATTTTCTTTTGCCTCCTTCATCTCCCGGAATTAATTGATTATGCGACACACACTGGCACATACAGAGGGAAAATAAAAAGACTAAAAGTTTGCGAGAGATTTTATGTACAAGTAGGTATGTAATCTTTTTTTAGGACTGACATCGCGCCGTTCCCCTCTCGATCACGGTGGGAATTTTAAGTTGGTTTTGAATTGAGTGGCATAAACGCGTCATATTTTCTATGCGATTCTTTCCTTCCTCGCACATCTATACATTTGCCACCCACATGACCTCCGGATTGTACGCATAACATAGAAATTTTGTCGACATGTTGGCGATTTTGGTGGCAACATTCGCGTGGCGTACACACTTTCAGAGCTCGCGGGGTTTATCTTTTACTTAACAAAATGTGAAGAGAAAAAAAAAACACTCAAACATGAGGGAGTGATGTAATAGCTTAAACATCTCCATCGCGTCACGGTCAGGCATCGTCACGGCGTGAATTGTGTGTTTGTGTGGAAAAAAAGCAGGGAGGAACATGATTTAATTGAAAATCCAAATTTACAGACGAATCTGTAAAAAAATTAAATTTATGGACCTGATGAAGGGACTACATATCCTGCGGAATTTTATATTTCCCCACAAATCTCACAGCTATTTTATGGCGTAGATTTTTCACATCACTATGTTGGTCACACAACACGGCAATATATTATTAAAAATAGTAAAAATAAAAGTCAGTGAACTTCCTGCAGAGCAAATACTCGGTGTTGTCTCGATTGAATAAATTTCCCTGCATTTGCCGCTAAATCCGCATATTTTAAGGGTTATAATTTCATTATGTTGGTTTTGTATATTGAAAAGGTACTTGTGCAGAAAGAATGATGATTAAAAAGCCATTTATCACGGGGTAAACATGAAAATTCATGGTGTTAATTTTAATTAAGACTTTATACACACCGTTTGGAAAGCAAATTCATCTCTCGTGTTTCGTCTAAAATTAAACTTTCATGAGTGATTAATTTATTAATAAAAAAAAACGTATGGTATCTCACATTTCCTTCTCAGTGTAATCAACCAGATGAGCTCAAAATTAATTTGCAAATTTTACTCGCAAAAATTTAACTAGAGAATGTTTTGTTGTGTGTTCCAAAATTCATCAAGGCCAATATGTGTCATCAAAAATATCTAAAATTAAATTTATTACAGTAGTGTACCGCAGTAGGGCGGAATTAATTTTAATACTTTTTTTTAAAGAATTATTTATTAGTGTCTGTAAAGGAAATCATATCATTCGAGGAAATATTTGGAATACACGTAAACTTTAAACAGAATTAAAAAAAAGAATAAGAAATTATCAAACTGACTTTTGCATTGAGATAAATTTACTTAAAAATGTGAACAATGACGTCATATTTATCTTTTTTAGTACATAGAGTATTAAATTACTTTATCGAAAGTCATCAACGAATAAATTACATTAAAGTTTCTTATTCGTTAAAAGAGACAAAAAAGCTCAATGATGACGTCACTATTTACATTTTTGAATAAAATAGTTTAGTCATTTTCTATATAGAAAAAGCCTCATTCCAGGAACGATTGGGACTATAAACTACCTGTTTATCTATTATAGATTAACTATCTTTTAGAGAATTGAATAAAAAACAATAAGTATAATAGCCAAAGAAACTTCCCAGTTTTCGCTATATAATCTACTAGAGAATACTGGGAAATATCAGGCAAAAAATTGCGTAGTTTTTTTGGCGTATTTTGACGATTTTGACAAATCTTTTATGGCTTTTCTTAACTGATTAAAGTGAAAAACTAGAGCTTTCTTCGGGGATTTTTTTTTATTTTTGACTTTCTAAAACTTAAACCTTATCCCAATCGTTCCACGAATGAAAGAGTTTTTCATATATCAATGCATAAACTCCTTTTGGCGATTTTTCTCAATATATTTCAATAGAAAATGGAAAGTCTTTTTGCAGATTTTTGATTATTTTCAACGATAAAAATAAAATTTAAAAAAAATCAAAGATAACTTTTAATCTCATTTTTCAATGGTTCTTCTGCGGGACATCACTGTAATAAAAAAATCTATTTTTCATCTGATTGTTGATTAAATTAAAAAAAAAATCCTTCAGCCGTAGTTTTAAATGCAAATTAAGTTTTTATTGGGGGCGAAGAGAGAGAAAATTGTAGTTGTATCATTTTGCATAAACATGTCAAAAATTCAATTGTTGTAGCATAGAACATCAAATTAATTTGTCAGTGAATTAAAATCAATTATCAATCCTGCCAATTGCAATTAAGTAATCGTACATGTGAGAATATTCTAGAACACTCGTGAGTTTTGCATGAAGCTGATAAAATTCTCACAATCACCAAGGTTTTATTTTAGTGTGGAAAAATATGCTATCGCTATGCTACATATGTTGTTGTCTATACGTGAAAAAATTCTCGAAAAGTTCATCAAAAAAAAAAACTCTTTATTCTCTTTCTTTTCTTTGGTTTTAATTTTAATCAATGCTAATAAAGAAAGATTGATATAAAGTTCCATTTTCTTTTCATTTAAACATCTTGTCGTACAAGAAGTAAAACAAGGGGAGAATTATTAAATTGAAACATGAGTGTAGAACATTATTTTACAACAGTAGCTAAATGTCCATTTGGAGTTGAATTAATATTTTCTTCCCGCAGCAGCAAAGGCAGTAATTTGAGCTTTCTGTTGCGGCTTTATCGCAATCCGCGACTTGCGGGAACATATCTTAATGAGCGACGAATTTTGTAATTTTTTTTCGCGGTCTATGATAAATTAAATACACATTTATTATCTTGTATTCCGTGGGTAATTTCTTATCAAAGAGCCCAAATTGTTAACTAAACACTCACACATACACGTGTAGCGTCAAGTGGGTGCTTTTTTTGATCCCACACCACAATCTTCTAACCTTGCTGATTATGCTGGGAGTTTTTTTTCGAAGTTTTTCCTTAAAATGTCTTCCTGGCAATTTTTGTTGTCCATGAATGGGAAATCAAAGAGAAGCATCGACCATTCAGAGAGTCTGTTTGTGAACGCATTTCTCTGTGGGTTGGTTTGTTCTCTTTTAGAGAGATGATGATCTCTAAACATACACAGGATGTTCATAATTGACCTCGGGAGTCGTCAGTTCAAATTAGCTCGAGCAGTCCATGAGTTGTGGATGATGGAGGAATTTCATTGGGCTTTGCTGTGGATCTCTGTCGATGGAAAAAAGAAGGCAAAAGGGGGGAGTGTGAACGGGGTATGTGGTGCTGCTCTTTTTTTATTGGGCAAACTGCAACATAGAGCAGCATAGCTGTGAGTGTAATAGAATTCAACAATCTCTCATTGTTTCAATGAGATGATCATCATGCCTCCAATTCTCTTATATGGTGTGTGGGGTCTTCTAAGGGCAATTTAAGCAATGTCTCTGACTTTTTCTCTTTCTGTGTGGTTTCAGTTGAGAGAACTTGTTAAACCATGTGATGCACTGTTTCCAATTCAATTGTCTTCAATTTCTGATTCTTCTTATACCTAATACATGTACCTACCTATACCTTAAGTCTTCATCCTCTTGCAAGAATTGTAAAATACTTTCTTCCAATGGGAGGTTCGTTTTATGTAATTTTCAAGCAAAATGATTTCGATACTCGCGGCGATATGGACAAGTCGTGAATGTATAAAAGAAATGATTGCTACGAAGGAACTAATTTTGATTCAAAAATGTTGGACAATTTTATCGATCCCTTGAATCGGGGAAAATAATTAGAATTGCAATTTAACGATCAGATTTCTAAAACAAAAAAAAAACTTTCCTCATAAAATATTCGCTTATAAAATGAAAGTATAATCCAATTAATTCCGCTTCGCAGAATTGAAGGAGAAAAGATGAAACAACAAGAACATCTTCATCATAAATTGCAAAATTCAATTTTCATTGATTAGTTTAACTTGAAATCGATTAAAAAGGCCAACATTGTTGCACGAAGATTCTATCTCAAAGCAAAAGCCCATAAATTTCTTTCATCTCACAGCAACGCACACGGATCTTCTTTTAGCATCTAAAAGAACTTTAAAGAATTTTCTTCGGGAGGTGTTTCTCAATCTACCTTTAGCCTAGCTGTAATTGCGGAAACTTTTTGTGCACACACACAGTGCGGTTCAATTGTGCATAGAGAAGTTCCTCTCACTTGTGCCCCTCGCTAAAAAAAAACCACAGCAGCGGTGTCTCTCGTCGAAAAGTGTTTGACACAGAACAATTAAGGTCGTAGAATATATGGGGGGAGTTTCAGCACAATTGTTTACGATTTTACTGTTTGCGAAAAAATATATACCCACATATGGAAGCTAAGAAATTTGCGTGTTTTTTTGTGTGTGGAAAGTCATAATTTTTCTTATACTTTGAATAGAATTTTTGCGAAAAATGAATAGATGATTCTTTTTCTTCAATAGCACTATGTGGATTTTCTTTCCGAAAGCTTTGTTCTTTCTTTATACCAGGAGAGAATTTTAACATTGTCTCGCTGCCCTTCACACGTTGGTGGATTTGTTGCATGATATTGGTAACAGGGTGTTCTTATGAAAGTGTTAAAAATGTTGTTAGATATTCTGAATTTTTTGAATTTATTCTGAAACGACGTTTGAAGAATTAGGATTCAGTAAGATTCTTTGGAAAATTCTTTTTGATGCTCTTTTCCTAACAAAGTAAGTTCAGAGATTCTATTTTATAAACATTCTAGATTTTCTTTTTGTAAAATCTAACCAGCTGAACTTACTAAAATTTTAAATTTTTTAACTTTAAAACTTTGGTTAAAAGTCTTTAGTAACCAGTATGCACTAAGAATTAATTTATCTGTAAAATACATTCACAAATTTCAAGATTTCAACCTGTTCTCTAGTCAGAAAAGTAAAAAATTGCTAGCGCTAGTCAAAATTTCTGGAACTCAAATATTTGATTTCTAATTTTAATGCTCAAAAATTTAGTGAATTTGAAAGTTGTTCGACAATACAAACCAGAAATTCTAGATTTCAGAACTGGGTTTCTAGTTTAGTTATTCAGGGGAGTTTCTGGTTATTTATTAGGAATGATTTTGAACTATCTGGCAAATTATTTAGCGACATAAATCTAGAATTTGAGAAACTCTTCTTAGAATAGAATTTCTAGTAATTTAAGTCAGGATTTCTAGATTTTTACATTGATTTTCTGGACCTACAGCTTAGTTAGAAGAATCTAGCAAAAAATCCAGTTAATTTGAAAGTAATGACTCAAAATGAGCTGATGCATGTTCTAGGATCCACAAACTAAAATCTTGAAGATCATAACTCTAATTTTCTAGCTTTACATCTTAGGAATCTAATGAATTCATGGAAGTTTTGGGAGCTTAAGGAATTGAAACAAACTGACTGTTTTCTAGTCGGAAAAGCTAAAAATTTTAATTAATCTATCCATTTTCTAGCTACATAAGCTGGAAAAATTTTATAGGACGAGCCTGGCTAATAGGAATTTAACCAATAGCCAGGTCTAATCATTTCGATCTGATTCTGCTAATCTCTACAATAACATCTTTACAACGACTCTTGGATTTGGTACTTAACTTGCGGCAAATCCTCAAAATTAATTCGATCAATGAGTTTGTGGTCACCCTGTTGATTTCGTGTTACAGGAGGGGTTGAGGTGTGGCGAGGGAAAATGGCTGGAATGTGTGAATATTGGACATTGGGTGTGAGTTTTGAAGGGAGAGAAAACAAGTAAAGTAGGTGGTTGTTGGTGGAAAAGAGAGAGAACGAGGGCAAGCTTGGATGGATCGATTCCTAGTCAGACATTGAGGCGTCTTGGTGTTCATTTCCGCATTCAGCAACATGAGCGTACTTTATTTTCTTCTCTTGGTTACAATCATTTGGTAAATAGAGGAGACTGTATGGCATGACTGAGGTCACCAAATGGATCAAAGATCCGATGAGAAATGTGGGTTTTATGCAGAAAACTTGTATGCAAGATGTAATGCAGATATATCCTGGAGGAAATGGGGGAATTAAGTGCGCTCATTTTAGACAGTTTGAGTTTTGCCTCACGGACTTTTCACAGCCTGAGTGAGGCAAGCAAAGTTATTAATTATTGTGATCGAGATATTGGATATAATTTGTTTATTTTGTCTTTTCATGTGAGACATGATTCGTGGTTAATAGTTGTTGGTAATTCTTAAAGCTCACGAGTAAATATTTCTCCGGGAAGATTTGTTTATTTTTTCTCTGGAATTGCTTGAGCATTCTTCATGAGCAGGAGGCCAAAGAAATGTGATTTGAGAGGAACATTTAAATGTTAATGGGATCATGAGTTGAAATTGGATAATTTTCTTTGGTTTTTTTTTGTTGTTATTTATTCTTCCACCCGCGCAAAGTTTTGCTTCTTTGTAAATCACACACCCAAAAGTAGGAGCAATTTCTTTGTCCAAATGTACCTCAATCAGAGACTCAATAAATGGGCTGTGTGAAAGTTTGTCGTCAAGAAAAGTCATCAATTGAATGCAAATTGGAAATTTCAAATCAAATTTCATTATCTCTCCAAACGTTCTCTTTGAATATTATTGAATTAAATGAATGAAGAGAGGGAAAAGATAAAAAGTGAAATAGTTTTATTGACTCTTGACCTTCTTATTTAGCATAATAAACAACATGACGATGCGCAGAGGAAATTCAACGGCATGAGACAAAGAAGCAGGACCGTTGAAATGTCAAGGAATTTGACCGAATTTTCTTCTTGTACATTGTTCTGAATTTTTGCCTCCAGCACTTTGAGCTTTTTTATTGGTCCACAAACAAATTAGGCTTGTTTTTGTGCTAAGGGGAATTCTTAAAGGGTGTTTCTTTGTACAAGAAAATTGCTCGACTTTACAAATCACTTCCTAATTTATCTCGCAAAGGCACTTTTTTGCATTTTCTCACGGAGTCTGTGTGAAAATTTTATTTGAAACATAAAACAATTAGTTGGTGTTCCACTTCGTGGCCAACACCAAGTATTGTAATCGTCGGATTTTCCGACCACCTCAGATCGGGCTCAAACTTAGTATGAGCACGTTTCAGACAACCCACATTCCAAAAATGGTGGTGGAAAATTTTTGATCCGGCCGGCCTGCCGGCCGGTCGCCTAAACTTTGCCTTATAACTTTCGAACGGCAAGAGATAGAGACTTCCGGTTTGAAGTTTTCTATAGAAATGTGGGTGTAAAATTTCATTTTTTCGCATTTTCAAAATCCAAGATGGCTGCCGTCCGCCATTTTGAAATACCGTCAACCACTTCCCTTATAGCTAGAGGTCTGAAATTTTATTATGTTGTAGAGCTCAGTGAGATGTTTTCATCAACAATTCATACTTGACAATCGGTCAAGCGGTTAAGCAAATATGGCGGCCTAAAGCAAAAAGTGTTTTTTCGATATAACTCGAGAACGGCTTGACCGATTTTGACCATCTTGGTATCAAATGAAAGGTATTGAGAAGCCCTACAACTCTTTAGAACATTTCAAGTTTCAAAAACATCCGCAAGAGGCACTAAAATCAAAAACAAAAATTGTCTAACTTTAAGGGGCAATATCTCCGAATCCCCATTAGGCAAATCTTTTAAATTTTGATATGTTGTAGCCGGACTCAATATCTTTCTTCAGTCCGAAAATGAAGAAATTCTATGTCGCCGTTTAGAAGATATGGCCATTTAAAAAAATCATGAATTTAAAAAGTTGTAAGAGCCATATCTCCTGAACTGCTTGACCGATTTTGCTCATCTTGGTATCAAATTAAAGGTTTTGCGATTCTCTACAACTTTCTAGAACAATAAAATTCTCTAGAACCATTCCTTCAGGACAAAAAATGCGAAATACTGTTTTGGTAAAACAAAAAGCCGCCATTTTGTGTTCTGGATATGACCTTGAAAAGTATCAAAATTTATCCCATATTCTAGCTTATTTTAAGACCTTTCCATAACTAGTCAAGAAATGTCTGTAGGTGTTATAGAACCAGAGATATAACGATTTTTTGCATAAAATTACTGAAGTTCACAAAAAAAATGACCTTTGCCTACTAATACTGCTCACAAATAGTATTATAACGCATAAACTAACTTCTACACGTTGTGGGACACCAACTCTTATAACTGGACGCGTTATGATTGACTTTTATGGTTGTTGTCTTTTTTTGGTTTATTGTGAGGAAAAGCAAAATTTGGAAGTTTAATTTTTTTTGCAGAAATTAATTAATTCTCTCTCGTCTTTTAGCCATAAACGCTCGAGTTATAAAGATATTAAGTCTAGTTATGTAACATTTTTTTAATTTTATTGAGGCTTCTGAGAGAATTATAATTTTTCAGGGACTTTAAAATGATTCTTTTTTTGGTTCTAAAGATGTTTTCTCATCAATTCTAACTCAAATGGGCTGGCAAATACTCAAGAATATTTCCCAGATAATCTCCCTTTGCTAATTATCTTTTCATTTATTTAATTCAAATCAATTTTTCAAATAAAGCTTTTCATAGAAAAATCCTTTATTGAATTTTTCTTGTACTAAATCCTTTTTTTTAGGGAAGACAAAAATCTACTGCGCCAAATGCCAAAAGAAGTGCTCGGGTGAGGTTCTACGGGTGACTGACAAATATTTCCACAAGACATGCTTCCAGTGCACAACGTGCCACAAGAGTCTCGCCACGGGCGGCTTCTTCTCTAAGGATGGCGCATATTTCTGCACTCTAGACTACCAAAAGCTCTATGGGACAAAATGTGCAGCGTGCAATTTGTACGTTGAGGGTGAGGTGGTGTCCACAATGGGCAAAACATATCATCAGAAGTGCTTCGTGTGCAGTGGATGCAAAAAATCCTTCCAGTCTGGCAGCAAGGTGACTACCCCCCAGCTAATGTTGCGCATTTTTCAAAATTTTTAAATTTTTTTGTTGCTTAAATTTGGCATAATGTTTGGCGCAAAAAATATTGTTTATGGGAAATTTATGTTTCTTTTCTGCCAAAAATCCTCAATCGCGGCTGATTGTACGAAAGGTAACGAATACGGGGAAGGAGGTACTCTGTGAGGTGTGTGTGACAAATCCGGCGTCCAATAAAGTCGTCACGGCAACACATCAGTCGCGCGCGGACACGCAAAAGGCGCAGTCGCCACAACCAACTGCCAGGGAGATCACAATGAGCCCCACAAGAGCCACTGCCATGGCTAGCCAGCAGCAGGAAGTCCCGCGGAGGGTGAATAATTCCACGGAATACGATCCCAATGAGTGTGCTGGGTGCGGGGATCAGTTGAAGGAGGGGCAAGCACTCATTGCTCTCGATCGGCAATGGCACGTTTGGTGCTTCAGGTAAGAAATACATCATAAATCAAACATTCTAAAAAATTCAATTCGTGAGAACTTGAAGGGGAATCAAAAGTGATCATGTTGCAGTGATTGCAAGTTTTTGATCTTCTCTGTGAGATTCTGTGAAGGTTTTGTGGAAGAAAATTTGTTAAAATTAATTCATTTAGTCAGTGAAATGTTTAGAAAAAATCATTTAAATTGTGATAAATAAAAATGTCTTCAAGAAGTAACCAAAGGGCCGAGGTCAAAAATCTTAAAAAAGGTGTTAAAAAAATTAATCGAAAATTTTAGGAGTCAAAAATTATGAAGATTGAGATTATAAAAGCTCTTTAACGTCGTTTTTATGAAATAAGAAATTTTTGACAATTTGTTTGTGAAGTTTTAACGTTTGACGTTAACAAATCTCGTTTCTTTAACGTTTGATGTTTTATTCAATTTTTTTTCATTAATTGAACTTTTTAGCTTGTTTGACGTTCTCCTTTTTTTTAAAGATTAACATTTGACATTCCTTTTCTAGCTTTTGACATTTCTTCTCTAACGTTTGACTTATTCAATATTTAAAAGTATCAGAGTTTGGAGAGATATTTAGCGTGTTTTTTTCACAATTCTTTATCGAACTTTGACGCTATTTTCTTAATTTTATCATTTCTTTACTAACGTTTGACTTATCCAATATTTAAAAGCCTTTTAAAATTTATTTTGTGAGATTTTTAACTTTTTTTGACATTCCTTCTGCTGACTTTGACGTTTCCTCACGAACATTTGATGTCTTTTTTTTCTAACGTTTGACGTTTGTTTTCAAATATTTGACGTTTGTTTTTCAAATATTTGACGTTTGTTCTTCAAATATTTGACGATTATTCTAAAGTTTGGCATTTTAAAACATTTAAAAATCTTCATTTCAGTTTTTTCACCTATTTTAATTTTATGGCAAAAATAGTCTCTTTTGAACCTCCGGAGAAAACCTTAAATGGTATGAATATTTAGGATGTTCGGTCAGTCCAGAGATCAAAAAATCCTCCTTTACTACGCCACTAGAAATTACTAAAAATTATATTTTGCCAAAAATTTAAAAAGGAATTGATAAATTAAGAAAATAAATTTTAAAAAATATTTGAAAATTGTCTTTAAATTTTACATAATGGGCCTTACTCAGCGACCAAGAAACCCTTGAAATTCGCTTGAAATTTCAATACAAAATTCAAAGATTTCAAGTGTTTATTGATCGCTGAATAAGACCCAATATTCCTGATTTTTTAAATATTTTCCGGATACTTTAAATACTTAACATAATCAAGATTTTTTCTCCTTGAATTTCCCTCAATTAAAATTCGCAAAGAGACTTTCTTTGCACACCGAAAAGAGAGGCTTCCTCAATTTTATCTTTATTTAAGAGACCCAGAAAATCTCTGAATCATTATTTAGTGTGAAATAATCGAGAGTTTCTTTATCAGCTGTGTATTCTCTCTGTGTGTGTACAAGATGTTCCTTCTGCAAACTTTTCCACACAGAGTTTTAAAGCAATCGCTCTCTATTGACTTTGCTAACATAATTTAATTAAATTTATTGCGATGGAATTTTAATAAAATAGAGGTCGTCGGGGGTTGCTCTGAACATCTCTGTTTGTTCTAATGGGGAGCCAACAAATGATTCAATTAGAGCAAAGAGTTTTCTTCCAACCGCCTGACCTAGAAATCTCCGATGGATGTTCTTCTCAAGCTCTAAATGAGTTTTTCATGTTTCTCTCACATTGGGCAGGTGCAAAAATTGCAGTGCTGTGCTAAATGGGGAGTACATGGGGAAGGACTCAATTCCGTACTGCGAGAAGTGCTACCAGAAGTCTTTTGGCGTCAAGTGTGCCTATTGCAATCGCTACATTAGCGGCAAAGTTCTCCAAGCGGGGGATAATCATCATTTCCACCCAACGTGTGCCAGGTGCACAAAATGCGGTGATCCCTTCGGTGATGGGGAGGAAATGTATTTGCAAGGTAGCGCCATTTGGCACCCACGCTGCGGCCCAGGGCCAGGAGCAGACCTCGGGACGGTCATCAATGGCACAAATGGTCACTTCACCGATACCGAATGTGATCGCATGAGCACAAGTGCAATGAGCGAACTACAGGTGAGTTTAGTCAAAATGCTTTTCTTCTTTTTTCTTCTTCTCACTTATCGTGTAATTGCTTATTTTTAATCTCCTTCTGTCTGTGAGAGAGAAAAAGAAATTAATTAAACTAATGCACACACTGCAAGAAAGCGCGATGATGAAGGAATGTGGATTGAATTAAAAAGGAGTGTTCGGTATAGTTGAGTTTGTTTTGTTCGGAAAAATAACAGAAATTGTGGTTGTTTGTAAAAGTATTGTGAATAAGTTTTTTAATTGATTGAAATTCATTAATATGATAAACTTAAGTTTCCTTAAGAAAGACTTAAGTTTTCTGAAGAAATTTTAAGTGTCCTTAAAAAAGACTTAAGTTTTCTGAAGAAATTTTAAGTATCCTTAAAAAAGACTTAAGTTTTCTGAAGAAATTTTAAGTTTCCTTAAGAAAGACTTAAGTTTTCTGAAGAAATTTTAAGTTTCCTTAAGAAAGACTTAAGTTTTCTGAAGAAATTTTAAGTTTCCTTAAGAAAGACTTAAGTTTTCTGAAGAAATTTTAAGTTTCCTTAAAAAAGACTTAAGTTCTCTTAAGAATGTCTTAAGTTTTTATAAAATCCTTAAATTTCTTAAGTAAATCGAACAAAATGCATATTTTTTATGATTTTCACAGCCTGATTCAGCCTGACTGAAGAAATCTAAAGTTTCGCTTAAGAAAACTTAATAATCTTAAATTTTTCTTAGGAAATTTTAAGTTTTTCTTAAAGAGTCTTAAGAAATTTTATGAAAACTTAAGTCATTATTAAGAATCTTTTATCCAATGGGTAAAAAACACTATTCAGACAGACTTAAGATCCCTTAAGAAAAACTTAAGGTTTCCTAATATTCTTAATGTTTTGTTAAGATTTTTAATGTTTTCTTAAGAATGCCTTATGTTTTTGTAATATTTCTTAAGATTCTTTTAGAAAAAACTTAAGATTTTCTAAGAAACATTTAAGATTTTTAAGTTTTCCTCAGAGAAACTTAAAATATCTTCAGTCAGACTGAATCGGGCTAAATGCACATTTTTCGATGATTTTTTTTAATCCCTTTTGGACAAATCATCAAAAATTTGCATTGTGCTCGACTTACTTAAAAAATCTTTAGTGTCCCTTAAAAAAAACTTAAGACTCTTTTTTTCCTGAGAAATTTTAAGTTTTTTTCTTAAAGAAACTTAAGAAAATTTAATACATTCTTAAAAAAACATAAGACATTCTTAAGAAAACTTAAAGAATCTTCAGAAAAGTTTAAGAAAATTTAAGACTGTCAGATCAGTGAATTCTTCCCAATGTGTCGCTTAACAAGTTAATTAATTGTAAAGAAATTTGATTAAAAAGCATAAAATCTTTCAATTGATCATCAAAAAAAATCAACGAAAAGAATAATTAAAAAATGAGGAGTTGTTGCTATTTTTCCGAACACAACAATATTATTTATTTTCTCAAATAGTTTCTTACAGAGTGCAGCGATTATCCGTAATTTTATCAACACTATTTTGCTGTAGTGTGACGCATTGAGATGCTTTTCTCTCTCATTATTTTGCCAGATTTTTCAAATATTTTTCTTTATCATTTTCTCTTTTAATTATAATTTTTGCTTATCAGCATGTTTTGCATTTTTGTGTGTTGTGTTTTTTTTTTCTTTATTTTATTTTCAGTACTCCATTGGTACACGCACCCCAAGTGGTTCACTGTATAACACTCCGTACACGAGTAGGAAGGTTAGTTGATGTCTTTTTCTTTTCTTTTCTTTTTCATTAATAAAAAAATTTCTCTCATAATTTATGGGAAAACACACAGAGAGAAAAAATTTCTTAAATTGCATCTTAATAAAACAGAAAATTCCCCAAAGAGATGCCCATCGTGTTGACCTGTGAGAGTTTGTTTTGAAATATGTTTTCTGGACGTTTTTTATTCTCTTTTCTCGTTGCGATAAGTGTTTGATGTTTGAGAAAGCTTAAATGTTGATTTCTTTTGGGAATTTTTTGATTTTTCTAATAGGAGGAGTATTTTTTTTTTTGCTTTGATTTGCAGTATCATCGCACAATAAGCCCGGGATTGATGCTGCGCGAATATGGACGTCATGGGTATGGGTATGAGGACATCTCACGGATTTATACGTATAGCTATTTAACGGATGAGCCGCACTATCTCAAGAAACCCATTGATCCGTACGATAAGGCGCCCGTTTCGCCGCACTTCCATCGTCCGCACTCGGCTACAGGTGGCACAGTGAGTATGCCATCGTCGCGGCCACATTCACGCAATAGGAGTGCTATGAAGGTGCTCGTGGATTCCATACGGTCCGAAACGCCACGTCCCAAAAGTCCCGCGATGAACAATGAGGAGCCCATTGAGATGTCCCACTATCCGGGTGCCAAGAAGCCACCGCCGGGTGAGAAGCCCAAAATTGAGAGGGATGATTTCCCAGCACCGCCGTATCCGTACACAGACCCGGAAAGGAGGAGGCGCTACTCGGACTCCTACAAAGGGGTTCCAGTGTCCGATGATGAGGATGAACCAGACGCTGCGGCAGCTGCAAAGAATAAAATTGAGTGAGTAGAATTTGCTTCTTAATTCCCACAAAAATCCATTCTTCAGCCCCATTCTCAACTCCAATTCCATCAAGGCTAATAACGAAGGAATTTCAGCTGAAAAAGAAAAAGTAAAAGAACCTCTCACATTTATTGCTCATTTGATGAACATATTGCTCGATTTTCATGAGCTATTTATGGTTTATCACGTTCAAAGTGGATGCAATTCTTTCAATATATTCACATTTAATGTGTGAGTGGGCGCTACATTGGACGTTTTGTGAAATTTATTAATATGCTACAATTTGAATTTTGCGTGAGATAAATTGTGTGGAATTCACTCGAATTTATCGAGAGACAAATATAATTCACTTAAACTGATCAAATTGGTCAGAGGATTATTCGGAAGAATTGAGGGAAGGAGTTTTCAGTTTATTTTTAAAATAAATAAGTTGGTTTTGTTGAAAATCTTCATAAAATTCGTGAGTTGGAATGATTTTTGGTATTCTGCAAAGAATGATTTGAAAGATTTGATAGATCTAAGAAATTAGTACATTTTTAGAACTTCTTAGCCAAGACGCATTTAGTTCTCTAATAAAAAGATTTTAATACTTTTAAGCATTTTTTTTTATTTAAGAAATTCTAACAACTTTTCCTTGACTAGGGGAACTGTTAAAGTTTTTCTGATTTATAATAATTATTTTAACCAAAATATGAAAGGATTAAATCTTCTTGTTGGGTGTCTTGACTGAATTACTATTAGGGATTTTTCTTAGAATTCTCAATTGCACAAGAATTCACAGAAAATGAAAAATAAGGAAAGAAAAGATTATCTGCAGAACCGTGTGAAAATTTTTATTAAGGGGGTTCTCTTTTGAGAGCTGATGAAATTAAATATTTTTATTTTTCTTGGGGTTTTTCTTAAATTCAGTTTTCAAGTGTTGATCACATTTAAAGACTTATTGTTGAAGATTAAAGAAATCACTTTCCGCCATCTTAGGTGCGACGCCATCTTGTGATTTTCCTCAAAACACAAAAGTAGGTTTTTCTCAGGATCTACTGGATGGATTTTGATGGGGTAAAATGCAAATGAAAGAGGAAATACTAATACAGACTTTGTGTTACCAAAATTTTGAATTTCCATTCTGGGGCTAAGAAAAGTGGAAAAACGTCAAAAATATTTGAAAAAGTCAAGACATGAATTTCTAACCTCAAACTTTGACCTTAAAATTCAACCTTAAAGAGAACGTTTTTCAAATTTTCTGTTGATAAACTTGAATTAATTGAACTTAATAATTGAAGTCAACTACACATAGATGTAGAATTTATTAAGATAAGTAGAATAAATTTTATTCAGTGACGGTTCAAAACAGACAAATTGGCAGCAATTAGCAGTTTCGTTCTCCAAGTTTTAATCAATATGTTAGCCAAGACATATACCATAAAATATCAAGTTCATCTAATAATCTTTAGGAATTATAAAGCTATTTTATATATTCAGAAATTTTTCTATAACTGTCGTCGTTTTGATATAGTTGAAATTTATTCTTGGTCTAAAGTATAAAATTTCCTTTAAAAGAAACGAAATGTGTCTTGGATGAAAGTTCTAAAAGTACTAAATTTTTAGGAATGTAAAATTTCTTTAAAATCTTAATCAAAATAAATTTATATATTGCACGAATAGAAAAAGAAACGATTTTTCTTTAGGGGAGACCGGGGTAAAAATAGTCAATTTGCATAAATCCTTATCTGCAGGATTCCCCAAGGGCAAGAAAATTTCCTCGATAGGTCATTCTTATAGGAAATTTCCTGGCCTACAACTTTGTCTCAGATCACTTTTCTCTATCTCCACGGGAAATATGAGTTTTCGAGCTTTTCCTGAACCCTTCCGCTTCTGACTTTTTTTAAACGCGGCGGGTAAATATAGTCACCAGTTGGCTAAATAAAGTCGGTCGAATTTTCCGACATTTCCAATGATTTTCCACCTGAGAGATTGATAGTAGTTGATAGCTAAACTTCTCACCTTTTGATTCGCGACAAGGAATTTCACTTTTATACGCACTAAACCAGAGAATTTTGCGATTTTCTCAAACACGCCATTTTGCAACAAATGAATAGAAAATATGCCAAAAATTTCGAACTCCCATATGATTTACATGGGTTGACTCAATCTACCCCAAGGGGTATGTTTTGATTCAAAAAATTGTAGAGAAAAATCATTAAAAGTTATTGAAGAATACACCTTGGCAACATTTTCTGCACTAACCCAGCTAGTGAGAAAAATTATCAGATTGGAAAATTGCTGAAGGAAAACTTCGGAAAACGCGTTTTTCTCAATACGCAAAAGTTTGGGAAATGGGCCAAAAATCTATTTTCATTTTTAACTCCTAAAGTACTGATCGCATAACCTCCAAATTACTATCAAAAATTATAGGTTGGTAGGGCTTTCCACCAGAATTTTTTCCGATTTTTCCGATTTATATTTTGGGAGAAATTGGCATTTGAAAATTCCAAAATGACTATTTTTACCCCGGTTTCCCCTACCCAGAATCGCCCCCTAAATTTTTATAAAATAAAAAAAAATCATCTTACAGCAAATTTAGCGAATAATCCTGTGAATAATAACTCTGTGTTTTTCTGCTTTTGGATGTTTCAAATTAAAGTTTTTTTTGACCAATTTAGGCTTTTCAATGGCAACGTCTCATATCTTCTTTGCCCATTTGTTAGGCGTGATAAGATTTCCAGCATTTTTATCGCAATATGTGTGTTGAAAATTGTGCTGACTTTGGTCAGTTTGGCCATCTTACGCAATGTGGATTAGACAACAACTAGCCAAAAAAAAAACACATTCAAAGCACTTTATCTTTTTATTGCTAGAAGTAGTAAAATACTTTGGGATTAGCGGTGTTGAATTGCATAATAATTTGCACATGAAGAGTTTTGCATACAAAAGGATTGTTCTTTTGGGGGGAAAAGTAGGTCAGTTGGCGGCGATGAAGATGGAATACAGTGTTTCAAATGGATGTCTTGTCTTTTGCCAACGGAGCGTGGATTTTTTGTCTATTGCGATGTTTGTTTGTTTGTTGTTGAAGGCGCCTGAAGAAGGAGGAAGAGGAGTTGGCAAAGATGAAATCCGGGATGGGGGCTGTGATTCTCAAGGACCTAAAGGAACATGCTAGATATACAAAGTGGAAGCAACAGAATTTGGATCCGAGGAATGCCTCGAGGACTCCATCGGCTTCCAAGGAGCCTCTCTACAAATTGAGGTAAAAAACGAAGCTGAAGATTGATTTTTTTTTGGAAGTTTTGATTCAAATTTATTTTATTTAAAGGTATGAATCCCCAGTGGGTGCTTCACCATCGAGAAATTTGGACCACCCTCGACCGTTTTACGATGATGAAACGACCTTTGACCGAAGCACAAGTTACCGCGGTTCAGTTGGACGTGCAATTGGTAGTGCACCAAGCTACAATGGTAAGTTTTCTGAAAAAATTTCTTTTTTTTTTCATTCTTTATTCTCCTTAAAAATCCAAAGTAGAAATTTTATTTATTTTTTTCAAAAATTGAAAAAAAAAATTAATTTCATTGCAAAATACCAAAGAAATTCTCCCAAAAATTCTCTTGAAAAAATTGAGAGAAGAAAATAGATAAAAAGAAATTGATTTAATTATTTAAAAAAATAAACTTTAGCGATACATTCGTATCGATCACCGCCAAAGCCAGGATATGGTTTCAAAACATCAACCCTCCCGGCATCCATGAGAAATGGTTACAGTTCTGTAAGTTTCAAAACAAAAAGCAAACAAATCTCTTATGAAAAGAAAAGCAAGTGTGAAGCATAAAATGATGGAAATGCTGATTGATTGATTGAATTTCACATTCTCTATCACTTCTTGATTCTGGCTTTTGAGAACTAACAACAACAACACCAAAAACCCACCACTAATAAAAAGAAAAATCAGTGAGAGAGAAAAATTCATTAGATTCATTTTGGCTAGTGGTGTGTCGATAGTTTGTACATTTCTTAAAAATATTTTTTCTTCTCATTTTCATATAAAATAATTTTACCTGCATTCTCTTGTAGAATAATTTTTATTTGCCAAAGAGAAAATTCTTTCAAAAAGAATTTCTTGCTAATCGCATCTTCGACGTAGCCTTCTACTAAAAGAAACATTTATAATTAATTAATCATTCATAGAAAAAAAATAACGAAGAAACAACTAATATTAATTAATATTTCTTCACGATGCTTCCTCACACTCTTGCCCTCCACTTCAACAATTGGTCATTTTGTGGCACGATGAATTAACAAAGTGGTGAGTTCTTTGAGACAAATTCCAAAACCTGGGTACGGCTTGGCTGCCCGTTCGCATACATTCAGTTCTGCTACAACGACTGGTTCCGCCCAGGGTGCCCCTGTAAGCTTTCACTGTGTATAAATTCTTTTTATTATTTTTCAGTTTATTTTACTTTCTTATTATTTCTCTTATTTATTTCCCTTTAAAAGTAAAAAAAAATGTCTTGGATGTTCGTTTATTTTCCCCATGAAAGCGCTTCTGTTGCACCCTCAGCTTTTGGCTTCTATTTCAAATTTTATTGTGCACAATTTTTCATGAATTCTAGTTTAGATGTGTTGTAGGTTTAGTAGGTAGAACTGTAGGATTCTAGGGGGAAAAGGAAAATTTAATTAAAAGGTTAAAAGGAATTTTTTAAAAATAATTTAGAAAATATTTCTTTAAAAATTTGTATTCAAAAATGAAATAAGGCAGAAAGTAAAACAGCTAAAATTTAGTTCTTCGGAACATGAGAAACCAGAAACAATTTCACGGAACGTCACAAACCTGAAACAAGTTTTGTAAATCATGTAAACTATAAAACAAACTTTAAGATGTCTAGAATCTCAAAAATTGTTTAATGGTGCTATGCAGGAAAAGAATGTCAAGAAAAAATGATCATGACATTTTTTCCTGACATTTTTTTGTCATTCTATCTCACTCCCACTAATGTATTTTCCTATCTTTCGTCTTTCTCTGACGCATGCTTCCGACATTTTCATCATTCTTTTTTGTGCACTCAACATGTTTTTCATTTCGTATTATTTTCTCAGTATTTGGGGATATTTTTCCATGAAAAAGTGAAAATGGGCTTTCCTGAAGTGGGAAAATGAAGTGTTCCTGAAGTGTTCTCAGTGCCAGGAAAGCCGTGAAAAGTGGAAATTTATGGTCATTTAGCGGCCAAATATGTGCAAATGCGCGAAGTGAAAAATCAAAACATTCTTTCCCTGACCAATTTTTACGGGATACTTTTCTGGATTTTCACCACACAAATCACTTCTTGCGGGCTTTTTGTACCTTCCTACAGGTCATCTGCAGAGGGAAGGTCTGCTTGGGGTCAGGGAAATGCTTTCTGGGTGGTGGAATCCCACCTAACGCGAAAAACTGGTCCGGGAGTGAATGTTTTGCTGTCGAACTTCACTGTTTTCACTTATTTGACCGATAAATACCCACGATTTTCCACTTTTCACACTTTCACAGGCACTAAGAACACTTCCACAAGCAGCTTTTCACTTTTTCCGAGATAAAATATCACAATTCACAGAGAAAATTGACGAAAAATAAGAAACGTGTTGACTACGCAAAAGCTTGAAAAACAATGTCGCAAGAACATGTTTTTTTCTGTCATTCTTTTTCCAGCTCTTGTGAAGTCAACGTATTTGTAAGTTTTCTGCAATTTTCTCTGTAAATTGTGATATTTTAGCTCGGGAAAAGTGAAAAGCGGCTTGTGGAAGTGTTCTAAGTGCCTGTGAAAGTGTGAAAAGTGGAAAATCGGGGGTATTTATTGGCCAAATAAGTAAAAACTGTGCAGTTTCTATAGCAAAACATTCACTCCCGGACCAGTTTTTCCGTGTTCAGGTGGAATTCCACCACCCAGGAAGCATTTTCCTGCCCCCCACACAGACCTTCCTTGTTGCAGATGACCTGTGGGAAAGCCCAAAAAACCTGCAGGAAGTGATTTGTGTCGTGAAAATACAGAAAAATTGGTCAGGGAAAGAATGTTTTGATTTTTCACTTCGCGCATTTGCACATATTTGGCCGCTAAATGACCATAAATTTCCACTTTTCACGGCTTTCCTGGCACTGAGAACACTTCAGGAAAGCCCATTTTCACTTTTTCATGGAAAAATATCCCCAAATACTGAGAAAATAATACGAAATGAAAAACATGTTGAGTGCACAAAAAAGAATGATGAAAATGTCGGAAGCATGCGTCAGAGAAAGACGAAAGATAGGAAAATACATTAGTGGGAGTGAGATAGAATGACAAAAAAATGTCAGGAAAAAATGTCATGATCATTTTTTCTTGACATTCTTTTCCTGCATAGCACCATAAAACATGAAAAAACCCGAAAAACCAAAAAAATCTAAAGCAATTTCTGCGAAACACGAGAACCTAGAAAAAAATTCTAGGGCGTTAAGTATAAAAATAAAAATTTCTCACACATAAGAAATTAAAAAAATATATATATTGCAGAAAGTCAAAAACCAGATTCAAGTTCATTGGAAGATGATAAACTCATTAAAAAGGACAGAAAGTAAAAAAAACGCTTTTCCGATCACTGAAGGTTTTCTTTCAGTAAAAATTGTTTAAAAAAAAAATGGCTTTCTGGAACATGAGAAACCGCAAAACAGACAACAAAAGAATATAAGAAACCAAAAAATGGTACTGAACCTCAAAAAACCGTTTCAGATTCTTTGAAAAGAGAAATTAGAATAAATCCACAGAAAGTGAAATATCAAAAAGTAGTTCTCCAGTACACAGGAAACTAGAAATCGTTTCATCCAATAGAAAATCTGAAACTTACTCTACAATGGATCGTATTGTAAAAATCGAAAAAGGCTTTAAAATTACTTTAAGGAAAACAAGGAAATTAATAAAAAATATAAATCTTTAAAAAAAAATGAAAAATATATTCATGAAACAGGAAAACATTAAAAAATAATTGCCTGGAGAACCATAAACTAGGAAAGATTCTCTCAAATGATTTTCAAAATTTCTTTTTATAGACTTGTGAGAAAAAGAATATTTTTTCCATTCTGCGAAACTTTATATATTTTTGGATATTTTATCTTATTCCTTAACTTCTTAGTTTTCTAAACTCGAATGAATTCGGTTAAGGGAAAAGTTTTAGAACTTCTTACATGAAGTTTAAAGAATTTAGGTAAGGAACTGGCTTTTCTAGATAATTTTGAAGTCAGACTTTGCAAAACTTAAAAAATCTGGCAAACTGAGTTTAGGGAATCAGTTTTACCAGTATCAGTATTACTAGTTCCTCTTGGTTCTACTTCTCCGTAACCAGTAAGAAATTCCTTTGAGTTGTAGCTTCTCCAAAGACCATCCACTCCATATTGTAGGTTTTTCTATAAACTTTCCTTTTCAAAATCATGCTTAAAACTAAAAAAAAGTGTTTTAATTGTATTTCACTTTAGAGAACATTCTTCATGACTGCACTTGTAGTAGATTAGTAACCCCACATACACGCTTATTTCTAATCACTTTGCATGTCTTTACTAATTTTATTTCTTTGCTTTTCATTTGATTATGTGTGTGAGAAATTAGATATTTTTTTCATTCATCCGTGGTCAAGATTTTAATACAATTTTTCTGCTTTGCTGCACCTTCGCCAGTTGCGGACTCTTTAACAGAGTTTAAATGGTTTAAATTGAAAGAAGAAATGAAAAAAAACTTCTTTCCCACTGCGAATGGCGCGCATTCATTTAATTATATTGTACTGATTTGTGTGCAGAAATAATTAGTGTGCTTCTGTTAAATTGCTAATGAAAAACTCAATTATGTGAGAGAGAAAGAGAGAGACTAAGGTGTGTTGGTTAATGCTTAAAGTAGTAGAAAAGTTCTTTTTTAGATGGAAAATATTTTGCTTTTAGTGTGAAGATATGAATGGCAAACAAATATTTTGCTGGAAAAAAAGAAAACAACAAAATATTACTGACCTCTCCCACAGGATTTCTCCTTTGGCGGTCTTGGCGACAAGACACACAGCACGGAGTTTAGTTGTGGCAAATCAGATGGTAAGTTTGATGATTTTTTTCTTTGCTAAAAGAAAAGTAGTTTAGTTTTTTTTTGCATTTGCGTGATCGTGCAGTTTCCGTGGATTCGATAACGGAAGGCGATCGGCGTGCATTGATGGCAGCTGAATTGCCCGTTTCGAGCACATATTCCGGTGGCATTGCGTACCACTACCCACAGCCAGGGCTCATCCGTCGCAGTTTACCCAATATGGCGCACTCAATGCTAGTCCATGAACCGGCCAAAATCTACCCCTATCACCTACTACTTATCACCAACTACCGTCTGCCTGCAGATGTGGATCGATGCAATTTGGAGGTGACCCTCTTTGCTAATTTCTCCCGTCTATGTCTAACTTTTGTCTCAGTTTTTACCCCGCCTTACTCCCAAACTCGTAATAAGTAGCATGCAGTATTTGGCGTAATGCTAATTAAATTATCAATTCCTCTTCTAGCGTCACCTCTCTGACGTTGAATTTGAAGCAATACTACAGTGTACTAGGGCAGAATTCTATCGACTACCTCAGTGGCGTAGGAATGAATTGAAGAGGCGGTGTCGTCTATTCTAAGAAATAAGACAGAGAGAGAGAGTAATTGAAAAAAAAAATGAAAGCTTTCAACTCACAACACAAAATACTTCACACGTTTAAGCTATATTTGGGATGAGCTTTTTTATTATTTTATATTAATAACAAATAGAATTCAGAGGAAGGGACTACAGACGTTTTATATTAAATGGACAAAACCTTTGCAGAAGGATCTAGAGTTGGTCATTTCGAAATAAAAAAAAAATAAATCTTTTACTTACAAATATATAAAAAAGATCCTTCAAGGATATTTTTAAGATTTTGATTATATTATAGGTTAAAAGTTTTGGAAGATTCGGAAATGTTTCAGATTTAACGTTTCTAAAACCGTTAGATTAAAAATCGTTTAGGCTAAACAAGAAAAGGTCGTAAATAAAGAGCTCATGAAAATTTTGAAATTAAGTTTTTTATATTAAATTTTGAGAATATTTTTTTAAAAGAAGAAAAATATTTGAAAACCTTAAATTCGGAGATATTCTAAAACGGTTTAGATATTCCGGATAAACCAATTTGGAGACATAATAAATATTTAAATATATTCAGTAAAACGAAAATGTTTAATTTTAGATCAAATTTAAAATTTTTCAAATTTGAAGATTTTGAAATTTTCCAAGTAAATGTCAGATATTTGAAATGATTTGAAATATTCAGAAATTATTCAAAATGTTCGATTTATTTCCAGAACATTCAAATACATTTTATTTTAAAAATTAAAAAAAAATGTTTTGATTCTTTAACATTGAGGCTCTCATTGGGTCTTCATCAGTTCCTTAAACTCTGTAAATTTTGTTTTTATCCTTTAAATAGCCAACTCTTAATTCCTTTTGCAAAAACGTTAATCTGTAAAATCTCTAATCTCTGATAAAGGCAGTAAAAATTTGACAGAAATGCATTTAAAAAAATAAAAGTTATGCAAAATAAAATCCAATTGCGAGCTGTTAGAAAAGAAAAATTAAGAAAAAAAGAGAAAAATAAAATGTCTTTATAGGCTTCTCTGTATACTAAATGTTGGCATTAATTGTTGCAGCATTTTGTGAAATAAATTTCGCAGTGGGTGATGTGAATAATATATTTATAGGAACAATTCAAAAATTAAAAAGTAAAAAAAAAAAACAAAACAAAATTCACTTCATTAGCTTACGAAAATCATCCATTTTTTACAAGATGAAAAAAAACAAGTTACAACCTCTTCAGAAAATAAATAAAGCATTAAGGAAGTAAATAATAATAAAATTCACACAACTTTGCTATAAATAAAAATTAATGAAGTAAAAAAAATTGATAGCATCTTAAATCGTGTTAAATTGATATATAGATGAAGCTATATATTCTATTTGAATTATTATATTGATGATAGGAGAAAAAAAGTGAAAAAAGAGGTGAAAAGAAGAAACTATATATTTCTATATTGGAGAAGCGATTGCGGGGGTAAAAAAAAAAGAAAACTTTTACTTATAGCGAGTAATTTAAAAATATCTATAGCGTAGGTTTGGAATTTTCAAGGGAGAGTGCCGAAAGGATAATGACGTGAAAAATACTAATTAAAAAAAAAAGCTACAAACTACCAAAGGATTTATTCAAAATTTTTCTATTATTAAAGAAATAAAAGAAAAGAAAAAACAACAACAGAGAAGCATCCCAAGTGTTAATCAAATTATTATAAAATATATCCGCTTCATTGTATACAAAGAAATCTGCAGCGCGTCTTTTTTTACGTGGAAATTTTTTATCCATTTGTAAGCGAGGCATTAACATTTCTACACAAACTTTATTGTTTTGTAAATTATTTATAAACCTTTACCATTTTCTTCCTCCCCCCTTTAAATTATTCAAGCAGAATATTTTTTCGTATTTTTATAGTGCTTTTTATTTTATTTTTTTGCGAATATTGCAAAAAATCTTTGATGCATCACTTGTCCATCACAAAGCAAAAGAAAAGAAGAATATTATGGCTAGAGTGGTAAAGAATGAAATTCTTTTGAGATTGAGAATCGCAGCTAAAAAATATTTATATTTAATTTTCATTAGAAAGTAATTTAATTTTTTTGTTCTTATTTTTCTTTAAAAAAAATTATCACGTATTTTCAATGTGACCAATTTTTCAATCACGAAGCTCATTGGATCATTTTTTACATTTTTAATAATAATTCAAATTAAGGAATTAAAAAAAAATAAAATAAAATCCAAAATATTACATCACAGAAAGCCTAAAAATAGAGTAATGGTGACACAGTCTGTTCAATGAGCGTGAATTTTAAATGAAAGGTTAATTTTTTTGAATCAGTTACAGATTTTTATTTTAAATGGTTTTTAGATGTTTGAAAGATTTTCATAGAGATTCTGGGACATTGAAGTTGGGAAATTAACTTTCAGAACTATCAAGCTTTGTAATTTTTTTGACAACTATATTCAGGAAATTTGACAGATAATTTTTCCGGAAGTCTTGAAAAATCATAATTTTGAAATGTTAATTTTCATTTTTTTTAAATAAAATTTGACAGTTCAAATCTTTTAAAAGTTTCGGAAAGATGAGAAGCAATTTTCATTTTCCTGAAAATGAAACTTCAAACGTAACTACCTATTCGGAAGAATATTTTGTGAGCTTTTGAAAATAAAGCCGAAATCCTAATAAAAACAGCAGCTAATAATTTACATTTAAAAACTTTGACAGCTAATCTTATGTCAAACAATGACAGTACGTTAAAATTTCCGAAAAAAAAACAACTTGAAGATTCCGGAAAAAGATCACGTCATTCGACCTTTTCCCTCTGGAATAACTATGAAATTCATTTAAATAAAAGCCATTGAGAAAATTGAATCCCATTGAAATGCAAATTTTCTTAATTTTATAAATTCAATTTATTGTCTCCTATTTTTCGATCGATAAATTATATATAATTTTAAGTGAAAAAAAAAATGAAAAAGATGCGAAGGAGAAATTTTAATTATATATTTACTATTTACTGTAACTAGAGAGATGATAATAAAAATGCCAGATAAATGATTCAGCCAGACTTGAATGGGAATCTTTGGTGTATTGCTGACATGTTGTCCAGCGTCAAAGGGGCCTTCTACGGGGGTGGTGTCCATCCACCGAAAGCCTCTTCAAGATGTTTGGCCATTGCAAGGCAGAGACGATCTTGATGCGGTGCTGCAACCACTTGAACGCCCATGGGGAGGCCATCTGGGGAGAGTCCCGTAGGAACGTGCGTTGATGGCAAACCGAGGGCATTGAAGATGATCACATAGGCCAGAGAACTGAGATTCACGGCGTACTCGTAGTGCCGCCAAGCAGTTGTTGAGCATGTAGGGATCACGAGAACCCCATCAGTACCCAAAACATCAATCAGATGACTCTTAATTTGATCTCCTAGCATTCTGTAGCGAAGGTTGTCTCGTTCCCCGATAAATCCCTTCTGGTCGACAATTAGATTGAACACCAATGCGGCGAAGGTGAATTGAGATTTTCCAATCATAGACAATAGAAGTTCCCAGTAAATGCTCTTGCAGAAGTCAGGATTCAGTGGGTCTGATGTAACGTAAACAGCCGGAACATTTGTCAAGTGGGACAGGGAGATTTCAATTGCTTTCGTCAGGTCTAAGTTTAACTGAAAGGTGAAAAAAATTAATTTATTAAACATTAATTTATAAAGCGCGAAGGATTTCTAGGTGGACTTAAAAATTCAAATTCAGATTAATGTCTGGCCAGGAATTTAACAGAAAAATTATTTTCTGGCCAGAATCTTCAGGAACTTCAGAGAAAAGAATAATTCTCTTGCAAGAAATAGGAGTTTCAAAGAAAAAAATGATTTTCTGGCCAGATATTTCAGGAAATTGAAAAGAAAAATTGATTTTCTGGGCAGAAATTTCAAGAATTTAAGAAATAAAAAAAATCTGACAATAAATTCAAAGAATTTGAAAAATCAAATGATTTTCTAATCAAAACTTTCAAAAAAAATCGAGGCCTAAAACTTCAGGAATTTTCATTAAAAATTGTTTTTCAGGTCATAAATTTCAGAAATTTAAAAGAAAAATTAATTTTCGAGGCCTGAAACTTCGGGAATTGTCAATAAGAATGGTTTTTCAGGTCAAAAATTTCAGGAGTTTGAAAGAAAAACTGAATTATCTGGCCAGAATTTTCAAGAATTTCAAAGAAAAATTAATTTTCTCGCAAAAAATTATCGGGGTTTTAAAGAAAATTCAATTTTCCTCAGAAATTATAAGAAATTAAAAACAAAAAAAATGATTTTCAGAGGCCAGAAAACTCCAGGAGTTTGAATGAAAAAATGGAAAAAATTGATTTCCTATTTAGGAATCTCAAGAATTCTATATATAGGCATTTATCTTAATTTCTCTTTGGAAACCTTGACAAAGAATTTTGCGCTTATTCGCAAAATTTACGATATTTTTTATGTGATAATTTTATGATAATTTGTTGTCTGGCAGGCAATTTATACCTCATTTACGTGCTATTAAGTCACAATTAGAGGCTCCTTCTATTTTATTGATGCACTAAATATCGCGAGTTTTTCTTCAAATCTATGCAGTAATGTGGGTTTCAATGGGATTTTCCATATATTGCAAATTTGAACTTACAGGTGTTGTTCGACTTCCAATTTCCTCAAAATGATGCACAACTCTGCGGAAGTTGGTGCGTGTGTCCTCTGTTAGGGGTACAATGAGGGGTCCTTTGATTTCTTCAAAGTGAAAGACTTTGATGTCCTTCCATGAGATTGGTTCTAGGAGATTCAATTGGGCGGCATTTGGTCCAGCCATGATGTGCAGAAGAAGTGGGAGATCCTTGGCGTAGCGACACATGGGTCCAATGACTAGGTAGTCAGCTCCAATGGGATCTCGAGGGAAGGGTGCATGGCCGGCAATTGAAACCACGCGACGTGTGGGTTTGTGCCCGAAGACACCATTAAAGAGCGATGGTATCCTTATGGATCCTGCAATGTCTGATCCCACACCAAAAAGGGAAGCTCCCGATCCGAGAAGAGCTCCCTAAATTAATTGGAAAAAAAAATTAAATACTTTTTGTATTAGGCGCAGGATTAAGGGGTAGGGACTCACCTCTCCCCCAGATGATCCTCCTGAGCTCCTCTGTGCATTGTAGGGATTAAGGGTGCGTCCAGTGACATAGTTAAAAGATTCCCAGTTGAAGCAGAATTCCGGTGTGTTGGAGACGAGAAGTGGAATAGCTCCAGCATCCAGGAGACGTCCCACAACTTCTCCATTCTCCGTACTCCGATACTTTGCTCTTAGCAGGCTTCCCTGTGTGCAGAGGAAGTTCCTCAGGCGACAACTTTCCTTAACTGTAAATGGAACACCGAGGAGGGGATAGGTGAGCTTGAGCTCTTCCGCGGGAGTTTCTTGGCACATCTTGTCCGCCTTTTTTGCGAGGGTCAGTGCCTGCGGGAAGCCACTCTCGACGATGGCATTGATGAAGGGATTCACAGCACCTATTCGCTCAATATACGCCGCAACTGCATCCTCCGACTTGATCTAAAAGCATAGAAAATACCTTAATGAAGCCTTATTTGCCTAATCACTTTGAAGCTTTTACTAAAAAGCGCATCTCAGCGTGAATGCATCAATAATCTCTTATTTGCTTAAGCAATTCTCACACAAGTTATAAAAGTGGACTAGCAAAGTGAGTAAAGTTGTTTGCCTCGCGTGGACAAGCAAAAGCGCGGGGAATTTATGCAATTTCTCACTTTACAAGCGCCTCATACATCTGGCACAGCATCTCTTGTGGTGCGAGAGGCTGTGAGCAACATATGTGATGCGATCATGTCGACGATCACAAAAAAATCTCCATTGAATTACTTTTTTTTGCTTATTGAAAAATTCAAAACATTTTTTCCCTGCGATAACCCGGAACACTCAGGTTCACGTATGATTGTTCTGTGTGCTTATATAGCAATTAAATTGCGTTTCAACATTAACTATATATACGTAGGGAAGGTTGGGGCTAATTTATTCAAGTTGGGTAAAAAAATATTAAGATGGTTCTGAAGAAGAAGAATAAATTGAAGAAATAAAGCTTTTTTCGGAAAATTCACTGAGCTTTTCCGAGCTTTTTTCATAAATGTCCTAAATCTGTGTATAGTAAAAGTGGGGCTGAAGCAATCATTAATTTTTTGGTAAAGGAAATTTATTATTTCTCTTATTTATTTGAACATAAAATTTTGATTACAGTCATTACAGTCCAATTAAAATAATTTTCTTGCTTTTTTATTGCTTTTAAATAACTTTAGAATTTATTCAGAGAAAAAATGCTTCGTCTCAAAGTAAAACAAAAAAGTTTTGTCTATAAAAACATATAAGAATCCACCTGAATGATACACACACTTAAAAAAGAACTCCATGAATTTTTATTTATTTTTATTAAGCAAAAATATATTTTCAAAGTGTATTTTGTTAAGAAATGTAAAACGAAAACTCTTTTGTAAAAAACGGCTTTTAATTTCACTATTAATTACGTCTTACGTGTGAGACGTAAAATAACAAATTTTATGTATTCTATTGGTTTTTAACGTATTAAGTTTATGATTCTTTAATATTTTAATAAATTATATTTTTAGTTAATGATTCATTAAGTCTTTTCTTAATTTTTTGGAATAAAAATCATTCAAAACTCTAACAGCTCTAACATGATTAAGCGGTCAGGCTTCATAATTTTAACAGGCAAAGCAAGTTCTTAAAAGAATCAATTTTAGAAGGCTAATAATGACATTGATAAATTTGGAATAAATTTGCAAAATTTAAATAATCACGAATGTTCCAAGAAACCCCACCTCCCCTACACATAGAAAGATAGTGTATGATTTAATTCAGTTGCTTAGATAAGCTCTATATCGTTAGATCACATTGAATTTCAAGTGGAATTACGTAAAAATGTAGATAAATGGAAGTTGTAGATAATTCTCACGATTGGGTAGAAAAACACAAATAAATTCACTGACCGATCGAGAAGAGATCAATTTAGTTCAGGAAGGTGTTTGAATATATATTGGTTCATTATTCAAATATTGCGTCGTTGCCAAATATATGTTCAAAAGTGAAAGCCCCCAAAGAACTTTATGTGGGTGGGTATGCTCACCTCTTGCGATCGAATTTTATCCGCAAGATCAATTGCAGGGATTTCGAGTAATTTATTTGAAAACTTTGGGAGCCTGTTTTTGGCATTGCGCGAATAGAATAGCCCAACATAGATTCGGTAGAATGGATCACTGATATAGTAGCAGGTTTTTAGGATGATGAGAAGTAATTTAAGAATATATTCCTTCATGATTTCCACGAAAACTATTTGTTGGTTTTCAGAGGAACTTTTCACAACACTTTTCCCATTTGCCGAGAGAGAAGAAATTAAACACTGATTTGCTGTTTTCTCTTCACTCTAAAATCACAGAGATGTTGTATCAGGAAAAAAACCACTCCGGACAATTAGCTGATAGAGCACCGATTGTAGCGGCTGCTGATGATCAACTGTCTGCCTCCACAGGCATTCTCCGACTATTTGCATTGTGGAATGTGAACAAGGCAGTAGTATTGAGTCTCACACTTGGGCATTATTTTTTTCTTCTCTTGCGCATTGCGATTAATTATCGGCTTTTTTCACTTTATTGTGGTTGGTTTTTCGGGTGACAACTTCACACAATTATGCGTTTTTGTGAAGATTCACAAAAGGAGACAAATTGCGCTTCTTTTAGATGATCACACAAAACACTTTAGCACATCATTAAGTTTTGGAGATGATAAATCGAGATTTTATTGCAGTTTCTGTGAAGAAAAATTTTAAAAAGGGTTACTTTAAAATAAACTTTTTTCTTAAACTTCATTATCTGGTTTTCATCTGAGATTGTTCAATTTAATTTAATTTTTTTTGTAAATTAAATTTTCTTCAATTAAATTACTCAATTAATGTTCTTTTTTGTTAATCGATTCAAGAGTCAAAAACCCAATAAACCTCCTCGAGACTTAAGTCCCCTAATCTGCTAAATGCTTTTCAAATTAAGCACAAAGATCTTTGCAAAATGCATTTTGTTTTATTCATGTAGCCTCTATTTTTTTTATTATGGGAAAACTGATTAGATTTTCACAGAAACACCTTCACATAATGCTCACAGAATCACATCAATCACATAAAACGTTCATTGTGGTTTTGCTTACGTCTAATTCCAGGTTTTAATATCAAAACATCAAAGAAAAACCTCATCTTAATCGTTTTTTTTTAGTATATCGATAAGAAAAATTTAAAGTGGCAAACCAAATAGCTAATTAATGTTGATGTGTGAGGAAAACCATTAGATCATAATGCTGAAAAATCAGCAAATAATGCTAACAAATATTTTTTTACGATGAGCTTTTATTGCGGAGTGAAAAAACTACAGAGAATAAATATTTGGCAAAAGCTCATTCATCCAAAGAATCTTCCACATAATCATTAAAGGTAATGTCAAATACTACATAAGGAGGAAATTTTAATTACCTGCTCATTTATCTACAAAAGCACGTGGTTATTTTTCAAGCAAATTAATTTAAAGGGGTGTTTAAATGCACTTTTTTGTGCTCCAACACTGAATTGTTCCATAAATTAATCAGAATATATTCATAAGTTTATGATCAATAAGAAATAACCTTATTATGCTCTGATTGAAGGCAATCTCTCGGTAATTCAATGCAAATCGCGATATATTTCCGCAAGCCCTGAAGTTGAAGTAATAAAATCAAAATTAATTGCCATTCTGCTTCTACTGTAGTAAACCGCAAGAAGCAAGAAATAGTTAATAATGCAAAATAAGCATGTTGGCATAAATATAATTTGCTGATAAATATCTGTTGGAGTCATCCAATTAACCTAAAATTCTTTACCCAATAAATAAGTTCTAATATACAATGTTCTTAAGCTGTTTTCTAATATTTATTGATTTTGTGTCAGATTATATAGTTTTATAGAACCAAATTTACTTCAATTAATTCAATATTGGAATGTAATTTCTGAATAAAAATGAATAATTTCTCCTTGAGATGGAGCTAAAAAGGATTTAAGAAAACCTTTAAGAGCTTTTTTACTTAAAAAGTTTCAAACGGTCTACCTTAGTCATTCAACCAGGCGTCTCCATCTCATCACGAAATGAATATAAAGCTTACAGTGGAGGCGCCGAGTAATTTAAAGTATTGTTACTGAATTAAAAATCAATTATTCTTTTTCAAAATCATAAACTATTTCACCCTAGACTTCCCTACAAAATTTTATTCTAAATAGAATCTTGTGCTATCAGTTGCGGCTTTGAAGATATTTTAATTTAACTTTATATCTATTTTAAACAATTCTTTCATTTTATTATATTTTCTTTAAAGCGAAAAGAAGTAAATTTGCATTTGATATGGAAATTTTATAAATTGATTGGAAATCAGAAAAAAAAGAATCAGAGCTAAAAATATCTCTTCAATAGCAATATATAATACTTCACAGAAGACTGCGAGAAGAATTATATATACATACGTAAATTACATAAAATAGCATTGCAATTGTACGTATATTTACTTTATAAAATGCAGATTTTTCTTCATTACTACCGCTTTATAATTCCTTTAATAGAGATCACGATGCCACACACAATGCTGACGTTTTTAATAAACATGCGTGCTAATGTTGGCAGAAATTAATCACAGTGCTTGGTAATTGTGTAATTAATATAGATAATTTAACTTGCAATTCGTGTGAAATTTTCTCACGTCACTGCACGCCCTTTTTCGCACTCGGAGGTTTTATTTTCTTTGCTCTCAGGAAAAATGGGTGGAAGTGTATGTTGACAAGCTCCAATCATGAACTGTTGTCTTAGACATGCAACGCTCTGACCTTGTCCACAACGCTTTATTCTCATTTACATAATCATTTCTACACATCTTTGTACAACAAGCAAGAGACTTTGCAGCATACTTGATCACTTTGCTGATCATTGATCACTTTCACCTTCACTCTAATTTACACACTTTGATCACTTCGGTGGTTTCCATCCACCAAAAGCTCGCTCTAAATGATGCGCAACAGAGAAGCAGAGGCGATCTTGGTACGGTCCTGCTACCACCTGAATCCCAACCGGAAGTCCATCAGCTGTAAAGGCAATAGGGATGCTCGTTGCTGGGAACCCTAGCATATTTATGAGGAATGTGTAGGACATTCCATACCACATGGTGTAGTACTCATGATGCCTCAATGCGGGTTTCGGTGTGACGGGAAAGATGAAGACTCCATTGGTGCTTAACTTGCTGACCAAATCAGTTCTTAGTTGTTCGAATTTCTTCAAATATTTCGGATTGTTGCGCCTAAAGATGAAGCTCGTGGCCATTCTTACGAGAAACATCAAGTACATTGAGGCAAATGTAAACCTCGAACAACCAAAAGGTGCTTTAAGCATCTCCCAGATTAAGTAGGGAGTTTTCTGGATTCCCGTGGGATCTTCCATTAAGTTGGGAATATCCCTGAGACCGGCACTCCCGGCTATTACATACTCAGGAGCATCACTCATGTCCACATCGAGCTGAAAAATAAAAAAAAAATTAGATCGCATTCAAACTTGATCTAGGATAGATCTCTAGTTCTTACAGGCATTGGTTTCATCCCAAAATCACTAAAATGTTGGATTACTTCATCAAAAGTTCGACTAAAGTCCCTCGTGGGAGGTATTGTGAAGAATGAGCTCCCCACGGCCTTCTTGTAGAATATCTTTATCTGTTCAATAGGCACCGGATCGTCTAACTTCAGGTGAATAGCTTTCGATCCTGCCATGATTTTCATCAGCAGCGGAAGATCCTTTGCATATCGGCACATAGGGCCGACTGATGTATATTCATTCCCACTGGTTTTGCTTAAATCTGGAAGTGTTCCTTCGAGAGGGATCACTCCTGGTGTTGGTTTGTGTCCGAATACTCCGTTGTACATGGCTGGGCAGCGTATGGAGCCAGCTGTGTCGGCTGCAATACCAAATAGTGAGGCTCCTGCTCCTAAAAGAGCTCCCTGTGTTGTTGAAAAAAATTAAATTATAAAACTCATTGAAAGATTATAGAATCAGTTTAGCGAACTAGTTTAGTAGATTTCCGCCATGTTGGTTAGTTAGCGGTGGACGCTGCATAAAATCTGTCTGTTAAAGCAAATAATCTGACCTAATTCTAATTGAATAACTGTTTTTGTGACATATTTTACATAAGTTCTCTTTTACAATGAGAAAAATTGAAGAAAATTCACAGAAGATCTTTTCAAGATGGCCGACAGACGCCCTATCGTTTTAGTGGGATTATAATTCTTCAGAAATGCTTTTTTAGTCCAATTATGATTTAACTTGACAATAATTTAATCATCTAACAAAACCAATTTTTTCTATAAAGTAAAACTTACTCATAATACAAATATCCGCCATTTTGAAATAACACTGTGACAGTCATTTTGAATATTTTCACATTTCTTTTAATGATGAAGAATTTCATGCAAAATTAAATTTTATAATTTGTTTTTACGTAAAAAAAGGCTTTAAAAAAAACTAAAAATATTCCCCATAAGAAACCTTTGAGAAAGCTTTCAATCTTGAGAATTGTGGAGAACAATATTTATGGCATGGCTCTGTCAAGTGTGTTGAACGCAGTTTCATTGGGAAAACCTCAACGAACCTTTCGGTAAACCGCCACCAATTTAGTTAAATTAATCTCTCACTTCTCCGCCTGAAGATCCCCCAGGAGTCCTTCGCTGATCGTAAGGATTCAGCGTGCGTCCAGTTATGAAATTATTAGTTTCCCAACTGTAGCAAAATTCAGGAGCATTCGAAACCAAGAGTGGGATTGCTCCTGCATTGAGGATCACCTGAACTGCTTCACTGTTCTCTTCAGATCGAAAATCTTTCCTCCAAAAATTTCCCATTGTCAGAGGAAAACCTAAAAGGATTATTCATTAAAAAAGGTTTTTTTGGGAGGATTTTTTTGTTGAATCTACCAGCTGCTTTGAGGCATTCTTTGATGGTTACTGGAACTCCCAGGAGTGGGTACTTCTCAGCTAAGACTGCTTCATCCATTTCTGAACATCTCTTGTCCGCGATCTTGGCCATTTCCACGGCACGATCAAATCCATTTTCCACAATTGCATTGATTAGGGGATTAACGGCCTCAAGTCGATTGATGTAGGCTTTAACCACTGCTTCGGATTTCACCTGAAAGAATTTCCCGAGTTAGTTCACATGTAAGCTTCTCTAAAGAAAACTCTCTCACTTCGCCACGTCGAATTTTCCCCGCAAGATCAGTCACAGGAATTGTGAGAAGATCACTATTTGCAAATGATGGTAGAGATTTTTTTGGAGTGAAAATTGCTCCATAAATCACGAGGAAAGGGTAGACGAGGATTCCCGTGAACTTCATCCACAGGATGCAGAATCGCAGGAAAATATTCATTTTAAGAGTGAAAACACCTCAGAGATCGTATGCAAACTGAGATACGGAGAAAACTCCAAGTTCTAGCGAGATTATGGAAATTTTCTGTCGGCGCGAGATCGGCTGTAATGATTGTGTGACGTTCTGAACACCACTTGGTTTGAGAGTCAAGTGCAGCTTTTTCCCTCACTCTCTCACAGTTTTTCTGTACTACTTTTCCCAAAGCGTGTGTGTGGGGAGAAGAAAAGTGTCTCGTGTCTTACCGATCATTTAGTTCTTCACCTTGGGAGTTGGAAAAGCGTAAAAAGCTCATGGAGTGTAGCTTGACCAAAACAGAGCTTCACCATGAACTCTCTGCGGGTGCTGTTAAAAGCTTCGACAGAACTATAAAACTTCCTCGCATTTGTCTACATACTTAAAGATGTTTTAAAAGAAAATAAAAACTAATTAAAGCTTATGATCTTGAGATCGAGATAAAAAACATCTTCAAGTGTCCGGTTATAAACTTATGTAACTATCTAAATAATTAACCAGCAAACTAACTAACTAAATCGCAATTTTAGTAGAGTTCTAGAGTTGAAAATGAATAGAAAATTAATGTATTATTAAATTCTGTGGAATAGTTTTGAATTTTTCATGTTTTGAGGATCGTTTTTCTATTTTCTTGTGATCAGCAAAAAGGTTTAAAGTTCTGTAGAATTTTTTCTAGTTTCTCCACATAAGTATAAGTACATTAGCTTTTATTTAATTTATTATTTATTTTCTCCAATTTTATACAATTTTCTTTATTTTTCTTAGGTATTTACAAAACAAAATGGCGGACTAACATGGCTGCTAAAAGAAGAACTTTAGCGTTGATTTTGGTTTTAGGAATTCTTGGAATTCTTTTGCAAACTTTCTCCTTTTAAGGATCTTATGATTAGATCCTTAAGCATTCAGATCCTTGACTATTGTTGATCCGTCTTTTCTAGACTTTCCTTAGATTTTTTATTAGTCTAGTCAGTCGTTCGAATCAAATTCTACGCTAAGCTTCATTTGCCTAGAGAATCCGTAGTTGTTGCGCTTGGTTTCTTTATCTTAGCAGCTGCATTCTCAATCGGATGTTGAGCTCTCTGATGAGCTTGTTTCGTAGAACATGCATAGAACTTCATGTCGCAGTAGGAGCACTGATACGGTGGGATGTTGGAATGTTTTGCTGAATGATCAACAAGTTGGCTTTTTCTCAGGAAGGATTTCTCACAAAGCCCACAGGGATAAGTTTTCTTCTCTGTGTCCTCATGGATGTTCTTGATGTGCCTCTTTAGGGCTGGTTCGTTGCTCAGTTCCTTCCCACACTGCCCACACGTGACGGGATCCATCTGGCACCGTTTTAGGTGATGGTAGATGTTCTTCTTTGAGTAGGAATTCCCACAACGATCACAACTGACTTTGGGGATTTTTTTGAGATGGGTTGTCTTTACGTGCCACTCAACGTCGGATTTGGTGCCGAAGCCCTTTCCGCAGATATCACAGATGCTGCTCTTGGCCTTCTCATGCAACCGAATACGATGATACTTCAGCTCAGACGGCGTTAGGAATCTCCTTGAACATTCCGTGCATCTGTGGAGCTTCTCTTCATCAGGAGCGTGCTTCCGACGATGCACGTAGAGTGCCCTAGAGCTGGGGAATGCCTGAGAGCATACTTCACAGATGTAGGAAAATGTTTTGGGATCCTTTGAGCAGGTTCTCATGTGCCGGCGCATTGCTTTGAGATTGCTCAGGATTCTTGAGCATTTTGAGCATTTGAAGGCTTCCGGATCAGCGTGGAGCTTTAGATGACTCGCCAGGCGACCGAGGGATGTGAATTTCTTAAAGCAGCAAATCATGTAGCCCTTAACACCGTGGCTGATTAGAAAATGATTCCTCAGTCTGCGGTAGCTCTTGGCGTCGTGTGAGCAAATGTCGCATTTGAAGCCCAAGCAATTCCTGACCAGCTCATCTCGCACCATTGCTATTGTCATCTCTGAAAAGACAGAAATCTGTTAGATTTTGCAATTTTTGGAGCTTTAAAGCTTTACTTTTTGCTTCCTCTTTGTGTTCTCTTCTCGTCCAGGATCTCTTCGGATGAGTTTTTTCCCTCCGGGAAGATCTCTCTGATTTCACAGCCTTTCTTGATGCTTCGGTAGCTTCTTTGGTTGTAGGATTTATTAATTCTTCTCCCATAGAACAGACCACATTGTCATTATTTGGTATTTCAGGCTCATCTTCGAAAACTTCCTGTTTTATCTCAATCGGAAGTTCCTCCGTGTAGATGACTTCCTTCTTGACATCCTGAAACTTTTCTCCAAATATTTCAAGAAGTTTCTCCTCTCCTTCCTTTATCTTCCGGAAGAAGTTGATGCATTCCTCGGATTTTTCTCTACAGTAGGCACAGATTCCCTTTGGCCAGGAATCCTCATCGCAGATCTGCAAGGAGTTCGAAAAAAATTAAAGATTGAGAACTTAATTTTTATTCTTTAAAAATTACCTCGAGATTAAAGATTGTGTTGAGATTCTTGAGAACTTCTGGATAAATCTCAGATTTTTGTGGAATATCCTTCACGCACAATCTGCAACAGGAATCCTTCTGGATTTCCTGGACACTCATTCTTGCCTCTCAAAGTAATTTTTGAAACTTCTCAGACACTATATGATGAACCTTTCGACCGTTTGAGTAATTTTTTGTGCTCTGATATGCGCTGCAAGTTGATTTATAAGTTTTTTTTATTCTATTTTTAAATTAATTTAAAAAGAAATAAATCTTAAAACTTTAGGAATTAAGTTTTTGACTTATTGTTTTCCGTTGATTTCATTTGTAACTGCTTCTACACATTTAAATTGCTATACGCCGCCATTTTGATTTTTTTTTTAAAATTCTTATATTTATTTTTGTTTTAGATTTTTTTTTATAAAGATTTATTACAAGATCTGACGATTTGATTTAAATATTTAAAATGTTTTATTATTTTTATTAAATTGGGGCTCTAAATATAGCTCATATAAAGTTTGAATCAAATCTGTTTTCCATTGTATTTTATTGGTATACCAGCTCAACAAAACAGAGGCGTATTTAGGGAAAAAAAATTTTATTCAATTTCAACGTCTTTTTATAAAAATAATTTTATTAAACAATTTTTTTTATATAAAAATTGAAAAGAAAATTCATAGAAAATGAAGGAAAATCAAATCCATCAAATCATTCCGTGTTGAGGACTGGTAGCCAAATGTAGTAGATGCTGCTCTTCTTCCGGACATCCTGGAGGATTTTGATGTGTCTCAGCATCTGAATGCGACTGCTGGTACGCTTATCGAGCATTGAACCCAGGTAGCGTGAGATGTCACCCTGTGTGATGAACTTCCTATTGGGGAAATCCTTTTCCTGCTCGTAGAAGAGATCAAAGAGATTTCTCTCACGTATTGGGATGCTGTTGCGATCTCTGCACATCATTGAGTACTTTTCGCAGAAGCATGGACCTATGACGCCATCCAGGAAATTCTGAAGATCCTCCTTTGTATCCCGGCCCCGCATGTATTTTGGGATGGAATCAAAGTGCCTAGGGGCGAGACAGAAGTCAAATTCTTGTGGATTTATGGAGGATCGTGTGACAAAGGGAGATTTTGCTCTCATTCCGGAACGCATAACAGATGAGGGAGTTTTAGAAACACTCGATGGCAGCCGGCGAATTTGATACGATCCGGGAGTTTCGAAGTTCCTCTCCCGTAGCACTGACGTAGGAGTTACCATGCCCGGAGCTGTGGGTTGAGCTGGTTGATCTTTTGGAAGTTCCTCAATTAGCTCCAAAGCCCTCAGCATAAATTGCTTGTAGCGTCGGATATTCTCCTCTTCCTGCTGTATCTTTGCCTTCAATTCTGGCCACTCATTGAGGTGCTGTTGGCATTCCTGGAGCTGTTCTTGGACATTCTTCAGCGTTTCCTGGAGCGTCTTGCAATCCTGCGTGTGATCTCCCTTACTTATGCAGATGCTGTAGTGAATCTTGATGTTCTCAATCTTCTCAAAGAGAGTCTTCAGTTGCTTCCCGAAGTCCATGGTTTTTTGGATGTTCTCAAATGTTACAAAAAACAAACCTCAATAGTTTGTGGCGCGGAAATCTCAAAAACTGGAGGAATGCTTTCAAAAGTCAGCTGTTAGGAATGGATGTCATACGAGTAATGAATTCGTGCGGGCTTTGGTATTGAATTTTTGTCCAGCTGGGCTTCTTTGCTTCCAATCTCTTGGCTTTCCAATGAATTTTTAAATTCAAACGCTATTGTAACGAACATTTTCCAACGTCCTCCAATATAATGTTTTTAAAAAAAAATTCTTTATTCTAAAAATTTCTTGAATTTCCCCATTCTCTCAGTTTTTCTCTCAACATTTTGTTAATTTAATTTAATTTTGTAGTTATAAATTCATTTATTCAAGGTACTGAAGTGAGAAGAAATTCCTCAATTAGATCACAGGTTATGGGATGACGAGATTCGATGCCCAATCCTTAAGCCACTGGGCACTGACGCTCTGTGTCATGGTGGTCAGGAGCGCCAGAAGGGATCTCTTGGGAGGTCTGCAGTGTTTCCTCCCTTTTTCCTGGCAGCAAACATTGGGGAAGCAATCTAGGGTGTTGTTGCACGGCTTGGGGTAGAGATCGTAGAGGGGTGATGGTGGTGGTGTGCACTGAATGTACCCAGACATGGCTTCCAAGGCTGAAAAGAGGAAGATTTCTCAGAAATTCGATTACTTTTAGCGGAGCTTTCAAGAGCTTACGATTGGCTAGGGAACGTGCAAAGGGAATATTGGATTTCTGAAGCTCCACAGCGGCATTCCTGCAGTACTTCTTCTGACCATCAGGGCAGCAAACTCTGGGCCAGCAATCGGCATCTGTATCGCATGTCTGGACGTTCCAGAAGAGTTCAGCAAGTGGTGTTGTTGGGCACTTTTGCTGAATAATGCCCAGAATAGCTGAAAAGGATTCAATTTAATTATTTTTTCAATTCTCTTTGGTTCTCTCTGAGGATCTTGGAAAGTTGAGTAAAATGGGGGCAAACTCACGCTCATGTGGGGGCTCAACAATGGGTTTTGGGACTCCTTGAATGCATCGCCGGTACGTGTTGACTTTGCAGCAAACATGCTTCTTTCCCATGATGAGGCAGGATTTGTTGTTGGTGCACGGCAAAGCGAACCATCCCACGTGCTTCTCAGGATTCTTCGGACAGATCAGTTCAGCCTTTTCCGCTGCTTTCCGAATTTGCTCCTTCTTTGTGACTTTTTTAGGCTTCGGCGTGGGAGGAGCTTTCGTGGCCACTGTGCTCACTGCAAGGACACTCGCGCTGGATTTTGTGTCCTTCTTCGTATTCTTCACCGCTCTTCTACCTCCTAAATGAGGAACGAGGTCAGAAATCAATGTGGTGGTGTGCAAGAAAAATGCCACCAATCTGTGGGTCAATCTCGCATGGACTAAAAAGCACGCGGCGCGGCTTTTGCAATCCATCCAAAACACCTGAGAGAGCGACGATTAGATAATAATGCCGAAAAGCCGAGTCCATTGATGGGTGATTGATTGGCGGGGTAATCTGGGCATTTTTTGGGAAAGAGTCAGAGGTTTGCTGGAGAAATCTTTCGCGCGCGAAATGTGAGACGCTGAGCATTTCATGCCAATTGCAAGATCTAACTTTCTGTAACTCTCATTACATATTCGCAGCTGTATTAGCGATAGAATAGCGCGGAATGGCGCCTATTTTGGGTTGAGATTAAATCATGCGGTGGCATTTAAATCTTTCGTTTGCAGAGATTGAATTATTTGGATTAGAAAATGGAAATTTTGGGGGGAGATTAGCATGAAAAAAAAATCAGAGAGATTGATTTTCTCAACAGTTCCAAGATCCTCGTGAGAATATTTTCAAGAGGATGATTTCTAATGTTAAAATTTATAATTATTCACAGTTTTATTTTATAATAGTTGTAGGATTTATTTCAAGCCCTTGTAGCTGAGCTTTCTTTTTCTTTTTTTTTTTAATTCGAATTCTAAACTAAGGAGACCTAAAACATGTTTAGTAGACGTTTATTTTTTAACGTATGACGTTCTTTTTTTTCATATATTTTGACATTTCTTCTAAATGTTTGACGACTCTTTTTTAACATTTTGACATTTCTCTTCTAACGTTTAATGTTTCTTTTCAAACGTTTGATATTTTTTTCAATAGTTTAAGGGTTTTTTTTTAACGTTTAACATTTTAATTGTTTGAAAATCCACTCTAGTTTGTAAATATGTTCAAATTTCACTAAAATAGGACGCAGAGATGGAACCCGTAATAAAAAAAAAAGAACGCAGAGAGTCTCATGTTCTTGTAAAGCAAATGTGAGTAGACTCCTCTTAATTATGAATATTTATTTTAACATTTTAAATATTTATTAAATCAAACAAAATGCTCTAAATTGATTAATTGGATTGATTCTATTCACTCCCAATTTTATTCTTCATAAAATTTGTTATAATTTCCTTATTATAATTACTGTATCCTCAAACCTTGAAAGATACGATGGGGAAATTATTAACTTACGTCCGGCGCGCAAGGATCAAAAATTTGACGGGATCTTGCGGGCCGGGTATCTTTCCCTGTCCTCTGGGGGCTGGAAATTGGCGCTGTCCTCACTCACGCAGCAATATTCCGCCTCTCACGGCAATAGAAACGCACTTTTACTTTGCACGAACAATTTAATAAATAATTTTGAACATAAAAGCTCCACAATTGACTTCACTGGAGCAAAGGACGAGGAAGAGTGAAAATTATTAATACAAATTGCATTCTCTAGCCCTAATTTTTTTGACATAAATTGAATGGTGGGGGTTTGTTTACAAATTTTATGGCATGCTAGAGTTGAATAAAAATAGATTAAAGATAATTTCGAAAATGTTTTTGATTTTGATATTTTTCACAAAATAATTTAATTAATCTTCACGCTCACACGTGAACATTCTCCTCGGGCTGAACTGCATTCACATGAGTTCAGGGGACAAAAGAAACAACTAGAATTCATTTAACATTGGCAAACATAATAATATAAAGATTCAACACTTGTATGGAGCATCGCTCCCCGGGATGCGAAATACAACAAAGAAACCCTGACATAATATTCTAGCCTATCAATCTATGTACTTAAGATAATCTTCGAGTTTTGGTGGGTCAGGGGGTCGTGAGGGATTTCTATTGAGAGAAGAAACAATGGAAGTCGGAGGAGAATAAAGCTGCATCAATCCTACGTTGGCTGTAGCCTTGCTGGGTTCACGAGAGATTGCCTGAGAGTTCACTGACGACTTCCCTTGAGATGACATCCCGCGTTGCATGCCTTGGCGATCACGCTCTATATCCCACACCTCCTTCACCTGTATCTGATTCCTCCCATAGCGCTTGGGACTTTCCATTGGAATGAAGTTTCCCATCTCAATGGGATCAAATAATTCGGACTCACCGAGTTCCATGGGATTTGTTGTTGGATGATTCCCTCCGAAATGCATTGAATTTTGCCACGACTTCTGGTTGGGATAGGCTGCCGTGTGTTGATCCTCTTTCTTTCGCGACTGGCCACCGAAAGAAGGGACAACAATGTGGTGATTGGCTTGTAGAGTTGGTGGAGGAGCGTCGTGTTCTCCCACAACGACGTATCCGTAGATAGTTTCTTGGAGCTGAGGTAGGCCTGGTCCTAAGATAATCTTTCCTGACAGAAAGCTGTCCCAGAAGGCTTTCCCACCAACTAATAAATCCACTGGCCTTTGAATATCCCATTGGGGATCTGCAAGTTGGACATCCGGAGGAATTGGGATAAAGTTTGAGTCCACAACCCAATTTGGAACATTTTGAGAGATTTCAGGCATCACAAAGCAATCCAGGCTGAGTGCTTGTCCGGTGGTCCTGGAATATATGGTGGACGTCACCCGGAAACTCACTCGATTCTTCTGACTACCAATTCCGAGCACTGTGATGTCTGTCGGGATCTTGGGTATCTTCAATTTCTGGCAAAGACTTACAGTCATAACATTCAACTGGGCTCCCGAATCCAGCATTATCCTGCACGGGACTCTTGTTCCATCCACCGTGAGAATATCAACTACCGCTGTCGGCAAGAAAACCTTCGGTGTGGACTGTAATGACATCGAATTTGCGGCAGCGGTACAAGCAATAGGCGGTTGAGGGCCAGTAGCATTGGTGGAGTTTTCCTGAACTGTGGATGTGGGCGTAGAATTGGTCGGAGACGATGTAGAAGGAGCCGTCGGGTTGGCAGATAACTCGTTCGCGAACCATTCATGGAGGAGGATGTTGTGTCGCGCCTGGCATCGTCTGCACTTGTGGAAGGTACAGGTAATGGTGAGGTGGGGAGATAGGCAATTTCGACACAAATTCAATTTCTTCACAGTTTCGAATCTCTCCGAGGGAGGCATGGCCAGAAAAGTGGGACATTTATAGAGCGGGTGAAAGGATTCATTGCAACATAGGCACTTGGAGGCATCCGCTGTGTTGTGGAAAGCAGTGGGAGAAAATTTATTCTTTGGGCTTGAGTTGCTATAATTTGGTTTCGAAGACTGCTGCCGTGGCGCATTTGGGACATCCGAAGGCAATGCAGAAGCATTTGCAGCATCGACGCATCGTTGGTTGAGAAAAGTCTTGAATCTTTCCAGTGTGGGTGCACCCTTTCCACATTCTCTACCCCAGAGAACCCTTGACTCAGAATCTAACTTGTCCAGTGTATATTGCACGAGCCAGGGATCGCGCCCAGAAATTTGCATCGCATCCAGAGCAAAAACAGATTCCGAGAATATGTTGCATATGCGCTGGATTGAGGATGGGTCTGATGAAGTGGCAGGGGGCATAGCATAGAAAGACCGAATATGCTCCGCAACTATCTCATTCTTTCTCTCAAAACGATCAACAAGCAGCGCCCAAGCTACTCTAAAGTTTGTTTCGGTGGTGGGCAAATGCTTTATTGTGGACGCGGCGTCTTCAGTAAGGGATGATTTTAAGTACTCAAGCTTTTGCACAGCGGAGAGAGTGGGATGGTTTATTACACTTGACTTAAACCGATCTTTGAACGAGAGCCATTCCGAATATTTGCCGGAAAATGTGGGCAAATTAATGTGAGGGAGTGATACATTGGTACTTGCGGTTGGTTTGAAAGCAGCCATCAATTCCTTATTCTGCTGGATGAGCGCCCTCACAAGTTCGCTGAGATCTGTGGCATTCGTGGGAGCTGGAGGAAGGGTGGTCATCATCTGCTTGATCTTCTTCGTGAGTGATTGACATCCCTGAAGAAATGCATCTTTGTCTTGGATCTCCAATTGCCTGTCATTCTCACGAGTTGCGCCGATGATCTTATCCTGAACCACCACATATTGCCCGGCCAAGGTCTCCACCAAATCCAATTGAGTTTTCAGCGATTGTTGGTTCAGGAAAGTGAGATCAGTGTCCGTTAGCGTAGTCACATACGCCTCAACTTTGTTCAGGGCAGCGACGATATTTGACCTCAATGTGGTGCTCATCTTGTTGGGGTTACAAGTACCGCAAGTCCTCTAAGTGGCTGATCCAAGGGCAGTCCAATAGCGGATCGAAGTTGACCAAAAATGTATCCTCAAACCTTGAAAGATACGATGGGGAAATTATTAACTTACGTCCGGCGCGCAAGGATCAAAAATGTATCCTCAAACCTTGAAAGATACGATGGGGAAATTATTAACTTACGTCCGGCGCGCAAGGATCAAAAATTTGACGGGATCTTGCGGGCCGGGTATCTTTCCCTGTCCTCTGGGGGCTGGAAATTGGCGCTGTCCTCACTCACGCAGCAATATTCCGCCTCTCACGGCAATAGAAACGCACTTTTACTTTGCACGAACAATTTAATAAATAATTTTGAACATAAAAGCTCCACAATTGACTTCACTGGAGCAAAGGACGAGGAAGAGTGAAAATTATTAATACAAATTGCATTCTCTAGCCCTAATTTTTTTGACATAAATTGAATGGTGGGGGTTTGTTTACAAATTTTATGGCATGCTAGAGTTGAATAAAAATAGATTAAAGATAATTTCGAAAATGTTTTTGATTTTGATATTTTTCACAAAATAATTTAATTAATCTTCACGCTCACACGTGAACAATTACAAAATCATAATAATTTGAATTTTATTGAGAAATTCGAGAAATCGTCTTATCAAATATTTAATTTACCTAATTAAATATCAATGTTTTCTCATGCACTCCATTACCCCCTATGTAGGCTCTATGTTTACACACAGACCTTTACTAATCAAACATTGCTTTCGATGTCTTTTTGCTCCACAATCTTTCACTAAAATTAAATTAAGATAATTGAACTGTCTCATTAATCACTCAATTTATAAAATTACTCTTCCCACGGCAAAAAAAGTAGTTTTAAACTCATTTGCGAAATGCACACGCGTGAAGAAACCACACCGACGTATTGCCTCAAAGATCGCCTTTTGAATCTTTCGTTTTTTGCAGAAAGAAGTTTGGGAAAGACTTTTTTATTGCAATTTCGAAAAGATAATAAATTTTCGGGCATTTTTGGGGCATTCTCATTGCCAGAGAATTTTTTGGGAGCGTGTGGGAGTTATAAATTATTGGGAAATTTTATAATTCTCGCCGCTTAAGCAATTTCCTTCATTTTCTGACTTCCTCTGGAATAGAATTCTTTACTTTTCATTGTGGAATTTTTATGATTTTCTGGAATTTTCCAGAGAATTTTCTAATAATGCTGAGAAAGGTTTTTTGGTATTATTTTTAGTGGAAGAATTTCGTCAAAAAAATTGCGCTATAATCCTCAAAAATGTGGTTGGAATGAAAAGAAAGGAAAAATATTGTAAAGCAACTCAATTAGTCTTAATTAGCGCGATTAAAGGTCTTTAATTCTGTCACAATAGGTGTGGTGTAGCCCCCACGTTTTTCTTCACAGAGATGCAGTCGTAGCCAAAGAGCAATGCAAAGTAGCTTGAAGGCGCGTTTTTTGGGTCAAGAAGGGTCATTGTCGCGCAACAGGTGGGAAAATGTCTAAGAAGTCAATTCACATTAAATGCAATTTTCTTCATTTTCGCCGCATGAGGAATTTTAATGATCAATCTTGGTGTGGTATACAGACGTGGTTGTGGGGAGCACCGGTGGTCCACATTTGTGCACGATTACTTTTCACACAGCTGGGAGGAGGTCAAATGAGAGTGAGAGTCCACCCACGCGGTTGAAAGTGAAATTTCACGTGGATTTTGCGCGGGAAAATTCACTGATCGACTGCACGCGGAAAGTGGATCAAGATCATTGTGAATTTCTTGAATAAATCTCCATTTACAATGTGGCGCCTTTAATTCACGCGCCTCCCACCTTGGGTGGCAAAAGTGAGGCACTGAAACACCGCAACGAGGTGCTTGTGCAGAAGACAAAACGCCAATTTAATTTTGAAGCACTTTCCCGTGCGCACACACCTAAGCACCGCGATTGCGCAAGCGGCCTGATCTCTAATCTTCTCATAGCGGCTTCCCCGCCAAGCAGATCACCTCGCGTCTTATAAGTGCGCGGAACAGCAATATACTTCCGGGAAATTTTGCTTCATTGAACATTTTCCCCGCCCATTTGGTGCACCCCTTAAAAACTCACCCTGATGATCCTTTTCAGGCGCCACTGTGGCCTTTGCGGGGATTTTTGAGGCATTCCCAGGGATGTCGATGATCTCTTTTGGCTCAGCTGTGGCATTTGTACTTGCACCGTATGTTATGCAAGCCATTCCAATGGCTGAAGCACTCACAAAAAGCACCCAAGAAACTTTCATATTTGCCAAGGAGAGGGTCTCACTCAATTACCCAGCAGCGATCTCCGCGTGCTACTTTTGATCCTTTTGTTCGCGCGCGCAAAAAAAAGAGAATCTTTCTCAATACACACCGAGCTAAAAGTATCCTCCACCAGCGTGCTGGCGCGGGAAAGGCCAGAGATTGACTAGTACAAGAGTGGTGCCAGAGTCACAGCTGGTATGTCTTTTTATTAAAGTGAATGGATTTGGCAAAGGGGAGGGGGAACCTAAAGTTGCATTTCCAAGACGTTCCTCATGTGAGTTATGCGATGAACGATAAAAGAGGTAATTAGAAGTGATGCTGAGTGCACGAAGATCATTTCACGAGAGCAATAAGTCATACATAACACTTCAAAGATAGCAGTCTTTATCACCATCCAATGGGGCAGGAGAGTTAGAGTTATTAAAAAGAGATCATAAAGATTGATCTTTGCTAATCACCATGATCAAGTGCATCGTGACGGATTTGATTGAGTAAAACGAGCAAAACTTTTAATTAAGTCACATAAATATATTTTTTTTTACATTGAAGGTCTTTATGATTGAGAGATTTTGAGAAAATTATTTGAAATAAAATATAGTTTATTGATGAAAATAAAATTTATTTTTAATACAAAATTGCAAAGAGTTAAATGGTAGACGATACAACGTAACATAGTCAAGATGTTCCATTGAAAGAGGAAGCTTTTAATTTGTTTAAAGAAAATGTTAAACAACGACCATATCCATTAGAAAAAATTCTAACTGCCAGAAAATGCGATATTAAAAGACAAATAGAAGTAAAAAGATATAAGAAAAATATTTTAAAGTACATACCTACAGTACTAGGTCCATTCATTATGAACCTAACTCGACTTAAGCTAGTATTGCACTATTCCTTCCGTTTTCAATGTTTGGCTATGCCTTCATTATGCTTGAAAATTTTAATCAAATATTTTATGTAATTAGTATATTCTGAAAAATAATCAAACATTTGATTTTCTGAAGAACCTAAATCTGATTTTAGAAAATTTTAAGACATTTTAGCTGTGATTCTTTCTTCAAAGAAGCACAGCTTCTGTGTACACTCAAAAATGCAAAGTCGTCAGATCGGGCTCAAACTTGGGATGAGCACGAATTATGGTCCCTACATTCCAAAAAACGTTGGCGCCAAAAATTGTTCCGGCCGGCCGGCCGTCCGTCCGTCCGGAACCTTTCGCTTAATTACAAGAGAACGGTGATAGATAGAGACTTGCGGTCAACGGCAAAGTTCATATATCGGGTGGAAGACATCCGATTATGAGGTTAAATCCAACCCCCCACCCCCGCGTCCGCCATTTTGAATAACTGTCAAATTTTGTTTTCGCTATATCTCAGCCCCTGTAATAGCTAAAAATCTGAAATTTTTATATGTTGTAGGGGCCATCAAGACCTTTCAAACGATACCTCATTTTCGAAAATCGGCCAAGCCGTTTAGCCAATATGGCCGTCACAATTTTTCATCGAAAATCGGGCATAACTCGAGAACGGCTTGGCCGATTTTGATCAACTCGGGCTCAAATGAAAGATATTAACGAGCCCTACAACTGCTCGGAACATTTCAAGTTCAAAAAATGACCGCAAGTGGCGCTAAAATCGAAAACAAAATTTTCGATGAGTTTTCGATGAATATCTCGAACATCGCTTTATAGAATTGCTTCATATTTTGATATGTTATAGTTGGCTATAATATCTTTCATCATGCCAAAAATGAAGAAAATCTATGTAGCCGTTCCGGAGATATCGCGTTTTAAAGTTAACATGTCATATCTTGAGTTGCATAAGACCAACGCCCCGCGAAGCGGGGCGTTTTATATATACATATATAAAAGTAAAGTAAAATATATATAAATGCATAGATATACACATTATATATACATATAAAAATGCAAAGATAAATATTAAATAAAAATATAGCATGGATGGAACAGTATAAAGCGAAAGAACGGTAAGTAAAACTTACAGGCTGTGATTCTTTCTTTGTCAGTGAAATGTGAAGATGGCTGAAAATTGAGGATGAGCAAATTTTGAGGAGAGACTTACTCGTGAGCCGAATCACAGCCAACGCCCGCCACGATTAAGGCTTTCTTCAAAACTGCGCGTTGGCTGTGATTCGGCTCGCGAGTAAGTCTCTCCTCAAAATTTGCTCATCCTCAATTTTCAGCCATCTTCACATTTCACTGACAAAGAAAGAATCACAGCCTGTAAGTTTTACTTACCGTTCTTTCGCTTTATACTGTTCCATCCATGCTATATTTTTATTTAATATTTTTGTAGTTCTTAAGGAAATATTTAAGTTTCCACGTTAGAATATGAATTTTTCTCGATTAAGGGAATTAAAAAAAAACTTATTTTAATAAATAAATCAAAATGAAAGGCTTTGGTTGGTTTGTAAGTTAATTTTTTTTTGAAACAAGCTTTTCTTGGATTTTTTTAAACTATTCTTATTTGTTGAGAAAAAAAGTCGGGAAAGCTTTCGAAACAATAACTTCTATGCTATAATAGCGACGTTTCGGTTTTTTTTATCATCTTCAGGCTCTTTTAATTTTATGAAAATTACTGAAGATTTTAATTTTTTTTCTGACTGCTTTCTAGTTTCTTCCTTCAACTTAAAGCTTGACGCAGTGCTTCAACCTACAATGAACATTAGGATGCATATGCTTTATGCACGGAAAACCAAGAGAAAGCGATAATTTTTTTTAGTTCGAGTAAAAAAAAATTCAAAATTTCATCTAAAACAAAGTAAAATCTTTAAGTTTTGGATTTCTTTATTAAGAAATCTCCTACAAATATTTTGCATAAAAATATCTAATTGTGTTTAGACTGTTTAGAACATCTTAACTCATACACCTTGTGGAGATTTCTTGCTGTTTGTAATTGTAGCACATTGTGCTGTATTTTATGCACAACCGAAATTAAAGATGCGAGAAATCACTTAAATTTCGTAACATCATCGCAAGTAAACACAGTCTCGGAATATGCCGCTGTTTTGAGGTGAATTACCTGAATTAATATACCTCGTGATTACCTTCAACGGTTTTTCATCATTCGAATTTGTTCTTTGAGGTGAATTTCTCACTTTGTCCGCTCGCCATCTGAACAAAATACCTCAACTACATTTTAGCCAAAGATTCAAACACAAACGCGTGTTGCTTGAGCACCTGTCCAATAGATTGGAGTAAAAGGCGGGAAAGTGACTCAATGAGCGCTCGTCTTCCCACGAGCTCTTGGCGCGCGTAAAAGGAGGCAGAAAAGGGGAAGAAAAAAACAATCTCTGCGAGCATGTTCTAGGCAGAAAACAATTTTTTGCTTGTCTTGCGAATTGCAAAAGGAAGAGTTCTTCTCAACTACCAGCTTTTGCGATCGCGAATGCAAACAGCAAGATAGTTGGTTGTACTGGCAGTGTTAAGAGGCAAATATTTGAACCCCTGCTTTCGCTGCTGGAGCCCCCTTTTTTGCCACCAAAACACAACAAATCACAAATGAGAATTACCGAGTTTAATTCTTCGCAGATGTAACTGAGAAGGTGACAATTTTTGCCATTCCACAAACACCTTAACCACGTTGCACTGAGGTTCGTGTTAATTTCCTTGTGGTATATAGTCAGCCGTCCAGATGGATTAAATTGCATGCCATACACCATGTGGGGAGGGGACACATTGAGGGGACATCCACTAAGCACAAGAAGATTGGCGTTAGAAGAAAAAAATATGAAATACCTTCGTGGCGGAGAAATAAATCGTCAAAATGGCAAATTATCTCCTTAGTGTGATATAGAGATCCGTGCCCATCTCTAACTATCAATTTTCCCATCAATCAAACGATAAATATTGCAATTATGCAATTTGAGATGAATAAATCCACTTTAGCACCATAAATTTAATCAATTTACACACAGATCTGTCCATGCAAAAAAATCCTCCACAAGATGAGGTCCCCCATGTCAAGATTTTTTTGCTTATAAGCCGCACCACGAAAGATCAGAAGATTTTTTTTTATTCTGTGTGTACAAAAGTCCAGTCGATTAATCCGGAATGCATTTATGGAAATGCGAACCAAATTGAGTCTTTTGCGTCTCCCACAGATTTGTTCTTGGCGAGCGCATATTTTCTTACTCATGGTCTTTTTTTTTGGCTTAAAAAAAAAGCTGATCTGCATCTTTTGGATCTCGCGTGGACTCCCACAAAAAACTACAACCAAGCAAGAGCAAGAAAGAATTTTTCTGATCATTTCCAGGTATTTCAAGTGCGATAAAATCTCGATATTTTAAGATGGAGAGGTTTGAAGAGAAGTAAAAATTAAATCTCGTTTTGTGGAGGGAGTTCCTCAGCGTCCTGTTTTGGGATGTGATTGTCAAAATGGGCAAGATCGCAGCAGATTGATCTCCATCAGAAGTTATTTCTCTCCTCAGAATGTTTTGTTTTTAATCGCATCAACTTCCAAGAATTGAGAGTGATTTGAAATTTGCAAAGAAGCTGCGAAATTCAGAAAATTTATCTTGAAGATTAATTTAAAATAAATCTTTTTTTATTAAGGTCTTAAAAAAGGAGTCTATTCACTTTTATTCCTGTGAAGGTATAATTCGAAGATATGCTCACATATAAAATAAAATGAAAAATGTACTGGTAAGCTGACCAAGCTTACGAGAGCTGTGTTTCTTTCAGTGTACCTACCAATTTTGTGAGAGCAAACTGGATTGCGAATTAATTTAAATACCTACGCGCAAAGTCGGGAAAAGTTGGAAAGTCATTCCCTAAGAAATCTTTAGAAGGCTATATCTCGAGAACGGATCCATAGATTTTCATAAATTTTTTTTTGTTTGAAAGATCTTGAAGTCAGCTATAACATATCGAAAAATGAAAAAAATTTATGTCGCCATTTTCGAAAAATTCGAGTTCGAAATTTTCGAAAACTTTGTTTTTGATTTTAGCGCCTCTTGCGGTCATTTCTCGAAGTTGCAATGTTCTAGACATTTGTAGGGTTTCTCGAAACCTTTCATTTGCGCTTGAGTTGATCAAGATCGGACTTGTAGAACCCGAGATATGTCATGCCAACTTTGGAAGGCTATATCTCGAGAACGAATCCATAGATTTTCTTCATTTTTGGCATGGAGTTAGATAATATAGTCAGCTACAACATATCAAAAAATGAAAAAAATTTATGTCGCCGTTTTCGAGATATTCATCGAAAACTAATCGAAAATTTTGTTTTTGATTTTTGGCCCCCTAGCGGTCACTTTTGAAACTTCGGATGTTCTAGAGAGTTGTAGGGTTTGTTGAGAGCTTTCATTTGAGCCCGGGTTGATCAAAATCGGTCGAGCCGTTTTCGAGTTATGGTCGATTTTCGATGAAAAATTGTGGCGGCCATATTGACTAAACGGCTTAACCGATTTTCGAAAATGAGGCATCATTGGAAAGCTCTTGATGGCCCCTACAACATATCAAAATTTCAGACCTCTACCTATAATAGCGGCTGAGATATAGCGAAAACAAAATTTTGAGGTTATTCAAAATGGCGGACGGGAGGGTGGGGGGTAAAATTTGACGTCATAATCGGACGTCTTCCAGTCGACTTTTAAACTTTGCCGTTTACCGCAAGTCTCTATCTATTACCGTTCTCTTGCAATTTATGGTTGAACCACGGCGGACGGACGGCCGGAAAAAAAAATTTTTGGCGCATACGTTTTTTGGAATGTGGGGACCCTAATTCGTGCTCATCCCAAGTTTGAGGCCGATCTGACGACTTTCGATTTTGCTCGGTACACAAAAGCTGTGTCTGAAAGAAACACAGCTAATATTGAAGAAAAGTAAAATAGACAACATATCTTCCTCTAGATTCAAACGGAAATGTACTGGTAAGCTGACCAAGCTTACGGGAGCTGTGTTTCTTTCAGTGTACCAATTTTGTGAGAGCAAACTAGAACGCGAATTAATTTAAATACGCGCAAAGTCGGGAAAAGTTGAAAAGTCATACCCTAAGAAATGTTTGGAAGGCCATATCTCGAGAACGGATCCATAGATTTTCATAAATTTTTTTTTGTTTGAAAGGTCTTGAAGTCAGCTATAACATATCGAAAAATGAAAAAAATTTATGTCGCCATTTTCGAAAAATTCGAGTTCGAAATTTTCGAAAACTTTGTTTTTGACTTTAGCGCCTCTTGCGCTCATTTCTCGAAGTTGCAATGTTCTAGACATTTGTAGGGTTTCTCGAAACCTTTCATTTGCGCTTGAGTTGATCAAGATCGGACTTGTAGAACCCGAGATATGACATGCCAACTTTGGAAGGCTATATCTCGAGAACGGATCCATAGATTTTCTTCATTTTTGGCATGGAGCTAGATAATATGGTCAGCTACAACATATCAAAAAATGAAAAAAATTTATGTCGTCGTTTTCGAGATATTCATCGAAAACTCATCGAAAATTTTGTTTTTGATTTTTGGCCCCCTAGCGGTCACTTTTGAAACTTCGTATGTTCTAGAGAGTTGTAGGGTTTGTTGAGATCTTTCATTTGACCCCGGGTTGATCAAAATCGGTCAAGCCGTTTTCGAGTTAAGGTCGATTTTCGATGAAAAATTGTGGCGGCCATATTGACTAAACGGCTTGACCGATTTTCGAAAATGAGGTATCGTTGGAAAGCTCTCGATGGCCCCTACAACATATCTAAATTTCAGCCCTCTAGCTATAATAGCGGTTGAGATATAGCGAAAACAAAATTTTGAGGTTATTCAAAATGGCGAACGGGGGGGTGGGGGGGTGGATTTGACCTCATAATCGGATTTCTTCAGGTCGATATTTAAACTTTGCCGTTTACCGCAAGTCTCTATCTATCACCGTTCTCTTGCAATTTAAGTTTATAATCCGGCCGGACGGCCGGACGGCCGGACGGCCGGACGGACGGCCGGCCGGAAAAAAAAATTTTTGGCGCATACGTTTTTTGGAATGTGGGGACCCTAATTCGTGCTCATCCCAAGTTTGAGCCCGATCTGACGACTTTCGATTTTGCTCGGTACACAAAAGCTGTGTCTGAAAGAAACACAGCTAAAACTCTAAAAGAATTTTCCTAAAAACTCAGAAGATACGCCTCTATTCTACCTAATTTTATAAAATGAATAAAACATAATGCTTCAACGAATATTAAAAAATAATTCAAAGAATCACTGTTTCATATCTTTTAAGAAAAAAATTACTTTTAAATCAGACATTTTTATACGATTTTGGGAAAATGTTTCTGGACTTTGCACTATCAATTTATAGAAAAAAATTCTTCCTGCAATGATGCTAAAATTTCTTAAAACAATAAAATTATTTGAAATTTTCCCGGAAAAACAATCTAATGGCCGGAAAAGTTTTATTGTTACTTTTGAAGATTTTTTTTAAACTGTGTAAACGGTAAAACGTTGATTTCTGTTTCCGTTATTCATGCTTTAATCACTATGATAGTTAAAAAATCGGTGACGTGAAATATCAATGATGTGGGAGGACACGCTTTGCGGCTACCAAAGGGTTCTACCCTTTGATTAATAAATTAATATTTTATGACAAAGTTTCCTTCACCTGCTTTACTTGAAAAATGACTTTAAAACTCCTAAATCAAATTCATAACTTTTTCAAAAATTTAAACAAAAAAAAAACGAAAAAGAAAATTAATTTTAATTTAAATAAATAAGGCAGAATTATTTTACACTTTGTAGACCTGATGAAGAGGAAATAAAATCTTCGTAAAGTCGTGCCCTCCCACATCAATAACAATGGTATCCGAAATTCAAATTAACCGTTAATTAACGAATCTTCAGCCAATATCAAAGTAGACTTTTTTCACATTATTTATTAGCCTTTCGATCGCGAAAAAAATGCGCAAAATAAACCAATTGGATGGAGAACAAAACTGTCGCATCTTCGGAAGTTCCCATAAAATTGTGGGAAGAACCTGCGATGCCAGATGGACAATAAAATGGACAGCTCTCAGAAAAGCAGTCGATTGGATCGTTTGGCTTTTCGGTTGTTTTGACTAATTTATTGGTAAGTCAATGACCAGGAGGGATGAGGTATTCCCTTGTTGATGAAAAAAAAACGCAGATCGATTCCCATAAATTTGTAAGCAAGAGAGAGAATTAAATTGCTCTCTAATGGTTATCTGGGCGTTGCTGGGACATGGTTAGAGCCCATATAGAGAAAGATCCCATCAATCATGTTAATTTCTCCCAATCTTCCACCTCAATTTGTTCTATTGGGGAATCACACGAGATTCCTTTGATACCTTTTAATTGTATAAATCTTCGCGGCTCGAAATTGCTGTTTGGACCAAAATCAAGATATCGATGATGATGATTCTCTGTGAGATTGGAGCTTGTTTTTTTGTCAACACCTGAAATCGAGCGGACAAGGTATTGGGAGGGACGCGTATGAATTTTTGATAACTCTATTTCTCTAACATTTAATAATACGAAGGAGGTACTTGGAGAACGATCTCTCGGGCAGAACACACCGTTGATTGTTTTCCGGTCTGTGAAGCACAGAGAGATCGTGGATCGATGGACTGTAAAATTGATTGATTTCCCAATGTTGTTGTGTGCATCTTAAACCAGTTTCCGGACATACGGAATGTTCCATCCGTTGATGCGCCATCGCGAGAAAAATGAGAATGAAAAGAACTCAATTCGTTTTCTTGGGTTGGGTTTCTTTTTTTTCGTTTTTGGGTTGTTCATTAAGACGTGGATGGCCATCGTAATTTCCATATGAAAATTAATATTAAAAAAGTTTCTTCATCACTTTTTTTCTCTCTTAAACTCTCGCATAATATCCTCGCGATGAAGGTGCGCGCATCATGATTGTCTGAGGGCGGAGGAGATGCGATTCGGTGTATTAAGAAAGAGTTTATACATATTGAGAGGATTCCAAGTGATGGTATATTATGAAAAAAATAATGTTAAAAAAATGTGAATCCCCCCAAAAGGCTATGCGGCATATTTTATTTGATGTCGATTGCTAAAGAGAGAAATGAATCTTTTCAAAGTTAAATTTCTTGGCGGCCTCGCACCCTCATGCGACGGTGGATCATGTCGAATAAATCCCGAGCCACTTTATCAGCACCGACAGCGATTTCTTATCGCATTTACATGACAATAATTGCCATTTGCACAATCATCTGGAATTGAAGATGCAATCAACACGATGGCGAGCATGGCGCACAAAGGGGGAGGAGACCGCACCAATATGCACAATAAAACGGCCATTAAACCCAATTATTAACATAAGCACCACTTGAGCGACTCACAAATTGCCAATTGAATGGTGTCAGTGCGCCATATGCAGACACTTTTCTTCATTTCTGACTGCACGGCACCAAAAAAAGAAATGCTGAGAGATGAAACCCCAAAAAAAAATCACCAAAGGTCTCGCGATAAGATTGTGAGCCGATGGGGCGGAAAATTTCTTGAGTTTTTGTTGTAAATAAATATTTGATATTCTTTAAAAAAAAATATTTTCTGTTTTAATATTTCAATTTTTCATTTCATATTCTAATTTTTTTCTAAAAGAAAAATGAGAAGCATAGATAGAGAAAAAATTAACTAAAGATATTTCTTTAGCCGAGTTAGAAAATATTTCTAGCTGAATTAGAGAGAATTCCTTACTAAAAAATTAAAAATCCATTTCAATTTTTTTTATTTTGATTAATTAAATTATTTTAATTTGATAAAAAGAATATTTCCCCAAAAAATTACTGAGAATGAAGAATAATTCCAAGAGAGGTATTCTGTCAAAATTCATTTCATGCAAGATTTTTCTTAATCCGTAAAAAAATCTAGACATCTTCAAAAACTGTTCTGAAAAATATCTGCATAGAATTGCAAAAATCTCAAAATAACTTTAAATTTTTAAGAATAGAAAAGAAAAGATTTTTGACAGAATGGACTCATAATTTGATAAAATTTCTTTTTTATGACAACCAGTGTCCTCTGTTTCCAAATATTTCGTTCGTTGCGATTGATAGCAAAGTTCGTTGAGACAGTAAAAATTTCTCTCTGGGATTACAATAATTTTCTTTAAACCATTCTAAACCGATACCTGAAGTTTTCTGATGCTCTGCGGGATGAATATAATTTATTATGCTCATTATATCTCTGTGTTCGTTTTATCGAAACAAGGAAAACACGTAGGAATTTTAATTGTTAACGCATACGTTTTCTTTTAGAATTTAAAATGGCATTTTTAAATGGATTAAATTCCTTTACGCTGCTGTACAAATTACCGGAAAGTTTGCGTTTTTGAATATTGATTTATTACTATTTTTTAATTTTAAAAATTTACATTACATACAACGATAAATGTATCAAATTCCAGCGACGTTTCATTTAATTTATTTTCTCTTAAAAAAAATATGTTTCATAATAAATTAATATTATTCCAAATAATTTATCAAAGTTATTCTTTAACGTAAAATTAATTATTAAATTTTCCGCCATCTTCTCTATAATTTAACCTTCATACCTTTCAGCATGGCAACATAAAGGTCTCTGCATACGTCTACATTATAGGATGCAACCATTTGCATTTTTTAAACATTGTTGAAAAGAAGAAAAAAACGCAATTATTTAATAAAACGCACATCAGTGAATCAATAAATTATTTATATTTCCACCAGATAAAATCATCACCGTCGTAAATTAATTAAAATGTGCTTCATCTCAAGTTGCCCTATGCCAATTATATACGCAAGTTTGTGGGGAAAAGAAATTTGATATGTTCAAAATGGGAATTCTCTGCAATTTTTTTTCGCGTGACTTTTGCTAACGAGAATAATTTTATTTTGTGTGTGAATTGTTGAGCAAAAAGTGCTAAACAATCGCATTATTTTAGTGTTTTAAATTTATGTAATAAAATGTAAAGTCAATTGCTGACAAAATGAACATACGGAGGGCGTCTCCGCGATGGGGGCCACAGCCGCCGCTTCGACTCGCACCGCAGCACGGCGCAGAGACAAATTTATTGGGCAGAATGGAAGGAGGATGAGTAAATGAGGCGATTGCCCAAAAAATAAGAGAAACTTTATCAATGCTTTATGCAAATTGCACACCTCGTGCATTTTGGGTGTAAATATTTTTCATCCTTTTGCGAGGGAAAACTCTCACACAGAGTTGGAGCGGGTTGGAGCCTCGCTGAGCAATAATCAACATAATTTAAGTGCCTTTATTACCTTGTCAATTAAAGGGGGGAGATTCTTTTTTTTTCCTTTGCAAACGATCGCCTTTTTCGCGCTCAACGAAGAAAATATAATAAATAAATTCTTCGTTAATTTATTCAATTATCTGCTCCATTATTTCCTCTCTTATTTCTTATTTTTAACCATCCAATTTGAGGATTGTTCATCGCTAGATTATTATTAAAATGTTCCCCAATAATTCGCTCCGCATTCTTTTTGCCCCACATGGGAGATTTAATTGAATAGAGATTTTTTGGGACGAGAGGAGATTCGAGAGATTGGCGCACTGGGGTCGCCAATTGAAAGGATTTTCGATTAAAATTCCCGGATTTATTGCAATGGCAATAAAGTATGTATGTTGGGGAAATGATTATTCAGAATTATCATGCAAAGATGCAATTATTGAACTATATTTTATCGCTTTTGGTGTAGCGAAGATCGCTCCGAGAATTCTTCATAATACATAAGAAAAAATGCAAAATGAAATTCACCTCTTGCAGGTAAATTCGTTGATGCATTCGCGGTCTTTTTTCCTGCCTGTCGTGGTCATATTTAAGAGCTTTTAATGAATCCATAACTTTAGTCATGCTCTCACCAAAGGACCGACAGCCGCTTCGACAGCCAAGTGATCCTCGTGCAATCACCCAGAGATCCTCTCGCGGGGAGTTATGATGGTTGGTGTTGAATGGGAAAAATTTGTTCGCTCAATGGCCAATTTGCCCTCAATTCACTCCGGTGTTTGCACAAATGAACGGATAAATTTACAATTAAAGAGCAATCCTCTCCCCACTTCATTCCATTTACTCCTTTGTACGCCAATCTTTCGCGATCATCCCGCAATTTTCATTCATTTAATTGCACGTGAATTAAACATAAAACGCGCCGGATATTTATATAAATGGAATATTTATCGTGAATTTTCCCGAGTATTCACAATTTCTTTTCAAGACATGAGGCCTTGAAAGATGATCTTTAAATCGTCTTGATCTTCGTTATTTATGAGAAATTTTTGATAGACTCTTAATGGTTCTGAATTGTTGTATTCTTATCTTAAAAAACTCTAGTACAAAAAAAAACATTTCCTAATGAGACATCCACTTTGTTACTTCTTCACCCCTTCCTATTGACGAAGAGCCCATCATGGGAAGGACAATGTTCATTCCCCTTCATTAGAATTTCATTAAAACCGCCTCTGAATCTCTCTTCTCTCGAGTTCCCAACTCACCCAGCAGCAGAGTGGTTGCATCAAAAGGAGAAGAGATATTCATCTTGCGGATGGTGCATCCAGCACTTGATGATGTTCCCCCCAAAAAATCCCTGTGCTGCCGATACACACAATGTCTCCGCGCGGCAAGAAGTCTCGGCGGAATATAAATCACCCGGCGACATCCTATTGTCATATTGTCAGCCTTGTAAGGTGCTCTTCTTTTCTCGTGGACCGAACGGAGAAGTTTGTTTGTTGTTAAAGGCATTTCCCTTCGATGGGATGCAAATCTTCCCGCCATGCCGAAAGGTTCACTCATGGATAGATTCCTCACTTGAATTTTGTTGTGTGCATTCGCAAATTTCAGGCGAGTTTTGAACGTTTTTCAATACCCACAGAGAGATTGTTTTTCGTCTTGAGAAACTTTAAAAGCCAGATGAATGGGGTAATTTATTTGGGAGTGCAAGAGAGGAGCGTAAAATGAAAAGCGTACCGCATCATTATTTGGGAAAACATGCAAAAGAAGATATTCTCATTGTGCGTTTACTTTCATCCTCTTGAGGTTCATTAATTTTTAATTTATTTTTCTTTTGATTGTATGGGTTCTTTTGGCGGGATAAGTTCTGTCAAAAAGGTTCTGGATGGAATTCGTAATAATAAATCTGTCAGAATACAACTGTCAAGAGTTCTGTCAATAAAGAATTGTCAAAAGAATTCTGTCAGAGAAGAACTCTCAAAAGAGTTCTGTTAGGAAAGAATTGTCAAGAGTTTTTCAGAGAAGAACTCTCAAAGGAGTTCTGACAGTGAAGAATTGTCAAAAGAGTTCTGTCAGAGAAGATTTATCAAAAGAGTTCTGTCAGAGAAGAACTGTCAAAAGAAATTTAATAATCGTGCAGATAATGTCAAAAAAATAGAATTCATCTAAAAATTCAAATTAAATGCTAACAATGAATAAAATTCTTCTATGAAAATCCTTTAAAATTCAATAAGTCCCCTCGAGACGTGGAGCATATTTTGCAAATTAGTACCCATCAAAAAATTTTGGTCCAAAGAGGATGATGGGAAAAATGAGTGAATCTCACGCCTAATTCATGCCACAGTTTATTCCCATCAATTGATCGCATAATCATCGGCAATGTCGTAAAATTATAATAAACAGATTGTCTCCACGCAGAAGCATGAAATTTTGATTGACGGACGATTGACAAAGTGCCGTCAATCAGGCGGTGTCAGGAATCATGTGGCCCTCAATGGATCAAGCGAGCCAAATATTTGGATGTCTTCCTCGGGCAAGTTTCTCCATGCCATCCAACTGAGGGTTGACATAAATCGATGTGGACTTGCTTCTTGTCCCCTTTGCTTTATGGGATTCACCTCAGCCCATCAATATTTTGGCGACTCCTCTCGGTGCGTTTTATTTAGATTACCTATGCGCCCGCAATTTGGTCGCCCCCCACCTCAACCTCCTGCCTATACTTCTGTCGCAGATGATAGCCGTCAGGAAGATTGACGACATTGTTTTATGGCTTCTCGGTCTCTCTCCACTTCTGCCCCATTCCGTGCTAAATTCAATTGCCATTGGAAGGGCACTTCTTTTTCCTTTCGCCGGTTACCGCGAACAATTTCGCATCAGAGGAGAAAAGCGGAGATAATTGAAAATTTACGCGTCACTTATGCCAATTAGAATGTCTCCTTGTTCCATGTTCTTGATTTTCCCCGCAAACGGAAGGAGCCGTCGCTGTGCTTTGATTTAAAATGTTGCATTATATTGAAGGGAAATTGTATTAGCAACGAGTGGTTAGAAAAAAAACAATAAAGTGGAGTTTTTCTTGTCTTTTAAAATGTAAATTAAATAAATTCAATGATTGAGTACAAGGATTGAGGAATACCTATTTAGATAAAATTTTAAATAAAAATTGTTTTAAGAATAAAATAATTACTCTTAATAGGAAAATGGATAAGATGGGCATGACTAGTTTTCAAGGAATTTCCTTAATTCTTCCTCTTTTATGAAATACATTTTTTGAAAACTACAACATTTTAAATTTAAGATAAAATACTCAAAGAATCATTTCTGTTCTGGCCTACTAGTTATTCTTTCTGACGTGAAATTTCAATTTTCCTATTTTCCTGTCGTCGCCAGGTAAGGGATGCTTCTTTCAATAAAGCTCACCAAATTTCCAAAAGCTTTAAACCTCTGTCAAAGCCTTCCTCAGAGTGGGTGGAAGTGGGTGATTTTTTTCTCGTTTCCGGGATAAATTAAAAATTAATTACTTACAAATATGTGTGAAGATGGAGACGCCTGGTAGTCTGCTCCATGCTTCGTTCTACGCAACAGTTAAGATTTAGCACACCTTTTCCTTAAATTTATGACTAAAATTGAGCATCATTAGCCGCTTTATTTGCCATGATTTTCTGATTGCGGGGGATCGTGATCATTGAACTTTCTTCAATCCAGAAAATGTTTATTGTGCCTAGATTTTGGTAAAAATTATTCGTATTTTTGTTTGATTTCCTGTTTATTTCTTCCCAATTTAGTTTATTTGTACACATTGTAATGAAAACGAAATGTTTGAGAGCAATATTTGGAGAAAAGCGTATGGAAAATCACCTAACAAAATTTAGCCAAACAATGGACTATGGTGGAGTCTGTTAACTTGTCTTGGATACATTTACTTTTGGCCAAGGGGACTGTGAGATAAAATTGTGTCAGAGGGGTTGTTTAGTGGATTTTCTCACAAAATTTCCTCAAAAAGTTCCTCCTTCACATTTTGCGCGAATCGCTTTTCCTGAGGGGAGAATTATTTAGCATTTTGTGTGGGGTATGAGTGGGTTGTGGTGGAAATATGTTTGCTATTTTCTGTCAGTTTGGCGGCTTATTGTAAATACAACAACACGCTCTCTCTGCAGAGTCCCTCGATGGGGCAGTGCCTCCATTGTTGGGATGTTTTGCAAAATGTTTGCATGGTAAATGCCAAAAAAGAGGGGGAGTGGGCAGATGCTGAGCAGAATCCGCAGCAGACAAGCAGGAAATTAGAATAATGTCCGGTGAATCTCTATCCTTCATCACGGAGCGAGAGACAGGATTTTATTCACCAAGCAAAACTGGCAAAAGCGCCCATCAATGGAGCACCCCCCTGGGGACTCATACTTTTCTATCCTCGGAGTTGTATAACAATTGCCCACAAGATATACTATGCAGTCCAGCTCTTGTCAATACACACAACACAGTGAATTCTCTAAATTTAATAATGTTGCAGAATACATATATACATAATTCTATCGCCTCAATTGAATGGCAAAGGAAGATGAATTCTTCCCACCCCCGCCCATCCTTTGGGGACGCGACCATCCGGGGAAAATTCAATCTCCACTCCGGCAAAATGTTTGACGTGGAAATGGAGAAAAATATCAAAATTCAATTTACATGGGAATCAAGTTTGAAATGTGAAATAATTTAATTTCTGCTTTCTGTCACCACAAACTTCTTCACTCATTTTCATTTGCATTTTTCATTAATGAAATATCTCTTCCTCAATGGGTTTTCTTTGCATTTTTCCCCGCTCTCGTGGGAAAAAATTCATGAGAATACATCGCAAAGTATTTCCAATATTGCTCGTAAAATATTTTATTTATTTTTCCGACAAGCGTTTATAAACTCATTAATCCCAACTTGGAAAAAAATTCTTCCATATTGGTTTGGAAAATTAACCAAGAAATCAACTAATTTGCCTCTAAAAGTTATGGGTTAATTTTATAGTCGGTTCGTTTTGATCTATTTGGGATGAATCTATCGTTAGAATTAATTGAAAAGTCATAATAAAAGAAAATCATGAATTTCCACGTTTTTAATTGATTAAAGAAATTTCCTTTTTTTTTTTAGGAAATCGAAAAAATATATTAAAGCCTTCGAATTTTCTTATTTTTAATTTTTATTGTTTTCTACAAAAAATCAATTGAATTCTTCTCTAGAATAAAAGGAAATGTTCCTGAGATTCAAAAGAACTATTTCAATGATAGTAAGAATTTTTTTTTTAACATACAAAAAGAAGAGGCTCAAGAGAATAACAATTTTTTTTAATTCTCAATTAAAGAAAACATCAACATTTTGCCAAAAGAAGATGCTGAGAAAATGTCTTTTCTCTTCTTCCTCATCTCAGTACAACTTCAACAAAATTTTGAAGTATTTCAGTGCATTGAAACCGCGTCAGCATTGAGCAATGGCCAGCAAGACATTCCGCAAGAGAGGGGCATTTGAAATGTCGCGACATATTCCCAAGATGACTTTTAGTTCAGAAACATGTACACCAAATGCGCGAGAAGTTGTTTCGCAAAATCCCCCAGCCAGGAGTGCGAGTGATGGTCATGATGGTTGGGATGCTGTGTACGCCGGGGAAGGTATAAGAGTGCTGCTGGTGCCTCACGAATTTCATGTAGAACGTCTGTGTAATTAGTACAAGAACTCCGGCGAGTAGAACGAGTGTTGACCGACCTCCTCATTAGTTTTGGGCTTGCTTTTCTCTTTCCTGGGATTGTGGAGGGCATGGGGGGCGCGCGGTGGCTGATCATCCAGCCATACGGGAAGAGTGAGAGAGGCGCGAGGGCCACCAGGACCAGCGGTTGTTAATAATCAATCAATTGCTAATTAACGATAACGATTTGGGATAATTAGTGAGGCGAGTCGTTTGCCGCTTAATTAGCCATTCAGTGCCGCTCACGCGGGCTCAGGAAGCGGATAGATCACGATCTCTCATAGGCGAATGTTATAGAAAATCCCCGCAGAAAGATCAAAGATTCTGCCATGGCGAAAGATGATGATCAAATGGAATTTTCAATGAGCTTTATAGAATCAAAATTGATTTGAAGCGAGATGAGGGGAGCCAACATCCCAAGGTAAAATGATTGTTTTCGCGCCAAACTTTCGCGAGGTTCTTGATTAGGTGCCAGGTGCCGTGCATTCGGTATTTAAATGCAATGGCGCCGCGGAATAAATATTCAAAAGTCTCGACATCCACTGTTTTCCCATAGCAGATTTATTTACATATCATGCCGAAGATTGTGGCATTTTTTTGTTGCACTGCAAATCCGGTGAATCAATAAATCTCCATCTCGTATAGCGTCTTCCTCGCTCACTCTGCAATGTGTCTTTCAGCATTCGCATCACCACATCATTGCAGAGTTCCCTTTGTTTCCGAAATGTTTTCCATTGAAAATTTGCCATTTTCATCGGTGAGAGCATCAGTAATAAATTAAATTTGAGAAATCCCAGAAAACTTTCAATTTACCAAAAGAAATGTTTTGATTGGTCTCTTAAATTGAAATTTGATTTAAATGCTTTTAAATACTGTATGAACTGCAGTAGGATCTCTTCACATAGAACTTTTCCTTTTATTTTTCTTAATTTTGTAAAGTTTTGGAATTTTTTTGTACACTAAATGAAACATGAAACTTAATTGATCGTTGTACAGAGGAGCCACTGTAAAATAATTTTAAAATTATTCGCTTTTTATTAAAGTATTTTTCAGCATTTTTTGGAAAATGTTTAATCAAAATTCATAGAAAAAGAAAATTTGATTCGACAGCGAATTTTTCATGGATGGGGTGCAATGAATCACATAAAGAATATAGCAAGAGAACCCCTCATAAAATAGAATTCAAGTGATTTCAGTGTGAAATCAATTTAATCCACTCCGGAGCTTCTTCCCGGAATTTTTACCATGAAGAAATTCAAGCAAAGTCCCAAAAGGGAACGAGGGGGGATCCTACTTTTGCATACGCTTCTCAATTCTTGCATTGTTCCCATGATTTTCGGGCAGAGCGTCTGGGTATGTGATTTAGGGTATCATCGCCAAATCACTCTCCAGCTCTCTCGAATTTTGGGCAAACAATGAGTACGATGTGATATGCAGATTTTTGCCATTTTCTGCAAAGCCTTTCGCGGGTCAAATGCATCGCAAGGGTGGGGGGGGGAGGTGGCGGCAAAATGGGGTGGCGGAGGGTTATGTTGGGAATGTGGCACGCCATTTGGCAAAAAGCAAAATGAATTTAGATTAGCTGCCATTGTTTAGACAGGCGTAGTGTTTATTTGTAGCGTTGGGAAGGATGTTCTGCAGATATCATTAATCGTTTATTTGCTCTTTTCCCCAGCACGGAAAATTCTTCTCACCCGCACTCTGTCTCTCTCCCACCAACAGGGTGTTTTTCCTGCCATTTCCCTACGTCGTCGTGGGAACCGCCGTTTTGGTTTTACTTTATGGCAATTTCTGCAGAAAGTGAAGAAATTACTCAATCGACTTGAGGTGTACTTCTCGCGAAGGGGGGGGGGGTGAGAGAGCAAAAGGGTTGAGAAAATTCTTCCATATAAAAGTTTTTCCGTTACACGATATTCCGACAAAATAAATTTCCCATCAATATTCACTTCATTTTTCCCTCCAATATTTGTTGGAAATTGTTTGTAGTTCAATTGATGCGGAAGCTCTCTCGAGGGTGGGGTGAAGGGAAATTTTCCACGAAGGGCAGTTGCATAACGTCTTTTATTTTCACAAAATTTAAATTATTTCCCTCGATTTGCTGCTTTTTAATGCAACTCTGCGCAATTCTTGAAAATCAATTGATTTCCCCTCTTTTGGCCATAAATTTGAGACCTTTAATAAATTCTCTTCCACACTGGTGGGCTTTGCTTTTTAGCTCTTTAATAAAAAACTTTCACTTCTTGCGACTTTTCTCAATGCAAAAAGGGATGTCAAGGAGGATTTATTAACCCTTTTGGGGTAATTAAATATTGACCACGCGGGGAGTTTATCTTCTCCTCTCAGCCCCCCAACCGCAAGTATGGGTCGATTGATTGCCCGACCACACGGATGGGGGTTCTGGGGCGAGGATCAGAAAAACTACACAAGCGTACCGAGTAAATCTTAGGTACACTTTTTGCCCTCTCGCTGACTTTCGTCAAAAAGGGACACACACAATCCTATTTGCATGCACATTGTATGCAAATGGCAAACCATAAAATATCTCTCAATGCTGTGAGGACTTGCATTGCTCACTCTATGTTCTTCCATGGAAGGGTTTTTGCCATGGAGCTCCAGGAAAGCTCTTTCTTTCTCCTTCTTCCTGTGCTAATTTCAATTTTCGCAGAAATCAAGAAGTTTTTGCGCGGCTCGTTTGGTGGGCAGATCGATGGGGAATCGCCTCTCGAGGGTACCAGAGGACGAGTCCGCATATTGTCCAGTCAATTCACAATATTCGACATGAGTGACAACGATGCACTCTTTGGGGCCCTTTCCTCGGGACAATTGCAAGGCGGCTGCAAGAAGTGCGCAATGTGAAGAATGGGAGGACTTGTGTGGATTGATTTGTGAGGCATTTGTTGGAAATTCATTGGACGGACCAAATGGTCAGATTAGATGGATGATGTTCATGGAACAATTGGATATTACTCGGGCATTTGCATATGCGGACTGCACAGAGATGGATGGATCAATGGATCAGTGATTCCCCGGGAGATCGCCAATCCAACTCCATTGGGTCGAATCATTGTAGAAGGATTTTATATAGTAATACAATCTCGGAAGGGATGAAAAAATCCAAGAGTTCCGTACCTTCCTCTTTTGAGGGGAACGTAGATGGCGCGCGGACTGGTGCAAATTCGGGGGTAAGCGAAATGCAAGGAGGACCTTCCTCCCTTTCATAAGATCATTTGCTCTCGAGCGCTCATGGTGATCACTTGAAGGGTCGCATGAGCTGAGCGTTTTTTCTATATGGACTTTTTTCTGTATGGACTTTTTTCTGTATGAACTTTTTTTGTACCTACGTTGAGTGGGTTGCAGAAGAGGTGCACAAAAAAGGGCTGAAGGAAGAAAAATGTACACGGAGTTGAGTTCAGATCTTGCAACAGTTTTGGTTGTACATGAGTGGGAATGAACAGAAATACATTTTCTTTCCCTTTTGCACAATGAGATCTTCCAAAGTCTCGAAGAGCACAAATTTTGTCTTTTCGAGCAAAATTCTGCCTCAAACACGCTGGCTCATTCGACACGAGCTGATATTGTTACTAATGAATTCAAAATTTGCAATAGAAAACTTTTATTTATATAAAAAAATTTTAAAGGTTTTTTTCAATCACTTTTTGGGTCAACTTTAAATCAAAAATCTTGTAAAGGTTAGGTAGTAAATTAATAATTTAGGCACTCTGTGAAAATATATGTAAGTTTTGAAAAAAAAAATTTTTTTTAATAATTATTCAAAAAATGAAATTGAATTGATTAAAATAAGATAATTAATCAATATTGCATAAGAAATTGTAGGACAGAAAATATCGTACAAGATTGACCTATCGAGGAAAATATCTTGCCTTTCGGTAATCCTGCAGAGAAACATATATACAAATTGACTTAATTTGCCCCAGCCCCAGACGTCAGATTGTGAGCCCAATTTTTTTCTAATTATTTATTATATAAAGTTTTCTGTCCCATGATCCATACGATTTCACACTAATAAATCTTAAAGATGGGATAAAAATTATGCCGAAACATCACTGAAAAGTATAAAAGTTGTGTTCACTTTCTTCTTTAAACTGACCAATTGAATTTTTATATTATTCTGGTCTAGCCAAATATTCATTATGTTTTTTTTTAATCAATTCAATTTTTTAATTTAATTTTTTTTCTACAAAGTTTTCAAAATTATTAATTTACTAACCTTTAGAAGAAAATTAGCTGTGTTTCTTTCAGACACAGCTTTTGTGTACCGAGCAAAATCGAAAGTCGTCAGATCGGGCTCAAACTTGGGATGAGCACGAATTAGAGTCCCCACATTCCAAAAAACGTATGCGCCAAAAAATTTTTTTTTCCGGCCGGCCGTCCGTAGTACAACGTTAAATTGCAAGAGAACGGTAATAGATAGAGACTTGCGGTCAACGGCAAAGTTTAAATATCGACTGGAAGACATCCGATTATGATGTCAAATTTTACCCCCCACCCCCCCGTCCGCCATTTTGGATAACCTCAAAATTTTGTTTTCGCTATATCTCAGCCCCTGTAATAGCTAGAGGGCTGAAATTTTTATATGTTGTAGGGGCCATCAAGACCTTTCCAACGATACCTCATTTTCGAAAATCGGTCAAGCCGTTTAGTCAATATGGCCGCCACAATTTTTCATCGAAAATCGACCATAACTCGAAAACGGCTTGACCGATTTCGATCAACCCGGGCTCAAATTAAAGATCTCAACAAACCCTACAACTCTCTAGAACATCGAAAGTTTCAAAAGTGACCGCTAGGGGGCCAAAAATCAAAAACAAAATTTTCGATGAGTTTTCGATGAATATCTCGAAAACGCCATTATCGATTTGCTTCATTTTTTGATATGTTATAGCTGACTATATTATCTAGCTCCATGCCAAAAATGAAGAAAATCTATGTCGCCGTTCTCGAGATATAGCCTTCCAAAGTTAGCATGTCATATCTCGGGTTCTACAAGTCCGATTTCGATCAACTCAAGCGCAAATGAAAGGTTTCGTGAAACCTTACAAATGTGTAGAACATTGCAACTTCGAGAAATGACCGCGAGAGGCGCTAAAATCAAAAACAAAGTTTTCGAAAATTTCGAACTCGAATATTTCGAAAATTCCATTATCGATTTACTTCATATTTTAATATATTATAGTTGAGGTTAAGACCTTTCCAACGATAGCTCAAACTCGAAAATCTATGGAGCCGTTCCTGAGATATGGCGTTTCAAAGATTTCTTAGGGTATGACTTTTCAACTTTTCCCGACTTTGCGCGTATTTAAATTAATTTGCGTTCTAGTTTGCTCTCACAAAATTGGTACACTGAAAGAAACACAGCTCTCGTAAGCTTGGTCAGCTTACCAGTACATTTTTGATTTAAAGTTGACCCAAAAAGTGATTGAAAAAAACCTTTAAAATTTTTTTATATAAATAAAAGTTTTCTATTGCAAATTTTGAATTCATTAGTAACAATATCAGCTCGTGTTGAATGAGCCAGCGTGTTTGAGGCAGAATTTTGCTCGAAAAGACAAAATTTGTGCTCTTCAAGACTTTGGAAGATCTCATTGTGCAAAAGGGAAAGAAAATGTATTTCTGTTCATTCCCACTCATGTACAACCAAAACTGTTGCAAGATCTGAACTCAACTCCGTGTACATTTTTCTTCCTTCAGCCCTTTTTTGTGCACCTCTTCTGCAACCCACTCAACGTAGGTACAAAAAAAAGTTAATACAGAAAAAAGTCCATACAGAAAAAAGTCCATATAGAAAAAACGCTCAGCTCATGCGACCCTTCAAGTGATCACCATGAGCGCTCGAGAGCAAATGATCTTGTGAATGGGAGGAAGGTCCTCCTTGCATTTCGCTTACCCCCAAATTTCCTTAAAAAGACCTCATGCGCCATCTACCTTCCCCTCAAATGAGGAAGGGCCGAAACGATTTGGGCACTTTCGCCCTTCTTTGTAATACTATGTCTTAGATAGCAAAGGTCGAATGAAGAGGTCGTGCGATCATTCTTCCACCCCAATACTCCCATCTTCACTGCTTGCCTCCGTGAGTAGCAAAAAAACCATCCCACAATGCAAACATGCCCACTTGTAAAAGACAAAATATAGATCAAAAGACTTTCTCCCAACACTCTGGTCCTCTCTGTTGTCCCTCTGTGTGTGGCGGGAATTGTTTTTGTGTTAAGAAAAAAAAAATAAGGAGACAAAACAGGATAAGACTCAGCTTGAGATCACTCCTAGACCGCCTGTTTGACTGCCCAAAAGATAAATGTCCCATCATAAAATTATCTCCACTCTGGAGGGCGGTTTGTTTGTGCGGAGACACACTGTCCTTATCGTGGGTCCTCTCCTAAAGCGGACTCACTGAAAACCAAATCGAAATTACTAGTTCAACCCATAAATTATCCCAACAACGACTCCTATGTGGTCAGACAAATTGAGAATTACCCACAGAAATGCCGAAAATCGCCCAGAGATTGGGAATTGATCTTTCGGCGCGGAAGAATGAAAGATTTTGTGAGAGTTCTTGACGCCAATTGGTAGAGGAGTCGTTAAAAATCACCAAAGAGTAAAATTTCTATTAATGGGTGCCTCGGTGTGTAGGTATAAGTTGGCGCCAATACAAAATCTCTGTGATCCGCCTATAAACTGAAAGATTCTTTTAATAAGCATTGCTTTACAAAGGGACCCGTGGAGAGCAGATTAATAATAACGAATATTTGCAATAATGAAAATTATTCCAAAGTCAATTTTGAATATGAATTTTGAAATTTTATTTAGAACCTTTAGAACATTAAAAAAAATGTGTTTTCAAAATTCCAAGATTTTGAAGAATTAACTTCACAATACGATCTAATTTCGTAAAATGTGAGAATATTCGAAATACAAAAATATGTTTTGAACTTTTAGCATGAAAATAATTCTTTTAACAACTAAAGAAACGCGCCTGAGCTAATTACAAAAAACTTAAATATTCAACTTTTATCAGTTATATAACAATTAAAAGAGATTTTTTAAATTTTATTTTTACTTTTCAAAATTATATATTTTTTAGAAAATCTTTTTTTTATTAATTCAACGAGATAAAATAAAATCTTTCTTGCCTTCTTGAAAAAAATCTATTTTTTTCGTAATGGAATATTATTCTATAATTTTTACAGTCTAAAAGTGAACAAACTTCTTTCCTGTAGGTATAAGAAAAAAAAAACTACTTATACCTATAACTTTATGGACATAAAACACATAAAAGCATGCAAATAAGTAAAAATATATGCAAATGAGCATAATTGCAAAGTTGAACAAATTCACTGGAAATTAATTAATAATTTCCATACTAATTTTATTAATTTTCTTGTGAAGTGGAGTGCAGCTTGCCAGATCTTATAAATTAATTCATTTTACGAATTTAAAAATTGTCTACAAAAAAGGTAAAAGAAAGTCATCTACGGTGGTCTGTAAAGGGCGTCAAAATCATTTTTCTTCTTAAGAAAATAGTGGGAGTCTCAATAAATTGCCCCGTAGAAATTCTGTACGATCGATCATTCTTTTTATTGTTAAAAAAAAGTCAAATTCCGCAATCTCAATGCATCTTGCGCGATCTCATCGATCATGAGGAATTCTTTGTAGCCCAGTGACACCACAATATGCTTGTGGAGGTCTATGATCGAGTGGCCAGCGATCACTGATCTTCCGCACAGACTGCACCTCCGCATGGTTCATAGCCCGTTGATCTGGTGGAAAGTGAGAGTGATCTACACTTCCATGATCATGTGGAGCATTACTGTTGTAAAAAAAACTGCGTCTATGCTCGTGTGTGCAGAATATATAGCAAGAAAAAAAATATGTGCACTTTTTTCTCTCCCCCAAAAGATTTGTTGCTTTAAAGCATGACATGCGTGATGAAGAGAAAAAAAGCGATCTCTTGCGGATCGTTGAACTCGCGCGCGGTGAGAAGAAAATTGAAATTTCGATGTATGGCGACCAAGATCGCAGAAGCTAAAAGAGACCAAAAGGTATCAACCAAACAATCTCTTTCACATCTGGCTGGGTGAGGAAGCAAAAAGTTAATTTGGGATTTAAGTGAGAGTGACGGATTTGTTTCTTTTTTTTTGCGGGAATTCACAGAATTTTCACCACCACAAGACACTTTTTTTTCAGGTGATCGGTGATCTGTGTGAATTTATTTTGCGTAATTCTTCTGAGTCAATTCTACACAAATACACCTCAAGTTGTGGTGCTGTGGGGAAAAAAAGAGAAAAGAAATGCAAGTGGCTCGAAAGGAGAGTTTATAATTGAGCGATGGTTTTCAAGATTTAAAGTAAACAATCTCCACAATGCATGATCTGTGATCTCTATTTTTTCTTCTTCTCTTTTTTTGTGTTGTATTTGTGAGGTAGAAAAAATATAAAGAATAAATTGTATAAAATTTAAAATAAATACCCCCATTTGATGCTGTGCGGGTTCTTGAAGATCACTTTTACTACGCTGTGGAACCCAGTCATTGCTTCTTAATATATCTTGTAATATACGAGGTTGAGATCGTGATCGCGATCTTGATCTTGTGATGTAACAACACACTCAAGATCATTAATTTACTCTCAATATCATCTCATGTTGTGCCTCTTTGGTTCAATTGAAATCCCAACCTCTTCCAACTTATCTCTGTGCTTTTGGCTTCTCCTTAATTGTATGTCTTTCGCCCGTGTACACACTCTCCGCCACATACCCCGTCGTTTATGCGATCAATGAGGAAGGAAAAGAGGTAAATAACAAAAGAGATTTTTTATTCATCATAAAGACACTCACTATTAGTCAATAAGATCAAACATACACAATTACATATTCTTTCACTCAAACTAATCGCCATATGGCGGATCATGGTGAGAGAAATGCTCTCTTACAATTAAAGCCAACGCGTATAAAAGGCAATCGTGACGGAGAAAGGTGCATCATTCGCGCTGTACCAGCAACGAGCACAAGTGTCTACTGATTCGTGACTTACCTGTAAGTGCATTTAGCTCAATAATTTCAGTTTGTAAGCAAAGTGCAAAGGAACACAATGTACTCCGTGGTAAGTGCATAATTTTCTCATCTGCATACACCCTTTGATCCTCCTACGCGAGTGAGACCTTAAACACGCGCATTTTTTTTTTCTTGTTGTGTAGCAGAAAGTTCTCGCTGTGTTGTCTGTGATCGCCTTCGCGTCTGCTTCCATTGACGAAGGGAGCCACAGTCATCATCACGATGTTCACACGACGCACTCTGAAGTTGAGAAGCACGTACCGGTTCCGGTGTATGAAAAAGTTGGAGTTCCTATTCCGCATCCAGTTCCCGTAGCTGTTCCCAACTACGTTAAGGTAGGAAGACGACTTAGTTGTTAATGCTTTTAAGTCTGTTAAGTTTGCTCATGTTTATCTGATCAAACTTTCTTGCTTTGGCTTTCTAAGTTTGTTCGCTTAAGCCTAGAAGCCTGCTAAGTTAGTTTGGTAAATCTGCTTGCGTTTCAATCTTTAGGTCTTTTCACTCAAGCCTGCTTGTTCTAGCTTGCTAAATCTGTTAATCTGAAGCCTACTAAGGCAGTTAACTTATACCTGATCTTTAATGCCCTACGTTATAAGAAACATAAACTAACAGCTTTCTTTCACTTCCAGGTTGCCATTCCTCAGCCCTACCCAGTCCATGTCACCGTTCAGCAACCCATCCAAGTCCCAATTTATAAGGTTGTCCCACAGATCATTGAAAAGGCCGTCCCAGTTCCCGTTGAGAAGCCCTATCCAGTTGAAATTCACAAACCTTATCCCGTTGAGGTGATCAAGAAAATTGAAATTCCCGTCCCAAAGCCCTACCCTGTCCCATTCACAGTCTACAAGCATGTCCTGCAGAAGGAGAAGGCTGACCACAAGGGCTGGCACTAAATGATCTCATAGTGTGGAGGTGATAAAAGGGTTTTGCACGCCGAAACCACTTGATGTTCCTGTTGCCACAGATTTTGTTACAAAACTGTCTTGTTGACTAATTTTATATGAGAACCAAGAATAAAAAAATGAAAGTTAAATAAAGGATAATTTTATTTTGTCTATGATCTTATTAGATTTTTTTTAAAGTTTTAACAAATGGTTAAAATTTGTCGAAGCGTCGCTGGAAAATAACAGAAAGTTTTCAATTGAATACAGACTTGAATTTGAATTTAAACTGCTTTAACGTCTGTCAGCGACAGAGCTTATACCTAACATCTGTTTTACTTGAATGTAACGTTTTATCTTCCGTTTTATTAACTTGAAGACTTTATCAGTCAAAGAACAACACATAAATATTTTAATGAAGATGTTCGGCATTAAAAAAGAGTGCATTTAATTAGCATTACGCCAGCTATCGCGACTTAAGCAATCAATCTCTCTTACTCACAATTTGTCATTCACTTCTCTGCGTGCTTTGCGTCATAAAATTGAGAGATTTCGAGGGACACACACTTCGCAGAGGCTACGTGTACTCAACAATTGAGTATCTTAATTGCCCAGGATTGTTGTTGGTGCTTCCCCTCCACAGAGTGGCATCTCCACATCATACAAGAGCGTTTTGGGAAAATTACAAACATCGCCGTCTTCCCATTGTTGTTCACCAACCTGAACGATGAATGTGGCTGACAGTCCTGAATATTCTGGGCAATGAAAAGTTCCAAATTCACGAGGCTTTGTTTGGGGCGTCTGAGGCCAATAGTGTGGTGTGAATGTGTTGTCATTGTGTCCCTTCAGGAGGATTAAATTTCCATTATTGGGGTGCGAGAATTCGGCGAAAGGGTTAAATCACACACACATACCCTCCAAAATTTAACAATCAATTTAATTTACTATTCATCGAGCCTTTTTGACTCTCAACCGATTGGGTTTCATCGTCCTCAAAAATTACAATTTTCTGGAGCAAGAAAAAAAATCTTCGCCTTTCCTCACGTTTCTGTGATGGAAAAATAAAATAGGAAAAACTTGGAGTCGCAATATTTTCCATGGAAATTTATCGCCAAATTTCAGGCGATATTCTCAACGCTAAAACCGCCGTGATAAATTACGTGTCGTTAGTGATTTTAGCGTGACTCTGGTTCAATATGATTTAATATCTCAATGGTGGTGCTTTTTTGTGTGAGCAAAACAGAGCTCAATGTATGCGCTAAATGTGAGTGGCAGGTGTAAAAACATTTCTCTTTTGCTTTTTTTTTTTCACCAGAAAATGTTTGGCTATAAAGAAATTTTCTCCATTTTTCTCGCTTTTTTTTGCTCGATGTGGTTTTGATCTTTATCGCTCTCTGTGGTAAATTTTTACCACAATTAGTACCTACGCAATGTATATTAAATCTGCTTTGTTTGTGAATAAATCGATTGTTTTGATTCAAATTTAATTGATTAAAAAAGAATTGAAATAAAAACAATCTTCAGCGTCAGGGCATTAAATTTTTAATTTATCTTGAAGCAGAAAACAAGCAACTTAGGAGGACCTGGCGCCTCCACTGCATGTTGTAATTGTGCATAAAATTGATATACAGACATTATAAAATTAACACATTGTGTTAAAATCCAATCTTTTATGTCAGATAAATTATTGTTTCACGCAGAAAATTTTGCAAAAACTTTGCCTTCCATCAATCAACGTTTAACGGAAAAACTCGTCGAGTTTGAAGTTGTGATGAGAACTTCAAACAAAATAATTATTCCTTATCATTTTGCCTTTCAATCTTAATCAATGTAAATGCTTTTCTGGATTAACGATGCGTCTAATCTGTTTGCATAAATTGAGTAATTTAGTTAATCTATGAAACAAAACAACGTGCAATTACCTCTCACAATGTATTATATGATTGTTTGCTTTTGCGAATTATCTTATATATAAACTTGCGTCAGTGTGGAGATCTCTCATCATCTCAGGGACAGAGATTAGAATTAATATTTTTCTATTACTTAATGTTTTAAAAGATTTTGCAATATATTTTCTGGGAGTCTTTTCTTTGTTTTTTTGGTAAATACAGAAGTTGCAGAGGCACACGAGCTTGACCATTGCATTAACATCGCGGGTGCGAGATGGAATTGATGAATGTGACTTCCGTTGGTGCGCGCGGAGTTTATAATAGCCGTTAGAATAGTTTGTGTAATGCAATAGAAGAACAACCTGTTGGATTGAGCCATAAAGTAATTGAGAAGCACTGAAAATGTCGAATACTCTCTATAATGACTTTATTGCCCCGCAATGGTGCTGAGGGAGTGAAGAAGCGGTGCAAGAATCTGAAAAGGTGTGCGCGGAAAACGCGTAGAGTGGCAGGAAGGTTATTTATTGCACTTTTTTGTCATAATTGAGCGCATTCGGGAATTATGTTAACACTAATAGATGTTAATTTTTTTCGTCGTTCTTTATTTTCAGCTTTTGCTTCCATTTTCAAAGCGCGCTCATTATCATATGAATCCACAATGAATTTTTTTTGGTCACTCATTGACACTGAATTTGCCTTAAAACGATTCCACGATAATGCGCGCTTAATAAATAATTCAGGAATAAATAATTTAGGATATAATAGGGGAAGTGTTTGAGTGAGAGTGAGTGGCGGTTATTTTTGAATTTGACAATTGCATAAAAATGTCAAATATGCGTAAAAAGATTTTTAAATGTTCTAGAAATTTAAATATTATATAGAATATGCGTATTCTAAGTTAAAATTATACAGGGAGACAGGGTAAAAATTTTGACAGATGCCTAAATGTCATATTTGAATTTCTTTTGCTCGAATCTAAAATCAGTTTTAGAACTCACAGCATCGTTTCTAAAATAAATATATTTATAATTTTCCCCACAAATTTGAATTATTAAAAATCTGTCAGTTTGACGTTTGATAGTTCTGTACTGTCAAATGTATTTAACTGTCAAATTATCAAAGGAAAACTATGTATTTTAAGATAAAGAGAAAGTTCTTCTTAATTATTTCATTATATTATAATGTTATTATTATTATCTATTATAATTTAGATATCATAATTAGTAGAATTTATAGAATAGCAGAAATGTCAACAAAACGTCAAATTTAAACATCCGTCACATTTTTAAATTTCAAAACTAAACCACGGTTATTTGTCAACACGTTTATTTAGCTGTTCCTCCTGTATTCTACACCGTGTGCCTTGGCTCTGTGCTCTCTATTAACATTTTATCACGATGTTCCATCCAAGGGAGGTCAAAGTGAAGAAGACACACTGTTGCATCCCCCCTCCCACCATCTATAATGAATTGTTCTTGTGTGCGAGTCCGTTAAGGATAATAAATTTTCTTGTTGCCAGCAAGAGTATATCTTTGTGGCTCGCGCGAAGAGGAGGTGCACACATGGGTTTTACACACAGCCTGATGAGGAATGTGAGGGCAAAAATTTGTCGAAATGATAAACGATGCCATCCATATTTTATACATTTTGGGGCCAGAAAGAGGGAATCCATTGGCGGTGCATCTTTTATATATTGTGGGGGCCACAGACACCGGGGTACGTATATATGTACATTCGGGAGGGCAACAGGTAGTTCGGTTGGTACGGATTCGCGAGCGCCAACCGCAGATGAGATGAATTATGATTCGATGATGGCGCACTCTGGACTGCTCCAGTGATGCCATTAATCCCTCTCGCTATCGCGAACAAGTGTTCCTGTCCTCTAATTAGCTTCTGCTGGATGGTGTGGGAAAAATTAATGCTGCAACTTTGTGTCTTCCTCAATTTTTTGGTACGTTTGCTCATTGACTTCTGCCTCATCTCACTTTGCACCTCGGCGTCATTTAACTCGTGCACCACGGCGCCAATTTGTGAAGGGCTATGGGGGGATTTTTTTTTTCAAATGAGAATACAATAATGGAGCCACACTCCTAGACGCCAAATCGCGTCGCCGATCTAATGATCCACTTAGCGATCGTTATTATAAACAACCCATAAGAGATTTCTTCATCAATGACGCCCAACCATTTGCCAGAATTTTTTTCTTTATTATTGTAAGAGAAAATGTTCATCGAGAGATTTTTTATTTGTCTATAATATGGTTTTTGATTAAATTGATTGGAAAATTCTTTTGAATTTAATGAGTCGATTTTGTGAGAATTTTTTTTACAATGCATGAGCCATTAAGTTTTTTTTGGGTATTCTATGTAAAAGATTGAAAGAATTGACTGGTCTAAAAATTGTATTTTTAGAACTGATAGCAAAGACACATTTTTAGACCTTGTAAGACACAAAAGAAAAATAATTTTTTAAACAGAAATTCGATTTTTAAAAATATAAGAATTTAAATCAAAATTCTTGTTCTAAATTATATTATAATTTAACCTTTAATTTCTATTTCTTATTCTAAAATTAAAAGAATTGTAGGATTTAGAAAAACAATTTTGATAAAAAAAATTCTACAAAAAATAACTAAAGGGATTCAGTGAAAAATCTTTTCAATTGTCCAATTGTCATGTTTTCAAGGAATAATAAAAGATTTTATGTCTCAGAAGTCCTTCAAAAAATTCTTTAAAGATTAATCAGATTCAGATTAAAAATATTTTTCTTTCAGTAGCATGATTAAAGCAAAAAACAAAATTTTATTTTTTTTAAAAATATTTTCCACAAAATACCGGAAATCTTAGAACTGCAAAATTGTGAAAAGAACAGAAAAGATTTTTAAAAGACTCTATCCAGTATTTTTATTTAAAAATCCTTCCACATTTCTTAAATAATTGTATTTCACAGAAATTCGTTGGCTTGCCCTTTAAAAAATTCTTTTATACCAAAAATTAATTATTTTAAATCAAAATCTTGCAAAATAATTGAGCCACCCTGTAACTAACTTTCGCAGAATGAAGAAACAATTTAAGATTAATAATCAGAAAATGCAAAACAGCCACCAAGAAGCTCTATTTCGTAAATATATTCTCGAGATTTTCAAGATAACTCACTGGTGGTGTGCATATAGCAATTGAAGGAGCGATTCTCGAAAATAACGATTGAAGATAGATTAATCCCAGAATGGAAATAAACAATTCGCATAGCCAAGGCGACGTACTCGTGGGCTGTGGTGGAAACAAAGACATGGGAAAAATGGGGCAGTCGTCTGGTATGGATTGTTTGAATTATAAACATGCAATTTACCGCGCAATTGGCTGCGTTAATGCGTCTCGATTGAATTTTAATAATAAAACATAAAATAATTTTCACCATGTGAAATTTAAGAATCTCCTTGTTTGGGATTTCGCAAAAAATATATACATACCTTGGAGGGAAAATCTAAAGGCAAAAAAAAAAGTGTATAAACAATGTGTGCGAGATAACATGGGGCCATCGAGTTGTTTATTATTTTTCTTGGCGTTAAAGTGTTGGCGCCAGTTATTTGGAAAATTTGTGGCATAATTTACAGCGTGGCACAGTCGTGTTCCTTGGGCTGCTTCCCTCATTTTGATATTAATAGATGGGGCACAACATAATCACCTCATGTTGCGGAGACTTGCCTAAATGGTGTTCTGAGCCGGAGCCAAATAAACATCTTTGGGGAGTTATTGAAACATAAGAATGTCGTTTAAATTTTGAAAAAAAAAAATCAACCTCAGCCCCTCATCAGGAATGTTTTCTTTGGATTTCTTCAGTTGAAAGACATCACATACTTTGCATTCCTGAATATTTTTCAAGAAAATCTTTGGAAAATTTATGTTTTTTTTTAGAATAGAATCAAACACTCAAAGAATATTCAAAAAACTATTCTATAGTTCATTTATTTAGCTCTGAATTTCAGTCAGAAAGGATTAATTCTTAGCTTTATTTCCTCTCATTTAGATAAGAATATATTTTGGGCAAAACAACATTTTCATTGCCTCAAAAGTTTACATACAAAAGTAAATGTTTGGCAGGAAGTCTCAAAGCAAATTACTTCTATACTTTTGAGCCTTTTTTGCATGTAAAACTCCATGCAGAGAATCTTCCTGGCATGTTTCTCATTTGCAAATTTTATGCAAATTCCCAACTTTTCTTTCAATCTTGCACTCTGCGAGTAATTTATGCAAATTCTGACCACCGCGAAAATGAAGAATATAATTTATTGAAGCGTGTCGGGTGAATTTGAATAAATCTCAAATGGGAAGATTCATGGTTTTCTGCATTAAAATATCTATCACACCACCCCAGAAATTTCCATGAAAAATAATTTTAATGATTTGGTGCCAAAATGATGTGAGGAAATTTTGTCAAATTATGGAGAAATTTTCATCAAAACTAGAAAATTAATTTGATTTATTTCCATTCGTTGTCATACTCCACGATTGACTTTCATTACCAATTTACTGTGATTTTACTGCTTTTTATGTTTTGTGACTGTGATGTGAATGTTGCATAAAATGGCATATATTGAGTTAATTATGATGAAAATTATTTTGCAGTGATTCATATGAGATATTCTGAGCGTGACGGATATTTTTTACGTCATTTTCAATTGATTGATTGATGTTTTGAATGAAATTGTCATGATTGTCGCTAATTAGGCTTTTTATTGAGCACAGCTGTGTTTTGCCGTTGATGAAAACACACCGGAAGTGTTGGCGAAATAGCGGAAAATTTTTAAAATTATTTCCTTGAATTAAAAATAACTTTTTTTTCGAAGTCAAAGAATATCAATTTTTTAAAGTTTCTTAATGAATTAAGTTTTTTTATTTGCTAAGCAAGATTTAAAGGATTATTTTTGAATAAGAGTTTATTTTAAATTATAAAGTTCTTTATTTTTAACCCTTTTCAACCTAAAAATTGTCTAGAAAAGTCTTGTCAATCAAAATTATTGAGATTTTGCATATAAAAGAAAATTTTTAAACTAAATCTATTCAATTATTTTTGAAAATGAATTTATGTATTTTTTTATACACCTTAAAGCTCAAATAAGAAATTTTTTCGAATGCATTAAATTAAAAAAAAGCAAAAGTTTTTTTTTCCAAACGTCTTTACGCAGAAAGTGATTTTTCTTCTTAAAAAATTGAATTTCAAGAAAATAAATCACAAATTGCAACAATAATTGTCTTTTGTAACTATAGTTTACAAAATCCAATGATAAAAAAATTAAATCAATTTTTTATCCTTAATATCCCTAATTAATAATTTATTTGTAGCATCAATTTTTCATGACAAATAGACTAAGAAAACTACAAAATTCGACCTTGATGGGATCGTGGTTGTTAGTTGAAATATTTTAATATTAGATCATCGAAAATTTATAACCAAAGAATGCAGAAAAAATAGAGGAATTAAATGGTTTGGTGAAGTTTTGTTGCAAAAGTGGTTGAATTTTATTACAACTTTCCATGCGATTTTATGCAAATCTGTTCAACGAGACGATTCTCCGGCGTACCGGCCTAGCCGTTCATTATGTAAAATTTTATTGAAGGGAAAAAAGTTTTTCCTCCGGATTCGGCATTAGAGGTTGCATTCCGCGTCCCATGGTAATAAATTTGTGGTGCAGACACGCCGCGCTGTTCCATTTACTCAGGACAAGTCCCATTCGCTATATAGTGTGTGTTTGTATGAATATAAATTACCGGAAATCTGCAAGTATTTTTTCATCCATCTCGCCCATCAGATTCCACGAGTTGAGGTTTTCTGCATAGATTGCAAATAGACATTTTAGGTAACATTACAATGCAATCTTGCATCACAATGGAGGTATTTTCGCAAAATGCTCCGTGTCTGTTTTTTCTTCTTCTTCTTCCTCCCTCCTCGTTTCTTCATGTGCAATTTTTGTGGGGTCTCCAAAAGAGCCCCGCTGGGGCATCACGTTTTTCTCTGCCAACCTCTCCCATTGACTGACATGACGAACACGTGACGGCTTTTCTTCTCTCATGGCAACTCCGCCCCCTTTCGCGGAGCTGTGCGGCCGCCACCAGACGTGGCAATTTCACATGCAATTTCAGCCGCACAATCAAAAGGCAAAAAGACTTTTTATTCCCTTTCCCTGTGCCGCCATTGGTCCTCAATGTTCTTTTCCCACGAGGGTCCACCTAAACCCTTCACTCTTTACCTACATATAGCTACAAGGTGGATGCATTTTCGCAATGGAAGGACAAGCCTCCCCCATTCGGGTGCTCTCACCTGCAAAATTACCTGCACAAGTCGTCGCTCAGGTGGAAATTATCGCCATCGATGGTTGTTTTCGCCTCTACCAGCCCTCCAGCAAGTAAACAGCAATGCTCGAGTTCTCAGCGAGCTGCACCCTCGAGGGGCTACTAATTTATACTCAAGAAGTATTAAAATGTAATAAGAAAATGAAAGAGCAAATATTCCAATAAGTTTTAATTTGAAATTGAAAGAAAAATCTTTTTGTTTTGGTTTATTTTCAATTTTTTTATTGCTTAATTATTTTACAAATATAATTGGCAATCAAAATTAAAAAAAAAATTATTTTGAAAATAAATAAAAAAACGGTCTCTAAAGAACAAAAATTAAAAAAAAATACATGTTGAAGGATCTTATTCCTGTTTCTTATGTTTTACGGAACTTTTCAAGGATTTTTCCTATTTTATCGAATATTTATAAATTTTTTAAAAATATTTTTGAGTGTTCTGTTGTCCTATGATTTTTTTTACGTTTTAAGTTCTTCAGAAATTTTTCTTGTTTCTCGTGGTATAAAGAATTTATTTTTTATCTTCTTTGTTTATGATTTCTGTGATTTCTCTTGTTCCGTTGAACAAGTTCTGGATTTTAGGGCTTAAAGAATTTTTTTCCCAATTTTTCGTGTTTTGTAGAAGTACATGTACTTAATTCAAATTAACCTTGCATCGATGATTCACCTGTAAACTTGTGGAGTAACCAATGAAGACGTTTCGTTCAAAGTAGCCAATCAGAAGCTTTCTTTTAAATAGAGATTCTTCTTCTTTTCACTTTCAAATTAATTTCTAGATTTGAAGTAAATTTTATACAAGGGTCCGGCTTCAGTGCAAGGTATATTTGAATAGAGAGTTTGATTTTTCAATTTCTTCCGATACTTTTTCATTTGACCGTTAAATTGATTTTAAATTCTAACTTTTATACTCGATAGTGTTTGAAATTAAGAACAAATCCCTTTAAAATTATTAAACATTTTCTTTCGACCTGAAGTATTCCCTTCACCCTATTGAGCCACCTCTGGGATCGCCACCAAAACGTTGCATGAGCTTGGTCGTGTTTGTTTTCGCGAATGCCCGGCCAACACCACGATGCGGGAAACAAGTGAATTGCATGTCTCTGCTTTATGTGCGCGCACTCTGGGCCGGGTGCAGTTAACATGCAAAATTACATCGAGGTGTATTGCTAAAGTCGCCGGGGTTGAGGTGGGCAGGGCGGGTGCAATTATGGTAAAATATGCAAAATTCACACAAGGAACCCGCGGTTCGTGTCGTCGATCGCGGGGCTGTCGTCGTATTGGGATTTTCTCTCTTTCTCACAGGTTCGGATAGGCTCCTATATGTACATATGTACAAACCTACATAAACTTATCAGCATGCGTTTTCGCTAATTGCCCGTTGCACACTCACACACATACTCCATCACGGTGCAATTTGCGCCGCGAAGGTGCAAAATTTGTGTCTTTACCTCCACGTGGTGACACGTGGTTTTGCAATTTGCAATAATTGGCGGGAAAGCGTGTGCATGCGTACTGCTCAATTTTCATCACATGCGTCCTTCGGGACATCATCGCGGAGCGCACCCACGCACGAAGTTGATGAGTCAGGATAATTTTCCTTTGCAGGTTTCAAGGAGTTGCATTAAGGGCGATGCATTCGGGGAAGAAAGTAAATATTTTTTGCATGAAATGACGGTGATGTAGGAAAAGAAACGTGAAAATTTTCCGACCACGCCTATGTCAAGGTATGACAGCCAATCAAACATCACGCCATGTTGGTAAAAAGGCGGTTCCAGACAATCCATCACATGCGAGATGCCGTGCTTCAGCTAGTTGCCGGCAAAGGCGCTTTGATCGTTTTGGAGGGAGCGATGCCCAACGGTTGGCGCGTTCTCAATCTCATGCACCACGCTGCGAGGGCCTCAAAGAGAGCTGAAATAATCAGCATGCTAATCAGTGTCCATTGTCCCCCATGCGCTTCTTGTGAGACATTCCTTTTTGCCGGTTCGGTACCATTTATGGTGTACACAAGATGCGGGAAAAGTACAATGATGAGATATCTCTGTGCAATTTGCTCTCTTTTTTCCCGAAACCCTCCTCCTCTATTTTTGCCTTTATGCTGCCCATCACTGGCCCTATTCACCCATCAATCCAAATTGCACGAGAGTCAAGTGTGTGTCACTAATCTCTCTTCAAACGCTCTAAACGTGTTTCCTTTTTTTTTTCTAACGACAATTGGCTGAAAATTAATTTCTAACTATTGTTGTATTTCCGGATTTTTTTTTTTGGAAAAACATCTTTCCCATCTTTTTTTGTATTTTCGGATATCCGAATAATTTAGTAAAGAGTGCTTTGAAATTGATTAAGAAGTTTAGAAGTATTTAGTACACTATATTTCCTAAATATTGTTGTACTAAAAATGAGGGATCTTTGAATACATGGACGGTTTTAATATGAACTAATTTTCTAAGAAATAGACTCAAAACTAATTATGCCATTGATCGTAATCTTTATTGCAAGTTGAATGGTATTTTTTTAACAAATAATAACTATTTGTTCTAAAATAATATAAAGTTTAGTACTAAATATTTCGTACCTACCAAATCAGCAATGTTTAATTAATTCATTAAAATTGTATAGGTTACATAATAATAATTTCTATTTATTTAGAAAACAGTTAACAGTCATAAATTTTATCTTGTACTAAAAAGTAAGTATTTCATAAATTGAATTTAAAGAAACTTTTGCGGTTTTGTTAAGGTCAACAATAAATAACTCCTTATTTATTTTATTTTTCAACTTTTTTTCTTCAATTATTTATAACTTTTTTATTGAGTACTAAAATTTAACCTTTTCACTTTGCAATCTTCCAGAAATAATTAAGTAAAAACTACTTAAAAAACTATTTCCTAATGAAATTAAGTGCCTAAAGAAATAAACTCCGAACTTTTTAAAAGATAATTTAGTACAAAATTGCGTTCTAAAATTAAATTAGTAGTTTAAAAATTTATTATTTCTTCTAAGGGATGGTATCAAGTTAATCTTTAAGAAAAAAATGAACCATATCGATCATTATAAAAACAGATCTTTGACTAAAAAAACAAATGTTACTGTACTAAAATTTTCTGACCAAATAAAAAGAAATCATTCAAACAGAATCTGTCGTTCTTGTTAAATTTTATCTTTTTGCGACAAAGTTATGATTAAAAAAAAAGTTAAAGCAAAATATTTACATTTTAAACCGATAAACTGATCTCATTTTATTCGCAAAACTCTTCAATAATCCTTTTCAACCATTAAAAAATAAACAAATAACTCTCTTGAAAATATCCTCAATTTGTGCCCCACTTTTTGGAGTGATGACGATGGGAGAAAAACCCCAAAGGTTGATCCCCTCGACCAAAGAAAAACAATATACCTATATTAAAGAAAATACCTGGGATGAGATTTTTCACCTGAGAAACAGTAGCTAAAGTGTTGTAAATTAAAACATCACGGTGTATTTCTTTGTTAAATATGTTTACATGTGGTGCCGAGAAAGAACAAAAATTCACTTTGCTCTTTGATAACATGACAGGGAAATACGATGTTGAGTATATAATACTGGAGAATTGAAATATGGGACATGAGAGAAAATTGCCCTCTCATCGTGCCCACCGTGGAATTTTATTTTTTTCTCTTCACCAAAAGCTACATATATGCGGTTGAGGATCACGGCGTTAGAAAAAAAAATCCCCCGAGAGGATGGCTCTTGTATTGAGTATCTATGGTACACATAAAATGCACCTCAAGTGCGTCATATATAATTTCTCCTTCACATAGCCTAGACGAAAATAAACAAAGGCTAGAGGTGAGGTAAGAAATAAAAATTTGTCTCTGGCACACACCGTGCTAAGTGATCATTTGCATACAATGCGTCAAAATGGGCCATAAAGTGATCACATAATTTAATTTTTATTGTCACATTGCACGCCAATTTGGGTGATCTTGCGAGCATGACTATTGGGAGCGCGCGATCAGATCAAGCAATTCGATTCACATCGCACGCCATTATGTTGATCAAATGGAATGTCTTTGAGTGGTTGATGCGAGCGCGAGAAAAAAGCCAACAACCGTGATTGGCGATCGGATGGTTCATCAAAATTCACTTGACGGGAGTAAAGTGCAATAAATTCCGCAGCTTTATTGGATGCTCCATGTGGTGTTTATCACTCTGCCTGATGGACCCTATGAGCTGTGAAAGAAAATCAATTTTTCGACGACTCCGCGGGTGGAAGTGGTGAACGGGCTTGATCACCGCGATTTGGAATATAAATTGGTGACTATTTGTGCCACCATTAATGACTTGTCAGGTGAATATCGCCAAGAGTATTCAATATTATTGAATTTATAATGAGTTCAGAGTGCTGGCTGGGCGATCTTTTGTTTCCTCCTAGGCCATCCTCCCGTTACCTGCACTATGGTGGCACATGGAGAGGGAATGATCGCACCTTGATTGCTTTGCTCATTTGCCGCACAATGTGAGATCATCTCCTCAAAGTGAATTGATTTTCATACCATCATGTTGTGCTATATGTATGCATTTTCAAGTGATTAGGAGGATGGTTGTTTCTCAGAAAATTCTACGTGGAAGGAGATCGCCCAAAGTGATCTTCACCAACCACACTATATATGTAGGTAGCTACGTACGCTATGTAGGTAATATAGGAGATCATCAACTCAGGGTGAGTCATGAATCCTTGCCCTTTGAGAGTGGATTTGCGCACGATTGCAGTCGTTGATCCCCATGTTGAAGATCACTCGATCGCACGGCCATTGCGGCTGATCTATTGTGGCATGTCTCGGGTGTCATCGAAGGACACAAGGGGATGACATGCAAGATTTCTTTTGTCAATACCAAAAGAATCTCTCACAGAGCACAATAGATCTGACTTGTCTTTCACGCCGCTTGCATCCAAATCAGATCATAGATCTTCATCGGTTTGCATCCCTCGGCCAAAGGGAAATGCCGAGGGAAAGCGCGAACTAAAAATTATATGTACATATAAAAATGCAAAGATAAATATTAAATATAGCATGGATGGAACAGTATAAAGCGAAAGAACGGTAAGTAAAACTTACGGGCTGTGATTCTTTCTTTGTCAGTGAAATGTGAAGATGGCTGAAAATTGAAGATGGGCAAATTTTGAGGAGAGACTTACTCGCGAGCCGAATCACAGCCAACGCGCAGAAATTTGAAGAAAGCCTTAATCGTGGCGGGCGTTGGCTGTGATTCGGCTCACGAGTAAGTCTCTCCTCAAAATTTGCCCATCTTCAATTTTCAGCCATCTTCACATTTCACTGACAAAGAAAGAATCACAGCCCGTAAGTTTTACTTACCGTTCTTTCGCTTTATACTGTTCCATCCATGCTATATTTAATATTTATCTTTGCATTTTTATATGTACATATAATGTATATATCTATGCATTTATATATATTTTACTTTACTTTTATATATGTATATAAACGCCCCGCTTCGCGGGGCGTTGGTCTTATGCAACTCAAGATATGACATGTTAACTTTAAAACGCGATATCTCCGGAACGGCTACATAGATTTTCTTCATTTTTGGCATGATGAAAGATATTATAGCCAGCAATAACATATCAAAATTTGAAGCAATTCTATAAAGCGGTGCTCGAGATATTCATCGAAAACTCATCGAAAATTTTGTTTTCGATTTTAGCGCCACTTGCGGTCATTTTTTGAACTTGCAATGTTCCGAGCAGTTATAGGGCTCATTAATATCTTTCATTTGAGCCCGAGTTGATCAAAATCGGTCAAGCCGTTCTCGAGTTATGGCCGATTTTCGATGATAATTTGTGACGGCCATATTGGCTAAACGGTTTGGCCGATTTTCGAAAATGAGGTATCGTTGGAAAGGTCTTGATGGCCCCTACAACATATCAAAATTTCAGATTTTTACCTATTACAGGGGCTGAGATATAACGAAAACAAAATTTGGTGGTTATTCAAAATGGCGGACGGGGGGGTGGGGGGTGGGATTTGACTTCATAATCGGATGTCTTCCAGTCGATATATGAACTTTGCCGTTGACCGCAAGTCTCTATCTATCACCGTTCTCTTGTAATTTAGCAAAAGGTTCCGGCCGGACGGCCGGACGGACGGACGGACGGACGGACGGACGGACGGACACATTTTTGGCGCATACGTTTTTTGGAATGTGGGGACCCTAATTCGTGCTCATCCCAAGTTTGAGCCCGATCTGACGACTTTGCATTTTAGAGTGTACACAGAAGCTGTGCTTCTTTTAAGAAAGAATCACAGCTAAAAAACGGAATATATGGTGGTGCGAGGGAGGTTGAGTGCAGCATAAAATATATGTTATGTATATTCCAATAAGCCAACTTACTTTGGGGCCACTCTGTGAGCCTGTCACTCACTTGACTGACAGCCCGACTCTAGATCTGCCTGGCAGATAGTCGGCATTTTTGTTAAACATAATCCTTACACGACTTCCATGCCTTTTGTACAAGAAAACTAGGTGTATGGCTTTTTATTTATTCACCTTTTTTTCGGCCCAAGCTCTCTTATAATGTTTCAATATACAACCTCTCTGGGAATCACCATACCTGGGATATTCAAATGGACGTATTGGAAACACTTAAGTCACCTCCGCAGAGATTTTCAACTTGGCGCTTTTTGCAAAATGTTTTTGCCAGCATATTTCACATCAATTAATTCTCTCTAATAGATTCCACTTCAATCACGAGCCATCAAATGCAGCCGACAAGATATTTACTACATATGTACAACATGGGATTATGTAATCCGGAAATGAAATCCAATAACTAATCTTCCAAAGCTAGTTGTGGGAATACCTATATATCTAGATAACTAAATTTTTTAGATTCAGATGGAGAAAAAACGTTTAAAGTTGGTCGTTTAGAATTAACGGGGTGAATAGAACTATCTCTGAAGCACGGGGTTTGATTTAATAAAATTATTCTAGTTGTTGTAATTTTAAAATTATATTTTTTTTTATAAAAATCGACCTTGCCAAAAATTCAATCAATGATTCTAACCCTTTCAGCACTTTAACATTTTTTTTCTAATTTTTTTTAAATTACCAAAGTTCTTAATGAAAGGAGTTTATTCATTTTTACGTCTTCATATCTTTGAAACATCAAAAAAGAAACAATTTAAACAAACAAAAAAACGATTAATCAATCAAAGATTCTAAAAAAAACATAAAAAACACAGAGTAATGAATTAAATAAAATCGTGCAGGATTTACTAAATATCAGAAAATCTTTCAGAAATGAAAAATCATAGTTTTGTTCGAGAATTTTCATTTTAATTAATTTTTTTCAATACATATTGGAAGCAGAGGCTCACTCCTCTTTGATTTAATTCTTAAAATCTTTTAATTTTGTATTAATTTAAATCTTTTTATTTTTATGAAAACTATAAAATACCGAAAATGTATCTCTTTTTTGTTTTAAACTTATTTTCTCACTGTAAAAAGATTTTTAGATGGGCTATACCATGGGAGTGTACTACAGCAAAATTAACAATAATTTTTAATTAATTTTCAAAATCATTTCTAAAATAAGAGATTTTTTTTATTTTGCAAAAGAAAACAAATTTTAAGATATGTCAAGAATTCTTTTTAAAAAAATAAGAACATGCTGATCTCTCTGAGTATTGCTCTTTTGGCATGACTTTGTGGCAGAAGAAGAATCCCGAGGTATGGGAAACGCGTGACGGAATGTCCTCGTCGGGGTGCAAAAGCCGATTAACTCCTTTTTGCCTCCTTTCGGCGTACACACAGTGGGATTAAGTTGCGCACATGTGAGCCCGCTTAGCGCTAAATCCAATTACACACAGTTGAGGGTTTTATGTTGCGGATTTGGGTGTACTGTACATAGGTGGTGTGGGCTCAACTTTGGTGACTTCATCGCAGGAGCTGAAAAAAATTTCCGCGGTGCTTCGGGCGGGGTAGGGAGGGCCCCATGTTGCGGCCCTCGACGGTTGGCCGGTGCAGCGATGCGATCATTGTTCTGTGTCCAATCTCCAGGCCGCTGTGTAAATGTGTTGCTGTGGCACGAAGATGAGGTGTACGGAGCGCGGAATTATGAGATGGATGGCCGCGACCGGCGTGACGACTTGACTTTATCTGGCATGGATCGCATCACGGGGGTTCGACTTATGCATCGCTGATCGCTTGGCATCGGCAGGGGTCCATGTATCCCGCAACGTCTACGCACCGGCGAGAGACCCTGACGAGGATTAAAACACCAAAACACCGGAGGAAAAAAACAACCAAACCCAAGGTATGGATGGATGGGAGAATCCAAGAAAACGAAAATGAGATGAAATTAACAAAATGAAGGAACTCCAGTGCAGACACACAGTTTTCATGTGTATATATATGGAGATTACACCGACGAGATGGAAGAACCAAAAGAGACTGATGCACCCCCCTTTGCCTCCTCCTCCCCCATTGTGCCTTGTGGAATTGATATACAAAAGAGAGGCCAAGAGAGCGAAGCTTGAAAAAAAAATATAAATAATTCTTTTTTTCACCATCAACTCAATATTGAATCTTTATGGCGGTTTGATGTTCATCAAGTGGCTTTTTTGTGTTTTATTGCATGGTTGATATTCAAATTATGATTATTTTCTCCGGGGCTCCTCACAGACCACGCACTCCCCCCCGCGTCTTGTTGTGGATCATGGAGGGAATGCGACGAAGTGGTGTGTACGCTCGAATGGTCCGAAGGTGTGAGGGAACGGGTTATATCGGTCGTAATTTGATTTATGTGGGAGTATGAGGCGAGTAATGGCTTCGAATTTGTTAGAGATTTTGTAAAAAGAAACCTTCCTTTTTGCTCTTACATCGCGCCCTCACACACAGCCAGATCTCATACTCTCCCTTGGATACATAAGAAGGTTCCTATACCTTCGATTTTGAGGCTTCTTTCTTGGTCATACTCTCAGTAATTGGTGAGTATCGCATATCTTGTAATTTTTGTTTTCAACTGCACGCATTTGCTGGTGCTGCAGTGACCATCCATGGGAGCAATTATGCAGATTTGACTGCGTGTGATTATCTTATCTCTTCGTGATCGTGTTTGTCCAGAAGACTCATCCTCATAATCAACGTTTCTAATAGTTTCCCATTCATACGTTGTCAGGTAACTTCCTGTCTCGTCCCAACCAAAAAAGCCTCCATGTTTCCCCTTAAAGCTTGCGGATGCATTGGATGGAATCATCACGCAAAAATGCAATTAGATTATTCAATTGTTTGATATTTTAATTCAATTAACATCGTATCCCATGCACAAAACTCAAAGTCTGCGGTTATGGGGGCCCGATTCCGCACCCGATCTCTGCAGGCATGAGGGGCATCATCACCTGCCGGCATGTCTTGAGGTTTAGTCGAGCAATTTTCACCATTTGTTATCTTGTTCCTTTCGATTTGTCGGATAATTATTGGCCGTTTGGTGGTTTCCCTTTTGCCCATTTTGCTGTCTGCTTCTCTTGCAATGCAAATGGTTTGTTTTGTCGTATTCTCCAATCTTTGATATAAAATACAAAATTGTGGTATTCAGACAAAAAAAAAATACAACGTTTTATTAAAAAAAAAAAAAGTTTTTTGAATTCTTTGTTTTTTAATTAGCTTCTTAAGTTTTTTTTCAGGGTTCGAGGTGAATTTTAAATGTTGCCTAAATTATTTGATTTCCATTTTGAGTGAATTAAAATTGGATAGAAATTATAGTCTAGGCTCTTTTTTGAAAAGTTTACTTAAAATAGTCTTCATTATGATCATTTGCACAAAGGAGTCTATTCATTGCTATATGGAAAAACTGCTCATTCAAAGAAATAATCAGGACATGCAGATTCTTAAATCGGTCAAAAAAGAATAAAAAATCACTAAAAAGATGTTCAATTTACCACTAGGATCGACTGGAAAGACCATCGCAAAGATTTTCCCAAAAATGTAAATAATGACGTCAGCATTGCGTTTTTTAACTCTTTCATTACATGAAGCATTTGTGCACATATTTCCTGATAATTTTTGAAAAAGTATATGTATAAGCTTCATGCATTGAAAGAATGAAAAAAACACACTTATGACGTCATTTATTATATTTTTCGACAACTTTTTATCGGGTTTTAGCAGTAAATTCAAGTAGAAATTGAGAAATCTTTTTGGGAATTTTTTATTCCATTTTGATCCTCCTTATTGCGTTCTGATTGTTTCCTTAAATTAGTGTTTTCTTATACTGTAACGAATAAACTCCTTTATCAAGCCTTGAATTTAAAAAGAAAAACAATAATTTGCAGTAATAAAATAATAAAGAATCTTGGTAACATGAAGATCATCCTGGAAAATTGTGAAGGATTCTTTTATGACCTCAATAGGTACAGAATTTTTCTTTAAAATAAATCCCCCAAAACTCTCCGCATTTCCCAAAACATCTCACCGATCTACTGAAGAAAATAAAAGAATTGTTTGTTTAGAATTCGTCTCACGCGTGCTTTTTGTCTCAGTTAGAGATTTAGATCTCAATTTTGTACTGCGCAAACATATCAGAGAGATCGGAGCTGCGTAAAATTGCGTCTATCCTGAGAAATTGGTCACTGATGATCACATTGAGGTTCTCTCTCTTGTTTGCCCTGGAAATTCCATATCATTCGCATGGAGTTGAAGAAAAAACAAAGTGCACGAGATAGGGATCACCGTCAGGGAGAAATGGGTTTGGTTTTTGTGGTGTGCTCTTCACACGGCAATCGGAAAAGGCACATCAAGAGTCAAAATTAGCCTCTCTTGACTATATTGTTTCCAAATGAATTCGGGAAGATGGGTGGGAAAAAAACCTACATACAGCGAGAGGGTGAACCTTCAATGATGGCCATTGTTGCTTGGGTGTCGCCACATCAAAGATTTCATGGTGCAGATGTGAGACCCCGGCAAAATCCCATTCGAGGCATTTTTAATCGAATTCATGCCTCCGAGGAATCCCTTTTCCCAAAAACCCTCTGTGTGTGATAGGGCAAAAAAAGCCCCAGCGCGTATTCCCAAAAATTCATTCATTGACTTGATTGACAAGAGTCACACTTTAACAATTTCTTCTTCTCCTCTCCTGCATTGCATCCCTCGTGTTTGTGTGTGTCTTTTGGGATTTATCCCCGGAGCAAAAAGTCCCTTTGGGTGGAAAAAGAAAGAAAGAATCGCTGCAGATGGGAGAATTTTTGTGCTATTTCTTCTGCACATTTTGGAAAGGAAAGGAGAAAAAAAAAACGTTGAATCCCAAAAAATGGTTTCATCGCAATCCATCACACGATTTGTCTGGGGAATGATGATCACTTCGTGCGATCCCTGGGCATTATAAATGAACACATCACGAGCCACCTGATCGTGTGTCCAAACAAATTCACACATCTTTTTGTCTAGGCTTGCCCTCCGTGTGAAAAATTCATTTTCCCGTTTGGTAATTTTTCAAATCTCACGCCAAATTGCCATCATGCTGAGCAGCACCAGTTCATTTTTCATGTGGACGCGATATGCGTACACATAAGATCATCAAGGGAAGGTGGATCTTTGAGCATTAAGGAGAAAAAATCGTGTCAATTTCAGCAGTTTTTTCTCAACTGCCCCCAAACATTGCACCTCAGGTGGATCAACGTGCACGTTGTTCAGATGATCGATCAGACTAATGATCCCGCGTGCAGGAGGATCACGCTTGGAAACACTTTCCCTGCGTTCCTCATACGATCACCGCGCATATTATTACAAAACAATGATCACCGTGTGATCCTGATGAGGTGAAACCCGAGCCCACCAAGTACATATTATGTGGTGGATGAAAAATGGATGGCCCCTCGGTGTCACCTGGGATGTGCAAGTCATTGGACCATCCGGGGCGCTAACTCGGAATTTGACAGGCAAAAAGTGATCACTGCCCGTGGCAGCACGTGGTGCGATCACCTATAATTGTGAAGTGTCATTTTTCATGGGCCAATTATCGGGCAAAGGAGGTGAGGTGAATTGATGAATCACCGCGGAAGATCACTGGGCTTCGCCTGAGAAATGCACATGACAAGAACAATTTGGGTAATAGCCCCTCTTTAGAGCCTCTTCCAAATCACTCATCCACACCGTGTTTGGGATGTTCAACACGAAAATTTCCTATCTAATATGACAGATTAATATGCGCACTATGCTTATATACAAAATGTGAAATATGTCATTTCCTGCCCCACACGCTAAGCATACGGGGGATGGGGGGGGGGGGCAAAAGTAACCATCGATCGTAATCCGATCTGTCGTCATTGGAGCCCTCAGCAGACGGAGTGCAATTAATTTAATTGGATGTTCTCTTGCAAGCGCTTAATGAAAATCCATCTTCCAGCACACAGATAAAAATCGAAATTAGCAATTTAATTACTCTCTCAGCTTGCAATCCTCCAGGCGTCTCGGGGGCACCTGAGGGATTTTTCTTTCTCCGCGCGCACAAACAAAATGAAGAAGCAGAATGCACTCCATCTGATTGGGGAGCCCAAGGGGGCGGTCATGTTAGCAATTACTCAAATGCTGTGAGCCCGCGTTCATCAGATCCGCGCATCTTCTTCTTTTGCAGCTCAACTTCCAAGATGGGGAGGGAGCCACGAAAAATCAACGACAGTCTCGTCAAGAGTTCTTTTGGGCAGCGCAGAAAGATTCTTATATTGCGTACTTGGTGAAGAATTATGGGATACGATGTGACCTGAAGATTTTAAATGGAGACCCCACTTATATCTCCACTATCTCATTCAGAGGGGAACTTCTTTAATGTTTTAATGAATGTTGTAGAAGAAATTTGACAAAAAGTTTTCTTTTATTTCTTGCTTAGTTGAACTTTTGTGTCTAAAAGTTCAAACATTTGTGTGAACTTTTAGGTTTCTTTTTCTTGTTATAAATTCTTGAAGACCTGCAAGCACCTACAATTGAAGAAAATGATTATGATCATCAGTTACGGTTTTGAAGAATTTAGAATTATTTTTTTTTAGAATTAGAATTAGTTTATTCATCTCATAATGGTTCCCCACCCCCCGTACAACAAAAATACAATGTGTAGCGAGAAATAGGTTGCCAGTAAGAGAGAGGAAAGGATACCCAAGCCCTAAATGGCTGTACGGGTCCTTGGATGCTCAAAATTAATTAACAAAGATTTTTTCAACAGCATGCTCAAATTTTCTAAACAAAAACAATCTTGTCTCTCAAGCGTTTCAGCTCTCTTTGAAAATTTTTAAAAGATTTAAAAGAAAGTGAAAGAATTTTTTATAGAAATAAAGAAAAATAATTTTTATAATTCTTTATTTTATTTAAATTTCTTTGTTTATTTTTTTGCAAAATTATATTAAATGAAAACAGATTAAGTTGAAAGAAATTTGTAATAATTTAGAGACTCAATTGTGGTCGATTCTTTTAAAAATCTTTCTTATTTCTTCTTACAATTCGTCAGTTATAAATTTTTTGGTATTTTGTGAAAAATGTCTTGAGATTTTGGCAATTTGTTTCTTTCTTAAAGAAAAGATTTTTTTAAAAAGAAAATTACTTTTCCAGGGCTCTTTTAAAATCTTTCTGACTTATGGAACAAAAAATCCATTTGAAAAACTTCAGGATTGTAAGGAAAGAAAAGATTTTTAAACAGAATCGACCCCAATATTGAGTTTTTCTTAAAAAATATAAATTGTGCAGTATAAATAAATTATTAAATTATTGCTGTATTTAATAGAACTGTGCACTGACCTTTAACCTTGTTTTTAAAAAAATCTGGATAGAGTTTTGTTCGTTATTCAATTAAATTGCAGGTAATATTAGTTTTTTAATAAAAATAAATAAGAAGAATTAAGAATTATTTCTAAATGATTAAACCCTAATAAAGTTTTTATTTCTTTAATTTTTGTTTATTATTTTTGCAAAGTCTTATGTTCCAATTTGAGAGATTTTCTTCATAATAATTTTGTATAAAGTCCTTTCTCTTTAAATAGAGCAAAATAAGGTGATTGAAACCTAATTAAAAATTAAAAATTAAACAAACTTTCTTTTTATTTATTTCAGAGCATCTTCAAGGGTCACCCTAAACCACCTGCCGTACATTGGACCTTCCGGACTTTCTGGGAAAAAGTATTACACGTGGTTCACGCTGATAATGCATTAGCGGTACAAAGGGAATTTTTCGATAAAGTAACGTCGCTCAGGTGAGTTAATTAAAACCAATCACACCTTTTTAACCCATCCCCACGTAATCAATTGACGCCGTCGAAAGTGGTGCTCGTGAATTAACAATCCATTAGTGGGACAATTTCGGCGATAATCGCACGACATAGTGCTGTGACATGACCCTTTTGAAGCGTGAGACCGATCCGTAATTGATTGCGAGCAAATATTTGAACAGATGGTGGATCTTTTAGCCACTGAGTGGTCACAAATTTAAGGTCCTACTTGGAAGAGGAGAAAGAGCGAAGGGATTTATCGGGAATTCTGGCTTCAGGTGTGTGTATATTACTTCAAGGGAGGAGGAGGAGGACTGTGTGGGTACCATAATCCTCCTGTGAGGATCTCCCTCGTTGGGATTGTCAATTGTGCATTTGGAGATTCTCTTCCAGTGAAAAAAAAATCTTTTAAATGAGCTATTGAGAGATTTGAATGCTCAACTGGTGGACCTTTGACTAATCTCCCCGGACAGGTAATATTTTGGATAGATTGCTGAATATTATTTATAATTCCATTATGAGGAGATATGTTGGTTCGAAAAGGTATTTCTTTTTTTTTTGAACTGGTCTGTGCGAGGAGCGAAGGTGGGCAGCTGAGGTAGAAGAAAAAAAAAGATTTGAAGAGAAAAATCTCAAAAGAAGAGATGCGTTACTCAATTCGAGGGAAATGAGGTAGAAGAATGAAATTTCAAGTCTTGAATGAGGAAGAAAAAAAAAGAAGAAGAATTAAGATACGGTGATTCTTACCTGCAGTATAGTGAATTAAAATAAAGTATTTAATAGTGAAGGTGACAAAAGTAGTGAAGCATGTTCTCCACTTATTAAGAAGTGAATTTATGTGCAAGGAGATTCCTCCCGCTTGATTCTTGAATCTCCTTGCATGCCCCGGAGTACACCACACCGCCAGCAAGCAAATGCTATATGGACTCGAATCTCCAACTCTATATATACAAAACATTTATGGAAGCATGTTGGAAAGTTATCGCACATTCTTGAGTGACATCCAACACCATTAGCCGTGGAGTTAGCCAGCAGCCAGCCGGGATGTCTTGAGAAAATTGTTTAATAGAAGATGGTCATCAATCAAGCCGTGTGCGGTTGAGGGAACCATCGTCTGTCCATCCTCCACCCAGAGAGCATTGTTTTTCTCATAATACGGGGAGAGAGATAAGCAAAAAAGGCCAAAATAAGAGAAGAAGAAATCTTCAAACAAGAAATGCTCAGTGTAAATTTCTTAGTTTCTTTTTTTTACACTACATCCAATGGGGGAAAAAAACAACCATCTCTATCCACATCTCTTGATCTTCGACTCAATTCTTGCATATTTGATGAAAATTCCATGAACAATCTCTATTCAATTTATATGGTGAAAAATGATATCTGGGTTGGATATTATAATTTATTTGAAGCTTTTTTTGTTGTTTCGTTTTTACAGCAAAACGCTTGGGAAAAATATTTTTTGAAATATTTGGTTTAGTTTTTCATTAAATGAATAATTCATTTTTTAATTGATTCATTTTATGAAATTGAAATGTTTATGAAAATATAAATAAAACATTAATTTAATTTTACAACATTAAAAATAAATTTTATAGAAAGAGTCAAAGAACTAGCACGAATATCAGTTGAAGCAATAAAAGGATTTTTCGTACAAAATATAGAACAAGGCTCTAAAATTGACGAATATATATTTTTTTTTTAATTATAGAATTCTCAAGAGCCAATTGGAGATTTAGGAAAGTTTTGGGATTCATAAAAAATTCCGAGAAAATTGAAAACATACTTAAATAAGAATAAAAAGTGAGGAAAAACAGATATTTTCATTTCTTCCTGGAAATTTTTTTTCCAAAATTTTAATGAAAAAGTTTTTTTTTAAATGCCAGATAACAAAAACTATAATTTTCATGAATTTTCTATTATACATCTATTGTTCAAAATTGTCAAATTTCCAAAAAAAATTGATAAATTTTTACGAAAAAAAATTGTCATTTTTAAATTGAAATTCAGCTAGGAAACGTTAAGGAAAGAAAGGAGAATATTCATTTTGAGCCTTTCCGTAATGTTTTATATTTATTCATTCTTTTTAATCAAACCATTTTTAATTAAAAAGAAAAATACATTCTTGTCCATCAAATTTATTTCAAGGCGACATTCAACATGACCTTTATTCCTTTGGCCACATATACATACATACATTAATTTGCAAAATGAGAATGACTTCTTAAAAAAAAATTTTCGTCCTTTTTTCTCTCATTTCCATATGCGAAAGGCATTTTCCGTGTAGGTCAAAGGGGCATAGACGCTAAAACCCTCATTTGAATGACTCTCCTGAAAATTCAACAGCTTAAGTCGCGAAGATATTTGAGGTGAATTTTTTGGCACAAAAGCCACCACGAAAGTTCCTCAAAATGAAAGCTCTTTAATCCACCTCATTATCCGGATATCCGTCCTATGGTCTGGATGGATGGCGGGCGGTGCAAGGGGTAGTAGCGAGGGGCTGTGCGCGAGGGTGCGAGGACGGTAGGACGTGGAAGTGGGAAGTCAGAAAGAAAGGAATTAAAAGCATTTGATTAGTGTTACCCCGAAAAATGCCGGGAGGAAAAGTCTGGCTTCCAAATTCACGCGCGTCTCTCAGATTGATTAATGCCGCCGTGTCACTGATATGTCACACGCATGTCAACCCATGACAGAGTGACATGCAACTCTGGCGCGGAGGAGAGCCAAGTACGAGCCATGTAGTACACGGATGGTGGAACAAACTGGATCGCATTGTATTCCGCAATGGGTTTTGGTGCGCGTTTTGGGTTTTTGGCGGGCGCACTTTGCCACTTACCATTATTATGAATTACATTATACCACCCCCTCCCCATCCTCCTCATGTACACCATCCACTTCTTAATCAGCATAAAAGTTTCCTGGGGAGGTTGCACGAGAACCCCGCGCGTCAGTAAATTATTTCATATTATGGCTTTATATTCTTCTTTTTTTTACATTTTAAAATTAATAAAATCATTGAAATTATTAATCATGCTACAACTTCATTTGCGGGACCTCTCATTGCCTCTTTCCCGCGCCCCAGAAGACGTAGCAGCAAAAAAAAACGAACTTGAGAGAATATATATTTAATCTATTGTTGAGTTTCCATCGCAGTGTATCTTCATTTTGTAACAATTTTTCAGAAATTCACTCATCTGTTTTGAATTCACATGTGATTTTTTGTTGGAGGCCCTCCTTTGGGGCAGTTGATTCAACTCGTTAATGTGTTTTATCGAGAGTAAATCTTTCTTTCACGATGCCCCTTCCACAAAAAAAGAGAACATTCAACAAAACATCATCAAGAAGTAGGTACATCTAATGGTTTCTGCACAGAGTTGCAAAGAGAGAATTTTTAGAATTAAAATTAATTAACTAACTATGTTTAATTTACCTGATGAATAGGAAATAAAATACACGAAACGTCTTATGAAAGAGAAGCCCTTTTTCTTAATTTTAAAAGAATAAAAAAATACTTTTATTTATATTTAAAATTTTTAATAACTTTAATAGAAAATTATTGAAAATATTTATTTTAGTTTGATTAAAAATTATATGCATTAGGGGCGTGACTTACGCATTTTTAGGAATTTCTTCTTTTTTAATTTTATTTTTGGAAAATTAAATTTTTTTGAAGCTCCTTTTGAAAGTATTTTTCATTGAAATATTCTATTGTCTTTGAATAATATCATAACACGAATAAAAATGAATAAACTCCTTTAAGTTTTTAATGAAAGAGGGTTAGTCATTCTAGTATGAATCAGTCCCCAAAGAGGTAACCAAATTTAATTTTTTAATTATCATAGGGCATTGTCAAAGACTCAAGAAAAGCGTGGTCATTTCCCGGAAAAGCGCTGGGAAATATACGAATTTTCACATTTTATGTCAAATCGGGTACAAACTTCTTTGATTTTTTTCTTAATTTCTAGTTATTCTAGAAAATTCTTTTCTGTGTCATATGAAAGCTATTTAAAGGCCTAACAATATATATTTAAACCATTTTCCTACGGTGGAAAACTCGCGAGATTTTCCGGCATTGAACTTTTCTTTCGCTTCCCATTTCACCAATATTGAACGTGACCAATTTTAAAATATCTCATTTTGTAGCATTTTTAATTATCTTTCATTTGGTATAGCACTTGCAGGGAAAATCCGCTGGGAAAACTCGTTACAGAATGATTTTCCAAAGTTAAGCACGTTTTCGCGTTGGAGAAAAAGAGATAGGCAATTTTTTCTCTTTGATGTTTCCAGAATGTTCTAAGAATTCCCCTAGAAAAAAATTGGCCATCTCTTTTCCTCCAACGCGAAAACATGCTTAATTTTGGAAAATCATTCTGTAGCGAGTTTTCCCAGCGGATTTTCCCTGCAAGTGCTATACCAAATGAAAGATAATTAAAAATGCTACAAAATGAGATATTTTAAAATTGGTCACGTTCAATATTGGAGAAATGGGAAGCGAAAGAAAAGTTCAATGCCGGAAAATCTCGCGAGTTTTCCACCGTAGGAAAATGGTTTAAATATATATTGTTAGGCCTTTAAATAGCTTTCATATGGCACAGAAAAGAATTTTCTAGAATAACTAGAAATTAAGAAAAAAATCAAAGAAGTTTGTACCCGATTTGACATAAAATGTGAAAATTCGTATATTTCCCAGCGCTTTTCCGGGAAATGACCACGCTTTTCTTGAGTCTTTAGTAATGCCCTACGATAATTTAAAAACAAAATTTGGTTACCTCTTTGGGGACTGATTCATACTAGAATGACTAACCCTCTTTCAGAATAATTTCTTCAAAAATAAAAGAAAAATTTTATTTTTAAAGTAAAATTCTAACTATTTGTAAGATTTTAAGAGATGGGTATTTTTAATCGTTCTATTGTCGTTCTGGAAAAGAAAAACAAAGAATTGGTTGTTCAAGAAAATAGTCAGAAAGATCTCTGAAGAAGCCTTGCATTAAAGATAAAAATAAAATGTCAAAAACCTATAAAATTTTTCCCAGAATAACAAAAATCTTATAATTGACGAATTGACATAAAAGAAAAGAAAAGATTAATATCAGAATCAACTCCCATGTTTTAATCTAATTTGAAACACCTTTCTTCTTTAATCTACATGCCCAACAACTCTGTTGCCGAATGCATGAATTTTTCCGTGGAAACTCTCACTGAATTTAGTTGTAAGAAGGCATGTAAAGGTAAATTGTAATAAGTTGGAAGGTAATTTTGCCTCCATCCACATTTTGTTGGCTCTTTTCGCCGCGAGATGATTTAGTTTGGTGGGTAATGAATGTTCCGTCGTGGCAAAGGGAGAAGCTGGGGCACACACACGGGAGAGAAAGAAAGAATTCCGTGTGGCACCCAGCGCCCGGGGAATTGTAATAATTACACATAAAATAATCTTCTTCATCCAGCTTGGGTGCACAGAGGTCCTGGACCACGGTGTGTGTACAATTTAAATTTTAATTGCTTCAGTGCGAGAATTTTCAAATGGCCTTTGATTCTGAGAAGTCTCTTGTGTGCGGCTTCATTCCATCATTATCTCCCATGTTGTCCATATTTGTACCGCGCGCATCAGTCTCGTGGTGCGGGATGAGATTCTGCGGGATGGATCTCGGTGAGATCTCCTCCTCCATTGGTTTGGAGAGATTGCTTTTTAGGACTTGCTGGAATTTCTTTTGGGGTTTTCATGTTTTTTTTTCTCTTCTTCTTGGGATGAAATTCGACGCCTCGTGACAACATTCGCTCGATGGGCTTTAGACGGTTTTTTTTTCTTCCTCCGGCAGGCTCTTTTTTTTGTCCCTCACCGTGACTTCAATCGCGCTCCTCGCGATGCTGTTATTATTACTATTATGATTTCTCATCTCATCTATGCGGACGAGATGGGAGATGGAATCTCGGGAATGCCGGAGGAACATCTTGGAGGTATGCGCGAGTTCACCGCCATTCGATTAGGTGGACGCCTCGTCTTTGCTGCTGCGCCTCCCCAAGGGGCCCAGCAAATTAGAGAGAGGTGAACCCAGGTGAGTGAGGGAGAGAAGAAGCAAAAAGGCCCAACTGCGCGAGATCCCAGGGGAGAAAAAAGCCTGATGGAGGTATACACAAAAAAAAACGAGCCAAGAAAACAAGAACTTAGCAGCAATATAAAAGAAGTATCCGCGTGTGTGCGCCTTCTAAATGAAGCCTATAATTTCATCTTTTTTCCCCTCATCCTCAAATATCGCCTCGTTTTTTTTTCTTCTTCTTCCCATTGTTCCATTGCCACGCAATGTATCCCGTGCAAGACAAACTATACGCTGACCGAGTCGAATTGTAAATGTTTGACCATTTATAGATATTATTAAAAATTAAAAACGATGAGAGATGGATTCAGGAGGGCAACAATATGGTGTATGTGTGTATGGCTTTACATAGGCCGAGTCGAGTCTACGATGATGGCTCAGAGACAGCCACGGCGATGGTTTAATTATGGTGTAGTTAATATTTTTGACCATAGAAGCCGTCTAATGGCTCACATACAGCATATGGGATCGATTGTAACATCATAATCGACGGTTTCAGCGTAACTATAAATTCAAACCACTAAACACTCCGCACACGGCGAGTATATGCCCATTTGCGCGCACTCTTCGCTTATCCAAGGGAGCAGCCCGATAAGCAATCCATCTGTGATGAGGATTTTCGAGTGAGAGTGATTTGACGGTGATTATCTCGAAAAATTATATACGATGGGTGTGAAGTGCTCAAGATTTATGATAAGACTTAAACGCTCTCTCTCTCCTCCAAACTGATGAGCTCCACATATGTAGAAGGAGAAGGTTAAGCCACTCCGCTAAAATGTAGACTGAGCGGGGTTCTCTCTTTGGAAATGGCAAATCGAAGGATGATTAACAATTAAGCTCATTGCGCCAATTATGGCCATTTTACAACATTTACTACAAAGTATGTCTAACGAGATGTTCTCACGCCCATCGACAAATCAAGTTTCCAATCACCGAGATCAATGCAATTAGCATGATTTTAGCAAACTCAGAGAGATATTTATTGGGAGGTGGAGGATTTTGTAGGCGCGGAAAAAAGATGTTATGCACAATATATTGAGATTAATCTATTTAAGAAGTTGATTAAGAAATCGAGAAAAATGTATAAGAAAACTTTTGAAAGGGAAAATTAAATATTTTAATTTAAAAAAAGCTTGAGACATTTTTTTAAAATTTTTTTGTGAAAATGAAAAGTTTTTAGTTCTAAAATTATCCAGATATTTACCTTCGGGTTAAAGGAAAATTTTAAATCATAATACAATTTATTAAAATAGCATGCAGACTTTTAATAAACCAGTAAAGAAAAAGCAAAAAAGGGCCAAAATATTTACCTTTCGCCGATTTATGATGGTTTATGCTTTTCAAACACCCATCGACCCAACTATTGAAAGACCTCCAATTGCCCCCATTTGAGCACCAAACCGCAAATATGCGATTTATCTTCTAAATTTTCCCAGCAATAACAAATAGGAGGAGGTGCTGCAGGGACCCCCCCCTCCTCCCACGGCACAGGTGAATTTTTCACAAGTCGATGTGAAAGCGTCACTTGGGCATAAACACAAATCAATATTGGGCACACATATTGTAAAACATTATTAATATTTTACCACACACGGAATAGATAAATTGCCCGCCATAAAAAACAAACACTTCATTATTCTTCGGGATATATACTTTTTTTTCCTCCACACTCTGCGCTGTATATATATTTTATTGGGTGTCACAAGGTGTTGCTTAACGCCTGAAAAACCGCATCATGTCAATTTTCCCATCAAATTCGTCATCACACCACACCATTGTGCAAAGTGTTTGATTGCTCCCAACAAACCCATGCAAGGGGGAAGTGGGTGCTTGCGCCACTGGGCAGTTTTACAGGGTTGTGCCGAACATTGGGGTGCAGTAAAAATGCCGTATTGAAAATTATTATTTTAGTCTGGAAAATTATGGATATTTTTCTTGAATTTTATAAGAATTGCTTTTTTTAAAGCTTTATTTTTTTCATAACATTTTTTTTACAATATTTGAATTAAATTATTACGGATTGGCCTTAACCCAAATATGTAAAAAGGATTAGAGCAGGTCTAGAAAGGTCAAATGTCAATAAAAGTTTTTGAAATTTTGCGAAAGAAATTCTAAAAATCTTCATTTAATTGAATTTATTTTATTTATATCAGAATAATGATTTTTTATTTATTTTTTATGCACTCAAAGTCAACATAGAACCTCTAGCGAGGTACTAAACAGTGGACAATTCTGGGTTAAAAAGTAATCAAATAAATTGTTAAATGAATATAAGAGCACCTGAAGTTTATAAATTTTTAAAATTAATAAACTTTCCCCATGAAAAGCTAAAATAATTTTCTAGAGAAAGTCTGAAAATTTCATTCAGCCAAACATTTAAATTCAAGTAATTTTTATTGTTTTACATTTATTTTAAATAATGCATAAAATTCTTTAAAAATCCATCCTTTAAAATTATTAATTTTTTTTTATTCTTCCAAAAATATAATATTAGTTGCAACATTTTTGTCATATTCCTGTTAAATTATATAGAATAATGTGTTACTTTAGTCACCACATATAACCTGTATTAAATATTACCCTGAGAGGGTTTTCCTGCGACAATTACAGGGTGACGAATGATGAGAAAATTGCAAGGTTTGCCCACAAGGATTTTGCTCCACATTCCTGGCGCCAATGCATTCTCCGGATCAATGGCATTCGAGGAAGCACCTTACCGCTCCAGGAAGGACAGGCAGTGCGTTTTTTATCTATGTACAATATCCCTTATACTATAGTAGAGAGTTGGAGGACCATTAAGCAGCAGTGAATGGGGGTGATTTATGGTCATGTTGTGTCCATTTAATTACTTACAAGGTGTAGATGGTTTATGACTTATAGAGATATTTCGGGCTAAACTGCATTAAATGTTAAAATATCCAGCTGTTTGTGCTTTGACACGTTCTCTCCTTGCGAAGGATATCAAACGGAGTGTGAGGTCGGGAATTTTTACGTGTTTACATTGTTGCTCGTTGTCTATTTTACACATCCTTATTTTTTCACTACACATTTAATATTTTCAAACGTAAAACACTTTATGACCAACCATTTATTATCACTCTCACCCGAGATATATTACTGGGTGACTCTCATTAGGATAAGTGCACTCATTTTTTTTTCTCTTCACCCAAAAACGTTCCCAAAGTCTGGGTGTTTTTCTTTGAGGAGCTGTACGACCCCTTGGGCACTCTGTGTTGAAGAAAAGGAATCGACCATGAGTGGACTTTGGTGTTTTACGATCATGACTTTGGATGTTTTGGGGAGATAAAGTGTAGGATAGGGATGTTTTTCTTTCCACACTCGAGATTAGCATTTTTATCGTTTTTTTTTGGGAAATTCCAAGGTGACTTTAAGAGAGAAAAAAGTGTTAATGATTGTCTAGGGATGGGGTGGCTATTACCTGGGTAAATGAGAAATGTGTTGGGAGATGGAATTTCCAGAAGTTTTCACCTCATCGCCGACAAAAGGAAAACCCTTTGTCCCATGACTAAAACTTGCTAAATCCTTCTACTATCAACCCCAACACGAAGAGGAGGCAAGAGGGGTGTTTTCGGTTGTGTTTTGAAGACCCAATAAAAGACATCTTCAGTGTCTCGATAGAAGCCATCAGAGAGTCTCGCCCTGTATACTCGTCTTCTTTCTCTCCCTGCCTCCGTTGGTAATCTCTGATCAGGCCATACCATAAATTTGTGGAAAGGTTGCGGGGATGGGCAATAAAATTAAGGCGACAACAAACACTTGTTGGAGTTCCGATGAAAGTCCAAACTTGGGTGTATTTTACATTTAACACCAATATGGCCCATGCGCCCGGAGAAATGCGCTTCACAGATCCCCCCTTCGCCCCTCATTCCACCTTCTGAATTATAGCCCAAATTAGGCAGCATCGTGTATCAGTTCCGAAAGAAAGAAATTGTTAGGGATAGAGAAAATCCCCAAAAGGTCCAACGATTAAAATCTTCTCACAAAAGACGATGCTCACAGAACAACGTCCTCATTCGAGAAATGGTCGCATAGCTTTTCCCTCTGTCAATTCTGTGAGTTGTTCTTCTCCGTGGATTGTTGTTTATAGGTTCGGGAAATTGATTTATGTCATGTAAAGTAGAAGAAATTTCACCTAAATAAATAAGTTGAGGAAACTCCCATTTGGGCTGAAGTTACATTTTGAGGGATGAAGAAGAAGAGAAAAAAAAGTAAGATATAAATTATAAATCTCCCGGCCCCTTCTTTCTCTGACTTTCTCCGTTTTTGTGGCTCCCTTGTATTTAGGTGGAGGGATATAAGAGAAAGATCTCGAGGACAATGGGAGAAGATGAAAAAAGTCAAAATACCTCGATTAATAGCTAAAGGAACGATTTGTTGTACCTGAGACTATCTTTGCCCTTATTTCTGCAAGGGGCTTCTAATTACTCAAAATTTTACATTAAAAATAAAAGAGCAATAAAACTGCCAAAACGTCGTATTTAAATAATTGTTGAAAAAACATTTTAAATATTTTCTTGATTTTATTGAAGTTTAAATTGTTAAATATTTTATTAAAAACGTTAAGAACCAAAATTTTACACGAAAACTAATTTTTACGCAAGGTGTAAAATAATCAATGTGGTGGAAAAAATTCACCCGGCTGGTTCATGATCGTTTTTTACGGTTAAAAATCCCAAAATATGAAAAAAAAAAACATTTTTTACTTGTTTTCTTGTTAATTAATAAAATTGAAGACATAAGTTCCTGTATAAATGTTTTTTAATCAAATTTCATCGCGTATAAAAAGACAATCAAAAGTAAATAAATTAAAAGGATTTAAATTATGTGGATTGTTTATTAAAATACTTTTGGGCGTCCAATAAAATGGTTGATTATTAATTAATTGAATCAAATAACCTCCATTAGCATTAATTATATGCCAAAGAGTTTAATTTAGAACAAAAAGGAAAACTATTCTAAATAAATTGTAAAAAAAATAACAAGATAAAGTAATTTATTCACCGATATATGAAAAATTTCTTCATTCGTTCAAATGCTTTTTTTGTGGATAAATGAAGAAGTTTTCTTTTCCCAATGAATAAACATCTTTAACATATTCTCAAGAGATTTAATTTTATTGCATTTAAAACCCCTTAAAAATAGTTGAAAATATGCTTAAATTTTTTTAGACTAAAATTTTCAGTTTAAAAATTTACAAGTCCACCAAAAAAGCACAAGTTGTTAGCCCCTTGGTTTTTTTGCTCTCTCTCAATCTATCAATATGATACCTCTTATCTCCCCGACAATTCTATCTGCAAGTTCATCGATATATTGGCCATTTCCTTGTTGGGTATATAATTACAAAAACATATACTCATCGATTGCAGATGCGTGTGATTTACAACGCAACGAGGCAAATTTAAATATCAACGTAAATCAGAATGATTCCCATGGTGAATTGGGAGCATCTCAATATATGGGAAAAAGATACTCATTGGTTTGTTCAACATGAAAGTGAAACCGTCGCTGAATTCGCACCATTTTATGGGCTTATTTTTTGTGTGTATGTCTATGGGATATAAATCATGTCCTTTCGAGGGTTATACAATTTAGAAATTTTTCCTGGTTCTCAATTTCGATTGCATGATGAGAAAGGAGAGCTTGTGTTGTTTGAGAAAAAGGATGGTCTGCGGGGACTGAAAGTCAAAATGCTTCGGAACAATGCGTTGCATGGAAAGGATACCTGTGTACGGTCACACCCCTCGAGGTTGCCCGGCAGGGGAGAGAGCGAATATACTCGGGGAATTGTGTATAGAATTTCATTTTGACGACAGAGCCAAGGATATCTTTTTTTTGCTGGTAGACTATGTATCTATGTAGCGATGAGGCCTTTGTGGAATTTTCACGGATATTTTAAACGCTGCCCTGATTTCACTGACATTTTTTTCCTGGAATTTCGTCTCAAGGATCCATTTCACCTTTGCATGCTTGAAAGGTTTTGCAAAAGCGACGTGTTTATTGGGAAAGGACCAAAAGGATCATGCAAAAGTTTCCCTTTTGCGAAGTTTCCAATAAAACAATTCGCACAACTCTCAAAAAAAAAAACATCAAAATATTTTGAAAGGAAACTATTGTATGGTGGCAAAATTAAGTGACTTGTAAATCGTGACTAATATCCTTTCCGTCCTGAATCTATTAAAATAAATTGTGAGAATAAGGCGATAATCGTCGAACGAAATCCATACCTATGCATCATTTTGATTTATTATCCCAGACGACTATCGTATCGCTATTATTTAACCATAATTCCATCCCTTTCGGCACGTAAGTAAAACATACATACATATCTTGATGCCTGCTAAATCATTCAAAAATCATCGAGAATATCCTTTTTCTCCACCCCATTGCCGTCTCTTTTCCTCTACTGCTAACTATCGGGGAAATCTTTGCAATATCCCCGTCTCTTTTGCACCATTCAAAGTTGGGAATCGTTGATTTTTCCCAGCAGACCTCGGGGTAGGCATCCTATCAGGAGGGGAAGGAAGGTTGCACAGTGTAACACGGAAAATCTCTTATGTAACTGCCAGAGGGTATAAGGCGATGGAAAAAGAGGAAGCTCTATGAACATCTTGATTCCAGACAATCGGGTCTGGTTTCTCAGCCATTTATCACGTAAGAAAAAAAAATAAAGAAAAACGAAGAAAGGAATAAGAGAAGCATGCAAGGATATTAAAACCCTGCTGAGGTATCCCCCCTCTTCATATTCACCACACCAACCCCCAATTCCCGCATCCATCTCTTTCTAATTCGTCTCAGGAGTGACAACGACATCCCTTTTTATTTCCTTCGCACATACTCCTTCAATGCTGCAAAAGTGGGACGTGTCACGGCATAGGGGGGTGGGGGGCTCTGAATGGTGTATTTGTGACACAAATTAAAAAACAATAAAATATTCGAGCACATACCACCCCATATTGTAGATGCTATCCCGGCCGCACCAATGAGGGGATGCTGTCCCGAAAGAATTTACTGCTGACATTAATAGCATTTTAATTTCCAAAGTCGGCGCGTCCTCTGGTATTTTTATTGCACAATTCAAACTCAATCCATCCTTGTCGCACCGCCAAAGGGCCGGCCATGATTCTTACTTTTTGCTCACCTTTTTTGCCCCCTAAACACCATATACCCGTCTCCCTTGCACATCGATGCACTTTCAACCACACTGACATTATGCTGCCTTTTTTATGCTATATGCGCAGAGAACATAATTTATAACCCAACTCTTGACGAGTTACTGTCTCACTCACACCTTTCGATAGCTGCATCTTGTGGTTGTGAATGCTGCGCGGCATCTTCGGCTGTGGATTATCTCTTAGTGAGAAATTTCATGGTATGATATTTCAGCGTTACAAATTTGTCGAAATTACTTAAAATTTATGCATTAATTATTCATGTAAATGTCTATGAATAAATAATTATGCCGACTTTCCGGACCATACGAGGCTATAAAAGCTCTTTCTCGATGGAGGCAGTTGGAGAAGTCGGGTGAGGAGTTTTTACGATTCTCGAAAACTAATTTTATTTATTCTACACGCTTTTGTCTTGTTATTTTATAACCCGAAAGGAAATGGCATTAATGTGTCTCCTAAGTAGAACCACGTAAAATAAGATTAAAAAGTTTAGAATGAGTATCCGGTCGTACTTTTATCAGTTTTCTGGTTTTTATTTCAACTCTTTTTTTTCTTGGCGTTTCTGGAAGCGACTTTGTTGTCTAAATTCACTGCCAAATGGCTCAAATGCTATTATAAGATTCTCTTCGTTTTTTCTTATTGTTTTTTTTTTACAATTCAAAAGGTGCGCCAATTCTGACCCCGGCCCCACCTGATCGGGACAGGGTAGAAGAAATTGGATATAAGAGATGCGATGTTGATAAAAACGGTGAGTGAAGAAGATATTTTAATTAATGATTTTATTTGTGAGACAATTGAATTTTGGAAGGGGAGTAATACCGTCGGGGGTTGTGTTGAAAGAAATAAAGGACGAATGATGGGGGTAAAGCTGAGATCCTAGGGGTGGGATTTCCATTGACTTAGGGGTAGTAGCATGTCCAAATTGGCCACCCATCCTCCGTATCCACTTGAAATATTACCCCAACATCTGAAGTTGTTATTAATACCATAAATGTAATCAGGCGAACGTGTTTATATCCTTCTAATTGAACAGAGTGGCACGTCGGGAAGTGCTACATTCGGCATCTAGTTATGTATACGTCTGAGGCTCACGGTCCTTGCTGGAGATCCTGGTGTAGTAGCACCTCCAGACGGATATAGTGTCGACCTTGTCTCCATCACTGCCAACTCTTGTCAAACCGTCTAGCCCATTTTCGAGAGCAGTTTTACCCATAATGCAGCATCTGTCCTGTTCGCACCCATTGACATGGTCGATCCTTGCTGTTCAACATGATTTTGATGGTGTTTTGATAGTGTTTGTTATTCGTTTTTGATGCCCAGTATATTTCATTGGTATTGATGTATTAACACATCCGCGAGATCTTGTATTTCATTCGTCGATGGGCACCGGTATGGGCCTCTCCTGTTCTCGCACACAACACTCAACCACTTATGCTGCACATGCTTCAGCAGCAATGTATGTGTTGACGAATTTCTTCGCCTGCGTACCAAAAGTTGAGCTTTTTTCAACATCAGCACACACACATATAGGTGCCACAGAGTGTGTACCCCTACCCAACACACACCGCTACGACCGGAGATGCAACAAGAGTTGAGCTTCTGCGCAACAGCACGACGACTGTGTTCTTTCCCCTAACGAGTTTCCATACGAGTCAGTGGTAGCAGTGTAGCAGCGAGTTGGAGCACAATACAGTCACACCACATACAGCCGGGTAGTGCTATTGCACTCCCACCTATAACCAACTGTATGCAGCCGTCGCATGTGTGAGGCGTAAACTTGCGCGCGCTGATGAGTCGTTGTCGCAACCTTCAAGGCGGGAATGGAATCAGTCATTCCTATTTCTTTCCCCCGCCAGTCAGTTGAAACTGATTGACAAGCCAGTGTGTATTTGTCTTCGAAACGCGTTCGACGTGTTACGGACGTCGCTCCGTGATCTATATTAAAACTCGCCGCTGCATTTTTTTCGGGGTAAACAACATCCATTGAAATTTATATATTTATTACCGACATAAAGATAGAGAGAACCCGAGAGTTTAAGTGTGACCATCAGTCAATTTGTCTTGCAAAAAACAAATTATTAAAAAATACAAAACTACAATAGAGAGACGAATTACGCTAAATTAAACAAAAAAAAGCGAAAACTGTTAATCAACGTATACGAGTGTGGAGCAAAAATTTTACATCCCTTCCCGTTTTCGGAGAGGAACATTCGTTTTTTTTCATCTTCATATCAGTTCTCTATTATTCTGCTTCTTGCAAATTGTGGGCCAAGAAAAAAATATTTGGACTTGAAGGACAGTGAAGATCATGGAACATGCATCCATGTGGACCACGTAGCATTTTGGCCACACATTGGGTCCTCGCGGCTGAGGTCCTTTTGTGACACTGTGGCTATGTTTGGTGGTGGTACCTTTCTGCTGTTTATGTGCAAGTGAATGTGCTAGTGCTCGGACAAGGCGCTAGCCGACAATACCCTAATTAGAAAATTAAAAAAAAAATCTTGGTTCTTAACGTGTCTAAAATAAAATTTAAAAAAAAAATAAAGAAAAAAATAAATCTCCGGTTTGCGTCGCGCGGTCTAATGCTAAATCATCATCTCGAACGTCATCGGTCAAATAGAACAGTTGACGGTGTGGGCTCCATTCTGTAAGAGCTGCATAGTGATAGGAACCACCGAGACTCACGGGGTACTCCCTGCTAACGCGAAAAAAAAGCTACAAAGTACCCCAAGCTATATACAAAAAAGAAAAAAAATTCTTCGAACTGTACGCAAGTTTAATGTGATGTTGCGCCAGGATCTCTCATTGATGTGAATTTCGGTTTTATTGAGAAAAAGAAGAAAAGCATAAAAATTGTTTATTTGTGATTTTTCTTTGTTGGCTGCTTACCGTACTAAGCTAAGGAAGCCATTTAACTGGATAACCACTTTAGATTGTATTTAGTGCTATATAAATGAGATTTTGATATTTGAGAGGGTGGTGTCAGAAAAAAAGTGTAATCAGTGGTGTTAGGCAAAAATTATATACATAGCACACCTACCCCCAAATATATATATATGAAGTGCTTAGGTGACATAAACCAATAGATAGCGAGAGAGAGTGAAATTTGCTTGAGAAAAGTGACTTTTCGTGCTTTTAATACGCAGGGTGTAAAGTGTTATAAAGTAAAGTGGCCCAAGTAGAGTTTGCAGCCGCTCCCAGAGCATTGATGGCTCAGCCGAGGGTAGGTCCTCTTCCTAAATAATGTATCTTCTCCCACACATCTCTACCCAGTTAATTAATCATATTTCACTTTCTTGCCTAATGAACGATTAACCCCCATGTGTGTGCGTGTGGTAGCAGCCCCCGGAACTTGAGGAGCACATTTATATGAAAATCTCCTAAAACACGTCACTATAATTTAATTAATTAGTATTTCGAGGGTTATTTGTTCCACCCATAATCGGACAAATACTTTTGCTCCTTTTTTTGCTTTTTTTTCGGGCCTGATCATCAATTCATACAGTAGCGACGGTGTTAGGAGTGTTGTGTGCCAGCTGGGTTTTGAACTTGTGATTCTTTTTATGAATAATTTTTCGCGCCAATAGTGCGATCGAGAAAATCCCAAAAATTCCCATTGACCCAATCGATGTGATCCAAGTTAATCGGGCTGATATTGAAGCCCAGATCAACATTTCAAACTCCATAATCCAAAATAAAGCCTCCCGAGTGACAGCAAATCTGATTAATGAGACACTTGTTTGGATCACCACTTCTGTTTATTTGCACTATCTTCCATTTATTTTTTTGGTAGTGGTGTTGTCGCGTATTCTGGTCCAGCCGGGTTAAAGCGGAAGGTCCTTTTTAGGCGCGCGGATTTTTGTGGTAAAAATTCCAAAAGACATCCGATGAAATGGTGCGTGATGAAATAAAAAAAAAATTGTAGTAATATTGCTGGAAAATTCAAAATGCAAGCGCATGCGTATGTTTTGAGACTGTCAAAAAAGTCATCAATCAATTCCAGCCATTTTGGATTTGAACCCGTCGTTAGTGCCATACATAAACCATTCGATATTTCGGCTCAATGCTACAGCACTCTATGTACACACACAGGGGGTACATAGAGAGAGATAGCCCAAATATGAGGCTCAATAGAGACGGATGGCATTGCTACCGGGGGATATATAGGGCCATTGCAAAGTACTAGCTTTGCTATTGAATCATCTGCTGAAGCATCTCAAAGTATGCAGAATATGTTGGATATATGCTTCATATACCCCCATCTAAAAGGCATTCTAATGGCTATGTTAGATAACTTTTCGTTTTACTATAAAAGGGGGTTGGTATAGTACAACCCCGTCGCTATATCGTCATACACAATATTCTCTCTTCCATATAGAAGACTTTGATGCGATAGACTCCTATCAACTCATGCGCTGAAGTATTCTTAAGGGGGTTAGATGTACTCAAGAGGAGTTTTTGAAATAAGAAAAAATAACCAAAGAGAGAGAGAAAAAGGCCATCATATATCTTCCACGGACTAGTGAATATTCCAATGAACATTTTCTTCAAAACATTTCTCAAAATATTTTTCAACACACAGTCTGTTGCTCTCACAAGGCTCTTGTCGGGGGTTTCTTCTTTTTTTTTGGCAAAAAGGGACACCACATTGAAAAAATTTTCCCGCACAATGGGCCCTTCGAGTGTATCGACAGAATTGAATGTTGTGCGCGGAGAGAGAGACAAAGGACGATCGAGGACGCTGGAGAAAAAGTAGTTTTGTGGATGGAAATAATAGAAGAAAAAAAAAAAGAGCTGGGGGATGAAAGGTGTTCTCTCCTCTCACCCTCCTTGTACAATGCTGGGGGTTGGGTTTGTGAGAAATCGGAGACGACGCAGGAAGAGAGATCCTTTTTATGCCTTTTTAATGCATCCAATTCAATTTTTGCGCCATTGTTCACTTTTAGCTCTCTACACAACCAATGTACCTATATATAAAGCTTTTCTTTGTGCAAAGAATCTACCTCCATGCGCTGGGTCATGGAGGTGCAATGGAAAAAGAACATCGCAGCCAAATAGTTCAGAGGAGGAAACTCCTTCGTGCAATGGGGACATGGTGTCCAAAGATGATTTTTCGGGTGTATAGAGTCTGGGTCGTAAAGCAAGTTCTAAATTGCAATTTAATTACGCCGATTGTTTTGAGGCGTTGAAAGCATTTGTCAGACAAATCGACATATTATTAGAGCCATTAAAGTCATCATCAGTTGGGACGATTTTGTGGCTTTTTACCTTCACAGAAATCCACTCATTGACTTCTCTTGCTCTCGCCAGGTTGTTTGTATGCCCCCCTAAATGACACAGGGATGGCAATTTGTTTGTTGGATGACACAGAAAAAGTTAAAAACCCCAAATAACCATTATAAATCCTTAAATACCTGTACGTGCATACCATTATGTTGTATACCTCTTATTTTTATGACCACAAAAGATTTTCACCTAAAACTAAAGTCTTCACTTGAAAATTTTCTTGCTCATATTCCTCAAAAATAAGTCAGCAGGTAATTTTGCAAAATCCATGAATGGGTTAAGTTTTTAAGGGAAAAACCAAACGTTCATTGATAAATTTTTGCAAAAATGAAGCATAACTTTTGAAAGAAAAAAACTTCACTGCGTCGACAATCACATAGTTTGCATGTAAATGTCCCTTCTTCTATATAATTCGTCTCAATTACATACTGAAAACAACATAAATCTCATCGCAATGCAATAATTCATTCAACACACAAAACACAGTGCCTTGTCTATCTGATGGAAAAATCTCTTATATGGAGTCACCAGACATTGGTGTGTATTTATTTAAATACAAAATAGTTGAGAAAAAAAATGTTTCGATGAAAAAACCGGGGATTTACATAAACATCAAATTTTTTTTTCGAGAAATTTATCTGATCTCTTTGGGCTGTACTGCGGGGGATTGCAGATCGTTCCCGCGGGATTTTGTGAGATTTATTCACCGGCATTTTCGTGTCACTACCACGAGGAATCTTGGCAGTCACAACCTACCGACGGGAAGTGATGCGATTGGGTTCAAGGATGGATGTTGATATTTTACTATGTACAAACATATTTATCCTGTTTACGAGACTTTCAAATAGATTTTTCTGCAAAACAATGATGATTATGCTTTCAAAAAAAATTTTTCAAAATAATATTTATTTTTGCAAATTTGGGATTTAAAATTAAAACGAAAAATAATCCTTTGATTGAATTATTAGGATTTAATTTCATCTTCTCACATAAACTTCTTTAATGTTACCTTAAGTAGTTATAAAAATATATATTCTATTTTTTCGGTTCATTTTATGAAATGTAAAAAAGGCCATTAGGGGATGATACAGCATTTTATGCATGATTACTTTTACAGCCTGATTTTATTACTCTGCTCTGGATTTGCTTTACGACTCCTCCGTAATCCAAAGGATACACAAAAATATGAGAAACTGTAACAAAAAATTTTTTTAAAAATTATTTTTAGACATTTTTAGAATTTTTTTAAAGTTAATTCTTGATTGAAAAATTTAAATTAAATATGAGACGTTTGTTTAAAATTATTAATAGACATGTGCTGAAAAGAAAATTAATTTTTCATTAATTTACGTTCAAGCTTGATCTACTTTTTATGAAAATGAATTCTACATAATTTTAATTTCTTTCTATTTGAATGGTTTTTAAATTCATACATGCTCCTTGGTAAGAAAATTGAGCGATATTTAATGAAACGAACCTGAGTAAGAATATCGTTTTTCTTCAATGAAAATTCTAATTTACATTTATTTCTAATTTGTGTTTTTCCTATTTTTCAATTTATTTTGAATGAAATAAATCTAATTGAATAAAATCGATTTATAAAATCAAATAAAAATATTGTAGCAAATAGTTCTGTGAAAGATTTAAATTTATATTCTTGATTTGAATTATGGGTTTTTTATTTAAATGGTTTAGTTTGAAATCATGTAAAATTTTACATGAACTTTGTAGTAAAAAAAAGGAAAGATCTCTTGATATTAAAATTTTTACTTTCTAACTAGATTCTAACAGACTTTTAATAGGTTTAAAAAAAAATAATTTTAAATAAAAAATCACTCTTCTTTGAGATTAAAACTTCTTCATATATAATATTCCTTATTTCTCTAACAAAACCTTCTCTGTCGGGAGGCGCACCCAACAGGGGTTATCCTGTGCGCAAAAAAAATCCAAGGAAAAGTCGTCGACTCAGCGAGAAAAATCCATATAAAAGTGAGTGAAGACGAAAGGAAAAAAATCCATTTCCTTTTTAAATTTATCCATTATGTGGTACTCTCGGCGGGTCCCCCAATGGCCAAAAAAAAAAGAATGAGAAAAAAAGGAAAACATTACGTGTTAGTTTTTCCACCATTTTTCCTCCTACAAACTGTCGCCTTGGTGTAATTTTTTTTTCGGTGTGTTTCTCGCTCCCGCTATTTTCCTCCGCCATCATCATCTTGTATTTGGGAAGTGATGGTGGATGGAAAGAAAATATCCATTTTCCCGAAATAGCAAAAATAGTTTCGAGTCTCTAATGCACTATTTCTGTTTCCGCATCATCGAATTTCCAAAAGGAGAGACGCGCGTCTCCTTTTCCGAGACCTTCCAGCAGTGCGGCAGAAGCTCTCTTCCACTGTACATAAAACCCCCTTCAGGAAGGCATCATTAAGTGATTTATTTCTGGCACTTTTTTTCCCGGCCACCCCCGCCAACTCTTTCCACCAATCCCATGAAAATCGATGGGTGAAGGCATAGGGAAGAGGCAAAAAAAAAATTCCATTTATTTCTTTTTCTTTCCTTAATTCACCTCTTAAGTCCCTCCGCGCGATCTTGGCGCGTCTTACCCATCTCGCGGAGTTTTTCGTAACGAAATTAAACGGCGGTGTGACGTCAAACGAGAGACATTCTGTTGCGTCGCCATTTTAAAAGACGTAAATATCACTGAAAAAAGAACTTTTATAATATTTCTCGGACTTTATTTTTTTTTGCCTTCTTACTTTGCCATCAACTCCCTCGGACGGGCAAAAATAGATGGAGACAAACTAATTGGGTTTATTAGAAAAAATTTTCCGTGTATATCGTGCATTAATTTTAAAATTAACTGTCATCTCCTTCGCCCAGGTTTATTGTGCACCAGAGAATAGTTATGTTGATATTGTGAAATTTCAGTAATTATCTTGTCACCGCCATTTTGATAATTTCCACACACTCTCCGTTGGTTTTTCAGGAAAATTCATGCTTCAGAGCACTCTCACATAGATTTGACAAGATAGTACGAGATTATCTTGGCCTCTCCTATTTCAACTTCTCTCTGCGTTTTTTTTTTTCACTTCATGCTGCCCCCTCTGCCTCTTTTAGCCCCCTTTTTATTTAAAGGTAGTTGCGGAGTACGTTGCTGGAGTCATTTGAATAATTTAGAGAACATTATACTTCTCTCGCAGTTCCTTCTTTTAATTATTTCGATGGGTTTTGACTCTTCTCTGATAAGTCTTACTCCTGAACTTTTAGTTTGTTCAGTGAGAAGTGTTTAACAGGGGGCTTGCAAGTTCCAAAAGCAAGAGGAGCTTTTTCTTATTTGAATAATTTTAATATCTATTTCTAAATAATATTATTGAGCCAATTTTTTTTAAAAATAAATATTCAAAATTTTAATGAATAAAACCTGTTAAAAAATATCAAATTTTGATTAAAAAAAATGAATTTAGACTTTTGCATCATGATCATAAAAAATGTTTTTAAAAAAAATCCTAATTTTCTTAGCTACTGATTAAGGTAGTCGAAAGCCTTGGAAATTCTATGTGTTTTAAAAGTAAACTGCCTATAAAAATTCAGCTAAAAGTTACTTCCAGGCTAATTCAATTCCTTGCAGTATTTTTTTTCTTGAAAATTGAATATCCTAAAAGAATTCTTGCACGCACCTTAAGTTTACCCACTTGTCCACCCTCTGATTATTATTATTTTTTTTGTAATTTTCTTTGCCATTTGGCTGGTTTTTCAGGGGAATTCTTATGTTGTTGTTCCACCTCTTGGAACTGGACTATTGGGTGAACTGGAAACGCACATCCCAAGCTCGATCACCACTAAATCACCCATATTTATCCCCTGCGGTGAGGTACAAGACCTCAAAATGACCGTCTGTCCCGATCGAGGGCCACAGTGGTAATGGGTGCCCTGACCATCATCCACATTTTGATTCCAGAACACTGTGCCCCACCGTCCGGGCTTTTGTGTATACATAGATATATAATGTAGGATATATAGTGTTTCCAAGACAAGCTCGTTGGTTGGGCGAGAGAGATAAATGAAGTCAAAACAATTCATAGCGCAAATTAAGATATTGCATTGCATTGCAGTCATGTTAATGCAAATGACCTCTGGTTATTTTGCAATTCAAAACGAGAATGCATGAGACTTTTCCTTTTCGGTGTGTCTGTGTTCAAGTTTTAATTCGTTCTTTTTGCCTATATGGCTCTTTGCTCCCTCGCACTGCATCAATTGCTTCGGATGTCGCTCCTCACTTTGGCCAAACTCCCCTGGCCTTCGTCTCCTCGAAAACTATGTAATGCCTTGCCATGGTCAACTGGAGAGTCAATTGGAGCTTGTTTGTTTGCCATGATACTTTTGGGATTTTCTTGACACATACATAGCACACATTATATATATTAGCCGGTTGGTAGATGAAAAATCATCCCGCAAGTAATTGATTGGGGGGAAGGCAAAAAGAAGAGGCTCACACCATCAGCAAATTCCACTTGAACACCTCACTTTTGATTCTACCCAGGAGTGCCACAAAACCTGTGATGTTCGATCCAAAATTTACGCGCTGCATTCAACACGTTTGGTCACCATGCTGAATGCCAAATAAAATGTATGCAATTTATGTAGCAATGGGTACAATGTTGGCATCAAGAAGGTGGCTTAATTATTCCTCCGGTGGGGGCACGGGTGTGATGGTGATATTGGGACTCAGGCGCAGAGGAGGAATTCCATCGAATTCCGCACCATTGACGCCACTTTTTCCCGCAAAACCCATCGCGAAGGCCACAAAATATGGTAATTTGTCGCCTTTTATGCAGTCAATAGGATGTCTCTTAATTGATTCTCATTTCGTCGATCTGCGAATCCCTCTGCGCGCACCAAGTTCCCAAACAAGATTAACTCGCACTATGCACCTGCATCCCATACTACTTATTTCCTCTTCATCTCGCAACTGAAAAGGTATGGGGGGTGCATTCGGAAAAGCTCAATTTGAGACCCGGCCAAAGGAGAGATTTATATTCTGTCTAATGCTATTTAATTGATATAATTACAAAGGAGCAACAACAACCAATATGATTCCAATTCAATCCCCACATATTTCATCCGCAACCGGTGATTGTTGCATTTTCTCCTCACAGCATCCCATGCCGCACACGGGATCATCACTCGGGATCTCTCTGGATGTTCTCTGTGGAACATTATAATACCTATGTTTAATTTTAAGGCTTTGAAAATTACGCGAATGCTGAGAAATATTGAAGGAAAATTTATTTATTGAATGAAATTTTAAAAGAGTTTTTATTTGATTTTTTTTTGTTAAAGTTTACTAATAGATAGGTAGGTACCTATTGATTATTTGATCTTGAGCTTAGAATAATTCTAAATTTTCAATATATTTGTTAAAAGTTTGTCGATTGATCATAAGAAAACAGAAAATTCGCAAAAAAATAAAAATAAAAGCGAAATAATAAAAAAAATATTTTTTTTTTAATGTGAGGATCAAAAATTTCCAAAGCTTTGTTGATTAATACCTACATATATACATGTAATTTTTTTATATCTTTTTTCACATTTTTTATATTTTGTTTTTTTTTAATGCTATGATTTAAATTTTCATTATAAAAATAACTTAAAAAAAATAGAATTCATTGCATTCAAAAGATCAATTCATTAGAAAAATCTTTTGCAATTCATAAAATCTTAATTTAGTAAATAATTTAGAGTATTTAGTACCTACCTACCTATCTATATTTCTTTAATGAAAGCATAAACTCTTTTCTAATTAAGTTTGACAAAAATTCGCGTTGTTCATCCAATTAAAATTGCAGTCTTTAGGAAATCTTTAGGACGACTGCTCCAGTTGATCGGCAACTTCCCATGTTTTCCATCGCAAATCAATCAATTAATGGTGCGCAGATCGCTTTCAATGGGCAATATTTCAATTGCCTTCGTAAGCCGCGCGGAGAGTTTCTTTTCGGCTACCCATTGCGTGGTTGGTTATATAGGAAACGAGTTTCCAATGGTGGGTTCCGCGATCGCCAGCAATGTTCAAAATCATCGCCGCCGATCACGTTGATCGACATTTTGCCGCACGATCGTTATTAATACAGACATCTTCTATTTGCGGAATGTCCCAACGAGATCACATTTTCCCATTCGAGTTTCGCACGAGCACATGGTTGTATTATGTGGATCAGAATCGTGCCGTGATCATATGGGGGTGATTTTCATCATTTGCCAAGACATATGGACGCATATTGGGCAACTCACGGAGTGATCGCGCTATATGCGGTGTTGCACTCTTTTTTTTACCTTTGGGGCATTAATATGTGGCCAAGGGGGAGCTGTGAGGGGGTGGGGAGGTGCAACATGGAATAGTTATTGCATTTCATGTCAAATTGTGCAATTGTAATGCCATGTGAGCAATCTTTATACACCACAAGCCGACCAATTGAGGATCGCGCACAGTGCATTTGGGGCGTCTGTGTTAAATTTATTCAGAGAGACTCAACCAAAATCGAGACTTCCAATCAATACACCGTCTTGTGTGTTTATTCTTACCTTGACTCCAAGGTCTCTCGAGCCTGTAGTGTCTCTATTTGTATGCTTCGTCAGCTGGTGGCTATGGGACGGGAATTCTCAGAGAACCATTATAACACACAACATTTCTTTCTCTCCATATAGCTTTACTTACTTTAGTCTCCATCTTCTTATGCTTCTCTCCTACACAGCACACACTGCACATGCAATAGTAATATCCTTTTTAGTACGAACCCCCTACAAGGTTCTAAGAGAGACCACTCTCTATTTAGGATGATCCTACCCCCTGGTTCTCTGGGTCTCTGGGCCTGTATTTTTGCAAAAGAAAAATAAAAAAAAAATTAAGAAAAGAAAAAATCGCAATGTCCACCAGCCCGTGACGCGGGTAGAATCCCATGTTCTCATGCAAAGCATTAAAAATTTAACACAGAACGATATTAATGAAGGTACACAAATAGTGTGTGTAAAGAGAAAATTTATGGTGATTGTGGAAGAGAGTTGAATGGTCGACGCCCACACTTCTTTGTTGTGTCTCCTCTTCTTTGGGGTCTTCTTTGGCGTTCCTTTTATAATATGAAGTGCGAAACAAGTGTCTCATGCGAGTAGTAACAAATCACAATTTAGCATTAGATTGCCCTCATACAAATAATTCACTTTCCCCCCGCAAAACTCCCCGGGATGCTGGAAAATCTTGAGCTTTGTGGAAGGAGAATGTCCCCTAAATGCAAAATCTCTTCTTATCTTGCAGTATGATGAAAGCCTGCATGGCTACATGGATTCAGGCGCCGCTGCTGCGATGTACGACCCTCATGCTGGGCACAGGCCACCCGGACTTCAAGGGTTGCCGCCCCATCACTCCCCCCACATGAGTCATGCCGCAGCTGCCGCCTCTGTCGGCATGCACGGATACCACTCTGGCCATGGGACTCCTAGTCATGTCTCCCCAGTCGCCAACCATGTGATGGGATCCATGCCCGAGGTGCACAAACGTGATAAGGATGCTATTTATGGGTGAGTACGCTAAATTCAATTTTCCTACACATGGGTGACTCTTAAATCAAGGGATGTACATTTCGGTGGCATCCTGTACACTGCACTATGTTTATATATTCAATGATTTTAGAAAATAAGGGAAATTATTTTGGGAAACTTGGGATTTTAGGAATAAAATAAATATTAAGTCTAACTTGGAATGAATAAGAAAATCACATATGTATATATTCGAAATATTTGAAGAATATTTGAAATATTTATAACATTTTGAGAAACTTTTTTGCATTTTAACCGATAAATACTAATAGTTTAGATTAAAATAAGCTGTAAAATACGAATAAAAAGATCGATATAAAATCACAAAAACGAGACCTAAAACCGATATAAAAACTGCCTTGTTTAAGACGTTTAAGACATATAATTTTCTTGTCCAATAGCTACAATATTAATTTGGCTTTTTACGGCTCATTATCGATTTTATGGAGCTGTTATTGATAGTATATAACATAGTATTTATTTGTTGAATATTTTAGTCAAAAATAAAAGATTTTTTCTCCTAATAGTTCATTTTGTTTACAAATCCTTTTGCAATTTAAATTCATGACTTACATATAGTTAGCGCTAATAGACAAAGTCAATTACATTGATTTCTTAAGTGATTAAAAAGTCCATGAATTGAGTATAGGTTTCACTGCTAATCTGCAATTCATATCAAATTAGACTTTTGCTTTTTGCGCGTGCCCCGGATTTACATTTTTGGATTCGCAATGCAATCAGTTTCCGTTGCATGTACACCGCATAGCCCTAAAAACTCTCCCTTGGGTGGCCAATTAGGCCATCGCGACACTTCCCGCGTGTGTATATAGCATTTTCTACTGCACAAAGTCGCCAAATAGCAACATTCCTGGGTGAAAAATCTCAATAGACGATAAATGTTGGACTTGTACACATACCTATATACATATATTTTTTCCATCTTCAACAATATGTTCGAAAACTATTACAATTACAAATGACACGAAAAGCAAAGGCAATATATAGCGAGCGCAGAGCATCTGTATTGAGCTGGAAAACATTGCTTGCAAACAATACAAAATGGCAAAAAGGAGGCAATCGTCTCGCGCGCGCATTATCATAAAGAAAACAAACAAACGGATTAAATTAAATGTCAAATTTGTATTTTTTATGGAGTGAGACACGTTATTTGAAATAAATTTTTTCTTAACCTACCATCTTGCTGTATATATATATTTTTAAACTTGGCAAAAAGGAATTTGTAATTCAAATATTGTGTATGGGTTACAACTGATACACTCTGTTGATTCGATGTGCGTCTCCATGCGAAAATCGTATGCAGTGACCATCGTCTTAAGTGGGTGTTGTTGGGGTCTTTTAGATTGTGAATATAGACTCACGCGGGAATCTCATTGCGAAAATTGAGAGAGGAAGCCACAGGGGGGTAAAAGCCACCCATTCAGGTTGTTCAAGGTGATTGATAGGGAAAGCAAGAAACATTCTAAACTGTTAAACTGACAGAGCAAATATTCAAAGACTTTAAAAAAAATAGAATTTATTTTCAAAAAAAAAATTAAATCTAAATCTTAGATTCTTTTAAATAATTTAAAAATAATAAAAAAAAAACGTAATAAATTTTCTTAATTTTGGTTTAAGAAAAGGTAAAAGGTATTGGTTTAAGGTATAGATCATTTATAAAATTAATTGAATATTAATAAAGAAAAGAATTAAAATTTAAAATTAAAAAAATAACGATCTTTTTAAAGATTTCCTTTATTTGAGTTAATTTTAATCACAGCCTTCAGCACTTTCGGTAAACTGGCCATATGTTTTAACGGCTTTAAGTAAAAGATCACTCAAATACGAATCCAATTGAAATCCTTTTCTTTCGCCCAATTAGGCCTTTCTTCGCAAAGAATATAAAACATTAAGTTAAACAGAGAGTGTATGAATACAACAAAGATGCTATTTTCTTCAGGCCGAGCTCTCTTTTTTTTTCTTTATTATTAACTTTTATAAATACCTTGAGCGACAGATGTTGCCACTCTCACTGTGTTCTCTCCGAAAGGCATCATCAGGAGCAAAGACCCTTTGCGTTGTGTGGAAAAGACAAAAGTAAGCTCAATTCCGTCCAAAGACGTTTCCATTGCGCATCTGCTGGCCAAATGATAGTTGGGGATCTTTCTTTAAATCCCGAAGGCCAAGGTCCAAAAACTACCCTCTCTCTGCCATGGGATTTTATATATATTTTAATACAAAGGGTAGTTCCTATAAATGTTGAGCAAAAAAAAGATGAACGTCCCTCCTAAACGCTCAATTCAAACACCATCTTTGCGATCTTCCGTTTTTGGGACAGAGAGAAGCAATAAATGGCGGTGTTTAGTCGGGGTGTGTTTTTGTCGGCAGTTCCTTCCTCCGCATTTTAATTCATGTAATCAACTAATAGGTCCCAAGCTTCGATGTATATTATTATAAATTTGAAAAACAATTTACTACTTTTCGCCCGGGACTTTTTTGCTTGAAACTCTCTCCGCGTTGCACTTTGGCTGCTCATTTTTTTCCTACCACACATTTTGTTTGAGGGAAGGCCCACACGTTTGCCGAAAAAGTCGGACAAGGCATCAATTTGTGTGGAGAGCCCCCGAAATGAGGGAAAAAAGGTAGCAATTTTGAAATTTTCACTCAATTTGGTCTCTCTGGGGGCGCGATTTAATTATGTTAATGACGATACTATCACACTATTATTTTGCTAAATAATACATTGGGCTAGGGTGCTGCGTTCTGTTGCTGGCTCTATGTGGTTTCCTGTGCCTATATATGGGCCATTTGATGATGGCTTTAGTGGGCGAACTGCGGGTATTTTCCCGGTCTTTTTTCGCACAAATTTTTTGATTTATTGCCCTCTGCCAATGTTTTGTGGTCGATGGCGCAACATATGGCCCATACGTACTATTTACTAAAAAAAAGAATTCCTCTATTTCATCCCTCCGCCACTAACGAGAGTGTCACCGCAGTTTAGAATTAAGTATACCTATACGTTTTTTTCCCTTCAATCACGCACAATGTAAAATTCTTCGGATGATCACACTCAATCCACGCGAGATGATCCAAAATGGGCCTTTGCCAGTGAAACGATATAAAAAAGATCCGTGAAAGAATTGTTCCCGAGAATGATTTTCTTCTGACTAAATTTTCACATATATATGTAGATAATTCAGAATAAAAACCCGAACTAAGCATGCAAAGCCCACCACGAGAGGGAAAAAATGCGTATTTGAGGAGATCGCGCGATGTTAGGAAAAAAGTGATCTTCAAGTATGTAATTTACAAGATCGTGGAGGTAAAAAGCCGTGGCGGAGAAAATAAAACGATCGCGGTGCGATGGATGAAAAAAAAAACACAACATTAAAATTGAATCGACAAAAGAGAAATATGTGCCAGTCATTACCGAAAAGTAGATTTTCTTGTACAATCCAAGGAGGAGACTCTCTGGGTGCACTGACGATGCAGTCAACCATATCTCTGGTATTTGGCTTGTTTTTTTTTGGTTGTTACTTTCAACCTTCTTCGTGCCATCCACTTCTTGCGCGATGGTGACGTCAATCGAATCTGACAGTGATCACCCACAAATCAAAAATCTGCGCAACTTAATCCGCAGCATCGTGAGGCTTTTTTTTCGCGTCTTCTTCTTATTTTCAAACAGCAGCATAATACCGCAGCGTAGCACTAAATGGGGAGACCCCCTAGCCTGGTTTGTTGCAAATTGCAAACACAAAACACTTGTCGAACATTTTATTATGTTTGGTGCTTATTTATGCCACACTGCCCGTATATATTTATGATATTCCAAACAATTTTTCGTCTTTTCTCGCACTTTTTCACTGCCACGCGAGAAATCACCGCGCGCAACCCATCCAGGTTGTTGTATACGTTCACGCCAAGACATTCCACAAGAGAACATCACTTTATTTGACTATATCGATAGGATTATTTGCATAAAATGCTAAACAGTTATATGTCATTTTCATTATTCAGCCGATTATATTGAGAGAAAAAAAAACATACACAACAACATATTTGCATTTGCATGCGGGGATTTATGCAACGGTTTAGATTCTTGAGGGAAAGCTCAGGCATTTTTCCATCAACGGTCCATCATGGCTGTCGACAGGGGTTTTCAATGCTAAATGACGAGAAATTAAGCATTATGCCAATCCACCTGGTCAACGCCTGGGAATCCGCGCGCCTGTTTTACAGCCCACCTTATCGGAAATAGCTATTCACACACCGCTGTAGGAAATATGAATACGATAGGTGGGAGACTTTATTGCCATTAGTTTTTTTTGAAACATGGAATTGCGATAGAAAAAAATGTCACCTAATTGTTTCGGGGGAGGTGTGTACATAAAGTTCTTTTTTGCTGAGTGAGCTTAGAAGCGTGAAGATTAGGAGATTTCTTTTTATGGAAAAACCGGAAATACATATTTCCTCCGAAAGTTGATTTTTTCAAAAAAAAAGTTGTCAAGAAAAAAAAATTTTGAGGGACAAATTAGACTAGATTAGATTTATTTAATTTTAAAAGAAAACTCCTTTTTTTTAAATTATTTTATCAACAGGATTAACACAAAGTATACAAACTATACGAAGCTGTACGTAAAAACAACTTTTTTTAAAATAAATTTTTATTATTTTTTTGTTAGGAGTACATTTAAAATTCTTTCTTTTTTTAATCTTAATTAAATTAAGAAATTAAACCAAAAACATATTTTATTTAACTTATGAAAATAATTCTAAAAATAGTTTCTAGCTTCATTCTTAAATCCTGGTTTAATTTTTTTAAAAGGGGTTCGCAGAGATATTTAATATTGGTTAAAAACTATTCTTAAAGATTTATCAAATAAATTAGACGTGATTGTTAAAGAGTTAACCCATATTTGAAGTTATAAAATAAATTATTAGAAATATGCTTCAGTTTTAAATTTATTCTGCTTAAAATTTTGAGAAATTCCGTTCAAGACGTGAAGATTTAAATATTAATTCAAGTAGATTATACAGAGATCAAGTCAATTGTATACTATGAAGCAATAAATTCTCCCTTCTGTTAATCTTAAGAACCTCTTTTCGAGTGCGCACACAGCGCTCCCCCCACAAATAAAAGAGAAAGAAAAGCTCAAATACAGCCCATGGCGGGAAGTGCGTTTTCTCTGGGGCAACTTTACCGTCGGTAGCTGCGAAGGTGCGTCTGGGTGTTTTATAGCCCAAATAAACTCTGGCGGCTGTTGGGAAGTTGTTGTCTCAGTTTGAGGGCCTCTTCACGCGCCGAAATGACATATTTTTCCCACTTCCAGAAGCCCCCACATCAATGCAGGAAGATTTCCCTGTGCCCGGTGGATGGGTCGCTCTCTGTAAATAAATTGTACGTGTGCGTTGTCCAAATAGGTTCTTCGTGTAAACATCCCTCTCCAAGCCCATTGCTGGTGACAAGTTTTTGGGGCTATATACAAAAATTCCGTGCTCACAAAGTGAGAAACAATAAACTCGGGCTGTGTGTGTGTGCAAAGGAAAATGACGTGGCGCATTTTATTCCTTATCATGGGGGTTGGAAAAATCAACCCCTAGGGCAATGTACACACACACATTTTCGGGGGGTTCTTTTTTCTGTATAGGTGGGGCATTTAATTTCCCATTAATTGTGAATGAAAATTTTTTGACAAAGAACCTAAAGCAAATTGTTAATCGATTTTTTTTTCAAGAGAGTATAAAATAATATTTTACACAGTGAGGTGCAAAAATGAACAATTTGAGCATGTTGGAAATTTATGTATAAGATGGGAGGGAGAGAATTGTACATAAAAAGGAATTGGGGAGAATTTTGGAGAGCCGTCGGTGAGTTGGGTCATGGGCACAATGTGTGGAAGGTACACTGTGAGAAATGGTACGCTGAGAGTGGGTTGAATGAGTCGTGCGGTGCTCCACTTTTGCAGTACTGCGCTCGCGCCAGAGCAAAATATTTTAATTGTAACAAAGTGCTCTTTAATTGCCACCCAATTTAAATTAGTTGCTATATACTTAATAGATACTACATGATGTGTGTGGTATGGTATTGCAAAGCACTAAATGATCATGTTCGATCTATCGTTGCAGACACCCCCTGTTCCCGCTGCTGGCACTTATATTTGAAAAGTGTGAATTAGCAACATGTACACCTCGAGATCCCGGCGTCCAAAGTGGTGATGTCTGCTCGTCAGAATCATTCAATGAGGATATCACAATTTTCAGTAAACAGGTAAGATCAATATTGGCTTATGATTGACATGGGGCACACAGGAGGGGGGCAACTCCTTCAGGAAATGTCAGACACCCCCTCAAAAAAAAAAAAAAAATCTGAGAGCAAGAGAGAAAAATTTTCAGATAAATTGTTTTCCATTCGTGCTCCTGCCCGGTGCAATGCACGATGTTTGCATATTGTTGTAATTCCAAAATTTCTATCAACATTTTTGCCGTGACCCCGTGTATAGTAGGGGAGAAGCCCAGAAGTTTGTACGTTGACATGCCATGGCATTCCCCCCATCAAAAATAAACTAAAAAAGAGAAAAGACCCACAAAAAATGACACGAACTAGTTGAGGAGTTTGTTATCAGACGGCTATAAATGTACATAAAAAGATAAATATACAAAAAAAAATTTCAAGAAGCCATATTCAACTATATTTGGGTCTGATAAGATTTGAGGAAGGTACACATATAAAGTAGCTCCATCCCGTGTGTAATTTAGACGCACTCAGTAAATATAGGGCCCTTAATCATAAATGACTCTGTGTGAAGAATATGACAGATGAACCCTTCGTTGTTTTTCTTTTTTTTTCGCCTCCTCGCTTTTTTATTCTCTCTCCTAGAGCTCTGGAATGCCAAAGACATTTCTAGAGGAGAAACAAGAGGAGCGAGAGAAAAAAAAAACCTCACATAATTCACTTGGGGAGAGAGAAAAAAATCCATTCTCGAGAACATGACTTTTATTTCAATTTAATTAACAATCCCTTTCGTCTCGTGATTATTTATAACTTCTCAACCCGTTGAAATTTGAAATCAATTCTCGGAGACGCATACACACAGCTGGGACAAACCCTCCCTCTAACGCAATACAATTTTTCACCCTCATCTGCACCCTCTCACAGGGAGTGAATAAAACACGATCAGTGCGCTATTGTGTGGCTGTGATTGATGCTCTGTTATTATCACACTTTCAATTGACAAATGCCATTTTTTGGGTGCTATGTAAGCAAAAGTCTGGAGTCTGGAATAAAATTAGCTGTATTTTATTTAAAAATAAAAATCAAAAGTGGTCTTGAATGACAAATGTCACATTTGACATTGACATTGACAGGATAGTTAGTCTTCTGTCACATTACTTCAGCCATTGCAAATAAAAGAATTCTTGTGCAAGGCTTCAAAGAATAACATGTAGAATGGTTTGCAAGTGAGAATTTAGTTAGTTTGTAATTATTTCTGACAGTGTTCTGTATACATTTTACGCAAACTGTCATTTGATCTGTCAAACTGACAGTTATAATTAACTTTTCAAATTAAATTTAAACAGATTTTCATTATTTAAATAATTCTTAACTTTTTTGTTTAACAAAACAGAGTAGTCTTTTACAATGTTGTTTTAATTGACAGATAGTTTTTGACATTAGTTAAACGTCAGTGTCACAATTCTAAATTTAAAGCTGAATTTGGATAAGATGTTGGCCCCTCAAATTAAATTTTTTAAACTGATTTTTTGATGACTGTATCCACAAATTTAGGTTCAAAGGCATTCGATGAGTGTTTCAATGGAATTTTTCACAATTTTCTTGTTCACTAACACTCGAAAGAATTTAATTTTCGCCACCTTATCGCGTCATCTTATCACTCAAGAAAAAAAGTTGTTACCGTGTATTAAAGTCTATTACAACGACTCACTGTTTTTTCGACTGAATGAGCCACCTTCTTTTTTGTACCTACTCTGAATTTCTTTGTACAGAGAAGTAAAGAAGATCTTTTGGGGCCTATGAAGGAACTATGGTTGTAGCCTGGAAGCAACATAAATACATATATTCAGTGTGGATGCAAGAAGATGGTGCGAGGAAACATGAAAAAGAGTATGTTGGGAGAAAAACCAAAAATTGGTCCCATATGACGAACACATTCTCCGTTGGCGTGGAGATGAAAATTTTCATTTTATAAATTTAATATTATATTTTTAGCCGTGGTGCCTACCAAAATAAACCCAAATGAAGTGGCATTCTCGGGATATACACATCCACTGACAACGAGAGCAACAACACAAAACATGACAAATATAAATGCGTTTTTGTACCACACTTCGGAATAATTTGAGTGGATTTCTCAGTCCCAAAAGTGTTGATGACATTTTTGGCTGTGTTTCTCGTCTTTTTGAGTATCCCTCCCCGTGGTCTCTCTCCTTTTAGTGCATCCACCACACAACAACATATATGTAGTGAGATCTTCCACAGTGCTTCTCGTGGAAATGTCTCTCACAGAAATACTCGCATCCACACATTCCAACATCTATGAACATTTTTCTCCACTCCAAAAGATCTTGTTTCTCAGATTTCGTTGATGAGGCTGGACCAAAAAGACATTTTCCTGGCGCATTGCTCTTCTTATTAGAGTCTGGATATACATGTATTTTTTGGAGGGAAGTTGTTAATTTATTACGTGTACTTAAATTGTAATTAAAATATTTTACACGGTTCAATGAACTTTCTTTGTAAACAAAAATAGTTATGAATGAATAAATCCGTTTGTTTTTAGAATTTTCAGTTGTGGATTATAATTTGCAAATTATGAATTGACAGCTCATATTTGACACAAGTTCTATATTGACAGATGTCAAAAAATTAAATGTCAAGAATGATATTAGGTTTACCTTTGTATCATTTTATTTCCTTAATAATAATTTTATTTTTTTTTTCAAAAGAAAATAAAATAATAAAAGTAAAAAATTGACAGAAAAATGACAGATATTAGATGTTTTTTTACACGTCTCATGGATGTAAAATGAAATGAAATGAAATGAAATGTAAAATATTTAGCTTAAAACTACAATAAAGAAAATTCTTCCAAAGCCCATGCCTTAAGTGCGCCTAATGCTAACGAAATTCGATAAATTGGAGAAGATGGTGATGTTTGTGAGGTAAATAAGTGTGATGGTGGCGGTCTCAATTTGCATTTTGGCGGGATTAGGTATGAGGAACATTTTAGAGATGCCAATGGTGCATCTTGTTACTTCTCAGATGGAGCGCGGGACAAAAACCATGGGATAAGATTAAATGTCGAATTGATGATGATTGCACTTCCACTTCGCCTCTTGGCAAATTCTCACAGTTGCACACCACCAGTGCAAATGATCGAGTAATGACAATAATTCCACTTTCGTGAAAATAATTACCCGCTGACAGCCCACTCGCGCGATTTCCATCAGATTAAATCACTCGCACATACCAACAATTTTCAATTTCATTCGGCTTTATGACGCTGATTATTATTATTCGTCTTGGCTAATATGACAACCGGAGCCCTCCCACTTTGGCTAATGCGTGGACACGCGGGAATTGCTTGTCACTCTCTGCGGCGCTTTTGGACAACCCGGGTCGGCTATGCATAATTACAACTGACCACAGCATCTCTTCGGGGCGCGCAGCTTTGCCGCCATTTAGCGCACCTAATCGGTGTCACATAGAGATTTCTATGCACGTTCCCCAAGAACATTGTCAAAAATTCCTCACCTCAGAGCAAGAAGATGATCCCAGCCATGACGACTCTGAGTGGTTCAGGCAGGAATTAAATTTAGAAAAAATCCTAATTATTCCCACATATTTTATTTGTTTCGCCATGATTCCTCTCCTGCGGATCCAGCGAAAAAATTCTTTCTATAACCCCAACATCACTTCAACTTATTTTTCTTTTCACGGTTCTTCCTCTTCTCCTTCGAAACCACTCTTCCCCGGGGAGTGTGAGAAAAGAACATAAAATTCGAGGTGAGCACATAAAGTCTTATCTCAAATAACTCAAATTTCATTGAGTTCTCGCACTGGAGTCCATTTGTTGGTGAGAGCGAGATGAAAAATCCACCGTGTCAGATAGGTTTTTTTTCTTCTTCTCCGTATACCTCAGTTTATTCTTTACATTTTGGGGAAAGCAATAGAACTCGCACGAAGAGAAAGAATTGACTATATAGTGAGAAATATTTACGATTTCCCAAATGTCTTGTATCTCCCAATTTTTATTTCCATATGATTGAAAACATTCAATTTTTCGGTGATTTCCTCCAATTTCTCCCACCCTGCCGTGCCTAAATGGGTGCCATGAGCTACCTCCTTAGACATTTTATGGTCGAATTTTATCAATGTTATCAATATGTGAGTTTGTTTATTTGTTGATTTCCACCTTTTACGCTTTTACAACCTTTTTATACGCCTATTTGCTTTTATTACGGGATTTTCTACGTCAAGGGGATTCAACGTAAGATTTGACACAGATAATTTGACAATGATGTTGGTAATGTTATGGAAATTTAAATTAATAATTGCCGTTGAGCGTTTTATTTTGATGTAATTTTGTAGGTAATTTTAATTTGCTAAATGAAATATTTATGTTATAACGTCTATTGTGACAAGAAGTAAAATTAACTGTCAAACTTAACATTATAAACTGTCAATTTTATAAAAGTCAATTTTGTCATGTAATTTTATGTCAAATTTTATTTTGAATTCTTTATTCTCTTCCTCAAAAAAAAAAGTATTGGAGTATTATTATGGTAATTAATATCTGTCAAAATCGTAATAACTGTCAAACTGTTGATCTGTCATTTCTTATACGTCATTTATATGAGTCGTTATGGGTCCTTAGACTTCATATCCATATTTTTTCTAAGATTTTAATAATTTTCTTTGAATTAAGTAAGAGAATTTGAATTTTAGCTTAAATCCATCTCGCGAGATTTTTTTTCTGTAAACAAGAAATTTTCTTTCCGGTAAATGGAGTACCGTGACACTTCCCCATGTGGCGTATAGTGAGACTTAATGAAGAATTGTAGGATGTGTGTTGGCAATATTGGGGCCTCTCGGAGAATCATGGGTGCTGACAGAAATACGAACAAGTCTCGATGACAGACACTTTCCGTGTGTGTTTCACATTCACAACACCCAACATCAACACAATTGTCCCAAAAGAACAACACACCGGAATCGTTTGCCACCCTCGAAATTTTTGCGCCTCACCATCCCACTTACACTACCCGTCAAAAGTTTCCGGGCAAGCAAAAATGGGGTATTTTTGAAGGCAAATTTTAAGTGGCTATATCTTCGGCTGTGATTAACCGATTTTCAAAAATTTACCAGTTTTGGAAAGGTACATTTCTCACCTTTCCAAACCTGGTAAATTTTTGAAAATCGGTCAACCTGTTATTTCTTGGCAGCCATTTTGGTAAACCTAGGCAAAAGTATTTTTCTCACAATTTTACAAATTTTCACTTTGACCTTTTGCATCTCGGCCGCTAGTGCACCGATTTTAATAAATAGATAGTCGTTGGAAAGGTAATTTAATTCCCTTTCCAAATCTGGTAAATTTTTGAAAATCGGTCAAGCGGTACGGTCGTGGCAGCCATTTTAGTGAACCATAGTGAAAAAATACACTTTTGTCTATATCTCAGCTTGTGGTTGACCGATTTGAACAAACTCGGATTCAAATGGTAGCTAATCATGTCCCCTAACTTTTAAAAAAAAATTCATCTCGATCCGTCACGTGGTTCTTTTTTAATGTTTTTTTTATGTGATACCCTTATGTTACAAATAGGGTACCATAACTTCATTCGTTGACCATTTAATTTTTATAAGTTACACTTGGCCCAAATTTCATCAAAATTAAAAGTAGACATTATTATCTAACTTTTAAAAAAAATTTCACTCAAATCCATCAAGGGGTTCTCCTGTAATGTCATTTTTTGTGAAGCTATGCGCGATTTTTGGGTTAAAATTTGGCAATTCGGCTCAACCAATCTATGGGCCCTGGAGTGTAATTTGACTCAAACCCTTGTTAAATCGGTTTAAAAATGTTAGTAATGATGTTCTGGACCTTGTTTTGACTCATTTTTTTCTATTTAATTAAAAAAAAATTGATGATTTTTCACCCAAAATCTTCATTTTGACCACCTCAAGAGCCACAATATGAGTATTAGCAGATTTCAAGTTATAAATTTAATAATTTTATTTAATTTCAAATCCCAATGGCATAACAATATAAAATAAGGTCAAGGATGTTTGTACAAAGATTTTGATTACAATTTGGGTCATCATTTGGTGGGGGGAGGGGGGGCAGAATAGTAGAAAGTCAAAAATCGCGCATAGCTTCACAAAAAATGATATTACAGGAGAACCCCTTGATGGATTTGAGTGAAATTTTTTTTAAAAGTTAGATAATAATGTCTACTTTTAATTTTGATGAAATTTGGGCTAAGTGTAACTTATAAAAATTAAATGGTCAACGAATGAAGTTATGGTACCTTATTTGAAACATAAGGGTATCACATAAAAAAACATTAAAAAAGAACCACGTGACGGATCGAGATGAATTTTTTTTAAAAGTTAGGGGACATGATTAGCTACCATTTGAATCCGAGTTTGTTCAAATCGGTCAACCACAAGCTGAGATATAGACAAAAGTGTATTTTTTCACTATGGTTCACTAAAATGGCTGCCACGACCGTACCGCTTGACCGATTTTCAAAAATTTACCAGATTTGGAAAGGGAATTAAATTACCTTTCCAACGACTATCTATTTATTAAAATCGGTGCACTAGCGGCCGAGATGCAAAAGGTCAAAGTGAAAATTTGTAAAATTGTGAGAAAAATACTTTTGCCTAGGTTTACCAAAATGGCTGCCAAGAAATAACGGGTTGACCGATTTTCAAAAATTTACCAGGTTTGGAAAGGTGAGAAATGTACCTTTCCAAAACTGGTAAATTTTTGAAAATCGGTTAATCACAGCCGAAGATATAGCCACTTAAAATTTGCCTTAAAAAATACCCCATTTTTGCTTGCCCGGAAACTTTTGACGGGTAGTGTATATGTATGGCACTTTTGATTCATGACCATGTGAACTTCTTTTTTTCCTCCCGCGGTCGCATTCGACCACATCGTGCCCAAGATCAACAAATCATCTTTAGGAATTTCCAAACATGCTCTCAAAATGGTTTTCTTATGCGCAACACACGATATAGGGTCCATTGCAAGCAAGGAAGTCGCGTGGGTTTAGAGAGAATCCTTTTTGTTTGCCATATTTAGTTTTGTTTATAGACTTCTGGGCTTCTCCCCCCAACTCCTTGTGGAAATGGAGGTAAATAATCAAATTTCTTCATTTTTTTCTACCATAAAAAAGATTTTCAATCGGAAGCGTCACCACGTGGCCATAATCGAATATGGTAATACCACGCAATGTTAGGCCGGCTCTCCCCCCATCTCCAACTATCCAACTATACACAGGAACCCCATCTATTTTGGCAATCAAATATCTCCTCTTCCTCGTGGGCGCCACACCGAAAATAGAAACATTTTTGTATGCCTTCATTAATTAAAAAGCATTATGGTTGAGCGGATTGGGTAAACAAATGGAGATTTTGTAGACGAAATCAATTAGACGCATTGAATTACTATATTTATTTTTATAGGAAATTTATTGGGTGTGTTACACACTCAAGCCCGTCCGATCTTCCCGAGAAATGCGCGCCTTAGTGGCCAATTCGATTGGGGTTCTAAGCAATTGCCACAATTTTCTAAATAATAAATATATAGGACAAGCCATGTTCGGGTTAGATAAACACTCATTTGTCTTACCCTAAACCAATAAATGTTTGGAAAGCACTGAGAAGTCAATTTGGAGGCTTTTTTTTCATTCTGCCTCCTTTCCTAAACATGGCTCAGGAAACAGATGCAAAATGAGACAGAAATATCTGATGATGATCTTGTTGGGAATGTCTATGGGTTTGAATATGTTTTAAAAATTTAAAATTTAAAAATCTTTCACCCCAATATGGGTATGTCTGTGTTATTTTATACTCAAGAGGGTTGTCAGTCCAACAAACAATTGACTTGTTTTATTATTTAAAAGTAGGAAGTCTTTATTATTTTAAAAATCGCGATCCCTTGAATTCAGCGATGTTTTGCTTTATAAAAAAGTTAAAAAAAATCTTTTGAAATAATTTATATTCTTGGACATAAAAAAAGAATTTAAAAAAGTAGACTTAGAATCTTATCTAGGTCAATCAAGAATACTCTCTTGAGAATCCTTTATAAAGAATTTTTAAGGAAAAAATTGTGTGATCTTTAATTTCTTTAAATACGTTACCCCTTTTTGGAATATTGTGGACCTAAATGATCCTTCTCGTATTGGATTCATATAGCAACCCAGCAGGCAAACTCTAAATGCATATATAAAATCATATGCATTGAATTTGGTAAAAGGGGAGGAAATTCACGGGGAAGAAACAACAAAATGCCAATATAGGATTAAGTATCAGACAGTTTATGGGTGAAGCTTGGAATTCTCTCTTTTCCCATTTTTGAGGAGCAGGTAGTCACTCCAGGGGTTCCTTCCAAAGGCACAAAAAAAATGTTTAGGACTCTTCCATGGAATTTTTTTTCACTTCATCCGAGTGAAATGCATTTTAGGAGCTCTTTTCCTGCTACAATTTCTACATCGGCACCCAAATGGTTAGCCACTCCTTGTCCTATTGAATTTCTCTTAACATACATGAAGAGAGACGGGGTGCGTGTTTTTGTCCCGGGGTGGGAATACAGGGTCGCGCGTGGTGCAAAAAAATTAAGAGAATTTGCAGCGAAATGCACAACGCACAGCATGGCATCCCCGTAATCGATGGCCTTTTCTTGGGTACCATTTGTGATTTTTGTGATTGAACCCCGCAATGTTTTCATTGCTTTTTGGACAGCAGAGAAGACTTCACAGCAAGACATGCTGATCAATCAGGGACAACAGGCGACAAGTCTCTTTTATGTGTCATATAGGTGTTTGCGAGGTATATAATTTCTGCGAGTCACTAAATAAAATTTCCAGAAGAAATATTTCTCATTCAAAGATCGCATGACGATCCCTTTTGCAATCTCTCATGATCGCCACAGACATATATTTTGGGTATTGGGTTTCGTGATTGTTTCTTTGGCGCATGGAAAATGATCGCGAGATGTGTTGAAATTGAGTGATACTGGTGAGAAAAGTTGTGAAGATAAAAAGAAGTAATTTGTGGTCTCTAAATTTCAATTAAACCAAAATATTCTGACACATTTGTCACATCTGGGACGAATGATGTGTGTAATTTGATCAGTTTCATCTTGCTCTGGAGTGGAGATGAAGAAAAAAAATCCTCTCAAACATGTCTGACATCCAGAGATGCATTCACATTTGAAAAATTCCAGGGTTTAAATCGGCATGAGAGGGAGAAGGTCCCTCCAATTTCTCTTTCGTCAATTTTAAGACCTAAGGGGTTTATTTTTAGACAATATGGTTCCTCCACTGAAGCAAAAAAGGAAGCCAAGAGATGATTTACATCCATCCCGGCGAGTTGTCTCAGGGTGATCACGAGAATTATTGTTGAGAATTTAGCAAAGGAAAATATGTCCGTTTCTGCATATTTCACGCCTCGTTTTTTACGCACAAAACACTCACTGCGTTTCCCCTTTTGCACGCTAAAATTCCCAAGGTTAGTGCAATGCATGCATTTCGTACACACTGCAAAATGAAATTTCACAAAAAAGATCTTTTCGTTTTGTTTTTCAAAAATATTTTACTACATTTTCTATACCATCGCTCAAGAAGTTTTCTTAAGGGTTTTCCATTAAATAAAGAACATTGTCTTTGGAATTTTCTCTCTGATTCTTCTATTTTCGTAAATTTGACAAAATTTTTGAGGACAGTGTATGCATCCTCCTTTTTAATTGCACCCAAAAAGATGCACAAAAAGTTCTGCTAAATGTCTCTTGGTGGATTTTTTTCTCGAGTCATTCCTTGAGTGAGATGAAACTCCCTCCCTGGTGCTCAACTCCGAAAAAGACTTCTTGATTTATGAACTTGACTGTATGCATTCATCTCTCTGGGTTAACGATATGAATCTCCTTCTGTGTGAATGATATTGCAGGCATATATTGAAATGTGTGAAACAGAATTTCTATCATTCTTTCAGATGAAAAGAATATTGTAAAGAGATGTTTTTTTGTATAACTCTTTAGAAGAATGATTCATCTTTGGGATTTTCCTCATTTTTCCACAGTTTTTCCGATATGCATGAGAAAATATATGGGTAGAGAGGGAGAGGTTCAAAGGCTATGTGAATGATCAATGTCCGGAAAGGTCGGAAAGTTCTAAAGATTTTAAGATTAGAGAATTCTGTTAGAAACAATAGTTATTTTTTTTATTAAAATCTCAATAAAGTATGATCTAATCCTTTAAGATTTTTAGACAAAATTAAACAGATCAATTAAATTTAAACAGATAATTTCAAGGCATTTTACAAAAAAAAATAGAATTTTCCTAATAGACGGCAGCATGATCTCTCAATAAAACTCAGTAGATGACTCTACCTTAGATATTAAATTTAATTATTACAAAACTACAAGATTTTCTAGTCACAGCTGTTGAGAGAAAAATAGCAATCGTTGACCCAACCAAAATATAATTTTCTTGCGCGTGATGCAAGGTAAAGAGAGTCAATTTAGTCCTCAATTGCATACCAATTGGTGGCTGATGACATGAGACTTTTGCTTAACCACCCCACCTGGATGTCCATAAGATATTGGTGCGACCCATTGGGACTTTTATGGCATCAATTTGCATATTTGGAAGAGATGTGCGCGCACGAGGACGCGATATTTGTGCGCCTGGCGCGGTGGCACCAATAAAAAGCACTCGCCAGCGACCGGAGATTGTTTTCAAGGAGAGAAGACGCCATACTATCTAAGGGATGGTCACGTTATTTTGGAAACTCGGGGACTTTCAAGAGCAATTTTCAGGCCAATTTTGAAACCAAAAATTCGAAATTTGCTTGCACTCTTGTTAAATGGCCAAATACTGATAAGAATTAAGTACTTTCGATTTAGAAAAGAAATTTTTGTGCTCAAAAAAATTATTTGAAATTCTCACATTTTGGCCATTTTGTTCCTGTAGAGTTTCCAAAATAACGTGACCATCCCTTAGTAATTCAAAATTTATTATGGATTCCTATCGAATTGTTTTATACACACAAACATTATTGTTTGCAAAGTGTGCCGGCATCGTGTTCCGGCATAAATATCGCGCTGTTGGTATGGCGTAGCTCTTAAGTGAGGTCCTCATGGTGATTATTTTATAAAAGTATCCAACTATAATTGAATGTAAATGCGCACACCGTTGCATCGCGGTACATTTGGCACGGGGGCATTCCGATTGGATGGCAGATACTATGTTACATAGAGGAGAGGAATAATTAAATTCATCGGTGGATCGTATAGCTTCTTGGGTGCCTGATGATCTCGTCACATTCTCTTGGCGACAGCCAGGAGCGAGATCATCTTGCACTCAACACCCGATGGGGAGGGTTGATGAGTGAAGCTGTGACAGAGAAGCCACTTCGGCTCATCAGTTTGTCATTTAGCGCAATTGATGCTGCACGTCGAATTCACCCTGATCTTGCCGATCGTACCAAGTGGGCAATAAATTCATACGATGTGCCATGGAAGGCGGGTGTTGTGTCATAAAAAATAATTTTCACTTCAATAAATTACATGCGTAATTTGGGTTCCGTACAAATCGATCTACATTATAGCAGATCATCCATGCATATGTATGTATATATCCATCGTAACGCACTGAAGAATGCTTTTATCACTGTGATCGCACCCAATAAATATTTACACAGTATGATCATCGGGGCGCACGATCAATATTGGGTTATACTATATTTTTTCCATCTTATTTTTAAAACGCCACCAAAAATCCTTTCTGGAATGAAATACAAGAAAAAGCAGAGAAAAGGGGCGCGCACGATCGTATACTCGATCATCAAACACACTATTCCATACGGACAATTGTATAAACATTCACAGACAAATATTGATTGACATGATTGGTGCGAGGATTCTTCTTCATAATATTACATAGAATGCTCTGTGGAGATGTAGATCTGTGAGTGATGGCAGAGTGATCTCGAGTGATCTTTGACCATGCAGCTGATCGATGCGGTGTTAATGAGTTTGTCCAATGTGAACGATTGTTGCGAAGTGAAATTGCAATCTGGAGACAATTTCACAAAGTGATTGACTCTCGAGCAAGTCCAATTTATTGATCAGCAGTTGATATGGTTGCGGTGATCTGGCTGTTGCCAATGATCGTACGGAGGCGCTGGTGATCGCACTAATTGCACCGTGTGCTGAGTAATTAAAATACTTTGGCGGGAAGCACGAAGGCGCACAGGGTTGCCATTCATCATTTTTACACCATCCGCAAGTAGAGAAAAGAGGGACACTTTTTGCTGCAATTTCTTCGTTTTTTTCTCTCTCTCCCATTTTCTTTTTATTAAAAACTTCTTCACGATCTTGTGCATACCACAATCCGAGAGAGGAAAGGAAGTTGATCGAGTCTCCGAAAAGCTGTGTTGACTTTTGCTTTCATTAATTGTGCTGTCGAGTGACTAATTAATGAATTTTTTGAGTGTTTTGGCGTATGGACACTCTTATGTTGCCTTTAATTTATTGAGATGCGATAGCGTGTGAGTTCTGGGTATCTCGCATAGCACCCCGCTTGGCCCCACTTGAATGGATTTTTGTGTTTGTGATGCTCTCGCGAGCCCCATAAATGGGCTTCATTCATGATTTTTTTCTTGTTGTGCTGAAGGGGAAACTTTTCTCTCTTTGTTTATTCCTCCTAGTTTTTTGAGAGCGAATTCTTGTACACACATATAGCCCGGATTTGACTGTCCTTGGAGCTAAGAAAAATCAAGTTCTTCTGACCTTAAAATGAGCTACTTCTCCGTTTGTAATCTTAATGACTTTTTGGAAGTTGGCTAATTGACGAAATATCAAGCAGTATTGAAGAATTTTTTTTCTTTCAGAAACTTGTGGGAAATTTTTGCAGAGGAATTTTAGTTGATTTGATAAGCCACGAGTTTAGGAAAATGTTGTTTATTTTTTTTAAAATTAGCTCTTAAAATTCTATGAGCTACTATGTAGGAATTTAACAAACGCACCCCTTGATCTTGAAAATTGATTTTATATCGACAGTTTAAATTTAAAATCCCTCCAGTAGTTGAATTCCAATTGGATTTCTTTGCAATATAATTTCTCAAAATTTATTGAACCAGTTTCTAGCACACTTCCTTTTCTCCTTTAGAGCAGTATTTTAATGGTTGATTCTCTGAAAAGTTAACTTCCGAGGGACTATTTTGTAAAAGTTAAGTGACTTTTGGGTTTCGAAGAAAAGGATTTCCACTATGTGGATATTTATGATTTTATTGAGTGCCATATATCAGCGGGTGTGCTCGGGTGCTCCATACCCTCGAGGGATGTGTAAGATTGGTATAAACTTCAGCCTTGGGCATATTTCTCGAGGGTGGTGGATGAAAAACATTATCATCATCGTAAAAGTGAACTGTTTTATTGCCAAAAACAACTGGAATTGGTGCTAGGGCGAAGGAATTTAATCGTCCGGGAGACTCCTTTTTCCACCCTCCTTCGCCTCACAGCTCCGCATACCTGTGCCCTTCCTCAGGAAGCAAAATGTTTTGGCCTCCAGCACCGGTGTGTATGGCGACAATTTGTACCATAGGGCTGTAAAGTTGATGTCTTTTACGATTTTCGTGTGACTTTTTGGTTTATCTGCCATAAACAACACTCAATTGTCCACCCCTTCTTTCCGTTCTATGGCAATTTGTACGAAAAACTTTCAATCCTTCGGACTCTTTCCCAGAGACACCCCCCATGGTCCCAGAGAAGGAGATATAAAAAAAATTCGGGTATATTTAAATAACATTAACTTTCCACAGAGAATCATTCGGTGGCTCCCCACGATTCACATTTAATTTTTTACCCCATTTACATTTTATATGTACACCAATGGATTGGGGGTGGTTGATGGTAAAGGACGGGGTGACAAATGTCAAATGCAGAAGTTTGAGAATTTTTTTTTCTGCACTGAACAATCTCTGGTTATTGATTCATCCTGAGGGCAATAATGTCAAAAAATCACGTAAAATTGTCACTTGATTTTATACAAGAGACTTTTTATTTTACACAAAAAAATTCTTTGATGAAAATGTTGAGAGATTTTTAGATAAAAAATTAAATAGTTCTATTGATAGCTTTAGTATTTCATTTTTAATATGATGCCTTGACAGTTATTGCAAATTTAATATTTCATAATTTGACGTTAATAATGACATAAAAATTACTGTCAAAGCCATTTAAGGAAATTATGTCTTTTTGCTTTTTTAATGTGAATTTGAATTAATTTTTTTTCATAATTATTCAATCTTTCAATTCTGACTGTTTTACAACGTTTTTATTTATTGGGCGTTAATGTTGTTAGCTATTATGTCAAATATGACAGGTGTCAAAAGAAAAAACGTTAAGAAATCGGAATTTTTGCAAAATTAAATATTTATGAATTTAATAGAGAAATATGTCATGTTTTTAAAAGTATTTCTTAAATTTTTGTTATAATTTAGGCATTACTGTCAAAATTTAGGCATTGATGTCTAAATTTAGGTGTTAATGTCAAATTTTAGGTGGAAATGTCAAAATTTAGGTATTAATATCTAAATTCAACTGTTTTACTTAAAAAAAAATACGAGAAATAACTAAACAGGCATAACTCACTTAAATTAAATGGTTAATGTAGACTCCGTAATGAATCATCAATATTCTTCTCTCGTCTTTTTTCGAACCTTCTTTTTTTCTGCAATGTAAGAGATTATAATAACCACCTCCATTTAATCACGAATCTCATTGAATACATCTAATTGGTCGGGTAATTTCAATGGAAAGTTCAATTGATCATTTCCACCTCGAAAATTGTCGTCATGTGTAATTGTCTCGCGTGAACTAAAATGGGTATTAATAGTGATTCTTGGAAAAATTCCAAGATGAATTGCTCTATTATTTTGAGGTGTGCCAAGTCTTTTACCTTGATTTTTTTCCCTCATTCTCCCATGCTCCCCTCTTATTTCCCAATGCTTATGGTGATTGCGAGATTCTAATGCTATTTCTCTCATGTTTTTTTCTTTCTTTATCTCTTTGCAGATACGATCAGAAAAGCCCTACTACATAGCAGATCCCGAAGTAGACTCACTTGTAAGTATTATGTATTTGCTCAGTTTTTTTTAGTTTGTTTTTATTTTAATGGGTTGTGTGACGGAATTTCCCGGATCAGAGGAAGAACTCGAGAGGTGTTCCTTTTCTAATTTCAATAAATCACGCTAAATCATGCAAAGAAAAAAATTCACAGAGAGAAAGAGATGTAAATTAACAATATAAAACAATAAACATTTTAAGGAGGGAGAATTTTTTTTGTGTATGATGTTGTATGGCACACCGAGGAAAAAAAATCCGTGACTTTATGATGTAGAAAAGCATAGTATTGGAAACATTTTAAGAGACTCTGTGGCTGTATAAACACATTTGGAGGGTGCAATAAAAAATTCATTGACTGGCCATAACATGTATAAAAGTCGAGTAATTTGAGATTTGATACTCTGTCTCAGCGATCTTCCATAAATCAAAATTATTGTGCGAATTTACAAGACACTTTTATTGTAATAGCGTGGTATGGTGCGCCTTTTTTTGCTGCCTCTACGAGAGACTTCATTTTCAAAAAAAAAAAAAAAAGTTTACTTTTATCTGCTATAAATTAACGCGGACGTTTTTATTTGTGCATTAAAAAGGGTTAACTCCCAGCACATACAGTGAAGAAAATGCCATTCGGTTTAAATTTCAATGCTCAATTGTGCACTTTTCCTATCGAGACAAAATACAACCACGAGGAGATGCGAGCAAGTTGCCAATCAAATTCGCTTTGGTTGTCATTCATTTTTTTTTAATACGAATTAATCCTTTCTTTTTTTGCTATTTATAAACTTTTAAATTTATTCACGTGTCGTTGGTGTTTTTAATTGAAGCATCGCAACGCAGAGATGATCTTTGCGAGAGGATGGAAAGAAAAATTCCATCCGATTTGCATACTAACTGATCTCTATTTCCAAAGACATGATCGCGATCGTGTCGCTTAATTACACAAAAGAGTTTTTTTTTTACTCTGAGCTAAGAGAAGCTTTTTCTGTCACTCCCAGATTGAGCAAAAATTTCGAGACCACGATTTGATGAAGTCTGCCGTACATATGAGTGAAGAAAAAAAAAACCGAAGATGAATTCCAAGAAGTGAGATCATTAATAAAAGTTGAAGATCACTCTGTGGCGATCGTCTAACCGATTGAGTGTTTATCCCCTATTTTCCGCATAAACTTTCGGAATTTTAAATTTATTTTTTTACCCAAAAAAAAATTATGTTGCTGCAAAAAAAAAAGCTGACAAATTGCAGATGAATACGGATTTTTCAATGCAAATTCACTCACGATCGCACTCTATCGCGCATTGGATTGGCGTTGAAATAAAATAGCCATTTCGAGAATTTAAATTAACTCTTTCTGTGAGAGAGAGATGTTTTCTGCAGGTACATTTTGAGCCATTGTGTGATTCTTGAAATTCGCTGGAAGACATAAATAAATACAAAAAAGAAAAGATTTAAAAGAAATTGATCGACGATCATCTTCTGACTTCTCCAGCACTATGGATTTTTCACCTGGCTGAAGAATGGTGGATGAGAGATCACTTTTTCACTGTCAAAAATTAATATTTTTATTTGGGTTTTTTTCCCACTCTCTGACTCCAAAAGCTATCGCAGGTGATCGCTATATGGGATCGTTGCGGGATCGCGATGGCAAATAGAAATAACAACAACACAAAAAACTCTTCTGCCTTTCATTTAAACAATTTTTCAAATTTTCTCTCGCATAGCTCTTTTTTTTAATGGAAAATTATTAAGCAATGTGCTCCCAAACACTTCCCAATGGCTCTCTTTTGGGTTCTCGTTGGGTTATGAGGAAAGAGCCTCGCTTTAATTCACCTTGTGTGATTTGTATAAACAAAATTTGCGTGAGGCCACGGTGTGGGCGGTGGGAGAGGAGCCAGCATTAAGATGATAAATAGTCAAAAATAAATCTCGCGCAGCTTTTGTACATTTTGCACTCATCCAGTGGGTTTTAGCTGTATGGCCACGGGAAGGTGAAGATCGCACGGTCCGTTTAATTAAATGACACAAGGTAGTTGCGGTATAATTTCTATATACAACGCCGTACCACTGAAAATCACAAAATTTACCTCTTTTCCTGATTGTGCGAGCAAATTGCCCGGAAAGTTTGCTCTCTCGTCAAAATGAAAAGCTCCTCATTTTAATTGTGTATACCTTCTCTTTTCAGATGGTGCAAGCAATTCAAGTACTTCGGTTTCACCTCCTAGAGTTAGAAAAGGTGAGTCTTTTTCCCGCCAATTTGCCGTATATATTCTTGTGTGTGAGAAAAAAAAATAAAGTGTGCGTGCTCACGAGAATTAATTATGAGAGATTTTCTAAATGCAATTTTCGCAGTATGTTTTTGGTGTGTGCCTGATGAGCGAAAGAACCTCCATGTGGGTGCGCTGAGACAAAAGCCCACCTCTCAGTGATTAATTTCCATGAATCGCGGGCCAAAAAAAATTTTTCACCAAACATAGAGGAATTTTAGCGGGCGGATAGATGAGTGAAATTTTTTTTTACCTCAGCAAGACATACAATGTGTGATCACGACAAAAATTGCCCTCATCGTATTTGCATAATTATAACAAATTGGTGTATTTAATATCACAGCCGGTGTGTCTCTCACGAGCACCTCTCATTGCTACACTCAGAGAAATTTGTGATCTATACCTGGCGAAATGCGGCAGAGGTGGAATTGCTTGAGAATGTTTGTTATTTTTTTTTTTTTTAATTCAGAAAGAAACTGTATTTTATCATTTTATTTAGTTAAGAAAAAAGAATTTCTAAAAATATACAAAAATATTTTTGCTATAGTGGTTACAAATCTCGAGATATTAATTGTTTGGAAAACTCAAGGATATTTTGGAATTTTGTGTTAAAAATTTTATTCTAAAATATGTAGTTCTATACTTTCAAGAGTTTATAGAATTGAATGATTTCTGTTTAGAATTCATATAAAATATAAAAATTACGTACAAAACGTGTAAAAATTAAAAATCACTTTAACATTGATTTTTTTACACGACGTATAAAAATATTTACCCATGTTGATTACCCGGCCGGTTTATTTATGTCCTGATTTAAAGAAAAACTTTTTTTTATTTTAAAAAGCTATTTTTAACGAATATATTTTAAGCAATTTTTCTTGGAATTGCTTGAAAATAAAAATTTCAAAAATATATATTTTTTAGCTTTATCAAAATACTTTTAATAATTTCCTACACCTTCTTATTGGAATTTAATTTGCAATTTAAAAATACATAATTTATAAAATTAAATTTTCACATCAATTTCACATTTATCACGTAAAAATATAAATTCCAAAAACTTGTTGTAAATCTCCCACATGATAAATCAGCAGGTGATTTTTTTCTCATGCAAATTTCATGTTTTCAAAGAAATTCCTCTGAGTGTAAAAGTCGACCAACCAGACACATTAATATAGAAAAAAAAACTTTAGTCATTCCTCAAGAAAAATGATTCGTAAATTGCGAATATTAATTACTTATGTTGGGGGGGCACTACACGAAAAAAAAATGGGAACTCTCGAAAGTCACTCGAAGACTCTCTGGGCTTTTGGGTGAGTCTCATTAATTTTATTTCACTTCCCGCAACTATCGCACCATGTTAACCAATTTGCCCATTGCGCGATCATTGTGCTCTTGACGAAGCGTCTGCATTGCTTATTAACATTGTGTAATTGTTTTCTATTTTCTCGGATAAAGTGTTTTTGCCCTCCAATGGGAAAATTGCGGGCGAAGGTGGTATGTGAGATTCGAAACAATTCGGTTATCTCGTCTCATATGTTCTTTTATTTTTGGTTGTACTTCTCGGTGCCCAAAAGTCATTTGTATGTGAAAGATTGGTGGATGCGATAAGCTAGCTTGGCCATCCACCGCGACAGACGAAAAGTCTTATGAGCCAATTAACATACAAACTCCCATTGTTGCGCGCCATGGCAAATGCGCCATCGAATGCGCGGAATGATCAGTCGGATCGCCTAGTGGTTGGCTATGATCGAGTCTACGGATCGTCTTATTCCTTTATTTCGTTTTTTTTTCTTTACCTTGTTGTTTGGTTCTTTTGGGAGGGAAACATAATCCGTATATTATGGAAGAAGAGGTCAGAAAAATTTGAATATAACTCGGTGATCTTACCCGCGATCGTTTCTCAAAAAAACATTTCGGCTGCGTTCTCCGCGCGAGGCCTAGAGAACTTGCTGTGCCTGAATTAACATAAGTGCGGCCATTTTAATTTATTTTTTCTCTTCATTCCGTCTCTCCCTCATAGAAGAATTTTTTTTATGTAAATTGGAATTACTTGGATTGCCTGTTCCACCGCATATGAATAACATTTCTCCTTAGCGACAGCGATCACACAGATGATCCTCTACCATAATCCATGAGATATTAAATTACATCTCGAACCTCATTTTCAATGTGGGGATATCTCATAGAAAATATCAATTTGTAAAATCGATCTTTTTCTCTCTATCCAGATGAATTTAGTGTGTGTGTATGCCTCCCAAAAGAGCTCTTCTGATTTAAAACTATGTGATCACTCTGATCGGGTTCAGACATTCTCCACTACCACTGAAAGAAAAAATATCTATTCAACCTCTTGAGGCATTTTATTCTCACATATGCTCTGGTGGATATGCCCAAAAAAAAAGTCAGAAAAGGAGGATAAAAAAAACATGCCCGCTTAACGAAAAACAGATTATCCTTTAGGCCCTGGGATGGTTTTTCAATCGTCGGCGATCGAGAAAAAGGGTGATCCTCGCATGATCCTCTGTCCCGCCGTTAGTACGATCACTGTGGCAGAAAATTCAAAACACATGTCGACCGGATTTCAAGCCATAGAAGTCAGCATGGCTGAACTTTTGAGGTTGATCAATATGGTGGGGCGAAAGGCATGCAGATGAGATCCATGCGCAACTATGTAGGGCTCATAGCTATTGGTGAATAAAGGGCAAATTATGCAAATTGTGCTTCGCAAAAATTATGCAGCCCCCTCCTGCCTTGATATTTGTGTCTCGATCGCGCACAAAAGATCGCATTTTGTGGTGTATGGAAGAATCATTCGACAGACTAAAACGCATCATCTTTGTGTTCTTTATTTTGTCGTGTTTTTTTTGTTAATTCTTTTGCACCATATAGCCCTCTTCATAATCATTCTCATGTGGCTGAATGGGATGTGTGTGTCTTAGAATGGCGGTGCGGGTAAAAAGCGGGAGGTGCGATGGGTAAAAAATGTCGGTTTCGATCATGTTTTGAAAAGGAGGGCTTTTTGGTTGCTCTGCATTTTCGATGAAGAATGATCGCGCATTGCAGCGTGTCTTATAAATAAAACATGATGATCACTGGAACTTGTACAATACACCCAACATTTATTGTTTAACTTGTTCCATTGCCTTTTCCACAATGAATTTGTTGCAAAAATTATACAATTTCGCGTGTAAATTATTGATGTGTGGTTATTTAGCTGATCATCCCCTGACTTGATCGTGTTCTCGCAATCACTCATGATCTTCTTTTTCTTAATCGTCTTTTTTGACCGCACACTCAGTGTCTTTTGTTTGGCCATTGTTGCACAAAGCGGAAACTCCTTGTGCAAGTTTGTTTGAAATTTTTGTACAAAGTCACTGTAAGATTGCAATTTGCGATCCCTCTGTCGAATAGTGTGGATCTTCTTCAGGGGTTCTCCCATGTTAAACACCCTTCTCTGTCTATATAGCGAAAACTCTACACGGATGGGGGATAGAATGTGCTTGTTTATTTTGTGTGAGAGACGATGAATGAGAAAAGGAATTTACCTGTGAACTGGGGAGACCTGACAATAAAATATCTCCATGGGCTCTTTTGTATGCAGAAATATTCAAAATACTTCTTGACGCGAACGCGACCATATGAAAATGGGACTGAATTTTAAAATCGACCACACCAAAAGATCCAAACATAGGCAGTGGGATTGCATTATGCGACGCACAAGAAGGCTTTTGGTTTAGATCCCAAAAACAAGATCACTTTGTATTTTGTTAGATATGAGATCTACTATAGAGCATTCTGTGTGGTTTCATGAATATTGCAAAAAGGAAAATTTCTTACAAGATTTTAAAATTGAAATTCTATTAAAATTATAAAATAAAACATTTTATGGTGCGATTTTTATGCGATCTTTATGTGATCTTTAGGCGATCTCTATGAATTTTTATTAATAATTTGATTTTGTTTAAATTCATGGATTTTCCTGTTCTTGTTAACATAAAATACATGCTACAAAATCAACTTTAGAACGCGATCGGTGATCTGTAGCATAGGAAAAGAAAATAAATTCACATCGATCTTTTTGTTTGGGACATTTATTGTAAAGTGATCGCTGACACACGAGACAATCTTTCTAATGTTTTATTGAAATTTCAAAAGAAACCACCAAACAAGCCCCATTTCACTCCACACGAGTCTCGAATTTTTATGTGAATTATATTGGATTCAACATTGGCCCAATAAAAATTATATGACACATAAAATTCACACGATTTCAATTTTGTTTATCCTCACCTGAATCACTTTCCATGGAGTTCAGCGGCATAAAATGTTATCTCATTTTGATAATTTAACATTATAATGATCGTTTGGGGGTTTTTGATGATCATCCATCCACATGGGTGATGTTGCGGGAAACACAAATGAAATTCATTGTTGCTCACCATCTCACACACCAACAACAGGAATAAAAGATTTTTACACAAGAGTCCCACATAAGGAGGAGAAGACGAAAAAAAAGCATCATCTTTTCGTATAAAACGATCTTTCCATTCTTGGGACTTTTTTCCCCCAATCCGTGTGTGTTTTTTCTTATTCTTTGTGCCTTTTTGGTGTGCACTGTTGTGTGCGGGAAAAAGAGTGATCTTTTCTATAAAGGCGATTTGGTAAAAGGAATAAAAATAAATACTTTGTGAAGATACTGTGAGTACGATGAGGGAGAGTGAGAAAGGTTTTGAGAGGGAGAAGAGGAAAAAAGGGAAGTTTTTCAGTGTCTCAAATAGTATATAAATACTTTGGGGCGAAATAATACACAACAATACGGCAATGTGGAGACTTTTTCCCGCGATCGCGAACCGGTTTGTCACGATCACGGGCACGGAGGATGAAAGGAGTCCAAGACAAAAATAATGCTGATGACGATCACCATCAAAAAGTTGATGCTTGATGGCTATATATATTTCGTGCTATATATAATGTAGGTGCACAATATATATTGGGAAAATGATGATGACAACGGGTGTTGCGGATGCATAAAATTCTCAGCTGCAGTGATCACCACGATCTCCACGATCCGTGATCACCATTCGAAGATCATGTGCAGCGTGATGAGGCTGCAAAAATATCTATATATTGCAAATGGACAGTCACACAAATATATCCCTGCACAAAATCATTCGTTTTTCTTCTTTTCTACAAATCATGATCTGAGTGATCGCATGACACGAGGTTTTTGTACCCTGAGAGATCACCTACACGATCGAGGGAATTAAAGAAATGTCTTTTTTTATTCGTTGGTGTTTGCTTCTAAAGTAAAATTGAAATAAAAAAAAAAAACATGCGCAATGCGACAAGCCTAAAAAGTCCACTGACCAAATTGAACGAGACAAGAGGAAAGAATATAGTGTTGATCCCACACATTTCCCCAACAGAGTTGACAAAGAGGTAGATGGAAGTTTCGATAGTAAGGATTAAAGATCTATTTTATGCATTTTGCGAGATTCTATCGATCTAGGAGAAATCTAAAATTTTATGGAACATTTTAATGAAAAAAAAGGATTAAAAAAAGTTCTAGATAGTAAATTAAAAATTAATCATGAAAATGTCCAAAGAAATTCTTTCCAGGATAAATTAAGAATTTTTTTAAGCACAAATAAATTCTTTTTTATCGAAATAATTTGTATTTTCTCAAAATAAAAGACAGTCTTTAAGCATTTTTTTTAAAAGTTTTTAATTTATAAAGATTTCGATTGAAATAAAAATAGATTATTTAGTGCTTAATTTTTAATTTTTACAACTCCATTAAAAAAAATCCTTTGAAACTACAAATCTCCCAACTCTGCTTATGGTCGATCTGTCTGACAGATTGAAGTTGGGGAATGGACCACATGAACACCTCCAGAGGCAGGGCACATCCTTAACGGGATGTGCACCTAATGAGCGATAATGAATGCGTTCGCACTCACCAAATGAATTATGGCAGTCAACATGTGGATGGTACTAATTTAAATCAACTTAGATTCGTCATCAGAACTGTGGCTTTGCTCTTGTTTCTTCCGACGCCCATAAATTTTATCCCAGTCAGTCGGTGAGCCAGCCAGTGTATATGCTGGGGCTACCGCAAGAAGTCTTGAAATGCAAAAGGGGGAAGAAACTCTCGCGGGGAGCACACAGATGGCACAGAAGGTTTACAGTTGGGGAGTTTACACAAAAATCTGTCCCTGGGATATTGATCCTTGGCAAGAGGGCAGCAGCTCGTGATGCTGGGATGAAGACGCGCGGGGACTTCTGGGTGTGTGTTTTAATGAAATAATTGCGGAGTGGTTTCCACTAATGAAATAATTGACGGGCACGGAATTTCGTACCATCAGCTGCATGTCCACACTCACATATGGGTTGCATAGAGAGCACGATCCCAGTGTACAGATACGCGATTCTGATTGTTCTGTTCTCTGGGCGTTCGTCATTCGTCATTCGCCCATCTCGTGTGCCCATTTTCGCGCCCAAGCGATTGATTGTGCAGCAGGGATCGATGTTTTCATTAAAAGCGATTAGGAAATCACATCAAGTGGGGGTGTCCCCCCATACCCACACCACGAGTGGCCCATCAAAAGCATTTCTGCTCAACATTTCGGCATGCTCTCTGTCACTCATAATCTTCCCTTCAACCGCTGCTGCTGCTGTTGCAAATTAATTAAATTATCGAAGGAATTTCTCTATGCAGGGCCCTCCCCAGAAAGAGGTGGAGTTGTTTCGGATAAGCACACCGCATATATATTGCTATGTATAATGTTGCGAAAAAGCGCCACAATACAAAATTGCCGATGGAGCAATTATCGTGAATTGCCAAGTGCCTCCATCTCTTTTGGCGAATCATTTTTTCTTCATTATCATCAAAATTGCACCCATTCGTCCAAGAGCAATTTGCATATCAAATGCGATATTGTATGGCGTCCCGCACCAAGAATATTCTCTCTATCTCTCTCTCACTCTGGCCACATTGTAGACTCCGTATGCAAATTACTATTTTTGCCAAAGCGGCTTTTGCGGAGAAATTCCTGCCCAGGAGTCATGCCGTGTGTGTCATTAAATTCACTCACAGAAAACTTTTCCCGCCGAAAGAGGAATAAATATGCAAAAGAAAAAAATATAGGTATATAACATTGCGTCCACTGAAAAGGGGAGTGAGCGACAAAGTGCTGAGTGCAATTGATGAATTCGCGCATTGGTTGTGACAGTGGCACAATTTATTGAGGAATAGCATGAGATGGTCTCATTTTGATCGTTGTCAATTAATCAAAATTAAAGATGAAAATTAATTTAAAATAAATCAAATACAGAGGTCGGGTTTAAACCATCTTGTTAACCGTTTAACGGATTTGGATTATCTGTTTAAAAAAAATGAAATTTTTAAATCTATGGAGTTATTTCATTAAATTATCTAGAATCTTAAGAAAGAATTCTAGAATCTATAAAGTTATGGGACGAAAACATCAAGAATATTTTACGATTTATATTAATTTAAATCAGGTTTCGTCAACAGAACTGTTTAACGAAACATTCAAATAAATTCAAAAATCTAAGACAACCTAGAAATTCTTTCTAGAATCTAGACTAAAAATGTTAAGCAATATTTCTTATTATTTAGTTTCCTAAAAGGCTTGAATTAAGTAACTGTTATGCGAATTACAAAAGGTTCTCGAATCCTTTAAATGAAATAAATAAAAATAAATAGAATAAAAAATCCTGTAAAATATTTCACAAATCATTAAAATCTCAGATTGATTCCAGAATCAAGAATTTTTCATGTTTCGTTATGTTTCTGTTAATTTTTATTTATCCAAAATTTTCTAAAAATTTAAAGGAAGTAATATAAAATAAATATATATCTCGTACACAGCTCATGAGCGCAGTTCGTTCAAGGCAGTTTCTGCCACGAATTGTCCATTGCGAAACAGTTGTCATCGAAGGGTAGATTCTTAGGCAACACATAGCTCCACTCCACATTGTCCCCCTGTCCGTCCATGGGGCGCATTTATATTGCAAATTGACATGACATGACAATTGTTACGTACAAATGCACCACCCGGCCCAACCCATTCTGGGCAATTTTCTCTGCATTTGCTCCGGCTGAATTTTCCTCGTTTCCCCGGATTATTAATTATTGACAGATTTTGTGCCTCCCAAAAGAACATTGTGTCGCGCGGAAAGAGTCCGAAATTGATGTTTCAATTACAGCTCTGTGTTATGTTCGAGAAATATTCCTGCGCCCCGACTTTTGTCACCGAAGCGATAATTGATTGCAATTTATAGAGACAATTTATTTTAATTACACCTTGCATTTCATAATGCGGCGGTGCAGTTTGCAAGTGAAGTGAAGAATTCTGTTTCTTGCACCATTTGAAAAATCTAAAGTATCCGTCTCCTCAATCGTGTCTCTCATGCGCTCTCCCGCAGCATTTACGGCAATAATCGTGTTTTATTGCTTGGGTTATTAATGTAAACATTTCAGGTATTTTACGACACTCATATATCATTATCATCGAAAAATTTACATTGTTTGATCGAGATCGTGCCATGCTGATTATTTTATTAATAGAGACGTGATTTTATTATTTTTTTTGTGTGTGCATCCTTTTCTCCTTCGCTGCCCCATCTTCACCGGAGAGGAGGATGATGTACTCTGACTGAACTCAATATGTGAAGAGGAACCACAAATAATTATAAACATTTTCAAATTACTTTGTGATCGTTAAAGAACCATTTAAATGTCTATAAAACGGACGCTCGCTTGTGCACGAGGATGGTTTTTTGGGAATGTTTTGTTAAGGTCTCTTATTTTTTTGCCAGGAATATTATGGAATTGGAGATAGAAGCACGTGATCAGGGAAAAAATCTGCATTCTATTGGGCGTTAAAAATTATACATTTGATGGTTTGTTTTAGCTCTGCAAACCTTTAATTTGCACTAAATCTTTGCATGAAAAACACTGGAACAAAATAACGAGAGATATATTATTTTTTATTTTTAAGATACTGCAAATTGCAACCAAATAAGCATTTCTTGATATCTTTATACGAAAGATGATCATTGAGATTTTTTTTTAATTTAGAGAACAAGCAAATTAAATATTTTTTTGGAGCTTCATCAGGTGCTAATAAATTGAAATAAATCTCTTTTTGTCACAAAAGTGTTACCTTTTAGATAATTTGAATATTTGAGAGCTACAAATTATTTATTCCATTTGCAACAAACAATTTAAACCAAACCGTCAAATTAATTCATTTCTTGACATTTTATATGCATAAGAAAAGCTCCCAAAAATAAATGAATAATCCCACTAAATCCAATCAGACTCCATAAACCATCTAAAAATCTCAATTTTAAACAATAGAAATTCATAGGCAAATTTTCTTTTTCACCTCTTTTCAGTTCAAAAGTAAGAATTTATATATTTTTTCTTTGAAAGGAATTTTGAGTGGCACACAAGATCAAGTTAATCCCTTAATTTATTATCTCTTCTCTCTTTGCTTTTTGGGGAGAAGCAACTTGTCTTCGTTGTGCTTTTCATATTTATCCGCGAAAAAAGCAAAAGACCGGGTGAAAGAGAGGGCCGAAAAAAATAACAAAAAGAGAAAAAAGTGATGAAGAAGAAAAAAAGAGTGAAGAGAGACTCTTTAATACTCCCCAAGTCAAATGGCCTCATAAAATTTAATATTTTTTCTCCTGTATGTCATTTACATATTTTTAGCATATTGTCAATGTATATGCTATGTATTTTGAGCGACAATAAAACAAGAATATGATACGATGCAGGGAATTAAAATAAATAAAATGAGCGAATAAAAATAACAATTTTCGGTGACTTGATGTCGCGCGTTGCGTGTTCAAATTGAATATTTTTGCTGGTAGTGTTTACCATCAGCACCCAACTTGGGGATTCTTTTTTTCTGTGCCTTTTCCCTTCTTTTTCTTATTTTATAAAGTGTGTGTGGAAGGTGCACAAGAGCCTGGAGGTTCATGTCACTCCATGGGCATTGCATTCTATTAAAATGGCACCTAATTACCATTCCGGACGCATGACGATTCTACCTCACTGAGAGTTTCTCTCTGCTGCAACAAGCAAAGGTACATAACTCCGCAAGGATAATGTATGATGCGAATGAAAAAAGAAGCTTCATGCCAGTGTGCAAATAAGCCACACACAAACTATCCTGGTTGGAATATGAAATTCAAAAGAGCGCGCGCGATATGTACCATTTGTGCCAAAGATACAGCTATTAGTGCACCTACCCCCGGCCACTTTACCACAATCTCAAAGAGTGAGAGTCAAGTTGAGATATCAAGTTGCTTTGTGGCCATGTCACAGACTCTGTCTCCTTCCTTTTACATTTTGCACAAACAAAACACCCACAAGGCGGGATTCTTGCTGTTCCGCCGCGCCTCATACTTGCCACCGAGATTGTCTAGGAGACGCAGAACAAGCACTATTTGTGTGACGCAGTCTTATCGTCGTTACCCAAACCTCCCCATTGTGCAGTCACACAAATTCCAATATTGTTCCACCTATATGTATATGCCCCGTGTACACAGAAAGCCCCCAGACACAAGGAGGCAGGTTCGTTGTGCAAAGAGTTGAGAAAGTGAGGCGCGATGGAGCAAAGATTGGAGATCAGATGGAGTCTCCACAAAAGAAGAACAAAGAATGCTGCTGAGAATCTGAAATGGGCTGAAAAGTTAATAGAGATTGCATACATTTTGTTGGGAACAGAAGGCGAATAATTGTGGAAAATTCAGAAGGCGATATATGTATGTACTTAGACCGCTTACAGGGAACAGTTTTTTGCTTATAAAGGGTAAAATTCGGAAGTCCTGCTTAAGTTTTTTTTTCAAGTCAAGCTTAAACTTTTAAGCTAAATTTAATATTCTTGAACTCGGCTTAAGTTTTACAAGATGGCTTAAGTTTCTAAGCTTAGGCCTTAGATTTTTAGGTCAGGATTAAGTTTTTTAGAGTCAGTCTTTAAAGGTTTATAAGATTAGGTCAGTCTGAATTAGGACTGAATGCATTTTTGAATGATTCCTTAAATCTGACCCCAAAAAACTGAGAACTAAGTTAGAAAACTTGGGCCCTACCTAAAAACTTAAGCTAGATCTCAGAACTAAATTCGGGTTTAAGAAAAACTTAAGCCTGTCTAAGATACCGGACATAGCCTAAGAAACAGACTAAACCGGACTTAATAGTTGAATTTTATAAAATATAACGTTAAGACTTTTATAAGTTTAAGATGCTTTCAGCTTATTTTTCGATTTCTTATGAATTTTTCTTAAATAGACTAAAATATATGTACCTATGTATATAAAGCCTAAAACTTTTGTTTAAAAATAAAAATCTAAGCCTTAAAATAAAATCTCAAAGAAGTCATCTTCATACGAAAAACTTCTAATCTCTGATTCGTTAGCTATACTTAACTCTGCTTACCCATGGAGGTTCCTCGGAGTTGTTTGGTGGAGAAGAACAAATTGTTGAGACAATGAGTGAACATAGCTTTGTGTTTAATTCCCATGTTTTGTGTGGCTGAGAGATGAAAAAGTACAAAAAAAAGAGAAGAATTAAAAAGAACATGAAAGCATGTGGGTGGATTTTGGGTGGATTTTACCTAAACCTGCCCATCCTGAATGTATGAGAATTATATATAATTGCTGGTGTGTCTGTACTGGGTCTATGTGCGTGCGTGGTTATATTGGTAGAGATTGTGTGGTAATGTGAGAATTCTTTCTCTATTGCAGGTTCACGAATTATGCGATAATTTCTGTCACCGATACATCTCTTGTCTAAAGGGTAAAATGCCAATAGATTTAGTGATTGACGAACGGGACACCACCAAACCACCAGAATTGAGTGGTTCTGCGAATGGGGAGGGTCGCAGCAATGCCGATTCGACATCGCACACCGATGGAGCAAGTACACCAGACGTTGTGAGTACCCCCTTCGCGGGAGCACATGGTCCTTTGCTGGCGAGCTACAATGCGGTGGTGCACCCATGTTCGTAGTACGATCACGACCTTCTTGCAAAAACGAAGCGGGTGCTCACAATGCCCTGGGATAGTCGTCAAAACTTCGCTTAAGCAAAATAAAAGAAAAAAAACTAATATTCATGAAAAAATGCTCGAAAATATCTAGCAAAGAACTAAGCAAATGAAAAAATTTTTGCCAGATGCACTGAAGAGACAATGTATCTGTACAACGGCAAGATGGCATAATGCAATGAACTGAGCATAATAATAATATATAGGAAAAAAAATGAAGCAAAGTCCAATTTGCCGAGATGAGAAAGCTTAGAAGAAAAGAAAAAAAGCGCGAAGTGTAAATAAGCAATTTTCCAATGAAATGCAATTGATGAGAAAAGTAATCTAGTTTAGAAATGGCATTAATGCAAGTATCGGATTAAACTAAAGAACTCTTGTCGCACGTAGCACGAGGCTCCAAAATCTTTACACTGCTGGATCACGACGCTCTTTCGGTAAGTCACACATCGCGACCCAGCAACGCCCAGCTCCACTAGGCCTTATGTGGGGGTTTCTACCTCCATTTGGGTCTCAGGCGGGGTGGACGATGCAGAGAGAGAGACGGAGAGGGTAAAAAGAAAAACCAAACAACAACCTTTCATACACCTTTCAGTGTATGATGGGTAAGACCTAATGTTGTAGGTTTCCCACACAGCAACGACCCTAAAAGTGAAACCGGAAAGAAAATGAAGAAAATTCCGCTCTGGATGTGCCCGAAAGAGTCGTGATTGAGATTTTGGAGTCCTCGACGGAAACGTGTGACAACTGTTTGCAGACCCGATACGAGAGAAAAGTAACTATTAGTTGTATAACGTAACACACAAAAAAATGTATACAAGAAATCAACATAAAAAGCGCAACATGAGAGATCACAGCAAATTATATCTTAATTTAAAATCTCTAATTGCGAAAGAAAGCTGAAAAATTAATTTCAAAAAATGAGAGAGAGAAAAAAAGGAAATGAGTGAAAACTTCGTTTTTGCAAGACGCCCATATAGCTCGCCAACAAATAAAACCCCCCAACAAAATGAATTTGGTAACAGTGCACAAACCAATTTTGATCCTATATAGTTCTCCCACCCACCCCCTCGTAACACGAGTCATATTGTTTTCCAAACACTGAATATCCCGTACTTGATTTTTCATTGTGTTCTTTTGTAAACTTTTTTCTTTTTTTTTTTTTCAAAAAATATGATTATTTTTTTCTTAATTAATATTCCATTCATAAGCATAAATTTAATTAACGATATCGATGATTTATCATATCTCGTATAAGTTTCATTGTTATGCTGAAATTTATGAGACATCGCAGCTCAACAATTTTTTTTTCAACTCCGGCAACTTCCACTGCTTTTTCCACTGTACTTGCGTAGTGCCTCCCCGCACCCGTCTAGGCCCCCGTAGGCCTCGCACCTCACTTGTTTTTCACTGTACAACAGACAAAAAGTTAATTAAATTAAAAGAGTCAGAATCAGCATCTGCAGAAACCGTGAATCGTTTATTTTGTATATTTTATTTGGTATACGTTTTTCCTCCGCCTAATATTTTTCATTAATTACGTTTCAATTGCCGTGACGCCTAATTAATTTAAGCCTGGTTGTGTGTTCTTTTCATCACATTTGTGAAAAATTAACTCTGCGTAGCATAATTTTATTTTTTTTTTTGCAAAAAATCACCTAAGTGGGGAGATGCTATATATTTTAACACTGAAAGAAAATAAATCTCAACTTGAATACACTGTTACCAAATTCTTTTGTTTATTTTGTTGCATGTTTTGTAATTGAAAAAATATAAATGTAGAATATTTCGTAATTCCCAATTGCAAAGAGAAAGAAACTACCCCTAAATCTTTCTCCAAAAAAATGCCCCTGGAATATGAAAAGTCGTGAAGAATCCCACATTCAGTGACATTTTTGCGACATATAACCCCACTTTTTTGACAGTTTGGAATTCTAACGATTCAAAAATACCAAACTTTGAAGTTTATCTCAACTTTCCAGCATTAGTGAATATTTGTATAAAGAATAGTTACTCATTAAAAAAAGAAACTAATACGTAAATGATTAAATTACTCCTTTAGGGCTTTTAGGGTTTTACTAACAGTGTAAGGATAATGTGAATCCAAAAAACGATATACGTAAAAAAAATGACTGATGCATTTTCCCAGTGGAAGATGCCACACATTCTATTTTAGAAATCAATGTATACGACTATTTATAGTAAATTCTGCATGAGTTGACAGAAGAGTGACGTTCTGTGACGTTTTGTGACGTTTCAATGACATTTCTATGTGAATTATTTTTGGGTTTTTAATTTTTAATATTAATATGGGATTGGGTTGTGTTTAGGAAAAAAACGGCCAGTGTTTAGGATCTGTGGTGAGAAGATTGAAGAATTGAAAAATTTTTATCGGTTTATTTACATACGTTATACGGTTATGTCCAGTTTAATCAGTTTAGATTAACGTGAGATTTCAAAAATTCATAGTTCTCTTTTGTAGATGGAATTTATTTAACTATTTCTTGCGAATAAAATAAGCACAGAATTATTTTTGACATTTCTCTGACAGCACTGAAATTTGACACTTAATGACATCTGTCAAAATTTTAAATGTCAAATAAGAATTTCAAAATAATTCGTTTTATTTTCTCAAAACCATTTCTTTGAAGATAATTTTAAGAAATAATTTAAGATTTTCTTCTATTAAAAGCAGTTTAAACTACTCATGAAAAAACAAACAATTTGAACCCCCTTTGTAGGACATTCAAAGTGGTAGTTAACCACCCCTGTCTGAGACTTTCATTTTCTTCGTGGCTTTTATTGAAACAAATCTCTCTCAATGTGCACAAAAAAAAATCCTAGATATTAGAGCCTTGCAAAATGTTGGCAGAAATAAATGAATTTTTCAGCATTCAAGCACAAAATTATCTAAAAGAAGAAAAACTAAGCATTAACCAAAAACATATTCATGTATAAATTTGCAATTACTGTCTCATTTGTGTCTTTTGTGTTGAACATTTTGACTTCTTCGTTGGTATACGTCTGAGGAGAATGAGAATTATTAAAAGAGAATAACGAATAGAAGATTATATTTTTCTATATTTAAATCTTATAGACATTTTTGCAAAGAAAAAGAGCATAATGGCATTTAGATGGTGAATGAATTTTTTTCTCTCTTTTTCCTTGATTTATATAGAAAATAGAATAAGAAGAAAACTTGACAGAGAGTGGAAAATTGGATGAAGAAAATTAATGTGAGGAACACACTGTGGAAAACATAGTTCAAAATGCAAGTATACGAAAGGAATGAGCCGTAATGTAAAATGTAAATGTTAATTGCAATCAACCTAAAGTATTTAATATTTAAGAAAAAAAAAAGAGAAGAAGGTACTTGTACCAGATGAAAAGATAATTTACCGACAGAGATCGCTTGACTGTAAAGGAAAAAAAAATAATAATACCTACATCGCAGCTATATGGGCTTCTATTGTGTTTACTCGTTTTTCTTTTCCATTTAAGAAATTATTACTTTTTATACTTATATATATTTTCCCCTCGAGAGTTTTTTTTTTTTGCAATCCCCAAAGTGTTTATTGAGAGGAGATCCACACTTGATGGAAAACCACTCATCACTAATGTGTTAGGAAGAATATATTATTGAAAAAAAGAAGGTATAAAGAAAAAAAGAGAACAATGATGGTATACAATAATTAAAAGTCAATTTTTCTTACACTCTCTGAAGATGAAGACGCAAAAGGCATAGGAGAAAAGATTGACTTTTCAAATATTTTAATTAGAAACTCTTTAAAGAAAAGAATTAAATAATAAAGAATGCAAAAAAACATACAATTTGTGATTAAATGAAACTGATAAAAAATGATTGAAAAAAAACCAAGATACGTAAATGTTGCTTCAACGTGTAAATAGATTATTTTTCTTTCTCCTATTTAGTTTTCTTTTCAAAAAATTCTCTTCAATTTTTTTTACAATGAAAAAAAAAATAAAAAATCTTAAAACATTTTTTCAGCTTTATTGCTAATCTATTGATGACGTGTTGTTCACTGTACAGTATTATAATTAAAAAAAAAAGAAGAAAAAAATTAAGAGAAAAAAAACAACTATTGAGGAAAGAAAAATTACAATAAATTAATTAATAATGGATGATGATGATGATGGAAAAAACTTAACAATACATTTACAAGTAATGAAATAATTGCAACAAATATACGTAAACATGCAGTATACTTATTTATATATTATTATTCTTATTATTAAAGAAAAAAATATGATAGTGACATAATTATTCTAAATAAAAAAAAGATCATGAGGATGTGGAGACAATTAAAGAAAAAATATATTAAAAAAAAACTAAGAATAATTTTTGTATAAAAAAAAACTGAATGAAACTTGTGAATAAAATTAACTGGTAATGAGAAAAAATATGAAAAATTTATTATGTATTTAAATTGTAGAAATAACACAACACATCATCAAACACTTTGCATTCATAAGAAAATGAAAATGAAAAAAAATCTAAAAGAGAAGATAAGAGAATGAAGAAAAAAAATACTAAGATTCTAATCTTGCCGACACTCAATCTACTTATTAATATTTAATTTAATTCAGCGATTGATAAAAATCCCTTTTGTTCTCATAATTGTTTTTCTTTCGCTCTTTTTTCCACACATTTTCCCTCCGTGGATATATTTTTTATATTATATAATTAGCCTACAATTTATTAATATTTCAATTGGTAGAGTTTTTTTTTAATTATTTGAATATTATATTCGTCTCATGATGTGAAAGAAGAGAAGTCTTTAAACTGGAGATTTATTAATATAATTTTTTTGCGCCTATGATGATTAACTTATATGGAAGATCATTTTGTGATCAAGATTTCTTTTTAACCATGATGAACGAAAAAAAAAGAATAAATGTTTTGTTGTTATAAAATGAAAAAAAAGTTCGATTTGTGAATTTGCCCAAAAACATGATCACGGAAGGATTTCTACCTCGCGATCGTTCGTGGATGATCGAATGGAGTGGCTTGTTTTTTTTCCACGTACCTATTCTTCGTCAACAATTGGATCCAGAACTCAATTCATTGCGGCGAGAACTTCATTATGTTGGAGGTCTACGCGGGATCTAGGCATGGGAATTTTTCGGCAAAGTCACACGAGATGATGGAGCTTGATTTGCATATTTTTGAGAGAGAAAGAAGAAACCCTCTGAGCTTATGATCAATTACGGGCTCACCTCAATGTGCCCCTGCTTGCGCTTCAAAACCCATCATGGGGCTGAATTTCCGTTTTATGGAAATGAGCCCTTTTTGCATCCCAAAACTCTACTTTATATGAGCCCGTTTGTGTCTCAGAAGAACTCCTTTTGCGATCTAACGCGCGATCGCGCACACACACATGATGGCATTTTCAAAAGGGGGATAATAAGCAAAAAATTTTTAATTCATTTCTAAAATATTTTGTACATTGCCTCAGGCATATTTTGGCTGTGTTCGCCATCTAGATCCCCCTTGCACCCCCTTCCCCCAGGGGGCCGTGAAAATCTCCCAAAAAGGAGAATATTACCTTTTCTCTGCGTTGAGTGAAAAATCCATACCGAGAGAGCATATCGACACGCCTTCGATGGTCACGCAAGCCTAACTTTTTTCTTCCATACTCACTGTGCATCTTCTAGGCGTCCGATTGACTTTTTCATTCAACCTTTTTTGATTGTTCAATTAACGTGGTAATTTTGTGTGCTGTATTAGGCCCCAGCATAGAAGTTCTTTGCGCACTATTAGTACGCCCCAGCACCTCAGCCATCTCAAGAACTTCACCACACTGCAAAATAAAAAAGATCCCTCGCGCTTAGAGACAACTTCTCTGTGGATGAAAATGTAATTTTCTCTCAGTTTCATTGTGCATTTGATGGGGGAGGATCGAATTTCCTTGAGTCACTTAATCTCATCATTACTCACAGAGAGTATTTTTCAAGTCACGTGTTTTGTGGATACTGCGCCGATCATGAAATTCGACACTAATGCGTCGCCTGTGCGTATAAATTGCATTCAAGTGCCAACCATTTGGTCTCCATCCTCAACGACGCACTCCCAACATTCTGACTGAAGGAGATACCAACGGGGGATTCAGCTGCAAGAGAAGAGGCTCAGCAGAATGCAGTTCATCGAGCAGAAATTGTGGATAGATTGATGTTGATCTTTAGTTTTGATGAGTAAAGAAAAATAATAAGGCAAGTAGAAAGCTCTAAAGCTTAAAGGAAAAAAAAATAATGATATAGGATTTGATTTCACGGCGTAAGGATCTATGAAATCTTATGTAAGTAGTTCTAAGACAGGGTAGGTACAAAATGGGGTTAAAATCATGTAGAACTTTTCAAAGAATGTTGAAGAATTTTAAATAATTTCATAATTTAATTTAAGATATTAATTACGAATAAAGAAAATTCGGAAAACTTCCTTAAACTTTTTTTGTAGACGTTTTAACATTTTTTGATCTTTCTGAAGATTAAAAAAAAATTAAAAAAAAAAAAAGATATCTTGAAACAATTTTATTAAACCTCTACTAATAAAGACATAGGTATAAACTCTTTTTAAAATAATAATGTAGTTTTCAGTTAATTTATCATTTAATTGACCCAGAAGTACCTGATATTAAAGAACTTCATTCAATTAAACATAGAAGATATTTTTTAAGTTTTAATTTTTAAAATTATTATTTACTATTTTTAATCTAACTAAAAGGCGTTTCTAAAATTTTACATGTGGTTAAAATTAAACAAAATTACCTACCTATTTAAAAAAAAATTAGAGAATATTTGTTTGGAAATTGACTAAAAACTTGGTCAATAATTTTCAATAACACAAAATTAAAACATAAATTTTGATTTTTTATTTACTTAACTAATTATGGAAACTTTACTCCTCTAACGATTAATCATGTAAAAATTTCTTTATTATTACATGTAGGGGAGACCGGGGTAAAAATAGTCATTTTGGAATTTTCAAATGCCAATTTCTCCCAAAATATAAATCGGAAAAATCGGAAAAAATTAGGGTGCAAAGCCCTACCAACCTATAATTTTTGACAGTAATTTGGAGGTTATCCGATCAGTACTTTAGGAGTTAAAAATAAAAATAGATTTCTGGCCCATTTCCCAAACTTTTGCGTATTGAGAAAAACGCGTTTTCCGAAGTTTTCCTTCAGCAATTTTCCAATCTGATAATTTTTCTCACTAGCTGGGTTACTTCAGAAAACGTTGCCAAGGTATATTTTTCATTAACTTTTAATGATTTTTCTCTACAATTTTTTGAATCAAAACATACCCCTTGGGGTAGATCTAGTCATCCCATGTAAATCATATGGGAGATCGAAATTTTTGGCATATTTTCTATTCATTTGTTGCAAAATGTCGTGTTTGAGAAAATCGCAAAATTCTCTGTTTTAGTGCGTATAAAAGTGAAATTCCTTGTCGTGAATCAAAAGGTGAGAAGTTTAGCTATCAACTACTATCAATCTCTCAGGTGGAAAATCATTGGAAATGTTGGAAAATTCGACTGACTTTATTTAGCCTACTGGTGACTATATTTACCCGCCGCGTCCAAAAAAAGTCAGAAGAGGAAGGGTTTAGGAAAAGCTCGAAAACTCATATTTCCCGTGGAGATAGAGAAAAGTGGTCTGAGACAAAGTTGTAGGCCAGGAAATTTCCTATAAGAATGACCTATCGAGGAAATTTTCTTGCCCTTGGGGAATCCTGCAGATAAGGATTTATGCAAATTGACTATTTTTACCCCGGTCTCCCCTAAACACGATGAATATTCGTAGGTATAAGGATATAAAAATTCTTATTCATGACGTATCCTGTGACGTACCTTTTTTTCAAATTTTATCAGAAGAATATTAGATAACAAAGTATTAATTTCCAAATAAAAATTTTAAAAGAATAGTAGCTTAGAATTTCTATCAAATGTTTTTTGCAAGGATTCTTTAAAGGATTTAAAAAAAAATATTTTCCTTCAATAATTTTCCAAAAGATAACCCCTAAACTAAATTAACACAGAATTTCCTATAGGCCTTAGTGTTGGGATCATCATTAGTCAACCCCTTGGGTTCTTCCTTAAATTTGAGCATTACAACCATTGGCTCATTTTCCCACAGGGATGTCATAGAATCCTCGAGAAAGGAAAAAAAATTGTCAATGCACATGATGAGTGAGAATTAATAATTTTCCGACAAGATGGTTTCCTCATTTTTTACATTTGATGGATTCCTGGAACAAATACCCCGGAAAAAAGGGGCTCGGTGAAAGTGAAAGTCTCCTTTTACGCATGGGAGGGGTGTGCAGCAGCACATGATGATTGGCAAGTGAGACAAAATTGCCCTGCTTCTCCGGGGTTTTTTTTTCTTCTTGGAATAAAGGAAGCAGCAAGCGCATCATGTGAGAAGCACAAACAAATCTCCATTCATATGAATTCTCTGCGAGTAACCCCTCAGAAATCCCTGGGATTCTGGCACCCCCTGACACTAAGGGTATTCCACAAGGGGGTGGTGTGTAGGGTTTTTCTTCCTACATAAGTATTATGGGGTGTGCGAATTGAAAATGTACATGCGATGAAATACGATGCCACATTCCTCACAAAGCCCACCCCACACAGGAGAGAGAGAGCGTTATTATTATTTTTTCGTTTGGCGCGAAGACTAAATTGACGCCAATTACCAGTCAGCCACCCTCTAAGCCTCAATCTCCAGGGGAATGAATAGAAATGTGTCGGCTGGGGTGGCTTTCCGCTGAGTGTGCGAAAGGTACGGCAAAACCATATTATATATACCAAGTTTTTCTTGAAGGGTGCGCCACACATTTTTGTCCTCTCGTACTAGAAAAAAAAATCCTCATAGGCTCTTAGGTGGCATAATAACCCCTACACAGGGAAAAAAATGTATTGCCAATCATCTGAGTATTGGCCCGATTGGAACTGCAAAGTGCACAAAAGTGGGCTGTGAGGGGCACACGCATGGTTTGGACTGCCATCAATGGGGCCCCATCAATCTTGGTGTGTGCACGGGGTGAAATTGAAATATCTGTGATTTATTTCCCTACGTCCTGATCCACATGGGGCCACCCCAGTGTACCTCATGTTCGCTTCTCAATTTCCCCAGCAATTGCAAAAGATTGCGCTTAGGTCCGTACGCGCATTCCATCTGTAAATTTCAGTGATTGTCTCAATTTCTCTCACCACACAGGCATCTAAATACTGAGAAATGATCCTCCAGAGTTGTTGGGAATTTAGGGGGATAGATTAAGGATTTTTTAATGTTAATCTTGAGAAGAAAAGATTATGATCTGTTGCATAAATTTTCATTTGAAAGATATTTCCAATGAAAAGATTCATATTTTATTAATTTATCTTTATCCTGATATTTGTTTAAAATGTAATTTTGCAGAAAAAATAACTGAAAAGGAGTTTATTCGTTTTGTATAGAAAAAACTGCGTAATCTTGTAATGAATCAAAAGCTTATAAATATCATCGAAAAATATAAATTTTCAACTGGGATCAACTTGCAAAATCCAATAAATATTTACCCAAAAATGTTAAAAATGACGTCACGATCGTATTTTTAGCTGTGATTCTTTCTTAAAAGAAGCACAGCTTCTGTGTACACTCAAAAATGCAAAGTCGTCAGATCGGGCTCAAACTTGGGATGAGCACGAATTAGGGTCCCTACATTCCAAAAAACGTTGGCGCCAAAAATCTTTCCGTCCGTCCGTCCGGCCGGCCGTCCGGCCGGAACCTTTTGCTAAATTACAAGAGAACGGTAATTTTTTCTCTAGATCGGAGATATTTTTTTATACTCTTGTGAATTATTCCAATAAAATTATTCTTTATCTGTACCTTTTTCTTCAATTTGATCAAATCAAAATTAATCTGTGTGTCTATACCAACTCTGACACCTCAAGCCATACACAACAAAGATCAAGAACTCTTTCATATCTCCTCAAACTATGCAAGGCCAGTGAGATGAAAAGCACTCCATGAATAATTCCCAATAAATATCGAGTCAATTGGATTGTAAGAGAAAAATATATATATTCACATTATTGTGAGATGAGAAATGCCCAGAACACCCACAGAGAGCTGGTGTGTCTCCGTTTAGGTGCCTTGATTTGTCTATCGGGCGAAAAAATCAAGAGTTTCTGACCTATTGTTCGACCCAGAGTGACATTCTTCATTGTGAAATGATGACTCGTAAATGCCAGCGAGGTGTCGGCAGGGGGGATGGAGGTTAAATTGCAGGTGATTGCCTTTGCTCGTCATCTCTCTCTGGGGCTCTTTTCCTCAGGCATGTCCTCCCCGTATCAATTGATCTGGCTGAGCGTCTTCCAAGCTCTTCTCTTTTTTTTGTCGCGGTACAATACCTCCAAATCTACGATCAAGGCACTCACCATGGCTCTCGGGTTTATTTTTTCTGTGTTCCTCAACAATGTTGGGTATCAGTGGAAAACATATGGGAGAATCTCGGGGAAAAAACTGCATCATGAGTGCCAAAAATTGTCATCATCTCTTTTGGGGGTTTTATGCATTTTTTTCTTACATCCAAGAGCGAAGGGCTTCACCCATGGGTTGGAACGAAAAAAAAATAAACTGATGCATCACTGAGAGACTCCTGAAGATCTCAGCGGGTGATTGGATTGTCTGTCTTTTGGCATTTCAGACACAATCAAATCCATTCTCGTGAAATTTATCGATTCCCTAGAGGTGTTTCATTTCAGCACGAGAGTTTGAGGGGATATGGGGACGCACACTATCGCGGGTTGAAATGCGATCGAAATTCTCTCGTCGATACATAAGATCTCAATTTTAGGGGGGACAATTTCGCACGTCTGATCGTGGAGAGTGTGATTCCCATACGCAAGTTTGTGCGGTTTTCTGAAAACAATCCGCATAACATGACAGGGTGTGAGCCTCCAAAAGGAGGGGCATTTCAGTACTTCCTTAAATTGTTTTAACATTATAATTCTTTTTGGGGGATTTTGAGAAAAATTGTTTAACAATTAATTAGATTTTCTTTTGCACAACATTTTCCTTACCCTTTGGAAAAGTAACGAAAAATCTTTGAATTTTTATAAAAATAATTTTAGCTTGAACTTTTAATTGTTTAACCCTTTAAGGTTTTTTGGGTCATACGCTGACCCAAACGTGAAACATTTTATTTTTTCTATTATTTATGAATGTAATTGTTTTTCCATGTTAGAAATGCATCAAATTCACGCATAAGGGGTCAAAGAAGACGTTCTGAGTGAGAAAAGTCCTCTAAAAAAATTCATAGAATAAAAATCGCGATAAAAGATCGCATGTTTCAATGTTTTTATGTTTCACGTTGGACGTTAAAGGGTTAAAAGTTCAATTGTGGCTTTAAAAACTTTTAAGAAATATTTCTATTAAGGCACAAAAGTAATTTACAAAAATTCGCAACATTTCCCTCACCGTTTAAAAAAATACGAATTTTTTTAAAAATAATTTTTACTGATTTTATTGTGAAATTTTTAATAGTTTTAATTTTACTTAAGTTATGATTATGTCTTTAAAAGCTTTTTGTAGATTTTAATAAAAGCCTAATTTAAAATTCAAAAAAAGAACATAACATTACCCTAACCCTTAAAAAATATTTAAAAATGATTTTTTTTTATTTTATAATTTTAACTATAATTCAAATTTTGAGGATTTTAGTATTTATTAATATTCATTTGAGAATATTTTAAATTCTGTAAATTTAAAAAGAAAATAATAAGGAATCTAATTTCTTTAATTTTAAATAATTTTAATAAATATTTAATTATGATTAAATTCTCAAAATTAGTGTTTGCTGATAATATTACAAAATTTCCTTCTAAACTTTATAAAAATGCAAAATATTCCAAAAAGAAACTCCCTTCAATTCCATTAGTTAGCCACCCCTTTTGGATGTTACAGTGCAAAGGACGAGGAGTACCCCAAAAACAGATAAAACCACACAGCGAAAAAATAATAAAAAAAACCTTGCAAAAATGAATACAAAAAGAAGCACTTTGGACACACATTCGTCCACACAGCACCTAAAAAGAGCTCTTGCAAAAAAAAAAGAGAACCGTGGAGACATGGAAGCATTGTGAATAATAAATTGGAATTCCTTTTACACGGGGGACAAACACTGTCCGTGTGATTTTGTTTCACTTTTTCGATGGAATGTTCATCTTCTTCTCGTGGGCAAAGGCAACATTTATAAGAAATGGTGTGAGAGAAGAAATCCCACAAGACCACTTTTCTGGCTAAGCAGCTTAAAAAGTTTTAGAAAACGATTTGGTGTCCAAAAGACACATTTTGCCGGTTTTTTGTTGTTGTTGTTGTATTTAAGAAATGCTTTGCTCTTCCCTCGCTCTTGGGAGCATCGCATTTCTAAGAAAAATCTCTGGTATTTTTCGGTCAAGGCACACACACAGAATGCTCAAAATGGAATCTCTCTCTCTTCCTAACCCAAAAGATATAGAAGATGAAAGACACAGGCTGTGAGGAAAGATGAGTAAAAGGAAAAAAAAAAGCATCTCAAGAGATGGAAGAATCATTTTCGAAAATGCTAATACAGCGTTGCACACAGTAGGGGGCTAAATCTTTATTCCATTTTGGGAGAAATTTTCATTTCTTTCCTCCTTTTTTTACGGGGGATTTTGTTGAGAGGAAAAGTCATTTAGATGGTAATTAGAGACAAAATTAAAAGGAAGAAAAAAACAAGAGAAGAACGTACGATCGGTACGATCAATAAGATTTGGGGAAGATTTGCATTGATGGGGAACACTCCATGTGCTTTTGTGTGCCAAAGCATTAATTAATTAATGCATTTGGGATGGGTTTTTGTGATGGTGCCACAATAATGGGGATCGTTGAAACCCTAGAAATAGCCGGGGAATGTCAACGCGCGATCGCAAGTGAGAGAGAATTGGCGAAAAATCGCAGTTTTACGCGCGCGTGAAATGCGCTCACACTGGCAATTATCCTGAATAATTTAGTTGCAATTAGCAATTTGACGTCGTTAAGGCGGGCATTGGTGTGCAGTTTGCAATTTAACCCCATGACACGGTGGACATGTTTATTGGTGATATTTATCGTCACCTCATGAGCCCTTCACGTCACTTTGCAACTGCCATCGTCCATCTTTCACGTTTTGCCTAAAGTGATCTTCATACATCGAATGTGCATGATCATAGGAAAATTTCTGCAGCATAAGATCACGAAGGATCGCATAGATTTCACTCCAAGGAGGACCTACATATACATATATATATTTGAAATTGAATCAATTTGTGACCATTTTTGTTGGTGATCGCATCACGTGCGATCGCGCAGTGCAAGATCGATGATCGGTGTCCCGCATTGGCATCCAAATTTGTCACAGGAACGCTGTCAAATGTCAGGAAAGTTCGACCCTGTCGAATTCCTTGGATGCAAAAATAGACAAGAAGTATCGAGAGATGGAGAGCGACGTGTGATCCGCTCGACAAACAGATCGACGTGCTAGAATATAAAATGATGGCACATCACGCGCGTTTGCCTATTGCCGCATGAGAATTATAAGAATAGTATTGGGATGCTCTCACTATAGGCAAATAGGATATAACACAGCATATGAGTGTGAAAGAACCCCAATCTTATGCATTGCAATCTGCACGTCTCTCTTGCACCTCTATGCACGATGATCGCGAAAATGACTCTGCCGATGCCATTTTAGTCATCGCACCACAGAGAAGAATTCCCTTCATTCATTCACATTTGCTCACTTTTCGTGAATTGCACCATGAATTTTCCCTTTTAATTGGTAACTTATATCAACACGCACACACACACCGCGTGCGATCACGGTCAAACCATCAATGGTGATCATTATGCGGCAAAATATTTTGAAGTTGCACTGAGGAAAAAAAAAGTGCGAGATTGTATTTTTTTGATGTTAAGAAGATGTGTTATAAAATCCCATTTAATGCCTTCTCTCCATGATGGGGCAAAAAGAATCATCTCACAAGCGACCGATGATTCACAACAGAGGCTGTCTTTGTGATCGCGCGATCGCTGTGTGAAACGTTTAATTAACCTTTTTATTTATAGACATCCCAATGCGCGCGCAATTTTTCGAAATAAATGACTTATGACAGAAATAGATTCTTGCAGCAAATGGACCTACAAATAAAGACATTCATCCCAAGGGGGAGAGAGGTGGGAGGGGGGGGGCGATTTCAATACCTGCCAAGGTCTCTCTGATGGGCGGACGTCCTCTGTGACCAAATCGAATGATCTTGTGTGGTTGAAGCGCGATCTTCCCATTGCCAATCTCTCCTCTTTTCACCTTAATGATTGCAAGAGCGGAAAGATTGATATACGAGGTGTTTTCCCGCGCACATTTCAATTTGAATATTCATATTGGTTCAAACTGTATATTGGTGGTAGCCTCGTTGTCTGCAATGGACATCAATTAGATATCCACGTTACACCGCAATGTCTATTTTGCAGTGGGGCACACATGAAGAAAAGATTTTCATATATGTGGACGCATCGTGGCGGCCCAAAAGGAGCTGCCAGAGACAACCAGGCGCGTTGAAGCATGCAGCAATAACAATAAAATTGCACTTTACGACGCTCCTCAAATGGTGGCGTTTTTGCCATCATCAGTCCACCAGTGTGTGGACCCCGAAGTCTCCCCATTTGCATTTGCAAATATGGTAGGCGTTACTAATTTGCTAATTCGCGACGGCTGAACTTTTATGATTTCAGGATCGAAAATTTTAATTTTATCTCTCTGTTGAGAAGAACTCAACTTCTGTATCCCACCTTTAATCACTTTCTGCTGGGGCCCCACATTCCGTGTACCAGGCAGCTAAAGGAATTTATCAATTAATGAACGATGGGAATGCATATTCGTCCTTAGGTCATTCACAAAACTTCTTTCTCGCTGCAGATCTTTCAGCTAATGGGAATTTTGACTTAAAAACAATTAATTTCTTTTTTGGACTTTTAATTTTCTTTGGTTTTCCATATTAAATTCAATTAAATAATTAAAAAAAATAAATTTTGAGGAAAGAAAATTTTGGAAAATTTCTATATACAATGTCCAGGTAATAGGAACTTATGTATAGAAGCGCCACCACCCCCACAACACACAAACACACCTCTTGCCGTGAACGAAAACTTTCTAGCAGATTGTTTATCCGTGGGACAGGATAATTAACTATGAAAGAGAGTATTAAATATTTATTGCTAATGGAAGGCCACTTGAAAAGTCGGTTCGTCCCAGCATCACGGCGTTGTAATGCCATTAAGCCAGAAACTTGGAATTTAATTTCGTTTTAATATAAATTATTTATTTTATCTCATGAAGCATAGAATTTTAATCATTTCAAACAGTCATCCCCACACCTTCGTGTCTCACCCTCTTTTCTCTCGTTCTCTATGCCATACACCCTTAAATTTCCATGCCTCGTGACCCACCCCTGGGTTTTGCACAACCCCCACCCCACGGGGCTACTGCCATTTTCGCGCATCCACCGTGCAAGGGAAAAGCTCCGGCGGAGCCAACAGGAACGACAGAAAGTTATCCTGATGACGGTGTTGACGCGCGAGGGTTGGCTATAATGGAAATTCCACTCTGTTCTGTGTGGAAAATTTTTCCTCGCACCCACCCACTCACAGCATCCCTGCTAGGCGGGCGCACACAGCCACCCTCCGCCCCATCCGAAAACTCACATTTTCTGCCATAAATCACGAGGACAAATTTAATTACCAGGACGTCGCGCGATAAGACGCGGGGGAGTGTGAATTTGAAAATCCTGAATCCTTACTGATCCATATCGTGTCGCTGTTCGTCGCACACACAACCCATAGCGACCGAACCCTTGTCGCGTGGAACAGGGGTATGGGGATTGCGCATTAAAATTGCGAAGATCAGTTCTCTCATGCTGTGCACGGAGGTTCCCCCCACATTCGTACGAAATAGGACCCCTCCGCGAAGCCTTGGAAAATGGCATCACAGGGCTTTTTCGCTTTGTAAAAAAAAATGGGGATAAAGTTGAAGTTCTCATCGACCCCTGAAGGCATGTGTAGAGCAGCATCACCAGCATATATATAGGAGGGTGGGTCCTCTGCAATTTCAATTTTCTCCATTTCCTCAAGGAGAAAATTTGCAAAAGGGGCTGAATGTTTTTTTTGCAACTTTTGAAGAATATTGATTTAAAATGCACCGGAAGTTTGTAAGTAGCTTAAATGTATGTTTTTAATAAGGGAAGAAATTGAGTGAAAATGGGGTTGATTTTGTTAGGGGCTGACTAAGGGATCTTTGAGGATATGATTGATTTTTTTCAATACCATAAATCAAAGAAATAAATTTAGTATGAAAGAAAGAGATTAAACTGGATTTTCTTTTTAAAAATATTTCCAGGAAAAGATTATTTTCCAAGAAGGTTTAAACTCTTAAAGAAAAATTTAAAAACAAATGGAAAAATTCCATTTTATTTATAAAATTGCAAAACTTTTAAATTTCAAACACAAAAATGAATGAAAATTCAGCAAAACCTATAATATCCAAAGCCTTCCTCATACTCTCTACAACTCTGCAAACCCAAAAGAATTATTGAAGAGTCCTCCACCCAAAAAGCCGACCTCTGTGAACCGCAAGAGTTGCGCTAGGGCCAGAAAACTCAAAGCACATCCCCCTTGTATGCCACATTCTGGGGTGGCCGAAACACTCCTCAAAATGGTTTCACATACAAATTCAGGATAATATTGCATTACCGCCCTGAATATTTTATATCCCTTAAATGCTGGATGGGCGCATTGGTTATTTGCTCTCTGCAAATATCATGAAACGTGCGCAGGAATGATTTCCGAACCCTTTTTTTTCCTTCTTCAGAGTAAAGAAAAAAACCACCCTCTCTCCCCCTGGGGATATTGAAAAAAGGATATCTCCCCACAAAAGCTTATTCGAAAAGGGATACTGTTGATGGTGCACTTGGTGGGGAAGTCTTCGCGTTTTTTTGGGTTTTGTGCGATATAAATATTTAAAGAGTCGAAATTGCTTCTTTGCCAAAAAGTCACGGGGGTTTGGTTTTCACGCGCACCCAGGGAAAAATCCCCCCCTTAAACCTGACCATAGAGTGTGTCGGGGGATGATTTAGTGTTCTGCTGGGCAGTGAGAGGGATGAGGTTTTTGAGTTAATTAAAAAGTCATTTTTGATGCAAAACATACGCAAAGTGGATGATTGTTTACGATGAGGGTGAAGCGAAAGGGTTAATTTAACACTCTCATTGCTGAATCCTTGTGCCACATATTTGAATTATTAACCAGTGCAATATTTATAATTCTAGCGCCCTCCCAATCTTGCTAATTGAGCTTTAAACAATTAAAATCTCTTTAGGGAAATTCAATGCTCAAATTTCTCTCTCTCCCGAAGAATCAATTTGCAGACGATCAGGGTGATCAACATTATTAACTTAATTGCACATACTCAGACATTCATATCTCAGCAGAATTGCGGTGACACCTCCCTCACACCCTCTCGAGAGCATCCAGCTTCCTTGCTCTCAGACGCGACAGAGAAAATCTCTTAATGAGACATCAACATGTACATTGTACCTGCTTAAGTTCAATTTGTTGTTTCATATTTAATATATAATTTCAATGCCGATTTGAGGGTATGAAGGAATATTGCAGAATCCCATGATGGAAGGTTCTTCGTCACAATTATTCAGTCGATCAATATATACGGCAATATCGATGATTTTGGTCGAGGGAAGCTACGCAGCGGGGGTGGTGGCAATTAACTTGTTTACAGTGCCAGAGGGTGCGGCTTTTGGTCTCTCTGCAAATAACTTTAAGACGTCACTCGCTAAGAACAACATTTTCCTATTAAATCGATTTTTCCATCCTCTTTAAAATTTTCTTTATGGCTTTATTAGTAAATTTGTGCTTTGATGGCATTTATAGGCTTAGGGAAAATTTGAATACTTTTAGGGGGAAATTAGCTCTGTAAACCTTCTTGTTCAATATTTTGGGTTAAGGGTTTTTGAATTTTTTAATAAAGTGTAATTTGAATCCAAAAAGAATTTATTTACTTTGTCCATGAGCTTCTCGAACAACCCCAAAAACCCAACTGAGAGAGTTTATTGAAGGTACCAGAAAGATGAGAAGAAATTTTCCGTGTGAATTGATGAATTTCTCTGAGGGGGTTTTCCTATATTTGCTGTTGAACCACATACACACAACATACATTTGGGAAAGCCTTAAGATGGGGGAGGATTTTGCAGAGATATTTCACCCATACTGCATTAAGCCCTCTTGCTGGAAATTTCCAACCTTAAGAAAATGATAGACATCTCACCGTGAGCCATTCACAGAAGCGGAAACGATGATTCCCTCCCGCAACTTACACGTGTTCCATCTTCTCTGCCCGACTCCACCCCGGAAAAGCCCTGGCGTATGGCAAGACAATGGAGTCAATACTGTGGAAAATTGCCTGGAACATCAACCCAAAAAGTCGGCGTCTGTACCGCACTTCGCTCTCTCGCTCCGTAACTTCCTGAAACATTTCCCACACCACACGGTGAAATTTTCACCCCGCAAAATCCCATTCTTTTCCTTTTCTCCCAGAGCAAACACGGGGAAACGTATGTTTCATTGTGAATTAATCCGCCAATTGTTTGGGCTCCTTTTCATCTTTCACAGGCATATATACAATCCAACAAGCATTTTGGGTTTGTGCGTGAGCAACAAGCAAACAAATTAATCCTCCTTTTTAACTTCAGGCGCGCACATATATAGGAAGTTTTCCCTGTGCAATTTCCAGCACGCCTCTAGTACATGCTGCTGAGGTCCTATTTAGACAGCCACCCCTTTGCATTATTGCCCAAAATCTGCAAATATTGCCCCTCGGTGGTGTTTGAAGATGCATCTCCTCAATTTAGCCACAAAAGACGCCGTGAAAAAAACCCACAGATTGTTTGTTGTACTCACATTCAATGCTATTTAATTGATTCAACAAATGCAATGTGTTGAAGAGAATTAAAAAAAAAAGTTTTAAATCCACCCCTTTGACAAATAAATAGCCCAAAGGTACAGCATTGATTGGGAATTAAGGGTTGGGCAAGCTGTGTAGTTAAAGGCGAATTAAAAACCGGATGATTAGGTTGAGGAGGTTGAGTTTTAAAGGGTTGGTTTGATGGTTTTAAGGATTTCGTTGTTTTACTGATTTATTTAAAAAATCAAACATGTTTTTAAGTAAATTAGTAAAACTGTCTATAGATTGAAGGTTTAGCTATTTTAGCTTTGAGTTTTTTTTTCCTTTTATAAAAGATTTTTAAAAGAAATTTCTAACTTTTTAATAAAATAAATAAAATACTCAAAAAATAATTTAAGGAACTTAATAAATTTAAAATATTAGTTTTTAATAAAAATTTCCCACAAGGTTAGTTTAATCTCCCTCTAAATAGGTAGGTATACTTAACTACGTTAACAAAAACAAACATCATTGAAAATTTGATTAACGACTTTAGCAAAAGTCTTAAGATTTTGTTTACAATTCCCTCACGTTTTGGGATCCGTTTCTGTGTGCGCGCGATATTTCGTCACGGAATTCCAATCGGACCGTACCTTTGTGCCACATTGGTCCACAGCAGTTTGTCCCCCTCGTGACACATAAATTAATCCCCAGCACCCGCCCGATGTACTCCAGTGAGCGAAAATTGATTAACATGCGAAGAGGACTACTTTTAGAATTAACTGTCCAGACACTTTTTACGACGCGTTCCGCCTGATTCAGTCAAGGGGAAATGAGATCTCTCTTCAAAAAGGGGGGCCAACGTATGTTGGGGAGACTCACAGGCGAGGAGACCCATGCCACAGTTGCAGCATGGATTCGTTTCAATTTTTATTTCTTTGCTTAAAACCTCGCTGCTCTCCGTTTGGATGCTCACTTTTTGCTGCTGCTTGGCTTTGCCGCAACAGTGGAACCTTCAATCTCATCGCGGAGCTTCTTCCCCAGATGTGTGGCATCCGTCACTCATGCCACATATTCTTTGTCGGCAGCCTCCATTCTCCAAAGATTCACTCTCGTGAGATGCAAGTTTATCGGCACTTTTAAGGAAAGTCCATAAAAGGCAACCTAACGCTTCCATATTCATAAGGTCATCCTCGCATCGGAGCTCTGGGTTGTGTGCCGTTTGTGCTCCACACTAACAGGCCAGCGAGTCATCGAAATTCATTTACACCTCGTGGCATGGCAAGATTGCCACAAACATCGTCAGATTTTCATTGTAAGACACATAGAGGGTTTATGCGGAGTAAGAAACATTATGAGTGCATCAAGAGGTGTACGTACAACACCTTTTCGGGGGTGAAATGCCGCTCTTCTTTTTTCGGGATGGATTTTCACACCCTCACCGCGATCGATTGCATCTCCAGGAAGCCATCACGCGGGACACACTGTGCGCACAGACAATACGAGAAAAAGGCAAGACAATCCGTGCGGTAGCAGAGATGCTGTCAAGGCAGAGTTGTAAAAACGTCGTCGCTAATTTATGTATCGTTCCATCGGTACAGTGAGACGCGGCGCAATATGGGTAAATTGTGAGGGAAGCACAATGCATCGCGTCTTCATCGCTCCTCGTGGTGCCCTGGTAAACTCAACGAGACTGCACATCTCTCGTGCAGAATCTCCCCACCACCAGCCTCATTTCCATACAATTTTCCCATTGAGACAAATTAAATTTCTCACCTTGCACGTCACGCCACCAAGATCAATCAATCTTTGGAGGAGCTTCTTTTATTTTTCTTCGCCCCTTTCTTTGTGGGGCTTTGTCGTCTCTCTTGCACCTCCCACCACTCTATCGTGGATCCAAATCGCACCTTATCAGTTGGCCACGGTAGTCGATGGGGCAAAAACACACAGAGAGAGATCATAAATTTGATATTAGGCTATTAGCAACATTCACCTGAAACTGGCTATAAAACAATTGAGATTGATATCATGTTGTGGGCAAATATAGCCACCAAAACAGCGCAAATAACTCGCGGACATTGCTGCTCACGAGACCCTGCGATAGCTGATTGACCATCTTGATGAGCTCTAAGAAATTAATCTAGGACAAAGGTATTTTGGAGGTACTTCAGGTGGGGAAGCCCACTTGACTAATGCAATCTACGACAATCTTAAAAAAATTGAAAATAAGTTTTTTTTTCGTCAACACATCTCTTCGTCCCACCTTCTCAAGAGAAAATTAATCAAAATTTCCCAAAATGTAATTCGACTGTTTAGCTCTGATAGAAAAACTCCAGCATCATTGTTCCAGCAGCATCCCCCTCGCAGCATTCCTTTCCACCCCCTGGGGGATTACTGTAATCCCAAAGAAATGGATTTAGTTGTCGAATGCGTGTGAATCAAGCTATTATATCTCGATAAGCGACATAGAATCTCATGTGTATCCTGGTGGATGGGCAAACATCACGCGTGGAAGAGAAAAAAAAAGTTGTTTGACCATTTGTGGGAGAAAGCTCAAGGGAAGGAAAGCTCATTAAGTTCCCCCAAACCGGAGAGTCCCTTTTCGAATGAGAGAGTGGTGGACCGAAATTGAAATTGAATATGGTCAAGGAGTTTCGAGAAGAGGGTCTTTGAGGCATCATTATGGGTAGATTGAAGTGCATTTTGGGAATTTTCCTCATCTAACCCACAGCAACAGCCATGGGAAAAAAATGAACGAGACGTGACTCAAATAAAATTTTTCTCCATCCCACAGAGAGTACAAAATTTTTCGACATGAGTCAATTTATTTGAATTGTATACTAAATAGGATGTTTTTAATATTTAATGCGTGTTCAGTTGCAGAAATGTATTAAATTGAACAGTGGTGGTTGTATATATAGGTGTGAGGGGGTGGGTGTGAGGGAGTTTGCCGCAAACGAAGTGAATACCTGAAGAGAGATATCATGGCAAAGACATTGCTGGATTAAAAGTGAATAAAAATTTGCGTCTTGTTTCGGGAAGGGGAGACACAAAAACGTACAATTTGTATGGATGGACGGACGCCTATTTTGAATATCGGGTCATGAGATCGCATCCGCATCCCTCGGGGCAGTAGACGTACAAAAAAACTAACTAAGCGTCACCCACTGAGAGAAAATCAAATCTCAATCCAGAGGCCTCCGAATGCAGATTGGGTGTCGTAAACAATTTCAAATTCCAACCACATGGAAGGAATTTAAATTGAACGAAGAAAATCTGATTTTGGCCTTGCCCCGATGATGACGCCAGGCTCACACAGGAGCGTAGCACCCTCCTTTTATTGACTTGTTTCAGGGCTCACATCTTCCGCCAATTGACAGGGCATTTGCACACAAAACCTCTGCAGTCCGCGCCATTGAAGTCTTCTACACAACGCTGACCCTCCGCAGAGTCATCAAATGAAAAAAAAAAATCAATTACTCACTCGTGAAGCATAATCAAACTCACGTGCTTCTGTGGTTCACTATCGCAGAAAATTAAAGACTCTTCGTCATGACAAAAAAAAAACACCCAATAAATATCTGCACACCAACATTCATTGAAGCATAGGCAAAGAAAAGTTGAAGGCGGAAGGAAAAGTCAATTTCACACTTCACCAGAACTCAATTTTGATCTTCTCTCCCCGACAAGAAGTATCTCTCTGTATACTCTGAGAAGTTTTCTCAGCGCGAGATGGAGGAAAAGTCGCGCGCCTGGAGGAAATTTTCGCAAGTTTTTGGGTGGCCAACTCACAATTTCCAATACCAACGGAAAATTGTCCCCACATTGACTTCTTATCGGGGCAATAATAAAAATTTCCAAACTGATATTGACGCAACAACATTTTTTTGTCGTTGTGTGGTACAATTGGTAGACAAGTGGGACTTCCGAAAATAAACATCGCGAAGAAAAACCACGAAAATTGCGATAAGAGGTGAATATTTGGGTGCTTGTAGTACATGGGCTTGATGCAAACATATACATATTGGATTTGTGATGTGAGCACCACAAGGTTGTTTGGAAGGTTAGTGGCTTCTTTCAAAATCAAATTATTGTGAAAGAAATAGTTTGAAAATTAGAAATTTTTTTGGGGGAAATTCATTGAAAAGAATTGTGTTGCTTTAGAGCTTTAACAGATTTATTTTCAAATGCAAATTTTCATAGAAATCTTTTGAAAGGATTTTCCAGACGATTGGTAAAATCGTCGTATCTTTAAAAATTCCTTCAAAAGATAATTAAATTAAAACATGTGGTTAACCCCTTGGTCGTGGGAAGTTTCAAAGAAGGCTCCAAAAATGCCTCAAAGGCACACACACAGTGCACGTGCAGAGTCTCTCTCACAGTAAAATTTAGGCAGTCACAGAAACCTTAACAAATTGGATTTGGTGCCTTTACTTTCTTGTCCTTCGCCCATAAGACTGCAAATGAGATTTTTCTCTTCCTCATGTGCAAGGAGAGGCCAATGAGGACGGAAAAGATTTCCCAGCAAGCGGCCAGATCCCGCAGAGACATTTTGCAGAGTCAATCGTCAATTTGGTTGTCCCCAAGAAAAAGAGATTTCGGGATTTTTGGCTTCTTCCTTTGTGTCACAGGAGGGATTTCACTTACATCCATTTTTTTCTCTCATTCCTCGTAGATTTTGCAGAGTTGAAGATTTTTTTCTTTTGTTGTATTTTTGCCCGCATTTGAGAACTTCATAATACAACATAGTAGAGCGAAAACATTAAAATCCACTGACGCTCAACATTTTGTGATGTTCGCGGTGTAAATTGTGTGGATGGCCGAATTATTAATGCACGTTTCTGTGCTTCTCGAGCATGAAATTTATGAATGTTCTATCAGACAAGTTTTAAAAAAATGTATGTGTGTGGTATAAATAAATAAATAATCCACTTTTGATGTAATTGAAGCATTATTTGTTTCAATTTGACCAACTCAGCCAGAGATTATTTTTCACTCTCCTTCTCCATTCATTCCAAATATCTCTCTCGCTACTATGTACCTATATACATTTTTTCACTCTCTGTTTAATTCTACAAATGCTCCTCATTATAATTTTTATTCCATTTATAATAGAATTTATGTTTTGCAAAGCAAAAAATTATTCCTCAGTGAGAGTGAGATATCTGTGCAGAATAATTTTATTCTTTTCATTCGATTCGTTCTTTGAAGAATTTATTACTTTATTGAATTAGAAATAAATGAAATATAATTTATATGCAACATTTTGCAGGTATTTTAAATAAGGTAATAAAAATATGCAAATAATTTTAAGAGCTTCCCTTAAATAGAGATCCATAAATAGATAATCTTTGCAACGTCAAAATACAGACCCCAAAAATTCATTCAAATCCCATTGAATGTATAATTAAATCTAAATTCTATTCTATTTGCATTTCCATCATAACATTTGAGTGTGTTGACTTTGGTGGAAAAAGGAGGGAACCCCTTTTTCCGTGGCATTGAAAGCCAAATAGCTAAATGTCACCCTTTAAACACATTATATGAATTTTAATGTGTAAACCACATTATGCAAAATTTGATAAAAGCCACCAGCAGAATCATCCCCAAAAAGTGATTCTACGCAGAAATACACTCACCCATACCCCTTTGATAACCCCCTTCATGCCAAACTCTTTGATAATACCAAAATGTTCTTCACTGAGAAACCAACCCCCGAAATTCTCGCAGAATCTCTCCAGCAAACGAGGCCACACACCAACGAAAACTGCAACCGCACAAACTCATCTGATATTCAGATCTAATTTCGAAATAATCAAATAAATGGTCTGAGAGCTGAAAATGGCTCTCACAGGAGGGGTGGCGACCACCAGACGAGGGCATGTGCGTTCGGTGTGGGTGGATAATTGATAATTTAATATTGAAGCACTTTTGCATGAAGCGCGCGAAGGGGGAATCATCGCTCAAGAGATTCTTTGCTCAATGAATCACTTTAGTTCTTCACGTCAATTCGATTAGGTGCTCGGCGAACACCACCATCCCCCGCTCGAGGGTGTGAAGATATTTTCACCAGGCCGTGAAGGGGTGTCGTACGTACACAGAGGCTTCTGATGCACTCTCTGTGATGAATTTCCAAGGAAGTTGGGAACAAGGAAATCTCTAAATTGAAAATTTAATGAAAATATATGAGAAATCGAGACAATTACTATTTAATTTATTAATTATCTGCTGGGATTATTTTTCCAGGAATTTTAACAATTATTTTATGATTTTTTTTTCTATTGAAGGGTAAAGAAATGTGCTTAAAAAAGTTTTTTAATGAATATTTTAGAGAATTTTTTTTTGATGAAAAATTAAATTCTTAAAGATTTTCCCTCAAATTTTCTCATTTCCTTTGAAAAAAAAAAATACTTCATTGTATATCATTTTCACCAGTATAATGCATAGGTAGTGCAGAAATGAACTCTCCCCCTTCAGATATTAAGGATGTATCATCTCCATTTGGCGTGATTGGGCACGGAAAAAGGATTCATTTGGTGGATTATGCGAAAACCTGGTGGAGATTGGAATTTTCGGGTGGGTTTTGTGCTCCCAAATCGTTGTGTACAATCTCAGGTGGTATTGTGTGAGCACCAAAAAGCATGAGTTTACCTTTCGGTGTTGTTGCGAGTAATTAGAGGTGAAACGCGTTTCGTGCTGCATGTGAACGAAAGATGGGATGAGGAGATTCAGCTTATGTGGATGTGCAGCATAAATTAGTGCATCAGTAGCGGCGATTTTGAATCTCCTCGGCTGCTGCACAATCTCTGCGTTTTGCCCCCTTTGGAACGAAAATACCATCCGGTGCTATCTTTTGCCTGTCTCGCCGTGCATGGGACGCTCTTGCGCGATTGCAAATTACCGGGCATTTTATCCATATTCTGGATTTCAGGCTAATTTCTTGTCACACAGCCATAAGGGGGATAACCCCGTGGCATCTCACTATACTATATACAACGTATGGGGTTCAAAGTGGGGTCAGAAACATCATCCATTTGATATCTTGCAAAAGACATTCCGTGGGAGTTTGGGATCTTTTTTCTAGAAGTCACTTCACGATGATTAAAACATCTGGGCTGCATCTTTGTGGCACCCAGAGACACCCTCATCGATACAGTGACAAATGCATCTCATGTTCTTCCCTTTGGTACTCCCGCGGGATTTCCTGCTTAGAATCCCAGAATTTCCAACACAACATGGCTTTCTACTCTCGCCCAACCATTTTTTCTCTCTATCTCTAAACATGTATCCTCCATGGAAATCTCTCTGTAAGATTATAAAAATCATTTTTTACCCACCACTTCGGGGGTTTTTAATGAATTTCAATGTGTGTCTGCCAACATGGAAAAGTTGCGAGGGGTTGGTAAAAAAATAAAACCGAGGGAGATCCGGGAAAAAAAATCTAATCCATCACAATCATTTGAACGATGAAAATTCTCCAGTGTGAAGAGAAATGTTCGAAAACATTCTCCAGTGCGACAACGCATATGTTTGGAACAAGGGGCTAACCAGCTGTTGTCGCCCTCCGGAGAAGAAACTAAATCCCGCAAGAAGAAATGCAAGCGGGATTGAAAAGATCTTAAGTGATGATCGGAAAGTGGCACCTTTTGGAATTCTTACAATTTACTAACAATTGTGAATTTCACAAGCAACAATGTTTCGGGTTTATTGCTGTGAAATGATCGTTCCTAGAGGAAATTTAATAATCTTTTAAATAAAAAAATTAACCTTTTATGCAGAATTTGCAAGGAAAATTATGACTTAAGGCCTAATTTTGCTAGAGAAATAAATTAAAAAATTAACAAATTAATTAAACCTTTGGTGCAAAAAGGCCTCATTTCATACTTTTCAACTCTATGCTCTTGCGGCTGCTGCAGTCACAGCAATTTCCGCTCAAAAAAAAATCTCATACACAATACACGTGCATGAATGGTGCATAATTTACACCATTTTTGCTGCTCATCTTCTTTGTACGGTCCTTCGTGAACGCTAAAGTTGTTTTCTTCACGCAAAACTCACCACATTGTCCAGGAAGTTGTTACCATTTTTGCAGCTGATGATCCACAGATTAATAGGGCAACTTCTTTATTTCCTCCATTGATAAAGTAAAAGAAAGGACCTGTGGCAACACTTATTGTTCCCACAAAGTTATTTTCTTTCAAATAATTTCTTCTTTTTTTTCACAAAGAAAATATAAAAACGATCTTGAGGCGTTAAGCAATTTTTATTTGAATTTTAAAACGATTTTGGGCAATTTTCAAATTTCCTCTTGTGGCTTTTCTTTTGAAAATTCTCCTCTATACAGTATTGTACCACTTTGTTGCGCACCACAAAAGGATTCCAAAATTGTATCTAAATGTTATACCCCGAAAGTGCGTTTGGTACTTGAGGTACAGCACAAGAGACGCAATACCCTCTTGAGAAGCTTGAGAGACATTTTATCGATTTTGTGGTTCTCCTGAAAGAACTGAAGAGCACTTTGAATGAGAAATACGATGGGAAAAATCATCCCCTGCATCAATAAAATTTGATTCGATAATCCGTGACGAATTGCACAGAGGCGCATTAAGGAAATGGGAATGGATTCATGAATTTTATCCTCGAATGGATTTGTGGGGTTTTCCAAGAACTCGGGGTTAAGGGAAAATTCATGAGTCATTTTTGTAAAATTTTGAAGAGCATTTCAATAAGAATAAATTATTCGAAACGTCGCTGGATTGCTTAATAATTTGTTTTTAAAGTATATCAGAGAATTTTCTTCAAAATGCATTTTTTTGTCATTGAATTTCAAAAAAGATAAAGGATTGAAATGTAGAAATATTGTCATTTTGATAATTTCAATTTTCTTTTCAATTAATGAAATGTCAAATACTACAAACGTCAAAACGATCAAGCTGTCAATTTAATGACTGAATGAATAAATCCTTTTTTCACAAAATAATCAAATCCAATGAATTATTTGTGAAGGATTGTTAATGATTTTCTTTGCTCAGACATAAACCTTCCTCTGAAAAGACTTTTCTTTAATTATCTCATGTGATTTCCAAGAAATCATCATGTGAACTTGCTATATGTACACGTACATTTGTTCCAATTGGGTGACAATTCACATCACTCTCTGTGTGCCTATATAGAGAAAGTGATCAAAGAATAGAAGTTTAATTGCTAAAGCATGAATGTGATATTGTCTCAAATGATCCACAGAGTGAATGACTTGCGTCGTAGAACGTCATTTTGTGTCACTCCGTCATTCATTGCAGGGCTGTATTTGGGCGTGAGCCAGAAGAAAAAGAAAATTGTGAATTGCCATTTAATCTTGTGTATGGGCAACCAGCATGATTTATTCTGATTGAAATAATAAAAACCTATATGGCGGAATGATAGCTAAAGTGGCATTGGAGTTGTAATTCATTTTTATATCATTCACCATGTTGGTGGATGAGATACAAATGATGTGTCTGACCACCAACACTGTGCTGTGAGATGCTCTCGAAAGCATCATTTTGCCTGCTTCCAAAGCCAGATGAATGTGATTCTTTATGGTGTGCAGTTAACACAGCATTTCATTAAATAATATTCACCCAAAACACACTCCGCATTGGGAGAGCGGGCAAACCAACGACAATCATCCAATAAAACTTACCGAAGATGAGGAAGTTTTATGATCTGGGCAGATGGTGATTGAGGGAATCAGGAAAGGAGGGTACAACTTCTTTGGAGGTGATTTTGGGGGGCATTTCCCGGCAAGTCAAGAAAAATATACCTTTATATGTATGCGGGGATTGACCAGGAAATTGGCGGGAAAAATTAACTTTAGAAAAAACGGTAGCAATGGCCAAATGAACGCATCAGCCCTACGGCCAAGTTTTTCCCCGCGTGTTTTGGCACGTATAGAGCGAAAATAAGACAAGTAGTTAGTACGTGCTATATCTAATTTCTGACATTTTATAGACTCTCATTACGCTATGAATATACAACGCACTTGTGGGGCTTTTTTATGGTTGGGGAAACGCAACATTCAACTTTACCATGTAATCTAAATTTAATGATGGGCCACATGTATGCACACAGGAGGGTATATATTGGGATTTGAGAGGAGATGCGATCCCAGAGAAACATTTTAGTGATACATAAACACACTCTTGTGACTCCAAAAGTGCTCCAAACACCAAAAAAATCCTCAACGTATGTATATGCACAAAACCCAAAAAGAAAAAAACGTTCTCCTATGGAAAGATCATCTTATAATCCGTCAAGTGCCCATAAATACTTTTGACTTTTTCCCTCAAACTCCACTTTCTTCTTTCTTTCATTTTTTCTTTCTCTACTCTCATATACCGCTCTGCTTTTCCATCGTAACTATCCTTTCTATTTTTACAAGCAAAACATTTTCATGCGCACAGCAGTTGAGGGATGATGCCACACGATATTCCACGCCAAGAAACTTTCGCGCATTTATAGTGTGAGCGTTTATTTGAATCAATTTGCATGATGTGTGTAAAAAATCAGACAGCGACAATTAAATTTACGATTTAACTCCTTGGCAGATGATTTATAAGCGAATAATTACCAACACATTTAATGCATCCAACTTCAAACTTAAGTATATCTACATTTAGTTTCTAATGGGAAGTTTATTCTCGATAGTGCGCAGTGCGTGCTCACGCTTTTTGTCCAACTTCTTTTTCGTCTGTTATCTTCTCTTCATAATACTATAAAATTATGAATTCCAACGATGACTCGAACTTGTGTGTGGCTATAAATAGCACTCCCGCCTGGATCTCATTTCCACCTTCGGAAATGCGTTTCTCGTACCAAGCAAATCTTTTGGCTTCTCTATCAAGAATTTATTGTTAGGCTTTATTGTTTTCTTTTTGGGGAGGGAGCTATGTATTTTTTTAAATGAAAAATAACTGCTTTGAAGACTTGACGAAAATTTAACGAAGACGTAAGAAGGAGTTATTAGTTAGAACTGAAGATTAACTGTCAGTTGAAAAAATTTTTAGAGGCTTGTCGAACTCATTAAAATTGAACGAAGAAAATTAACGAAGATTCTCTGACAAAAGAAGCTAGAACTGGAAGCTAGATTTATTTTATAGCAATTTTAAAATTTTATAATTATTTTCCTCATTTTTTCTTTATGTACCTACTTATTAAAAAAATGTTGAAAATTCAAATAAACTGAGCATTTTCGTTAAGCACTCACAATAAAGATTTTAGTTAGGTATTTGTTATTGAAGAATAAACCTAATTTTTAGGCAGATAAATATTTTCAATTTTCGTCCTGTCCGCAATTTTTTTAACGAAGAAACTTAACGAATGATTGTTCGGTCAAAAATCTATTTTTTTTGAAAACGTTTTAAAGAATATCCAATTTGAAATTTTTTTTTAAAAATTTGATTTCAAATAAATTTTAAACTTAACGAAATATATTTTAACAGTTTTTTTTTATAATTCTTCAAATTATTCATAATTTTTTTTAAAAATTATTAATTTTTTTCGTTCAATCTTTTCAATTTAAAGATCAATTCCCAATATGTACATACAATAAATGGTTATTTGACAAAAAAATACCCAAATCACGATGATTGAGCATCCAAGTGATACTTGAGTGTCTCGACGTAAAAAAACGTCTCTCTGTGAGAAGGAGAAAGGCGATAAAAAGCAATACACAACTAGAGACAATAAATAATTAAATTAACTTGGAAGTGGTCATTTAGTGATACTTACAGACCCATTTAAATTCATGATCATGCTGACTGTCAATAAATTGTTGGTTATTATGAATTCAGTCGATCAAATCAAAAATTCTAGACACAGAACCCGTGTGTCTGAAGCGCATACTTTTTTTGCTCACATACTTTTCCGTGTCCGTTTGGTTGGAAGTGTCATCGTCTAGCGTTTACCTCGCGGAACCAGTCAACCGTCCATCCGATCGGTCATCCGTCTTATTTTAATTGATCACTTCTTCATTTTTATTGGTTAGTCTCAGTGCTTAATTGGTGTTTGAAGCCTCTACCATCTCTTTTTGCACCACGATGGGGAGTTTCAATCTCTTTGCACGTTGCATCGCCTTTACAATATGGGAAGTTGCATCCCTTTGAAATGCATATTGATGCTAATTGTGGATGGTTTTTTCTTTGCACATTGCAGCGACCACCTAGTTCGTCCCTGTCGTATAGTGGACCAGTCAATGATGATGTGAGATCACCGGGATCAGGAGGTACTCCTGGTCCACTCTCAGCCCAACAGCAACCCAATTTGGATTCTTCAGATCCTGGTAAGTCCAATCACATAATTTTCAAGATTTTATTAAAATTAAGAGCTGATTAAATCCATACAACAAGCTCCTATACGAGGGCGTGGAAAACAAGAGAAATGCAATAATATTTATTGGTGGAATTGATAGCGCATCATTTTCACAAATCTCCAATCATCCTCAATAAGACCGCATCAACACTAAACGTTACATATATTTTTTTGAAATTTTATTGTGACTTTCTGCCCGAGATTGTTTATACATAATTTATAAAATATGGTAATCAAATTACTCTGGGTGCAAATTTATGGCCAATGACAATTAAATTAACGACAAATAATGACTCTAATTAATGACATTTTATTAATCTCACATCCACAACACCCATTTCTTATCAAAGGAACTCAAACGCGAGAAAAAAAGTGAAGACGGCTGTATGATGAACGATGTAAACAAGTGTCAGAGGTTCTAACATTGGTGCTCTCATTAAATTGATAATGCAATGCGAGACAAGCAATTCATATGGCGAATTGGGTGCCGCAAAGGCCAACATTTGCGGATGTTGATTGGAAATAGATCGCCTTTTTTCACTTTGCACATACTTATGTACATATGTAGCTCCCTTACAATCTGCTCCGATGTCGCGCCCTATCAACACATTTTACAGAGACAGAGAGACTTTTAGTACGAGTTTTCCTGCAGAGAGTTGCTCTTTAATTGCTCTAAAGCTGGTGTGTACCCATATCGCGCGCACTAAGCACTATTGGTTGGCTTTTAGTGCCATGCTGGGTGTTGCTAAATTGCCAGTGATATTTCATTAAGTTGCAATTCTTTGTAGGAAAACACGAGTTTAATGCCTGCAACATGAGGTGCAATTATGGCATGAGATTACAAGAATATTGCTTTCAGATCGAGGAATTTACAAATTTGCACCCAAGCAGGGGGGAGGCTAATATTCCAATGCAATCAGTTTGCGGTAGAAGTTGATTTTCATTTTAATTAAATACATAAATACTCATGCTAGAAATGTACGAAGCTCTCTCACTTTTTTCCTATTTTTCCTAGGATGATTTACAATGAGAGAGACGTCCACTGAAGATAAAAGAAAACTTAAAGAAATTATTGAATTTTTTGCCTCAATTTCGCTACAGAACCTTCCCCGAAACTTCCAGCTGAAGAAAATTTTAACGTGGAGAAAGAGAGCATTATCATTTCACAATTGGGCGAGCACTAACACTGAATTTGATGAACCGTATCTCAATGCGACCGACATCCCCCTTTTTCTCGGGGGCCTTTCGAATCAAATTTCCCCATGAAGAAAATTTTCTGACGACACATTTGTCTTCCAGAGGGATTTTCCGGGGGGTTTTTCCCGCGTATTTTTTTCTCTCACTCGTACCCAACGTGGACTTTTCATTGAATTTTTGCCACAAGAAACAATGTGAGCAGTGTATTGGAAGAACTGGCACAAAGAAGTTCATAGGTACCTTTTTTCGGGGTATATTGTGAGTGTTTCTCGATCTGGAAGGAGAGATTACACACAGGGTACCCTACCCACCTCCCTCCCCCAAAAGACAGGGGGTGAGACAAAGAACTTCCTAAAATGTAACTGATTAATCATGGTGCGGTGGGAAGAAAAAAACGCGCGCAAATGAGAGTTAATAATTGATTTCTTAGAAAGTTCTTCACCATTCGGGAGATTTCAACAGGCCCTGGTGGAAGACTCTCGAGACAATAGAAGACGATGCTATTGGCGAGGAGAAATCCTCAAGATTCCAAAGAGAGAGACTTTTGTCAGCATACAAATGTGGATACTTTACAAATAGCATACCTCCATCATCTCCCCATACCTTCGACACCTTTCACATGAGACGGTTCAGCGTGTCGGAGGTCGAACGTCTCTCTTTCTATGAAAATTTTACCATATCACCCAAAATAATTGTTCGGAAATTACAGCGTCAACTCATGCCCGTTCATATCTATCGCCCTTGTCGAAAAACACACCGTCAATGGCAACAATGAGTGAAATACTCCACCCGCCAGGCAAAATTGTGCAACATCACCATTAATACAACACCCCAACAACAGTCATCAAACTCCCCGACGTGGAATATCAAAAAATTACTGCCTTAATGCAGTGTGGACTTTTTGTGTGTTGTGCCACCTTTAAATTCTAATGCACTGTGCCCGCGCTCTTTTTTTCCTCTTCGTCTGTTGCCCTTTTGAATTTTTCTGCCACGTCACAAATTCAATAAAATACTGCTAAAATTGCTTGCATCCTCCATGGGTATTTGCACAACTTTCCAGGAACCATTGTGTACCCCAAAAGGAAATTGAGAATTCATGTTGTATACACATAATTCTGTCTGATGCTCTCTTTTCATTACATAAATTCCTTTTTGACTAGACTAAATAAATATGCTAATGTGAGATAACGAAGAAAGAAATTTTAAAGATTTTTTTTTAAAGTTTATGGATTAGATGAAAATTCAAAGAAGCTTGAGAAAAGCATATATGATTAAAATTGGTACAGTGGTTAGGAGCATGATTCTTCATAACTAAAACCTTAGGTTCGAATCTTGAGTTGGAAGTATTTTCTCATGTCAGTTGCCTCTTGAAATGTTTTAAAATATCTCTCATATTCAATTTAATTTAAATTTTATTATAAAAGCAGTTAAATGAATGCAAAAATTGTTATAAAATATTTAATATTTTAATACAAAAATCAAACGTAATGAAAATTATTTAAATGAAAATAAATCTAAAGGAATTCCGTGCGAAATAAAGGATTAACTTGTGGTGCTACCGATGAAAAAAAATTGTTGACAATAATTGTTACAGATCGAAATGACATATTGGCATTAAATTTAATTATTGATTTATTCATGAATTAAAAAATTGAGCAAACTTTCGAATAGTCGACCAATGTCGGATTTTCTCACTCCTCTTACATGATTTACATTCAGACGAATTGATTTTTATTATTATTCATTGGTTATGATTTATTTTTGATAAACATTTTTTTCCTATATGATTTTTGTCCAGAGTGTTTATTCTTCATAATATGGAGTGTTTAGCTATGTGATGACTCCTTGGCCGCGGGGTTGTTTATTTAAATGGCAGTGTTGAGCACCCATCCCCGGGATTTTTCCCATGCCATGGGAGATTTCTCTTCGCATAATGTGTTTACGTACATGACAATTTTGGCGTTGAAATAACAATGGGAGGGCAGCGTATATATAGAAGAAAATCCCATAATGTATTTAGTTTTGACATACGCTACCAAATATTGCACAGACACAAAGGATAGTTACATCGGGGGGTTGGAAGTGTAATGCATTCAACGGTGAATTGATGACACAGAAGATGGGAAAAAATAATCGATGTTTTCAATTCAATTAGTTCTACATACATTTCTTCAGCATTATTGCCCTTGAGTAGGATAATATATATTTTTACTGCAAGAAAATAACTTTAATGAAAATTTTTAAAGTAAAAAAATTATACAGAAAATTATTTTGAAGCATTTGAAGCTCAAAAATGTTCTTAAAAGATTCCAGCGACGTTCTGATTTTTTTTCGTTAAAAGAAAAAGCTTCTTCAGCAGCAATTTTATCACCCTTTGCTGCAGAATTTTCAACCCTACTCGTTTCCTGGTGAAAACTGCTCCCATTTTTCGCTCCCAGATGAATTTCCTCATACGACGTCCCACTCCCCCGTATTGCGTGCCCTGCCTATGCGTCATGTGATGGCAAATGTGAATGCCATCATCTTCATTTAATCACATTTTTCCGGGCTTTCCACTTTCATGCATTCCACTGTTAGGAGGGTTGTGTGATGTGCTTCAAGGGTTGCGATGTGTCGTGTCTGCGAAATTACGCAGATTACACCTCTGGGCTGAAAAATTGGATGCCGTTTGGTGGATGATGCCTCTCGAGGCAAAGACACCCCCCTACGCCGTATATGTGCTCGGGATGGGTGGCACCTGAATCAACCCTCAATGTGTGTAGCACGCATCGAAGGGTGGAGTGATGATTCTACCACGAGACTTGGCGTTTAATGGGGCGACATCAGTAGAGTGTGCCATAATGGGCGCCCCCATTATACCCATTTCGCATTTATTTGATATTTTTGTCACGGCACAAAATGCACGATAATACCGGAAGAGGTGATAAGAATTTGACAAATTTACTTGAATTAAAATGTTCTCTCTCGCGCAAAATTATTCCGAGAGAGTGAAGTTGATTATGTGTGATGGGAAAAATGATACCGCGCATCACACAAAAAAATATATAGCCATCTGGCTGGAATGTCATCCCCCTTTGCTTTTTTTTGGCTGGCTGGAAGTGCGCAGAGGGTGAATGCATTGTCAAAACAATAAAATCAATTATGAGTTTTTTTTTGTTAAAAAAATACCCCGTAAATGATGGCGTACGCTGTAGATAAATTGGATGGAAGTACTCCTGGGGATTTAGCAGTGACTTCTTCATTTTTGGTGTCTCTCTCTCAAGTTAAACTATCCGCACGAGGGAACGCACTATCCATTCTGATGGCTCTTTCATGTCGTCACCCTCCCGGTGAGACGATTTTTCCACTGAGTGCGTCTCATTTTCATCGAATTTACACACAAAATATTTACTTAAGAAGTAATTACGAGGTTTTAGTGTTAGACACGTCAAGTAAGTCAGCCTAAAAAAATAGGGGTAGTTTGTATAGGCTCTCGTACTATATACAAAATGAAATTCTAAGTTTTTGTACAATTGCTTATACAAATTTTTAATTTTTTTTAATAAGAGGAAAAAATTGAGAACAATTTTTATGATTTATAAAGCTTTTCAATTTTTCTCTTTTTAATTAATTAATGAACATAATTTCTGTTTTCCCATATTTAATTTTCTCTCGGTGCAGCCATGCTGTGGATCATGGAGGATGTATTATTTTTTCTATATATTCCACATAAAATGCATGTTAAATTGGCTTCCTGATGCTTTAGACACGCGATTTTCCGGATTGAATTTCCACAGTTTAAAAAGAAATCATGAAACTTTCAGCGTCCACAATGAATTTTCAAGACAAGTCCAATGTGATTTATTGGTTGTAAAAAGCGTGTAATCTTTAATTTAATTTCTGTATCAAGCAATATCTTCAAGAATAAATTCAATTCATACATCTAAATTAGCTTTAATTGAGAATTAAGAAAAATTTACGATCTTGTTAAATTTCCGTGAGAGTTATTTTATTTTAACTCTGCAGTGATCTAACCAATTTATTCACCCCACGCTGGCTAAAATTCCTAGAAATCAAACTCTATATGCGAGTGAGATTCGAGATGGATTGGTGGCTGGATGTGTTGTCAGGAACCCGAGGGCAGAATGCTGATGAAGCCCCCTGTGCGAGTGGTGTTGAGATGCGAAAGAGCGGGCTGTGGCAGTGTGAAATGTGGTTGGTTTTTGAAAAACATCATCGCTTCAATCTCATCCCTGCATTGTGTGGTGCATTGTGTGAACCCCTCGGAAAATTCAATCGAATTCATACGACCAGCCACCCCTTCGGGATTCCCCGGCTCTTATGGCCATGTAAACAATGGAACACGTTTGCGTGTAATTTTAAAGTTTTTCCCTTCCACGCAAACGAAATAGGGGTTGTAACGCTGAATTTCTCCCATTCTTCCCCGTACCTAACTTTTGTTCTGCCTGAGATACTGTTGAGATGGCCTCATTGTCAATTGCGAAAAATCAGGATGAGTTTTGGTGATAGATCGCACCAGCACATCAAAACAACCCCTTCAGCCATGCCCTCTTTGTACATCAAATGGGGTTGGTTGCATACAGTTGCGGTTCTGCTTTAGGACGTCGCGTAGCCATTACAGCTGAATGCTTAAAAAATGGGATTTTTCAATGAGACTGTAAAATTGTTAGTTTAGTGGATCTCTTGATGGCATCTTCTGGGAAATTTTTCTACGGTTTTATTTTTAAAGTCAGGAGGTCAGAAATTTTTTTTTAAATTAAAGTTTGAATGAATTTGAAATTAACCGAAGATCTTTCAGTTCTTCAATTAGATTGGAAGACTTAGAAGAGAACTAGATGAATTTTTCTAGAATTTTTAAATCTCTGAAATTGTTTGAGCAATGATCATTAAAACGACATAAACAAAGAATTTTAATATTATGATCTTAAGGCTTTCAATTCATTCAAAAAATTCTGTTTCAAACAACTATTCTAGAACCTAAATTCTAGATCCCTAATTAGACTACTAGCGCCATCTTTTGAAAAAAAATCCCCTCAAATGAGAATTTGAGAATTTAAACACAAAACTTTTGCATTTCCTCATCCAGCCTCGTTTGACTTCAAAATAAATCCCATTTGAGATGCATGGAAATTTTCCAATAACCCCCCTTCAATGTGTCGTCCATCGTGCATCGTCCACGCGGGCATGTCTGAATGATCAAAAGCGCGCGTTGATTTGGGTTGGTGTGAAGAAAATCAAAGAAAATCAATTTCGCGCTCATGGGTGGGAATTTGTTTTGAAACATGGCTCAGTGGCGAACGCAAATGGTCCAGAGAAAATAAACAGCGACCGATAAATAATTCATATGCACCCGCACAAGACTTTTGGGGGCTTTGAGTGAGCACTTCTTTCACTATCGAATTGAAACAATTTGTAAACATTTTATCCAAAATGCAAAATGATAAACGAGATTCAGTCAGTACACGGAGCTTACTATGTATACCATGTTAGCGAGCTAAAGAGAAGTAAAAAAAAATTAAAAGAGTTGGGTGAGAGTGTTTTCCATTTTGGGTTTTTTTTCCTTGGAGAAGAAGAATGTGCGGTTTGGTTGTAACTTCTTGATTGATGAGGTGCACTTTAGTCAAACACTAAAATCTCTCATTTTTTCCCTTCGCGCAACAAACTCTCTTCACCACCGCGCGGAGTCATTTCAATTAGCTTAGAAAACTCACGAGTGTGCGAGATAAGACGCATTGAACCACTATGAGGTGAAGAAATTGGTTTAGAGAGTGGGCGGCGGGGAGAAAATATTAAATTTCTTGTAATTTAGCAACTAAACACTTTTCCCTCCCAAACAATGTGGCAGCATGGTGTGAGCAAAAGAGCCATCATTCCACGTACGAGAGTCACAGTTGTGCGCCTAAATGACCGTTTCACGTGACCGAGTGGTCTTTTGCGAGAAAAATGGCTGTATTGAGAAAAAGTGGCACATTTTATTTTTATACTCACTGACTTTGGATGAAGAAAAAAAATAAATAGCTAAATATAATAATTTTGCCACATGTGCCTTTTGGATACGTGTGGATGGGAAAACGCACCATGCTTGAAGGAAAAAGGTGAAAGGTTTTGCGCATTTTCACTTTCAAACTAAAGGTCTTTTTACCAATAATCATTTGTTGCACTAAATGATCATTCTACTATTGTTTTGGAGAAATTATTAATTTTGGAAATGTTAAGTAGTAATTACAAGAAATAGGTCTATTAGTTAGTCTTTTTGTTTGTCAGTCTATCTTACTGTCTGCACGTTTTTTTTCTAGTTTTATTTCAGTTTCGTGTAGAAAGCGCTTTAATCTTTAGAAATAAAAGGAAAACAACCAAAGAACATTACCAAAATTTCCCTCAAAAATTCAACATAAGCCACGGAATTCCTTTAACAATCAAAAACATAATCTCCCCGATGGAAGGTGTCGATGTGATGTTTTTATTACGGCGACTCGCTTAGTTTTCTAGTTTGTGCTAAAGGCTCTCTGAGGGGTGAGTTTGATGATGATGACGAGGGGGTGGAATTATAATACAATTTCTCCATGAATATTTAATTTCTTCTTCATACACACGATTCTCTTGTCCAAGAACCACACGCTGGGTCTTTTTTTTCTGGGGATTTTTTCGTTCATTTTTTTTCGGGAAGGGCGTGTGGAACAAAGTCCACGTTAGGGGGTGGTGTGGCGTTGGAAATGGTGTTTTGTTGGTTTACGGGACGGTCATTATGTTGGAAATCACAAAAACACGAAAATTATTTTGATTTAATGATTTTGTGAATGTAAATGAATTTGTTGATTCATTATTTAGCCATACTGGGCCGTGTTCTTCTGCGTTTGGGATTAATATTGATTCCAGTATGTTGTTTCAATGGGATTTTATCGCGTTCAATGGGTGATTTTTGGGATATAAAAAAAATTCCAAAGCCCCACAACACCCCCGCGTATGTCTCGTTCAATTCTATTATCAAGCGTGCTTTTTTGCACGAACACCCCCTACATTCCCTTTTGACCCCAAAGTCAACCCCAGTTGGAGGTCAAACACGGCGAATTTTGAAATTAATATTTTAATAGAAAAATGTTCATTGTCATGGGACAAAGGAGACTTCTATACAAAATTTTTTATTTAAAAAAAAAATCCAGCAGACGAAAATTTCGTCTGACCACAGTGGTGGGCAAAAAAACAGCACGATTAAGAGGTTTTCTTCGCCACATCAACTAATGTCTCAACGTGAACTTTGGGGCACTATTTGACGCTCAGACGCAAAATTAGTCATTTTTCAGCCAAAACCGCAGACCAATGAGAAATAGCAAAAAGAGCTTTAAAATCATATATAATACCAGGAAGTGTGTGCGATGTGCAAAAGAAGTCTCAGAGTAGTGGGAAAAAAATGTCGAATAAATATACAAAAATTCAATCGCGCTCGTCTTGCACTTTGAAAAGGCACTCTTCATTGATTTTGACCGCAAAACCCCGAGATATTTGACGATGTTGGGAAGCATCAAAAGGATGGGAGAGGCATCCAAAAAGCCAAATGAAAAACCAAACAAACACCGAATGAATTACCCTCAGTCGTATTGTGAGGCTTTTGGCTCTATTTTACTCCCCACACTTCCCACCAATAATTTTCTCCTAGCACATATTATTCTTCTTGTGAATCCCATCGTCTATACATCACAATTTTATTTTATTCTTCTCGCGAAGAATAATACAAATTACTCTTTTTTAGAAGAAGGCCACGGTGAAAAGCAGTGGCTTTCTCGGGAATTTTAGAGTAGGAATGCGATGGGATTTTTTTTTCAGAGAAAATTCAGTGGGGCAAGAGGTTGCCCATTTCACTGGAAAATACCTAATGAAAGTAAAATTTTTAACTAATTTAATTTAATTTATTTTGACTAAATATTTATTAATTTTCTTTTGAATTAAAGAAAAATGTAAAATTAATTTAATAAAATGTCTTTAATGATGTGTGTTTTGTAAGTACAAAAATGTTTACAATTTTATTCAATGAAGTTGAATTTCCATGTGCATGAATTTTCCGGAAAGTAATTTCTTTCTCAATGAAGAAATTAAAAAATATTATTCTAAACAAATAAATAAATTTTAATATAACTTAAACTAAAAATCAATTAATCTTTAAACACTGTCAATTTTCAAAAATAGTTGTGTTTAAAAATAGAATGGAATTTGTGAATTCATGTGTTCTAAAAGTAATTCCTTTATGCATTTTTGGCTACATTTACTCATCATTGCCTTAAAATGTTTCTTATTTTTCTCAGAAATAACTTACTCACATATTTCCCATTGCAACCACAAAGCGTTTCCTTCCACAGAATCTTTTTGGAGCGAGATTGTTTCTCTTTTTAAATCCTCCAAAACACACCCAGAATTCTTCCAGAAAAAAAAAGAAATAATACCTCAAAGTCGTAGGAGTTTAATTGTCGTTTTCGCAGAATCAGCAAAGTATCAAAAAAAGAGAGAAGAAATACAATTTCGTGGGGAGAATCTTCCCAAAAGTAACTAAAAATCATTTAAGAAAAGGAAAGAAAAATTGAAAAGCATCCATGACGACATATGTTCTCGTATATGAAATAAATCGTTTGATGGTTCACGGCAAGATGGATATCGATATTGGATGCGGAAGACGCTAATATTTACACAATGATGACTCGGTGTGTTTAGAGACAATCCGTGTTCTCAGTGCGCTTGTTGTTGGAAAAGATCTTTCAGATCTTTTATAGATCAACGGAGATGAAGGCAAAAAAAAATTGATTATTTCAGACACATTTGTACACATAACCATTTGGGATAACACAAATAGCACTCTTCTTCCTCCGCGGATTTCTATCATCCTCGCTTGTGCCTCTGTGGCCAAACCCATAACATTTACTTAATTACTCGAAATAATTGTCTCGAAGATCAAACAGCACAAAAAATGTTTTATTGGCAATCGTACGGATGCTGTGGCTATACACGGAGCTAGATCCCATCAAGTGTGATCGGAGTGGAACACTATAGAGCCTCTTTTTACGACAATTTAATGTGTTTACAATTTTTCGGTTGTTTCGGCCGTTGCGGCTGCCTCGCGGTGGGGTTTTTTTTTGGGTACTCAAACACACATCATCCAACGCGTCAATTTGATGGGATTCCTTTGGTTGATTTCATTAGAATTTTTCATATAGTGACACCAATTCTCAGTGTATCAAATTACACGTATATGGTGTGATCCCCGCAACAAGAGGAGCCTTCAATGGGTTTTCTTTTTTATTCGGCTCTTTATGCCTCTGGGGAGTGAATGAGGCGAATGAGAGGAGAAAAAAAAAACACGAAGAGTCATCATTTTATTTGAGCCGAAAGCATTTTTCTGTGGCAAAAGATGATGACGACTTATGACCCTTTTTTTCCTCCTGCCTCCTCCTCATTCTGACTTCACCCACAAAACACCATGGAGGAAGAAGAAATATTCCAAAAATAGCTCATTTAATGAGGTACAATATTCCTCACTTTAACCCGCCCTCCGCACAGAAAAGATACTCCACACCGTATATAAGGCAAGTTGAAGGAATTCCCTTCGAAACTCTCCTTTCGCCCGCCAAAGTAATTTTTCTCACTCACTCTCCCGGGGACTCTTAAGCTAATATATTAATATAGGGAAAATACCCCCAGAGTCATCCACCCTTCATATAATAAGCTCGTGAAATCTTGACTTGTTATATGGAAGTTTGAAAACTAATTTGAAATTACTCATTGTAACGTAAAACTCGCAGTCACTCTATAAAATATCTCACACCCCTCCCACCCACACACAGCATCTTCACCATGAGCGCAAATTATTCTTCACGGAACACTCATCCTCCCCCGCTCCTTCCCATCTTTGCTGTGGAAATCACTGGGGCACATATTTTCTGTATTCACACACACAAAATTTTAACCCCCGACCCCGCGGGATTTTAATGTTTAAGAAGATTTCTGGTGCGTCTCGTAAGCATGAAAAGTTGTGTATGAACTTTAATTACACCGATTTGACGGGATGGGGGTGCAGATTGGTTCAGGGGGTTGGTAAATTCTCTTAAAGGGATACTTTGGGAAGAAACATTTATTTTATTTTTTTCTAGTTTTTTGAATCCCTTTATTGTGGTTTAATTTATAATGTCTTTTCTAGTCCAAAGGATTAAGATTTTTGAATTATTTAATATCTTAATTAATTAACTTAATTTTTATCTTTAAATGACCTAAATGTTTTTTTGTCATAATTCTTTTGATTTTGATGTTGAAAAATTAATTTATTACGAGATGTAATTTAAGCCAATAATTAAACTAAATAATAACAAAGAAATTAAATTACAGGAATTTCTAAGTTTAAACTCAAACGCTCTATATTAAATCCAGCTTTCCAATAAACTTCCTCATCAATCTCAAAAGGTTAGTGCCTGGCCTCAATAAAGGGGGAGGTACAACCCCGTAAATATTGGTCTCTCCACTGCCATCATATAAATTCATCAGCGACAAATCATTAGTGGGTAAAGTCGCTTCCCATGGGGGTAAGGTGGGGGGTGAATTAAATTTCACCATAAATCCACCGAGAAGAAATTCTTCAGGCCATTTCCTCCATTGAGATGGCACAACCCCAATTTCCATGTCGACCTCCTGTGTGTATTTGTATGTACTTCTGGGTATTTGATTCGGTTCAACACGCTGCCGGTTGAAGGGAAAGGGTTGAAGTCTTATTAAAAGACACAATCGTGCGGTGCCACCCCTTTGAGTCGTATTTTGCAAGAAAAGGGCATGTCAGAGTGGAGATAATAAGTTTTTAAGACATTCATGGGTACTACACATCTCACAGGGATGGGGTTGAGCGATATCTTTCCGATGCCTTCACGGTGGTATCGCTCCCTGTGTGTAGGAGGGGGTATAACAGTTGAGATATTTATTGCACAGAGGGTTTGATTGACGTGCTTCGGTCGCGATGGTAGATAAGAATTTAAGACTTTTCGTCTATGGGGGTGGTGGAGAAGGTACAAAGTTATGAGTTTGGCCTCCCATGTTGGGTTCACCTTCCCCTGTTTGAGACTTTTGCCAGAGGTGGCAAGAACTTCAAGATGATGCTTCAAGATTGTGTGCCTTCACAGCCTCCTCAACACCGCTGAACAATGCCGAAATAACTTTGAGGTGTTACCCCATCCGAGGGTTAAGTCTTCCGAAGATTTTCCAACCAATTTTAGCACGCTTGTCACCCACAATACGATGTGACAGAGGAATTTCCAGAAAGATACCCCGCAGAATTTATTGGGTCACCCCCATCTGTGGGACAAATTATCCCTCTTCGGACCTGCTGAAAGGATGGCCGCGTGGTTCGATAGTAACCTACCTCCGTCTGATTGTATCGCTGAAGGATTTAATTTATTTAATGTAACAAATAATTTCACCTCTCACCAGTTGCACGCACAGAAGGAAAAAAACTATATACATACACCCACCCCTTCTCTAGAATATTTCCTCCTGCATACCCCTACCCACCCACATTGACCGCTGAGGACATTTTCCACACAATTTCCATCATACTCGCGTAATGCGCATTTAATTATTTCGTGCAGGGCACATTTTCGACACTGCCGCGGGGGAAATTCGATACAGCCGACCCCAAATGACTTGGTGGGGTGTGGGTGGTTGGGTCTAATTTTCGAATAAGTTATATGCTAACAGCGCGACCTCTTATCTCCTATCTCCACGACACTAATGCGTACAAATTGCGCTCTGTGTCATTACAACTGGGTGCCTTGGTGAACTTTCAACGTGAAGCATCTGCTGGCGGACCTGTCGCGATGAATTAAGTTCGACAGCCATCGATGGAAAAGGTCTTTAGCATGACGAAGGCGCTTTTGTGGTGATGTCGTACAAGTTGGATGGAGTTGAATTCATATTATTTAGAGTATTATTTTCGTATCGCTGACAAATCTAAACATTACTCTGCTATGGAAATTTGTTTGTACAAACGGAGAATTTCTCCCAGCAGGGGAACAATGATGAAGGGGGGCGGGTGGAAATACTTACAATATTGTTGGCACGCTGTGGAATATATTTTGATAAGGGAATATTTTTTGTGATATTTCTAAAAATATCCATTTCAATCAAACTGCGTCAATTTTATTCTAAAAAGATTTTTTACAAAGATTTTTAAACGAAAAAGCAATATTCTAGTTCAAAAGAATTTTTTCAAATAATTTTTGGTGAACCTTACTCTTTTATTAAATCAATTTTAAACATTAAAATAAAAGGGCTAATTAAAAGGAAATTTTATACAAAAACTGTTTGCGTTTTCGTTTTAATTTTCATTCCATAGCACGTAATACTGCATTACAAAATGCAGCGAAAAGCATTGTATAAATATTTAATAGATTGGCGTTTGTGCCCTATTTTGCACCCTAAACTGGAGACATGGTGGACATGTTATGTATTTTTTTACCACTGTCAATACTAATTAGTCCATTTATTTGCTTCACGAGCTATTTGTACCACCAAAATTTGGTTCAATTTGAGGAGAGACCGTCATATGGGAGAGTACGTGTAAATTAATACTAAAATATTCAGTATTTTTTACTGTCCCTCCCGCTATTCCTAGTGTTTTCGGGGATTTTCAATTAATTTCCGTCCATTAAGTAATTTTGTGTTAGTGTATTTGTATAGGACCCACCACACGGGTGAGGATGAGGGTGCGGAAAAAAATGCAAGAGAATTCCCATAAGAGGGAAATTTATTTAATGAAACCGAAGAAAGACGCCAGAGTTTGAGGGTATATGGTATACGGAGAAAATGGGGCGCTGGTTGGGAAGAGAAAAGTCATAAAATAAATAAATCTCAATTATGACAGATTATATTTGAGATTGGATTCCTCCTGGTTCTCGGGCATTATATTGCCAACCACAATAGAAAGTAATAAGGAAGAAAGCGGAAAAATCTCGAGGAGAATCCGAGCACAACTTTTTCCATCCTTAGAACTCCGTATGGACCTCCTGCATATAGAGAGAGAAAACTATAAATCAGCATTAGACTGCCACGGGGGTGAAAAGACATTTTCGGGTGGGGCGAGGACCAAACCCCCCCGCAATCCCCGCACCTCACCACGAATAAAGGGAGAGAGCTCCCGAAAAACTGGTGTAACGAAGTAAATGAAATGAACGTCTCAAGAACAAGGAAAACACTTGGGCTACATACAATTTTTTCACCTATTTCACCATTAGGTTGCATTATTTAGGCCCAGAGGGGTGGCACACGGTACCTATATATATATAAATATTAACACCCCCCGAAAAAAAAGAAAGTTGCGGGCGCACACGAGCTGAGCAAACATAAATAAATTAATAAATATCTGTCACTGTTAATTTGATACATTTCCAGAACTTGAGGGTTGCATTTATTGGTGTTTGGAGACAGAGAATATGGCTTTTTTAAATTTACCCACCATCGATGGATAAGGGTGGTGAAATACGTGGAACAATCGGGGTATGTTCTTTTGCTCTTTTTGCAGAGCTCTTGAAGCAGAGTTGATCACTTTGGATGAGATTTAAAGATTTTCTCTCAAGATAAAAAAAATGTTTAGAATTTTTTAAAAGAATATTTAATTTCTTAAAAACAAAAACTGATCAAAAAAATTTTTCTTTTTTAATTAGATATTTAATTTGACAAATTTTCTTTCAATTTCGCATTAAAGTTGCTTAAGAATTCATTCAGATTATTTTCTTCATTTTTTCCCACAAAAATCTTCCATCAACGTCTTCCAAAGTTTCTTTCAACTCTGCGGTTGGAAAGACAATTTTCCACCATATTTTTCTTCAATTTCCTCCCTCTATTTCTCCGTGATTCCCCCACCCTTCCACCTCAGGATGTGAGAGAAAAAGTGGAAAACAATGTTTATTTCTCCTGAAAGTATTGTGTCTGATTCTTGTGACTTCTTCAGTATCTTCCGGATTGAATTGTGGTGGAAAATTGGTGGAAAAATTCTTCGTAGCATCCTCGAGGGTGTACTCATGGGCGCCCAACTCTTCTACTCCCCATTTCCACCCACTTTAGTGCGTCGCACCCTCCATCAATGGCCCCATTTCGCGCCAACAAAAAAAAGAAGCGGAAGAAACAAGACCTGCAAACGGCGGTGTCTTGGTTCCTTAATGGCCTCGACACTGTTGAGGGTTGTTGAATGGATATTGTTATTGTTGATTACGGAATTGTATGTATAAAATATCACATCACATGGAAAGGGGGGTTGAAAGCGCAGTTTTGTTGTGAAAGTTGTCTGGAAAAAGTTCTTCCGTTTGAGGTATTTTGTAGACTTTTTTTTTCTTATATAAAAATATCTTTTGATTATCGTCTGATCATCTCATATATTCAATGTAAATTATTAAAAATTCAATATGAAAGAATATTTCTTAAAGCTTAAGAGATTCTTTTGATTTTTCTCTGAACACACTGCTTCTAATTTTTTTCATAGATAAAAAATTGCAAGAAAATCTCCATCATGCCAATTAGTTATTAATCCAAATGCCATAAATCTTGGTAATTAGACATATTCTCCTGCACCAAAGAGTCATTCTTTTTTTTTCTGCGGGAGAACCATAAAAAATTCTCAATTGCATTCAAAATACCATTGAAATAGAAATACATTTTAATGCACTCCAACTTAATTAGTACCGACAGCCTCTACCGGGGGGCATTATGCAGAAATTTGAATATTTTTCCACATCAAGAGACGCCTTGTGGTGAACACAAAGCTTTAATACTAAATTAATTACCCCCCACTCTTGTGTGAGGGTACATATCGCAGGCCTGGAGGTATGTGTGGCAAACAAATTCAGTGCGAAAATTAATGTTGATATGAAAAAATTCCACTTGCCCATTGTTCTAGGTGAAAATGGAGGTGAGAGCAGGTAAAGAACGATTGCGCGATGATGAAACGCAAGATTAAAGAGTACTTAGCAACAATTCTTTCTCCCCATACCCTCGGTTTTGTCTCAATTGGAGGGAAAAATCATTTTAGCGGAAAGAGTTGCTTTTGGGAAAGGTGAAGACGCCATGCGCGCTATGTTGGCGTCAAACCACTGACGCCTGTTTATATTGTCTTAATCCTAAGATCATATTTGTTCTTAAACGGCACTGAATCACTTTTACTTCCAACCCAAAAAACTTCATTCTTCTGGCCCAGACTTGATATTCTCTTATTACTCCCTGTGAGTCACACTGTGCCTTCCATATAACCCTTTATTTGCATTCTGATTCTATGGCGCCTCATTGAAAAAAGCAGCTTTCTGATACCGACTTGAGTATACATCTCGCGTATCACAAGAGTCTTTCATTGCACTTGCAGTGATAACCAATAAATTTATGCGATAACTCTATTGACTCACCGCGATTTGCAACAAACCAACCAAATGGTTGCACAATCTATACCTTTCCGCGAAATACTAACAAGAAAAAATAAAAACCTCTCATTCAGCCACTAAATCACCTTCCAGAGCGAGATTGTACTTTGGTGGAAGAAATTCCTCGTGAGCTCGTGCCACGATTTGGGGCTTAATTGTTGCTCTTCCTCGCCCCAAATTACATAATTACATGTGCCTGGTCAAATGTAAATAGTTGAAATGATTTATTTCTCTGCGCTGTTGCGCACATTGGGTGTTCACCACAAAAGGCATCCCGTAGCCACATCTCTCTGCCCGACATTGGCAATTTGCTAGGCGAGCATTTGGCCTAGCATTGTGCAAACGTCTTAAAGTGATATTCTTTGCTCACAAAATGCCTCAAAATTCCAGCATGATTGAATGGAAACAATAATGGTGGGTGCAGTTAAACCCATAAGTGTTTAAGTTTTTGAAGGATTTTTTTAATGTTTCTTTGTGCCCATATTGCTCTAAATAAGCAATCTCTCAAAAGAACGCGATATGGATTTTTGAGTTTTGACAGGCTTGTGATTTTTCAAAATTTCGTATAACGGTGAAGAGGTCTTTCTTAAAGAAAAGAAATAAAATAAAAGTATATAAAATTCTGGGGAGAAGATTCTTAAATTGGTTGATAAATATTCTAGGTTTTACCAGGCGCCTCCATTTCGTTGTAGGAAAGATGACAGTGGAGGCGCCTGGTCGTTCTAGAAGTCAGAGATTAAGAAAACTAATCATCGTACGAAATATCTGTTCATTTTCTCGAATTTTTAATCAGGTTTAGATAATCTGAAATCGGTAATAAAAGTCCCTGTTGTCTACCAGGCGTCTCCATTTAATCGTAATATTGATAAGTTTAGGGCATTTGCTAGAATTCCGATAAATGAAATCGTAAAAATAAGTAAAGAAACTTATTATTTAATTTAAAACAATAAAGAGGAATAATCCTTGTTATTTAGTTGTTAAATGTGCATCTTCCTAGCACTCCTGGCATAATCTATTTGCATCCCAAAACCACAACTAGCAATTTTGGGGAAAGTAAGTGCGTCATTTCATGCCTCATCGCAGGGAATGTCTCATGATTTTAGCAATAAATAGCCTCCCGATGCGTGCTCTTTTGGATACTTCGTAGTACCAACAACCGAGAGAGAGAGAAAGAGTCATAAACAGCAAACTAAAATTCTACACATATATGAGGCGGGTATATAAAAAAGGAGACGATAATGTTGGTTGGGAGTCATAAATGTTTCGGTTGCGTTAACACTCTCAAACTATTAATAAGAATGTGTTTATTAATAAGGTCGTAAAAAACGTGTATAATTATTATTCCAATTCCCGGACTTACAACAAAACGGATCAACATCGTAAAATTTCACGTGAGTGTGCTCCTTTTTTTTTCGTTGGATTCCAACCCCCTTTTCCGAACCACCTCATTCCATTTCCACGACAAAGCCTATCATTTGGTGGTCTTTGACGCATTTTGGGTAACACTTTGACTTTTGTGGTAGGTGTGGGAGTACACCTCACCCTCGTCTAGAATGGAAATTATATTTTAGAGATGATGTGAAACTTGAATTTGCCATTTTGAAATTTGAATAATTAATAGATGCAAATTACCCCTAAGTTGTCCACCATTGAGCCATCTACGAGAGTGCTCTCGCTTTGCGGATGCTTCCTGGAGACACAAGTCGATGGGTGATATAAATATTAAGGGGTACTCTCGGGTCTGTTCATCTATTTTGCAAGAAGCTGTCTCACCCAACTCACTTAGGAGAGAACCATTCTCTCTCTACATCTTGGTCAGACCATCTCGTGTGGTGGACCGAAATTCAATTCCGCATAAAGTTGACATTACGTTGGAAGTCTCTTTGTGGTCCACCCAAACTTTCCCGAATGATCAAGGATTCGGGGTATTCCTGAGATGGAGTTAAATTCTATTAAATCTGCATCGCTGGTCAATGCCATCTCAAATGCTGCCTAATGCTTTTCCTTTGGTTGCACGGCAAGCTTAATGATTAAAAACAAAATGACCATTCCATAATACAGACGAGTGTGTTTGAGAAGGTGGTGATAAAAAATGCACCATGAGGAAAATACGAAGGGAAATTTAACGAGAATTCAATGACAGTTGCCAAATGGGTTTGACTTAATGGTATATTGGCTTGGGAGACCCTACACCAAGGTACACCGTATAAGACCCACCTTTAGAGCCCTGCAGGTCCCATACCGTGTCCTTCTCCAAACGAGAAAACAATAAAATAAATGTATTAATCGGCAAAAATTTTTACAACTTTCGCGCCAACTTGTGCTATATATTTTGCACGCATGCAACAAAATTGACGAGACTCATAAACAATTGTACAGTATATATATTTTTAAAAGAATGACATCATATTTCTCTTGGGTTGAAAGGAGAAAAAAACATCTGTCAAATTTTAATTGCTCCAACATTATTTCATACAGTTAAAAGGAAATTATGCTCACCATAGGGTTTCTCCGTGAACGGCTGGAACCAATGTTTTGAGCGGGAGCCCAAGAGAAGGCATCATTAAGTGCTTTTCTTGGAGTTAATCTTCTGCAAAGGGGCCATATTCCGGGGCTTGAAAGACTACAAAAAAAAAAGAACAAATGAAAGAGAAAAATCTATAATTGCTAATGATAGAGATGAAGGGGCCTCAAATCCACTCTCTTAATACTCAAATCACAAATTCTTATAATATTGACGCGCTAAAGAGCACAATAATCTGGAAAAAGAAGGGCTGATCAGTGCTTGTTTTTTTGTGCTGTTAGCAAGAAGGGATGGCGTGATTTACAAAAAAAAACATTAAAGACCCTAAGAAGTTTTATTTAACTTGAAGATCTAAAAACTTAAAACATTAATTGAAATTACAAAAGTATTGCAAATTAAAGAATTAAAAAATATCTTGGACTGATGATGCAAAAAAACTTAATTTTAATGATTTTTGCTGTGAAAGTCTTTCCAAACTTTCCATTTAAACAATTTAAACGTTAAAAAAACATAGAAAATTAGAGACCCTACTCAAAATTTGAACGTTCACCAGCCTCTTGATATTTTTGGCGCCTTTCTTCTCACACACAGATCATTGTCTGAGATTTTCAAATTTAGATAAATTTATCAGAAAACGACCCCTCCTTTTGTGTCTTGTTTTTCCATTCTCCTTGATTTCGGAAAGAGGCCAATTTCTCCTCTGTGTCGGCAATTAAATGGCTATGTGAGATGGGATTTCTTATTGGGTGTGTGAGGGCCCATATAGAGGGAATGAGATTGGTAATTGGGATATTTAGGAAACCCCACAATTACTTGGGAATTATTTTCACGGTTTTGGACACTTTATCGAATTTTGATTGATGTGCGAACTAGCAGATGGCACACACAGAATTCCTTCTCACGAAACTTCGAGGGCGTTCACTAAGCAACACCTTTTCTTAATTATAACAAATTACACATAGAACATTCCCCGCTATATATGGTGGACTTGCGATGCCCTCTTGGAAACCACAAAATGGGGTTTAATTTAAAGCTTAGAAAAATTACCACAAAACACTCAAAAGAGCTCTGTGAGGCATTTCTGACGGCATCGATTTATATTAATTTCTTGACCTGAAATCAAGGAGAAAAGGGGCAAGATGTTTGTGATGAGGAGGGGTTGGTATAAACAGAATTTTTCAACCCCTCTCATTGAGGGTAATTACATGTTTTCACGTATTTAGAGAGGTGCGCGGATTTGTGGTTACCAAGTTGTAATTTACTCTATTTTCATTCATTATTTACAAATAAATCACCACCATGTATGCGATGAGGTTTATTTTCGAAGAAGCAGTAATTGTAATTAAACTTACCCCCAAAGTGAATCGACCTATTATTTAGAAGGGGTGGGGTAGGAGAATGTGGGGAAAAGTGATGAGAGATCAAAGGGAAAAATCAATTTGATGCATTTTGCAAATATTTACCAAAACTAGCTATGAATTTGTCTCTCAAAGCCTTCAATTAAAATCAATTTTCCGGACATTTAATTGAAGATAATATGGGTACACTAAAACCCTCCAACCACAATGTCTGTGTACGTATGTTATTATGCAAAATTATGCAAATTAAACGTATGACATTCCTTAGAGCAAATTTTCCTCCCAATTTCCCCGCACAAAACCCCCATTATTTGGTGCAAATTGGAAGCCTCTCCTTAGAGGTTCTTATTTGAAAAGAAGCACTCTGCTATGTTGGTTTGATGGCAAACCCCCGAGATTTCCGTATGTGCTCATCCTACCCTCTCATATCAACGAGAGCACCATACTGCAAATGTTTAGTTTTGTGTGAATTTTTCTTTTATATCTCTGTGGGTGATGGAAATAAAAGACTCTTCTTCAGCTTTATTTTTATGATTATTCACGTCTCTATCTGTAGAATTACGCACATTTCCCTGGAAATTTGCAGCACAAACATATACACCCTCCTTCACAGAGAGGGGATGATGCTCAAATGGAGTGAGTTGATGGTTATGACGTCGTAACTATTTGTTGCATTCCTTATTTTATTTTAAATACAAACCACAAACACTTTTACCAAGCTTCTATGGCGTACGGGGGATGGGGGAGCATTTCTTGGAGTGGAAATTTAATCAAATTTCCGGAAGGTCAGTGCTCAACTGCCCAGAAAGCAATGGAATCGAACATTTTCATCTTTTTACTCACCATCGCTGTCTTATGGGCTGTTTTGGGTGATTTTACGGGTCTTTTTACTACCTATCTTGATGGAGTTCTTGTTTAGAAGGAAACACTGAGAGAAAAATTTCTGCTTTACACAGCGAAACTTTGTAAATAAAATTTTGCATTCTTCAACTGTTTGGTGAAAGTTTCAAGAATATTTACTTATCAAAAAAAGAATTTTTCTTCGAATTATGTAGGGACCTCAGTCATTATGCTCCCAGTGACTAACTTTACAAAAAATAATAATAATTATATTGTCCAGCCACGGTTACAGTCAACACCTATGGTTTTAATTTATGGCTTTCTCTAAAATAAGAAACAAAAAAAAACATTCCCAAAGGCATTTGCGGCCCTGAAGCAGTGCCTTTAGCGTGAACTGGAATTTCTGTGCACCTCCTGAGAGCTGGGTTAACTCGTTCTTGCATTTTATTGAGGTAAATTGTTTTTTCCTCCATCGCGCTGATACAAATGGAAAGATAGCGCTAAAATATGCAACACTTATTGCTCTCTCTCCGCGTGTCTTTTCGGGGGGAGACTTGTCAAAGACATCATCGCACAGATCAATTGTTGCATGGACTGTGAGAAAATTGCACTCACGTGGGTGAATGTTTTCATGGGATTGTTTTTTTTTCTTTTAATTTTTTTTATTTTTGGAAGCACACACCTCCCTCCCACCAGAAATGGCGACTGTGGCCCCAAATTGCGGCTTCACTATCGCGGAAAAGGGAGTGTGAGGCTCTCCCAAGGAGGGGGATTATCTTGGCAAACATGTGAAACTACTTTGCCGAGACGGACTGTGATCGTTTTCTTCACTCTCTGCATATCGCTCAGAATGCCAAAAGCATTAACGGCAATCAATTTGTGGGGACTCTCTGGGTGACCATCAAGCATCGTCTCGCGGCGTCACACAATCTTCTCTTACTCAATGCACCTCCATGGACCAAAGATGTAAAATGAGGAGAAAAGAAAACAGACAAAAATGCTCCATGCACGTTCAAGACAAATTAATACAATTTACACCGACAGGGCTTTCCAACCATCCCGAAATCCGCGAGGGGACAAGAAGGAGAGGCGCGCACCATAATCAAAATGTAAAGTTTTGCGGATAAAGTTTAAATACTTTCTGTGTTGAAATACGCGTCTTATCTTAATTAACTTGGAATTTCCTCCAGACACTTTTGTTTCGACTTTATTCAAAAGTTTCTGCAGCTCCTTTTGAAGGCTTCATTTTAGAAATTTCTGAAAGAATAGAACGTCCCAAGCATAGATAAAGTGCCCCAAATGTCTTCTATGGCGGACAAAGGAAAGATACTGCGGAGAAAACTAATTTTTAGTAACGGAATAAATTTGAATTTAAATTCAACGACGTTTTCTGTCACCTGTAATAAGTTGAATGTAGATTTTCCTTCATTTTTGGGTTTTTGAATTAAGTAGAACGTTCAAAAAGGTAGGAAAAGTACCCAAAGTGTCATTAAAGTTTTCCTTGGCAAATTATAAGAAAATATGGAAAGAAAAATTATCTTTTCAATAACAGAATTTGAATTAACGACATTTTCTGTCAACTGGGAATGAGTGTAAAGACAGATTTTTTTTAAGAATTTAATTTTTTTATTTTGGGAACAAGTAACAAAATTTCCGTTAAATGTTGCCAAGAAAAACGAGACAGACTTAACCTCTCCCTTTATATGGAAACCCCTCTACTAATCCCATTTTCAGCACAACTCTTGCTGAAAAAAAAGGCAAAAGAGAAGAAAATGTGTGCGGTTGGTTAGTTTCCTCCGAAATATATGAGTGGAAAACTTTTCTTGCGGATTTATTCAAGCGTAAAAGGCACTTTGGGAGTTCCTCGTTTGCTGGAGAAGAGCCCTCTTGTATGCACAAAACCCAGATACGCCACCGAGACTTTATTGCACTCTCGCGAGGCATTTTGTATAAAAGTTGCATTAAAGTTTCAAAGACCCCCCAAACCTGGAAAGTTTCGGTTCAGATGGGGGGTGCATTTTGATGGGATAATTTCCCATGAAAATTACACCATATCAATTTACAATGGGTGGGACCATCTACACACCCCATTCCCGTGCCCTAAACCCCCGGATTGGTCGTAAAATTGCCAAGATCTGCGCGATGTACCCATAAAAATCATAATCATCCATTTGATGGCTTTCGAGACAGACGGTGTTGCCATCAAATTCTTGTTCACTACCCCATCGTCGCCTGGGTTAGACTTTTTGGGTAGCGAACTCCTGATTTTTTGATTATCACCCTCAATAGAGGAGCTACATTGGAGAAGGGATGTTTGGTTTTCATGATGTTGACTTTTTATATTCACTTCCAAATGGATTGCTTTTACAACTTCAACGGGGGGTTTTGTTGTTCAAACAATCATAAAAATCGGTTTTCACTTTTTAGAGCTCTTCAAATTGTTGCTCATGGAATTCGGAAGATGTTCTACTTTTGAGATTTTGTCAAGAAAATTAAAGAAAAGTCTTTGATTTTCTTCTTCTTTTAAAGCCTTTTTTAAGAATAAAAATTTATACGTTAGAAAATTAAATTCTTCCCAAAATCAATATCCGAAAAAAAATCTCTAATGATGGTTACCAAACTTCTGAGCGATGGGAGATCACATTAAGACGCCATATAGTAATGAATATTGAGATTTCTTAAAAGTTTTCCATATTTGATTGGATTTGTTTCATTTGCTCAACTCAGCAGGATCACGATATCTCAATCAGAGCCAAAAGAGAGCCCAGAAAAAAATAGCCGAAGACTAATTTCGACTTTTGTAAATGCAAATCAGGTTAATGAGAATGGTTTGGCTTGATTGGACGCAAATTGGGAAGCAATCAACGATGGATGTGATTTTGCTGTTCCCACATCCCTCCTGAGACAACATAGTTGCAAGAGAGATTTGCCAATATTATGGTCAGCATGCCAGAGAAGGGCAAGGAGTTTTATAAATTTATTGCTAAAAAGTATTAAACCTGATTAATGCACTCTGGGAGATTAAAGAATTGGAAAATTACCATACTATTAACACTTCTTCAAGTGTGCCTCTCGCTTCTTTTTATCTCAATGGGACAATTTAGAGGAGTCATTTCCAATATTTTTGGTCTTTCCAATCTCTGGACACCACGCTATGGTGACCTGTCCCGCATTTTAGTCGTGCTTTTCCCGCCCAAAATATGCAATCGTGCGGTTCTTTTTTTTTCTCTCCCCACATCCATGCATCGCGTCGCGAGAGATTACATGGCGTCAAATAAAAGTATTAATAAATTTAAATTTATTTATTTAATCACCCCCAAAGTATGCATTTAAACGTGACGGTGATGGAATAAATTGCTGCGGAACTGTCCAATAATTAATAAAGCGCGACATTGCTTCGATATATGTATAAAAATTCTTATGTGCAAGAGATGAAGGAGTGCGATGGCTTCGCATCTTTTTGCACGTGCTCACATGTCGAAAATTATTAATTGTGAATTTTAAAATTGCATTCCGACCAAATTCGGATTGTGGACATGCCAGTGTTTTGGGATGCTTGTTGCAAACAAAGAAAATGGAACATGCTCCGTAAGCAAGCAGCTTAATTAGAAATTAAGAAACTCCCTGCTTCGCATTTGGATCCACCAAGACGGGAGTTTTGCCTCGTTTTTTTTTCTTCCCCCCATTCTTCCCTGTGCAGATCTTTGGCAATTCCTTTCTCTCGCAGCGGATTTACAAAAGGCCCGGAGAACGAGAAATTTTTGAATTTATAATTTCAAAATCGCGCGTCTCGAAAATGTTAATTTCGATTAAGGTTGATCATTTCATAAATATGCATTCAATTATGTTGGGCTTTCGATGTATTCGCCGGAGAGCTCACTCAGCACAAAAAAGTCGATGTTTTTAAATGCAAATTCAATGTCGCGAATATTTGTCCCACAGATAAATAATTCCGTGAATATTTTCATTTTTGGATTTTATTTCTCTCTCATTTTTTTCGTCTTCATTGTCGCACCGCCAGGTGAAAAATCATTGCTGTGCGTCAAACATTTTACCGTTCCTTTCGTCTAATTAGCCATTATAGAAAATCCGAAAGGTGATATTCCCGCGCCAGATACCAATCCAGCACGATGGTGTTCAATTCACGTCATCAACTCCAAATGGAATCATGTTTCATATATTGCGAGACTCTTAAGGAAAAAAAAAGAGACTTTTATACGAGCTTCGTAGGCAAAATGTTATTTATAAAATGGAGAAATGAAAAATTAGACCTCATCGCACACATTCTTCAGAGGTTTTGTTGATTTCTTACGCCATGACCCCGATCTCGTACCCAATCGCGAGGTCAGCACTAAATCCACATTGCGATTCATTAGCCAGAAGATTGTGCGCATCAACAATTGATTCCATTCACACTGTAAAGGAAATCGCTTCTCTCACTGCTCCATTAGAACAGACACCACCAAAGAGAGCATGAGTGGCGGAATTTTGCATCTTTTTCCGCATAGAATTTTATGGTCTCGTGCAGAGAAGAAGTGGATCATTTTCCTTCACATTTCGTGCCTTCAATCCAAAAGGGTTTTTGATTGCTTTCTTGAAATTTATTTAAGAAGTTCATTCAGTGGAAAATGCTTTATATGTTAGAATTAATTTTTATTTTGTGTTTTATGCTTTGAATTTTCCGCCTTTTGGAATTTTCTGATAATTTTTAATATAATTTTTGTTTTAAATATTTTTAATTTTGTTTAAAAATTGCAAGATTTTATAATTTAATTTTTACTTAATTTGTAAATTAATTCTGAAAGAAATTCTAAATAATTATTCGAGAAAAGCAAGATCGCAGGATCGTCTCTTTCTTAATTTTTTAATTTAATTTTATTACGGGTTCCATCCGTTTAGATGATTTCCCCGGTGATAAATTTTGTTTTACAGAGTATGGTGTATACATAATTTTAACTTTAAATTTGACTTAACAATTCAGTGTCTTTAACGTCTCTTTCTTGCCTTGATAAAAGAATCTTTTGAATTACCTAATTTACAGCAACAAAACTTCATCTCAAAACTTTTGAAAATTCCAACGAATGTTTAAAAACTTCTCCACTCTGCATGTTTAACATTTAAAGTCAAAGAGAAGGTTCATAAGACAAATCCAACTCAACACTCTTAGAGAACCCTCTTAGAGAGCTGCTTCTCTTTTTCATAGATAAGAAATCAATGTTTGCTTCGCGACAACTGAGCAATGAATGGCATGAAACACGAAGGAATTCCATCGCCCAACTGGGGAGTCAAGTGCAATGAGCTGTGGAAGTAATCTCGTCACAGACTCTTGATCTTGAGCTAGTATGTATATACAAAAATTCTTCCTCTCACTGGAGACATCGTCGTCATGTAAAGCGCGATGACTTCTCGGGAAATGCCTCTGCAATCCCAAGAAATGAAGCCGCAATTCCACTGAAGGGCAATTGAAGATCTCGTGCGCGATAAATTTGCTCTGTGGATCTCTCTTTTGCAGGTCCATTCGCGCGGGAAAGTTGCGTGACGTGACTTGGGGGATTGGGGAGGTGGTTGCCATTGGGTCGGGCGGAGAGATGAGACATGTGGACCACAGCATCAATTAATCCAAAGTGCAAATATGACGAAGGACGATTCATGCGGGATGCAAAATGGTTTGCAAAGTGACATGAATTACTTTCACCGCAGATGCACTTTGTGGTCAAGTCTGGGACTTTCGCTGCACCCAAAGAGTCCATCTGCCAAGATGCGGAAGGATTGAACACCCCGGAAAGGCAATACCAGATGAGACGCATCGAAACAATGATTCACTTGTTCTCCTCCCAAATGCATCTTTCACTTATAAATACCACAAATCCCAATGGGAAGGAGTGTTGAGGCAAACAGCGTCGCGTCAACATCAAAGATTTGTTTTGTTGTGCTAATAATGGTGAAATTGTTGTGTCTGCGTCTGTTTTGTGGTATCATCAAGGGGGAACATTTACACTCATGATTCAACCTAATGAATGGGGAATGATCACCCAAAGAGGGAGGCGAGAATGGGAGCATTGTTGATTTTGGTGGACCATGAAAGACACGCACGTCTTTTTCTTCTCACTTCACAAAATGAGATTCAATTGACGATGAGAACATGTTTAATGGAGAGGAACAACTTCATGATCATCAGTTGGGGATTATTTTATGCCCATTACATGCGCTTTTAATTAAAATTTGACACATCTCCCGCCGCAAGGGGGATTCTTCTGTGTGGTGAGGTTGCTTCTTTAGATTGTGGTTACCGATCTATAACCACGGAGTGACCCATTTATGACCATATGGTTTGCAAGACATTTGAGATGTTTATTTTGTAAATTATTTTTTACAAAGTTTAGGGAATAAATGTCATTGGAATTTACATTTTTTGGGCTTAATTGACCTAATTAAAGTTTAATAGTTTTTGTAATAATTTTAACATTAAAAATTCCTTCAATTATTTAGTCAACTTTTGCTACTTGGGTAAGATTGTGAATTTTATCAATTTGCACATCGATCTAACCCATTTTCTGCCAAAAAAGAAATTTCCCCAATTTCCCACAATTATTCTTAATTCTAATAAACATTTCGTCTTATACATCCACCGCTGTAGAATAGAGAAAAATATCTTCATTGAAAAATCACGTGTAATTATTCAAAAAGCCCCTTGTTTTTCGTGAAACGTGCCAACATGAGCATCTCTCACAAAAGTCAGCAAAACGCATTTTTCTTTAGCACTGCAATGCAAATGATTCGCTGATAAATTGATAATGCTGCAAATGAATCAAGTGACACACTCGCGGTGAGAACAGTGGGTAAATTAATGAAGAAAACCCTATAAATAGAGTTTACCGAAACGAATGTCGTGCAGAAGAGTCGGAAAGCGCGAGGGAATCTCAAGAGATAGAGGCATTATAAATTGTAATTTTTCCCTTAATAGCGTCGGCACGAATTAAATTAACAATTCATAATATACCTTGCAGTTTGTGCGTACAATGGACAATTTGATGGTTTTAATATTGTTGCTATATATGTATGTTTAGGGGGGAAAATTATGTGTTTACCTTTTGCACTGTGACGAAAAGGCGACGACCATGACTTTGGGGAGACAGGAGGCAAAAAGTGATGACATTTTCGAGTCAAAATTGCAAATTTTGAGACACTCGCAATGGGGCCGCCCATTGATGCATGCGACAGATGAAATGAGAATCATTTGATCAATCACATCAAATTGAATAATCACGCGCCCGGGATATTGAGGCGAAAATGAGTGGATCTTGTATTTATTATGTTAGTAAAGTGGCCACAGGTTGTGGCAAAAGATGCGCAACTTTATTAATGGAATTTTAATTATGCCGCCAATTTAATTGCATTTAAACAGCACTGTGTGTTTCTCTTGTTTCCACTCTTTAGTTTTTATTGCCTCCTTATTCTTCCATTTTAACCCTTTTAGCCGGGAAAATTGGAATTTTTTTCACGTATTTATTTTAACTCATTTCTCTCTCTCTTTCAGATGGTGAGTCTCTTTTGATGTATATTTTGGCGCGAAATGGTACATCGGGTCCAAAAGCACACGAGGTCAGAGTAAATAAACAATTATTACACCTTGAATTCCATACAGAGGTCTCTTTTTGCTTGTTAAGTGGGAAATTAGAGAAAAATTTGTCTGAATTAAGAGGAAAAAGACCAAATATTTATTTAAAAAAAACATGATTGCTTCAAAAACGTGAGTGACTTTTGATAAAAATGTTCTCGAATATTTTAACAGGTGACATTCTACATAACGAATGTTCTAATTTTATTCATTAATACATAAAATACAACAGATTTTAAAAATTCATTCACAATTTTTCATTGAACAATAATTTCTTAGATCAATATTTTATTAATTACCTACATACATAATACGAATTTTTGTTCGTTTTATAAAGCATTGTCTCAAGAATTCCCCACAGATACTTCTAACGTATCACAATCTTTTTGTATATCATATTAAAATCATATTAAGATCATGCAATTATTTATAATAATTTTATTAAACGAAATAAGCATATAAAGAAGATCATAAAAAAATTAAATTTCAATACAATAGACATTTTTCTTGCAACGTTTTAGCTGAATAATTAATTAGCATATAAGGCTTAGTTTTCAATGTAAACAAACAAATTCGCTTCTTGCTCCAATTAATTCTCACCTGATTATCGTCCGATTGAGGTGTGAAAGCAGCCTTGAGGGGCTCTTCATAAAAGAGCCACCCGAAAAAAAAAGAGCCATCTCCTTGACCCTAAAGGTGTTTCGCCGAGGGTTTTTAATGTCTTTTCAGCGTGAAAGACTTCGTGGAATGCGGGGCTTTTTGTACCTCTGACGCCGCATAAATACGGCAAATTTCTCACTTTGCATCAAAACTCATACACACATTACGTGATGCATCTCGTGAAGAACAATTTTTTTTTCGCTTCACAAAAGTTTCACGAAGACTCACGGCGGTAAATATGATATGGTTGCATATAAGGTATAAAATATAAATACAATTTAATTAAATTCCTTTGTCATGTTAATTAGAATCGTGTATGTGGTGTTATATGTGTTAAATCCACTTAATGGCCATATTAATCAGCACAAGCGGTTCTTTTTTTTCATGTACAATCGCTTCAGAAAAATCATTTGAATAACTAAATGTTTAATGCATTGAATATTTTTCCGCATAATAAAATGAATATTTATGTGGGTTGCTGTATCATAAATACAAACCAAGCATTGCTCGGTGAGTGTGTAAGAAAACGAAGGCATTTGAATTGGTTGGGCGCAATGGGGTGTTTGTTAAAGAGTGCGGCTAAAATGTATGTTACGAGGCTTTTTTTTCGCAATGAGAGGAGCATATTTTATGTACAGCGAAGATCAATACCCCTTCGTCTGCAAAAAAAAATCTTCTTTTGCAAATTGATTGAACTCCACAAAGCATGTGTTTGGGTATGATGTCTTGCTCTTGGTGGAAGATTGATTAAAAATTTACCTTTTTCGTCGATCAATTTGGGTGAATCGAACGGAATGGGGCAGCAGAGCAACCCATTAAGTCTCGCGATCGCGAGAGATTGATGTTAGCGCACACGGAGGGGGACAAAAAGGGCGGTCAAGAAATGAAGAAGCAACTTTTTCGCACTGATTGAAGGTGCACAAAGTGAAATCGAATGGGGGGATAGATATTAAAAATTCAGGTGAAGACAACACGTCTACCTCCCTGAATATTTTGTTATTCCCCAGCGGAGGGAGAGCAACATGCGCTGGCTGGCCCTGTGTGCTTCGTCAGCACAAAACCTTCCTAATGAAGAAGCCGCAATTAATACAGCCCATAATTACTCGGCATTCCAAAAAGGCCAAACACGGTGGTGAAAAGCACCCGATCCATTCGACATTTCATCAATTCTGTCCCATGATTGCTAATCGGTAATATAGGGGATCCGCAGAAGCATCTCTCCGCCAAGTCCACAGCTACCGACAACTACGTGACCGGATCCGCCCTCGATCGCGTCTGGAAACTATATACACAGTTGTGTGCCCCTCACCCATGTGGGATCGATACCATCTCGCGCTCCCATTCATTACCATACACCAGCGTCCGCGCGATCGCCGCATGAAAGGCCAGCAATCCGAGGGCTAGGCGTGCTATGCAATCACATCCCGCTGGTGATCGCAAAATGTCAGCAGATCATCATCACGTGAGGATGGCAAATAGAGCTGTGGCGCACCTCCCTATATGTTCTAACCCCAGCCCGCTTTCCAACCGGCTAATTGTTCCGCAATAAATTGACATCACCACGGGATTTCTGACCGGCTGCAATTTATTGCACCATCGAACGCATTATGGGATGAGATTGGCGGTGATCATTTGTGGTTGGGTTACGGAAATCACCTTGGTGATTCCATGGCAATTACATCCATATACATACATATATACAAATTCCTTCCAGGAATATCTTTCAATAAAGCCACACATTCCATCGTTCTCTTGTGGCGTTAATTGAGGAATGCGCAGCTTTTTATGCGATCCGGGAAGTGGTATAAAAATTAATCCTAAGGGCTTCATTGGTTATTACTTTTCTTTTTGCTTTGTTTTTCATTTCTTATTTTAACGTTTTATCCATTTTATATGTGATCACAACATGTGATATGAACTTACGATGATTTTACACGGAGCAATGAAAACTTGTATGCTTCAAGTGCATATGTTTTATGGTCGTTTTTTTCTATTAAATTATTTTTCTGAATCTTTTATTTTCAATCTTATAAATTGTTTGAAAAGTTTTTCTTAAGTAAACGGTTTATGACTTATGCTGCGTAATATTTAATATCTACAATTAATGCTTCATGTACTTATGCTCGATAGCAAACATATTTTGATTTCTTCTCAAAAATTTCTGTGATTTCAATAACAAATAATTCAATTTATTAAGACTATGAGAACATAAGTTAGCTTAAGCTCCCTGGAGAAAATCTGTAGGTAATTGTGTGGCAAAAAAAAACAATGGACAAGTCATCAAGTTCCTGGAGATGTCGAGTCATGCTCATTTGAGGACATTGCCTGTTTGCCTTTCCCACAGCCCCATGAGCAAGTGTAATCGTTTGTATGGCCCACCACAGAATGTCATCTCGTGGTTCCCATCAAAATCGCAGATTGGCTTTCTGATCACGCTCCAGTGGCCGCGAGAGCGAATTGGGGTGGTGAAATCCTCCAGGGATGGGATTAGGGCTTGCGGTCGAATGCATTCCCTAAGGGATGTATGTATGTTGTACAGAACACACAGCTCTTGCCAATTAGGGCAATTGTGGTGGAGAGATTTGCGCCCATTTGCGAGAGAAGAAATGTTGCATGTGACACAATTAGCGACATCTGTTGGGGGCCCATGGGAGACGCGTCTGTGCGTGGCCAAAGTGGCATCCAAAGGCAAAAGAAGGTGTATGGAGGAAGTGAGGAGAGTTGGGGGGCAACTTACATGGTATAAAAACAGTCTATAACATCGAAATCGTTCATCTCGAAAATAATTTCGCCTGCTGCTGGTACATTTCAGCACACACGCTGCATTACATGCAGTTTAGGTATAAATTGTATAAGAATATTATTGCACATAGTCTCTCAACTCCGACGCAATTAGCATTTAGATTGTTTCACTTTATGCATGTTATAGTTTTCCTCTGTGCCGCGCACTCCACAGTCTCACCCATCCTCGGGCCATATGGGTGAAGAGGAATCGGTGAAACCCCCACGTTTTTACATGAAAGACGCGCAGAAGAGGATGCATTGCACCTCCAGAGAACGCCCTTGCTTGCATATGGACACACCATGCACTTCCCCCCTTCATACAGAGACCAACTTCTCCGCAACACCAAAACCCATTGCCATTTCCGACAGCCATGCTTTTCGCGTTTTTCCAACTACCCTATACCTATGCTACGTCTATATAGCATAGCTCTTGAGAATCTTTTTTTTTCGCAACATAACATACTTTCTCATTAGTGATACCTACAAGTGCCTAAAGTAATGTTCTTTGGTAATTTGTTCTTTGAGATTTTAGAATCTCACCTGTGGTTACCAATTTAATTCGTCTTTCAATTTAAAATTTAACGATATTTTTTTTATAGAACTAAAAAACTCAAATAAAACTTTAAAAAATTCAAATAAAACTTCTTTTGCACTCTTTGTTAAAATGGCTAAAAGAATTTAAACCTGGATTTGTCAAATAGTTCTTTGGAGTTTAATCTTTAAATTTTTAACAACCACAGAGCTTAAAATTTAATTTCCCTTCCAAAGAATTTGAAAAAAAAACTAAAAAAACGAATTCTCATTTTGAAGCTGTCTAAAAAAACACTCAAGGGTTGTACTTTTGCTTCTCCTAATGCCCCCCTCTGTCCTCCCATTTCCATCCAATTTCCGCTAGGTGGGTACCATCGCAGGAACACCGGTAATGCAGAAATAATTTAAAAATTCGTTTTAGCACCGAAAAGTCGTTAAATGGTGTTGCTGTAATTAGAAAAATGACTACTGGTGTTTCATCCTGAGCAATCATTGTGTGCAGAATTATTTTTCTTCATTTCATCTCCCATCATCGTGGATGGAATTCCATTTTGCGCGAAGTGCAAGAGAAAATCAATTGAGTTGTCGAACATGGAAACCACTCTCGCCCACAACATTTACGTGGGGGACTTGGTAACATGGAAAAAGTCTATTCCTACATGGAATGTGGAGTCGCATGGGGGATTATCCCAAAAAATAATCTCGCGACGAAAAACACGATTGTGGCGATGGTTGAACAGCGCGAGGAGTACCACAAGTGAACAAATTATTGCTCAAGTCGATTAAATGGATATCGAAAATCTGCACGTGATTGCAATGCTAATTTATTATTATTGGGCATCACTGTGTGGGGTGATGGAAGCATCAAGTGCTCTCGAAAAATTGTCATCTTGGCCCTCTCCCCACTGTAACTCCGTAAAAAGCCACTGACTCTTAGGCTATATGGGAGAGAGCTTCTGTATACGGGGGAATTTCCCATCATTTCCCCTGGAAAGCTAAAATGCATTCAAATCACACGCGGGAGCCCCTCGCAGCAAATAGATTACGTGGAAAATGTGCCAGGCTCATGGAGAATTCGGGATGCAAGACACCGTGCTCGGTGGTTATTTATACGGAGTAGAACGTCCCAGAGGCTCCTCCTGGTACTGGAGCTACATTATACACATAGCAGAATTCAAATCACGTCCCACGAAGGTCGCATCGAATTGCTAAACATTTTCTCTTTTCGAGTGTTGCTCGCACGAAATTCCACCAGAGGCCCATATTTTGCCATTTTCCTCCCGTTTCACACAATTTTTGCACCGAAACCTCTTTTACCCATGGCCCTCCGCAATCCTGCCTTGCATCCCAAAGCAATGGAATTACCCAGAGAGGCGGAAGAAGGGGCCATTTTTTTTTCTCGTGTACTCATAGGAAAGCCAGCAAATTGGGTTTAAGACCAAAAGACGCGGGCGGGATGCTATTGGGGGGGCTTTATGGGGTTGTTTATTGGTGAAGATAACATAATTTCTAAATTTTCTTGACCACTTTATTTAAAAGAAAATTCTTCGAGGTTTCTTGGGTGGAAAATTTGGGGATTGTTGGATGTTTTTTTGAAGCAAAAAAAAAGAGAAAGAATTTTCTTTTATTGGAATTTTATCTGTAGGGAAATCAAGGAAATTCTTATTAAAAGAAAATCATTTACTTCTTCTAATTTTCTTAGTGATTTTAGTTAATTTTCAGAACTTTATTTAAGTCAAAAGAGATTTTCTTTAAATATAATTTTTCCATAACTTCCCTAAGAACATAAAAGAATTTGATAGAATATAAAATCCCGTGAGACGTTTTGAATGCAATTTATTCATTGCTGCATCTGTATTGTTGAAAAATTTCTCTGGTGGACTTTTTCACACTCAATTTTTGAAGAGTGGCTCCCCGAAAAATTCGCAATGGGACCCAATATTGGCTCCTGAGGACCATCCCAATTGATATTCCGCGTGCAATTTTGAGTAACAGTGCAACGATAAAAGTCAACTTTTTCTGCTGTCTACGTACGTGGAGTTTTTGCCAATTGGCACGAGAATATGCATCGATTTTTTGGGCAATTTGGAAGTAAAACTTTTAATTCTTTTTTTTCATATTCGAATTTTATTTGCAGCATTGTGGAGTTTTTCACATTTCTATATGTATGTATTTCCACCCTCGCGGGCAGTTGCAAATGTTTCACAATGGGGGTTGCGATTGTTGCAGTCTATTGGGTAGCTATGTAGGAAGTTAGGCGGAGGCTGGGTGAGAAAATGGCCAAAACACACACTTGTCGCGTCTTCGCGCCATTTATTGAATGCAATAAATCAAGCCACAATATCGTTTACAGATTGAATTGTCGTCGTCTCTGCGTCTGCCTTTTGGTCTACTGTTGGAGGTGCCACGGAGTTCCTCTCCTGAAGTGAAATTGGAGTTAGTTGTGTGTGGTCACAGAGTCAGAGATTTATGTATTTATGGTTAGGATAAATAAACATTTATATGATTGATAATTAAGCCATAAATTTTCCTCTGCAAACGATTAAAATGTACATGTATAACTTTAACACTTCACAACCAGACACTCAAACTTGGGTGTAAATTATATGGTCAAGAGGCGGCAAAATGTGTCAAAACAGTGGGAAAATTGCCTTCGATTTCCGATTGATATATCACAACCTAAAGCCAATTTATTAATGAGCCGAGGTGGATGGGCATACATAATATAAGATATTACAAATTTCCCACAAATGCCTCTCTTGTTGCGTTTAGCATTTTCGTTTTTTTTTCTTCTTTGCTTCAAAACACTCTCACAGGTGATTAATGTCTATTTGCAACACTTGAGTTCTTCTACATGTGTGTGGTGTTGTGTGGATTAATTAAGCCTCTCTTTGTCAGGCAACTTTGAAAAACCTTTAAAATCTTATAAATTTTATAATACGCGAAAGATTTATTTGACGATTTTTCGCTCATTTTATTCAAACATCTTCATATCTTTTTATTACCAGATGAGCCTATTGTTAAGTTGAGCCCCGTGCCAATGTTAGCAAGTTTCTTTGTGGTTGAATTTAGTTTTAGTTGGAAAAGCCGTTTATTTAAAAAATATTTTTTTTTCTAAAAAGACATTTTTATTAGATGCTTAAAATATTTTTTTTTATTTTTAACCCATCACTTTTTAATAATTTATTTCCTTTTTCTCATCCATAAATTTCATTTCAAGTCTATTATTAATACAGAAGAGGTAAAAAGTGTCAATCAATCCTTCTAAAATCTAAATAATTTCTAAGAAATAATATTTTATTTATATAGTTTTTCGTGGAATTTCCGTAAATAAAATAAATTGAAAAACCTGTGAAAATGTCACAAAATCTGTCTCAATGCGTCAATTTTAATCAATTTTTAATTTCAAAGTCCGCACACTTTTGAGGTTGAATGAAAATTTTAAAGGAAAACCCTCTCATTCTGGGATTTTCCAAGAAATTCACCCCACATGGCGTGAATTTGCAATTAAGCTGGAAGCGTAACTTTGTGATGTAAATGACGAAATGCCAACGCACGAACCATCGCATGACTAATTTAATTAGTGTATGACGCCCATGCCCACCCCTTACGTGGCTTTTCATTCGTCCATCATCAATTAATGGGACCCACAGGGTGGGTTAGCTTCACCTCCACACAATTCGCTCTCTTGAAGAATTGATGAGAGACCCATAAAATATTCACACTTGACTCTCCGATTCTAAATTCAAAAATCATCCCTGAAGTAGAATCCTTCGAGGTAAAAAAAAGGTCAAAAAGTGTCCTTGAAGGCTTCCAGAAAATTCTTCAACCAATTGTTCAAATGGAAAGAAATCCAGAAAAAAATTCTCTTGTGCTGCGAGCAAAATTAGTAAAGAAAGACTCGCTTGTGTGTGATCCCGAGTTATAGTGAATCCTTCAGTAAGGCTAGGGGGGATTGAATGTGAAATACAAACGCCGAAGAGGGAATGTAACTCGATAATCGAAGCAAATTGAATCAGGCAACTCGCATACGATATTCCACCTCCGTCTTTTTTCCAGCTTGGGTGCGTTACTTATGTACATGAATTACTCATGGATTTATTATATTAATGGATTGTAACTCTGAGTTTATCCCACCCCAGAGGCAAAGGGATGGAAATTGCAGATTAAATAATCTATGAAGTGTTTTCCGAGGTAAAAACCCAACCACCTCCAGGGTGAGGGATGAATTAACTCGAGGACGCAATCGAGTCCGAATGCTCTATATTGGTTTGAATTTCTTTTCTGTTATTTGATTAAGAATTCTATTCCTAGAACCCGTAGGGCTAATTTGAATTTAGAACGGATGTTTGGAAGCTCAAATAGAATATGAAATTTTAAGGGTTTTTTAGGGGTAAATTGCACGTAAAATTTTCCTTTTTAATACCTAAAAAAATGACCTAAAAGACAGATAAATCTTCTCCAAGAAATCCAAATGTTTCTCTTGAAATCTAGAGCCAATTGATTTATGCATTAAATACCCAAAATAATTCAGGATTGATGAGCTTAAATTCATAACGGGGGAGCTTTAAGCTCGCATATATATTTCCTCTTTAGTCTGCGTGGCTTTTTGCCACCCATCTCCCGCATGACAGTTGATGAGGGAAGGGTGTGACGTCATGGGCGGGTATTATGTTACCCATCGGCAGGGGCAAAAACACATCCGCGAGTTCAGCGACATTGCCGAAGAAAGGCGAGCACCAAAACACAACATTCCGCGGTGTAATACGGAACTGTTGTGATTCTTCGGTGGAAACATGGCGTTTTATAAATAAAATTGATGTAGTTATCGGTTTATATGTAGTCAGGGCGCCATGGCGGAGTATACATGCCGAGAGAGTGACTGTCAACTCTAATATTATTGATGGCTTGTGTCATGAATCCGCTGTCAAACTGTATGTGTTGTACCATGACCTACATTTTATATAAAATATGACTGATGTCAGTTCAATAAACAGCCAACATGCCACTACACCGTTGCTCTCCGGGCTATATACTTCGGCACACAGCAGTATATTGCAAATTTCTGTGCGACGGTACATAGGGAGGAAAAACATCAATGCGTGACAACGACAGAGAACCTCTCTCTCTCTCTCTGACGCTTTTTTTGGGGACCTGTGAGAGCTTTTTTTTCACCAGTCAAGTGTATGTATGGTGTTTTTTTTTAAATGGCTCTTCACCTCTATCTGTCACAAATATTTCACCTGGATCGTTGATTGTTCGCATCATCGACCTTGATTTTCCAACCCTGAACTTTCGGTGGAATCGCCAACGTTGGCAAAAATTCTTCCTTATACAAGAAACTTCGTTCGCATGTAAGATCTCAATCGTTTTGCTCAACATCCACCCCCATGCAACGTGATGGGAATGTCATGTCATTCACCCCTCCACTTGGGGAGCCTCTTCCCGGAGACACATTGTATATATGGTTGTGAAATCTCTCAATCATCTCTGGGAGATTTGTCTGGAAATCACTTTTGTCGGCAGAAAATTTGTTAGCTCGTGGGTGGTGGACTTCCACAAGGGGTGCACGTGAAACATTTATATATTTCCACAGCACAAAAACATCCCTCAATGGTTTATTTTATTCTGAGCATGACCAACGGGGTGCATTATAGATATTGTCGATTTACTGGTTCTATATATTTTCCCAAAGAATTCCTATTCGCCTGATTGATGGATGCGAATTTATTGGATTTCATTAACCTACGCAGTTTTGGCAATATTCTCATCCTTCATCCCTAATCATATTTTCACCCTCGACCTCCACTAAAACCTGCTAATTGAAATTATGTTCAGTATTTGGGGTAGGAAAATTGTTTTTTATTGATTTGGAAAAGTCTAGATTTTTTTTTAAAATTTTGTTCAGGACAAAAATAATTTTTTTTTCAACGTAGACTTGTCTTAAAAAATTGTATGATAGCTTTTAAAGTTGAAGCATTACAAAAGCTTGCAAAAAACTAGAACGTTTTCAAGATTTTTAAATTCCTTCCAAGAAACCAAAAATTTTTCTCGAAATTCCAACTAATTTATTCTTTTAAATAAAATCATTCAAAATAACTTTTGCGACTCCCAAAAAAAACTTCCCAAGTCTGGAGAAAGAAAAACTCACCTTTTGAATGACTTCCGAATTGATGCTCTCCATGCAAAAGCAATCAACATCTTACTTCATTACGCTCTTAAGCCAATTTCTCGGTACTTCTTGCATTTCTTAATGGAAATTTCATGACCACTCACTGTCGGCCCGAAATATTCATGGCTCGCCGCGGTCAAGGCCACAGTAGCACCTTCGCGTAGTGCTTTCTTGCGCTTCACGTGCGCTTTATGGCGAAGAAGCGTGTCGAAATTGAGAGCATTATGACCAATCTTTTCGTTCGCAATTCAATTGTGTTCGCGTATTGTAGTTAAGAAAAATTTCAATTTCATCAGGCCGGTGTGCCGACTGTCAAATAAATTCCCGTGAATTAAAAAAAAGACTCTCACTTTCGTAGTTGGTGTTACGAATAAATTAGAGTCACGGTCACTGTGTGGTGGCTTTTTCGGCTATATACATACATAATACAAATGATGAAGAGTAAGTTGATGACAGCATTTGACTAATTGCACTTGTTTCTCCAACGAAAATTTCCGGGGAGTGAGTTCTTTTGCCTGTACTTTGGAGTTCCTTCGTGCAGAGATAAACTAATTTTTTTTTGTACAAAGTACTGAATAAAATTGTCGTAAAAGTGGGAGATAAACCTATATACAGAAATGTCAAAAGAACTCACCGAACTTTATCTACACTTTATTAATTAGTCCGGTGAGGAGATTATTTTAATGGCCTCTAAACTGAGGGGCAACATTAAAACAATACAAAAGCAAATAGAAGTGTGGAATATATAATTTTCTAATACAAAATACTCCCCACCCTGTGTCTTTAATACCCATTTTTTCGGGGCAGAGCGATGATTTCCCAGTACACCCCCGCAACGCACTCACTTTTACAGCCTCATTTTCCACCACGATGGACTGCAAAGTCATAAATTTTATATGATGTGGCAGAATATAAAACAATTCACATGGTAATTTCGGTGACTTCCGAAAAAAGCCACCACTTTCCCATCAACCCTCGTGCCCAAAATTGACACCCCCTGAATTTTCTATTCAATAAAATTTCGCGGTGGCGCCATTTCAAATCGATCCACTTCCTGTCCGCATTTTGATGCACTCTCTCGGGTATTTTGCCGCCTATATAATATACATAGCCCACCCCCGAACGCAACGCCCGCGTGTGCGTAGAGCTTTTATGATTTGGTGGGCCATTATGTGCGACGGCGCATCAAAAAAAACACACAGACAGGAAATTTATGGTGGAAACATTTTCAATAAATAGAATTTAAAAGCTGAAAATATGTTTTCAAATCCAGAAATATTTGTAATTTGTCAAGAAATATTTATTTTCATCCCTTAAGAGCTTAATCTTTGAGAATGCAAAACATCTTTTCTATAAAAAAATATAAAATTTCCTCTAAAGTTCAACAATCACATTAAGGATCGTTTCGTGCATTTAAACGAATTCATTCATTGACAAAAAGAAAATCATTATCATAATTTTCTGCGAAATTCTCAAGCCCTATTCACCCCCTCTTATTATGCTCACAATAAAGAAAAGAAAAAAAAAGAGAAGACACCAAGAGTGGCAGGTAGGAAAGCAAGTGCGAGTTCTAAAGTCGATTCGGAGATTGATGTTGTGTGTCAGTGCCATGAAAGCGAGAGCATAAAAAATTTGTCACGTCCTCGATGGAACATAAAATGACAGTTTATTTAACAATTTCAGCCGCAACGGCATTTGAATACAAATTAACCCCTCTTAAAGACTGAGTATGACGGAGCAAGTGCCCAGCCTATCCACCCAAACATATTTTTAATTATTTTAATCACTTGTACTGGGCAATCAAAAGTGTGGCCATTGTTCACCTTCCGCGGAATAAATGTGTTTTTCACACCATTTGTCTTTTCCTAATTAATTTTCAGACATCGTCAATTCCTGAAAACTCAATTTGGACACCAATTGTGCGGTGTGGCTGAGAATTAATGCGCTAGAGGGGCTCTTCTCTCATTTTTTATTGTATTTATATACGCCATAGTGTTTGGCCTTAGACTTGCGTTAGACATCCTTTCTGCCACGCGGTGTACGTGATGGTGGAATTTATTGTGCTTGGGAGAGGAACAGAGATTCCATCATTTAAGGTTAAATGTTCCGGTATTCACTTAACCCTCAATAATGCCTCGTTTTATTGTCACTCTCCATGTCGTTGTCCTCTCATCGTCGTCTGTTTATATTCCCTGGGATTCCGGGTGTGGGGAACAAGGGTAGTGTGGGGAGTCGTGGCATATCATCAGAGCACTTGTATGAATTACCCGACAGGCATTAACTAGCCATAAAACTATCCTTCCATTTAATTTCCATCGCCAATGCCAAACTCTGTGTGCGAGGGGTGTCCCCACAGGAAGGCTGGGCACACACAATTAGTCCTTTTATACTCCTCACTCATCTCAGACCGTGAATGGGTCGTAAAATGGGTGCACAGAATCTCGTGATTAGAGGGAGTCTCTCCTGGGGTGGAGGGACCTGCAAAGGGAGGAGATCCACTCGTGTGCCAAAGACACGACACAGGGGTACTCTTGTGCGAGAAAGATATTTCGATGGCACAATGAACAAAAGTATCTCTTATGAGATTCCTCAAGTATACCCCAACACCTTTGGTGGCCGCAAGCTTTTAGGTATTGTGAGTTTGAGTACCCACACCCACCCCCTTTCACGCTTCCCTCAGGGGATGCGGAGACGAAATTCTGTCGTTATCATCAACCAACGTCATGGCGACACAATACAGCCGACAAATTTTCTCGTTAAACTTTCAAGATATGAAAATGTTTTCAATTACCCAACCATTTTGGCTGACTCAAAGTCGACATATAAACGTCCTAAGTACACATATACAATGTTATCAACGGCATTTAGTATAATTTTACGATGTACCCACCCCCCGCTGTAGCTTCACCCTCGCAGACGACCAGCCCCCATATTGTCGACAGAAGTATACTTTTGGTGTCTTTCTGGTCTCTTTAACATCTCTTATTGTGGACCTGTGTGATTGCGTACTAAACAATGGGCTGATGTGGGTGTGTTAGGGGTTGGAAGCAAAGGAAAATTCACGAAAATCACGAGTTAGAATCCACAAATATCAAAAATTGTAATTTTTATTAAAATAAAATTAATTAATTTGCAAGGAAGAATTTTTCAATCAAACAATAATAAATCATTAGAAATTAATAGGAGTCATTTAAAAGAAGGAATGAGTCTTTAGATTAAACCTGAAACCTACCTCAATCCTTGGCTATATTTGCCTTAACATATAGCTTTAAATATGACTTAAATTTGGCTATTAAAATAAGAATTTTGCTCAAAATATTTCATTAAAAAAAATCTTAATTCAACCAAAATTCCTTTCTCCAATTCTGAATCTTCCGTTTTGTGCACAAAACCCCGTTTGATTTGTCTGCACAAGCCTTTTAGCACTGCTAACAAGCCGAGTGGGGGGCTGCAATAAAAGTCTGGGCGATGAAAGAAGATTTGACATGAGATATTCGTTTGATGTGTGTTCGCGCAACCCCCATTTGCGACTACCACAGCCGCGTAGAACGGATGCCGCCCACCTGGAAGGAGCCTCTGTCCGTGAGATATGACGTCATAAAGAAGAGGAGTCCCATTATTAATATCTCGTACATGGAAGGTGAAACAAGAGCTGTGGTAGAGACAATGACTGCGGGACAAAACGGGGGCTGGGTGAGGGCATACAAATTGTAAAGCGAGTCACCCCAGCCATTGTATATCCTCCCGCTTTTGCTTTTTGCACACACTGTTTTACTACATCAGGGGGGAAGCTTTTTGGGCACGGAGATAGAAGGCTTCAATTGTGTGACTATGTGTGTGGAAAAGAGCTGCGAGACTGTGGCGAAGTGAATCGTTTCATGGCACTGATAAGGGATCTGGATTGCCAATAAAAATTGTCAAAGTACTCCCTCATTCTCACCCGGGCCATGAGGGGTGAAAAAAAAGTGAGCAGTAAAGCGCGTAAAAATTATATTTATACTTATTTCGGATGTTATGCCATGGGAAAAAAAGTTGAGAGATGAATGGGCGGATGCGGGGATTTTTATGCTTCCACGGGTTGGGGGGTGATTGGCAACAATACGCACACGATGGGAAGCTCTAACAGGTGAGCTATTTTATTTTATGGATTTATTTTGAGCATTCACCCCCTTTTACGGGAATGGGCAACCACCCCCGAATTGGCACATTCTCCATAATCTCAGTGGGATCAAGGATGGTCTTGAGAGGCAGGGGTTGTGTACACCTAAGCCACCCCCTCCTATTGCCGCGCGGCTCTGAGCTTTTCCGGGACTCTGGTGTTCCTTTTTTTGATTTATGGAACGTATTTTCCAGCTCTCTGGAGCAAATTGAAAGTACCAAATGTGTTTTTAATGCCCTCAATGCGTTTTTTTTCTCCTCTACCTCCCCCGCATACACCATACCCGAGGAGTGAGGGTGGTTTCGCTATATATGATACTTTTTGGGATTCTCCATTGAGGGATTCTTTTTTGCTATATATAGATTTTGAAATTCTTCTATTACACGTTTATATATTTCTCCAATGTTTTTCAAGGAGGAAAAAAAAGAAAAAGGAAAAACCTCCCATCCAATAATCCCACCCAATTTAGAATTTCCACAAGATTTAATATCAAAAGTTCTTCGTTTGCCATTTACCCGTTTGAAGAATTGTTTAAACTTTTCCAATGAAATACTCCGGGAGAGTGTAATTGCCGGGGATAAGCCCGGGTAAGTATCGATCAGTGGTCATCTTGTTTATCTCCCCATTTAATTGCTAACACTAAAGTGCTTTACTGCCCCCCCAATACACCCCCCACCAACTCACCACTATCCTAGCCCAACTGATCAAAGTGTCGTGAAACAATTTTTATGTACAACACCAAATGTCAGGCAATTTTGCCTGTGCGGAAGAAAAAGTTCCATGCGGGGGTTGGAACATGAGCCACCCCCTATGGAGGTGTCTATTTGAGTAAGGAAATGGTTTATTGCACCACATAAGGATTCATTTAACGAGCCATTTAACCCCACAACTATTCATACAAAATCGCTACCATTGATAGCCTACGAGGCGCAATTCATGCTCACCCAGGGTTTTTTGTTTGTGTGTGGGTGTTTAATGGGGGCTTCAACTACCCCCAAAGTACCCTTAAACTCACCTAATCCCCAATTTTCATTTCCAAGCACTTCCAATACTTTGTTCATTGACAATCCATCAGTTAGGGGTGGGTGGCAATTTTGAGAGAGTCTCAAATGGAATTTATATTTTGAGGAATTTATAGAGCTTCAAAGAAATATAAAAATTAAAAAGGAAAAATTCTATTTTTCGGGTATTCAAATATTTTCTTATTTTATTTGATATTTAATTAATTTTCAACAAACAAAGAAAAGAAGAAGAAGCTGTTACAAAAATAGTAAAAAGTCGTTATAATTCCTGCATAATATTTATTGCAAATTCCTCTCTGAAAATCATCTTTAATTTCCCAAAATATTTCACTGCATCCATCCCCCACATTCTCTCCCATACAGATCCCCTCTGGGTCAATAATTTGCCATTCACAAACCGACAATTCATCGGAAGTTTCAGGGGGATAAAATTGGACATTATATTTTGGTGTGTGTGGGGGGATGTACATCAGTGTGTTTGTTTGCGGATATGATTTTGCACAAAATGGCGCTTCAGTGTCTGGCAGGGCATCACAGGCAATCTTCCGCGTCATCAGAACGATTCTTGGAATTCTCATTATAGAAATTCTATTGTTACTTCGCGTTTTCGCGTCGTCTCTATGGCTCAACCCAAACCACCCTCGCGCGGCAGAAGGGATGTAGCCCACACCCCATGGCGCAAACCCTCTGTCTTTTTCCCACTCACTGCAAAGGGAGATATTCTCATCCGTGGAAAAGTATTTACCTCGCACATTTCCACCCTCAAACCCCCGAAGCTCACCACTCGAATTCATTTCTGTTCACCCCACACCACGGCTCTCGTGTGTATGCGAAGCGAATGAATGAAGTACATAATGTATTAGAGTTTTATTGAAGAAAATTCCGTATTCTGGATATGTATCAGTTCGTATACATCATGGAGTTCTTTATTTTGGCGAAATACAGAGAGTACAAGGGCCAGGCTGTGGGAAATACACAAGCAAAGAGAGAAAAAAGGAACCAGAAAAAACAACCCTTAAAATGAAAAGAATTCTCCATCTCCCATCGCACGAGGACTGTGGTGCTGCTTCCTCTTTTCCTCCCAAGGGGTGGGTGGGTGGATGTAGAGGAAACATGGGAAGGAGTTCTGGGTGTGTGAGTGCACACAAGGATTGACCCAGGAGGATGGAAAAACCTTATATTCCGGCACAAAGCGGGGGGATTTCTGTACGAGGAGGATGAGCACAGAGACGCCTCATCCTGTGTGTATTTTTCCGAGTTTCGAGGGAAATGAATAAAATGACGGAGAGGAAGCTCAAGTGGTTGTGGAAAAAAGCGGCACCACAGCTCAAAGATGTGGAAGAATGGGCAAAATTCTGCTGAGAATCATCTTAGTCTGGGATTCGTGATGCTGAGAGTCTGCGCTCTGTAGACACCAATGGCAGTAAGGCCACCCTATGAGTCCCCTCGAACCATCTCATTCACTCCCATTCTCTGATCCCATCGTTCAAACACTGCCTTCATCTCGTCAAACAGTTGCAGAGGATTTTCGCTTGCGGAATATACACACTTTTCTTTTTGCCTTCCACTATATGGTGAAAAACCCCCCCATAACACAGAGTATTTGAGAAAACACTCACACACAGACTGATTTTCATTCTCATACATGTCTCTCATACCCATTTTGGGAGCTTAAAAGCTCCCACTTGCCGTGGAGTTTTCATTGCGCATCCCTGTCTCAGTTGCACTCGCACCCGGGATAATTTTGCCATCTCATTCGGGAAAACATTTGTACACAGGGTGATCCGCACCATCTTGATGCAATGTGTAGCTCATGGGAGAAAGCTCAAGAATTGGGGCAATAATGTGACTCACCCCCATCCACAAAATGCTATTCCAGCAATTACTGGCAAAATTATATTCATCCGCAATATTCCCACAAGTCTCTCGGGGGCATCATCCCTCACCGCACTTGCAGATATTGGCACAAAGCTCTGGGGAATTTCTCATTTCCTTCATTCTAGTGAGCTTTTTCCACCCATACTCCCTGAGAAAATTGCATTTCTTTTTTTTTCTTTCTCTCTGTTTCTTACAGAAATCCCTCAAAGATGCTCTTTTTTTCTTATTTCCACCAACAATATCTTAGCTTTTTTGTGCTTTCATGAACTTTCAATTAAGGCTAGAGAAAAAAGGCAAGATTTAGATTTCTATTGTGCTGATTCAGGACTTGAAAGTTGCATTAAAAGCATAAAATCTTTATGTATTGATTTTGGGGGAACAATAAAGTATCCCAAAAGCTCCATGAAAGCTCAACAATCAATAATTGAATTCGGTGTGCGAAGTTTAAAGTCGCACAGGAGGGGTGCGAGAGAGAGAGACAGACACCAAATAGTGCGGTGTACGTAACCAACATCCGACGGCCTATTTAGGCATCATTTTGCCTCTCGCACGGAGCGCAACAGGCGCAATTTGTGAGGGGGGTGAGAGGGGGTGGTCTCGACGGCAAAGTGTGGGGAAGTTATTGTTTTTACGACTGTTTAAAATGGCCGATTGTCAAGGTTAATGGCCTGAACCTCTCAATGAATATTCCACACTAAATTCCTCACCAGAAAGCACCCGTATATACCTACTCTTGTGAGGGCATCAAACTCCAAATTGATTGATCTTCAAGATCTCTTTCTTAGGGCCTGAAGAAAGAATTATTTTTAAGGGAAAATATTAGATTTTTCCTTTCCTCCCAATAATGTGAAAGATTGTTTAAAGCTCTATGGAGGAAGAATCTTATGGTGTGGAAGTAAAAGGAAAAAACCCCGTCTAAAAGTTTTCTTTGTGGTGCTAAGGAACGTCTGGGAAAGTGCAAGGTGCTGGGTTGCTTCGTGCATGATGTAACTCCCTAGCAGGTGTTCTAAATAACAAGACGGGTTCTCTCGAAGAAACATTGAAATCTTAATTTTAAATTTAATATGCGCACATGCGCTACTGCAAGGTTCCACCCGATTCCCATATCGCCCTGGCAACTATCCAAACACCCGCTTATATGCCGGTGCTATGTATCGTCTGATGGAGAATTGCTCGCATGTAGAGCTTTTGGGATTGTATCCTTTCGGGGAAACTTTTCTCTCCCATTGAGGATCCATTTCAATTTTTGCACCCTCCCCCTCCCCATGCTTTTCCTTCCGGTAGAACGTCTTTAGCCTTCGACTGAAACTATCATAATCCCCTCCTGAACACACGAATCCGTCGGAGGGCTGTGTTGGAGTAATTGGGCCAGGTGTTGAGTCGATAAATGCAATGGTTGGCAACAGTGACCCTTGTTCGAGAATAATTTAGTACCATATAAGCTCATGTCGAAGGAGCAGGTGGGAGTTCACTGGACGATAAAGTTCATTCCAGCAGGTCGATCGATTTTCAACCCCTTTCGCGCGATGTTCAAACAGCAAAATATCCCCCATGGAAGAGCAAGTCCTGACATTCATCATTTTGTCACTCTATTTGCACCGACAGGTTTCATTTCAAAAGCTCTTCCGCAATTTTTGAGAATTATTCCTACAGGATTTTGTACTTTTACAGGTGATGAACACTTAAGTTTGCACACAAGGGTTGGATTAGAGAGTTGAAGTTGTTCAAATTATCTAATGTTTTTGAGATTTTTATATGAAATATTTGTTTAAAAGCTTTGAAATCAGATTTTAGCAAAAAATTTACGAGGCTTTTAATTATTTTGGTAATTAAATATTATTCTTAAGATTAGACCTGAAGAAAGAGACCTTCAACTCCGAAACATTCCGTTTTAATTTCATATTTTCTCTTAACTCTAATACAATGTTACTTAACTCAAGAAATTCTTTAAGTTTTAACCGAAAATTCATCAACAGTGGTACCTCCCTCGCATAGAGGTATATTCCTCCTAAAATTATGTATCGCATTTTGGCATGTGAGTGAGAAAAGAATGAGAAAAAGCTGCGCTAAATGAAAAATATCGTATAATATCCAAATAATGTTTTGTCTCACATGGTATATGTCAGCATTGGGATTTTCATATCTCCTCGACACGCCATTTCAATTTGAACGAACACAATTCTGCTGTATCAATTTATATTTTGTGCCGGAGACTTGCTTTTTTTTCGTTACCAGTGGCGGTCCCCAAGGTGAGGTATGTGTGGGGGCGACAAGGGCGCTCAGACAAGGAGAATATCCCAAAGTGTATTGGATTCTCTGCGGCACACAGAGATTTCCAGAGGGTGGATGAAAAGTGGAAAAATTCCTGCAGGAAGATTTCCACGAGGGATAAATCGTGCGATAGACATGAGATTATTTTTTTGTGCTATCTTCCTCTTTTAAAAAAAAAAAGCTAAACTGGGAGGCGAATGAGCAGGGATTTTCCATATCACTCCTCTGTGTCTGCTATACCCTTTTTCCGACCCCCTCCCACTCTGTTTGTAAATGTAGTAGAGGCTCTTTGTGGGGGCTGAAAAAAAATCAAGCACCACAGAGGGTGAAGTGAACCACCTTGTGTTTTCCTCCGCATCGTATATGTGGAAAATGGGAACAGGGTAAATCCATTGCGAGGTGTGAGGATTGAAACCAATATTCCCATTCGGGTGCACGAGCACACGAAACTGAGATTGAGCATATAGGACGTGTATAGCGATATGGATGATTTATGAATATTCAAAAATATAAGAGGAAAATTCTATTCGTGGCTTCCTCTCTCTAGGTCCCATCTTCCCTCAATCTCATCGCCCTCCCTCAGCCCAAAAAGGTCCCATTCCAATTTCATGATGCGACACCTCCAGCACGGTAGATAGAGCCTCCGAATCACAGAAGAGAGAGAAATGTGGGGAGGGCTTGGATGGAAAATGAAGAAAAGCTTTGCGTGTTCCATTTTCAATATAAAAGCTCTCTCACACATATGGTGTTCTCGGGGCGGTGTGGGAAAAAGCACGATGAGATTTCAGCATATCTGACAGCTGAAACATTGCATAAATTTTATCATCGGCCCCAGACACGAAGAATTTCACTCCCCTGCGGTTGCCTTTGGTGTGCGAAGATTCCCAATAACGAATCGCACATGATCTCAAATTGACGCCATGGAATTTCAAATTAACTCCCATATATTGGCTTTTCTCTTCTATTGAAATCTACATACATATACGAGGGATTTTGTGGTAGAATTTCGAGAATTTTCAATTTACAAAAAGGGTTGATTAGGAGATTTTCTAGTAATATTTCTGAAGTGTTCCAATTTTCTGTTTCTGCATTTTTTTAAATTAGAAAATATTCTTCTAAAAATTAGAAAAAAATCTTTTTCTGGAACTTCTTTTTATACAAAATATATCAATTTATTTTATTTCATTTCTTTTCTTCTTATTCACACAAATATAAAGCAAAGTTACAGGAAATAGAAATAAATATAGCAATTAATTGCTTTCCCATACATAATAATTCTAGCTTGCTAAGCCTATGATTAGAATTGACTTTTACAAATCAAAAACAACCGCACACAATTCCCCCATTGATTTTAATATTAATTCAGTGGGACTTCCTCAATGATATCATCTAGTTTTGATGAACAATAAAATTGTCTACAAGTCTTCGGGAAAGAAATCAATGAAATTATCTTTAATTTCCCTCGAAAATTATCGGTTGTCGACATTTTAACGTTCTTTTTGGGTGATGTTTGATGGTTACATTTAATTTGTCCGCCATAAATAATGCAAAATGGCATTAGGTCGCGTCTCCCGGCATCGAGTACACGGTATCGTGTGGTCCCAAAAGGCGCGCGATCGTTTTGAATAAATGAAGTGGATAATGAAGTCGATGGTGAGCTCCAAGAAATGCCGAAAAAAAAACATCCAAGACAAAGAACGCGATTTGCCCATGATCTAACCATCATCCACTGAGGCGGCACAGAGTATATACATTTTTACCTACATCGATATATGGGGGATATATAGGATGATGAATAATAAATGAGTGACCGCTAATTTTTGATTAACTAAATGGAAATTGCTCTTCTCTCCCGCTTACTCGCTCGGCACGCATACGACTCCCAAGAAAAATCATTAATAATAATCTGTTTCTGAGCTTAACCCGTAAACGATTTTTTGTGTTTTCCTCCTGAGAGAGCACACACACGAGATTATCTCTGGGTAGAGAGCCATCCTATGTTTTTTTTTTTTTCAAGAAAAAAAAAGAAATGCCAATTCACACATTATAGAAGCAAATCTTGGCTATATATTTGACATTGGAGCATGGGATTATGATGGAAATTCATTCAATGACATTATGAATTCTCATAGGCTTGCTTCAATGGCTTCAATGTCAACTTAGAGAAGAATTTGTAATGATTTATTGTTCAGTTTAATTTTGTTGGTTTTACGTTACATTTGAATTTTAAATGACAGTTGTTGCACTTCTGTCGAGTTCATTTGACAGTTGTCAAATGAAGAACTGTCAAATTGACTTATGTTCCTATTTGACATTGTACGTTTGAATTAATTCTTTCTGTATGATTAGTTAATCGTTCTTCTGGAAAAATTACAATTGTCAAAGAATAGAATAGAATAGATTGTCAAAGTGACAGCGTTAAAAAATTAAAACTAAAAATATACTTATATAAAACAAAAATAAATAAATAATATTGTTAGGAAAATACAGAAAAAGAAAATAAGTTTTAACAAAATATTGTGAATTTGACACATCTTCTATTTGACAGATAAAGATAACTGTCACTTTGACAAGCACTTCTGTCAAACATTGCTGCAATAAAATTCCAAACGTCTCCTCTGTGGACAACATTTATTTGATATTATTGGGCAAAGAAGTCGATGAACCTTTTAGCGGAAATTCAGGGGATAATGTGACACACACACTGACCTCATGTGCGTTCACAAATCTCCGTCATAAATTCAATGTGGAACACTTTTCTTCTTTCCCGCTCTTTTTTTTTTCCTCCTTTCATCTCTCAGAACTGATCTCCCCTTGTCCCACTAACAATACATTTCTGCAGCATCTTCATTGCTTCATCCTTCCCCCATGGTCGCGCAATTTTTTTTCCCTTCCTTTGGCGAATGGTGTGCGATGATGCGGTCACGTGACACATAAATCACGAATTTAATGTGTTGTGAAATGATTTCACAAATTCCGCGTCGTCAACGCATCATTCGTTCACATCTCTGGTGTGCCCTCACAGTGTGTTGCTAAATATTCCATTTTCTTTTGTGAATTAAATCGCTTACAAGACAGCTTTAATTCACATCTCACTTGGGAGTCACACCAACAAGACGGATGACGCCGAGGATCGCGCCAAGTGAATTGATAGCTAAAACCACGAGCCAATGCGGGGTTAAAGGAATCATACACTACACATACTTTAATTATTAACTGCCAGAGATTTAAAAGGAATTATTTCCCCGCATATGAAAAAAAATTCCCAAATATTCAATGGAATTTCCTTTTCGAACCTATTGAAAAAAAAACGTTGCAAAACAATTTAAAACTGAATACAGATGATTTATTAACACTTTAACTGCATTAATAGACAATGAAAAGATCAAGATTAAATCCACATCACTCGTCGACGGGATAAATTAATTTAAATCGCTGAATTTCATTAAATCTTCACTGCATAATAATCACATTAATTTTACTTTCTTTCATTTTTTATTAAAACCTCGACGACGCCATGATTGAAAGCACACGAGAATTATCGTTTATTGGCTCAAGTGGTGCGAATTTGCCTCTGAAATTGCTTTGTTTTTGGAATTCACGCTGGCAAATTGATGCAAAATCAACCAAAAAACCGTTTTTTCAGTAAATTATTTTTTGAATTTCACCCGATTTTATCGATTGTTGCATAATTTGACAGTTTGGCAAATTAAATTAATTTCTGTACATGTGCATAAATGAATAAATTAATCACTAGATTAAATCTATCGGGTTTTCAATTTTGTTGATTAGAAAGATGATAAAATAAAATGTTTTAAATACTGAGCGTTGATGACATATGGAAAAGTTGTGTTAAAATTTTGACAGCTGTTGCCGCTGTTGCTAACATTCGTTGATTTTTCGTTAAGTTTATTTTTTTCTGTCAAATTTTTTATGACTTTTTATTGTCAACAATCTTTATTAATCTAATCTAGTTATTTTTTCTAATGTCAATTCTGTTTACTTAACGAAAGTTATTTGTCAATTAGTAGCAGCTAAAAATATTTCCTAGTCTAGACATTCTATTGATTCAAGGCTGTACACGCTTCGCACTCTGTAATGAGATAGTCTCTCCGTAACTTTAAAAAATATCGACCGGAAAAACAAAGAAAATTTAAAAAATATTTCCTAAAAAACTGAACGAAACTTTGACATATCAAAAATTTTAACGAAAATTTAAATTTTCAAATTAAAAATACGAATTTGGGTATTTCATAACGGTTTTATTGACCTTAGAAAGTAAAATCTGTTTATGTAAAGAGAATTTTCATGAAGACGCCAGACACTTTGATAAATCCTTTCACTTCATTGTATTGCTTGTAAAAGAAGTTGACGAAATATCATTTTTTATCGATTTCGACAAAAAAAAAAAGCTTCTCGTCTGAGGTTTATTCCTTCTTTCTTTTTCACTTTTTTTTTCATGGAGATTCCCCAAAAAAGTAGCGAGAGATACTTCTCCTCCATGTCTGTGAGATCTCACTGCGATGTGTTGCGCGGTGTGCGAATGTATTTTCTTTGCGCGGAAAGATGTGTGTGTCACAATACTGCCGGTTGTATTTCGTATTTTATTATTGGACATGGCAGGTCGGTCTTAAATCAATCCCTCCCATTTTGCGTGTGAATGCGCCACACTCGCAGCCCGCCGTCTTTCATGGAATAGCCGTTTTCTTGATTTGTGGCAGCACCGATGATAGAGAAGAAATTTATGGCGAATTAATATGACACCCGTTGCACTTCGATATCAAAACGTCATTCAGCGCCTCACTTTATAGATATTGCGATGACGTGCGGGGGGCTGCTTCTTACCCTTCAATGATGGCTGGTCTTCAAATATATATGTATGTACTTATATGCTCTGGAGCAACAATTACGTCATATAGACATCATGAATAGGCCTCGGTGATGTATTACGAGTCATAAACCATACAAATGAGCACGGATCACATGGCTCCGGGGAGATTGGACTGGGTGTGGGTGCGACGGTTAAAATATCGGTTAGTTGAGCACTGAAATGATAAATTAATACAACAAAACTGGTCAACAGCCCCTTTTTGAAATTATTAAATCGATTTTCCTCACGTGAAAAAAAATCTACCTATGTACATAACACTCGTCTATTTCTCAAGAAATATTTTTAAAATAATTCTAAACCATTCTTAAGGGAAAAATTTAATAAAAATTAGTACACCAACAAAGACCAAATGCAATTAATTAAAATAATGATGATGGAAGATTGAGAGAGACCACTTTTCCACCCGCAAAAAGCCAGGAAGAATGCCAAAATTCGCATTCAGGTCTTGATAGCTCATTGTTGCGCCCCATATTAGCACCAAAAGCAATATGCCGGAGCCCCAAAATGAGCAATAACAGTGAGTGGCGAAGGTAAAAAACAATAAATTCTGATATCTCGCATTTCTCCATTGTCTACATCACACCGTACACAAGCTATATGCCTCCGAAAAAAAAATTACTATCTTCCTTTATCCCATAGAGCGCGTCCGCCCCCGGAAAAGTGCTTCGTTGTATTTCGGGGTCTGTGTGTATGAGCAAAAGCGGCAACAAGGGGTGCGATAGGCTGAAATGGGGGATGATGCCGCAATGTAGCAATAGAACACAATATAATTGAGAATATTGCCTTTTTTATGAATTTTTATGGCAAATGGCATATTTAATATGGATATGACAATTTTGCCGGCGAAATTAGTTTTTCCACCATTATTGTACCCTTGGCAGACAATTGCAGAGGAATGCCGAGGGGTGGCAATCTTGAGGAAAGGAATGAAAAAAAAAGAAACAGGGAATCATTGAAATTAGTTTCTTAATGGAATGTTTTTTTCCTCACAGTTAGAATGTTGGATGAAGGAATTTTTTTTAGAAAGATTATAATGGAATTTTTAGGGCCTGTTAGGGTAATAAATCTTAACATATTTTGTTTTTAGATTTGAGACGATTGGAGGCAAAAATTAGAACCAATATTCAAAAGGTTTATTAACTGTTTAATTATTTTATATTTTATAGAAACTATTTTGAAAATTAATAATTTTAAGAGTAATTTTTTAGAAACTATCGTTAAATTTAAAAAAATTGTTAGTCTTAAAATCTACTAGATTTTTAAAATTTTTAAAAATTTTCTCTCTTAATTAGTTCATTCTCAGCCGTTTTATTCATTTTAGACCTGTTTGGGAAAACAGAAGAAAATCCCTTTAATTTTAATTAAATAATATTTAATTCCTTTTATATTTGCATTATTTTGAAAATGTAAATGCAGCCAAAATTTTCCTACAATTAAAAAAAATGGTATGCGATAAAGTTCTAGGAAAAAAAAAGAAAATTAAGTTAAATATCTCTTATCTGACCAAAAACACAATTGAACGAGAGTGGGCCCCGAAAGCAATATCGGCACATTGAGTTGGTGTTCCATTGAAAATTTTGACAAATTTAATCTGATTCGATTAGGTTTCCCCGATCAGCGCCTAATTCTAAATGACCGATCGGTGTCTAAATTCAATTAACTCGATACTGATAGATATCTGTTTGCACACCATTTATTTATGTCACTCCTCACACTTCACTTGCACACCCCGAAAACATACATACATATGCGATACATATTTTTATTGCTATGGGTATCGAAACATTGCGGCTTCTGTCGCTCTGTATGGATTTGATTTAATCACACTTTTGTCACATCTGACAGATACTCTCTGACCTCTGACAAAGTGCCCGAAATGGCGAGGAAATTCGCTTTATATGTTTGCCAAACAATTAAGGCCCTTGGGCTCATGTACACACACATATGTTGTGCTATATATATAACTTTGAATCAACTTTAAGTTCATTCTGAGAAAGCTTTAAAGCTCTAACGATTTTTTCTTCTTTTTGCTTTTACAGGTCGATGGTGTAGAAGAGAATGGACCTCACCTGCCGACGCCCGAAGTACGGACGCATCGCGGGGGAGAGGAATTCTCTACCAGTCAGTCTTCCTAGGTAGTCCTGGTAAGTGTCATCCCCGCAATCTGTTTTAATATACCCCAAGTAAGACATGCACTCTGTTTTTCCTTTTTCTTTGGCAATCAATCACCCGAAATGTACTATCAGCTGACACGGTTTCGCCGGGTTCGTGAAAAAGTATCGATAAAATTAATTTCTTCGTGTTCAATAAAGCCGCCAATATTTATTACCCGCCCCCTTCTAAATTTATTACACTTCTCCTATTGATTGAATACAAATAGACAGTATAAGGCGTTACTAATTATCATTGGAGCGATGGATATAAATTTCTTCAAATTGGGGAAATACGCAAAACTTCCACCAATACACACACCGCAAGTTTACCTTTTTTGGTTTTTCGGGAGCGCCCTAATGGCCTAGAGAGAATGGAATAATTTCCTAAAATTAATGGGGATTGAGGATTTCAAAATTTGAATAATGGGAAATATTTTCGTTTTGCTTGAAAAGTTCTTTTATTGCTTTCAAATAAGAGGGATTTATTTTAGGCATATTGCTATGTACAGTACACTCTCATTTGAGCTTTAAGCTTGTTGAGCTTTCACTGAAATTCCGTAATAATATATTTTTTAATTAAAAATATTAATTTAATTAAACACCCCGCGGTATATGCGAAAAATGCGCAGATATATAAAATATTATATATAGCAAAGTAAAGCTTTAAGCTCAATTGCAACCCCTGAAGTGTATCAATGTCCGAAACTTTTTCACCGCACATTTCCAAAAATAAATCCCAATTACCCTCCTGGGTATTAAAGGCCAAGCTCGTGTCCGAGAAATTAAAGTTCCCCAACCGAGACAATTAGCGAAAGTTTCCCTGCTGTAAGCTCGCTCATGGGTAAGATGGTGATTCGCTGGACACTTTTTTTCCCATCTCTGTCTCCCTCTCTGTGTAATTCTCTATACGCCAAAAGCTCAGGGTGCAGCACGAAAGAGCTTTTTCATCCCCTCAGAAGAGCATGCGGTAAAAGTCCACGTGGGAAAGTGAGACAGTGAGTCTGTGAGCTTTTCATCACAAAGTGCTCCACATTCAGACCCTCACAGAGAGTGACGGCGCCTTTCTGGGGGTGGTGTGGATGGGGTTCCAGCTGGTTTCACCATAAAAGCGGTGAAATAACGACGAAAACAAACCATAAGCTCTCGAGTGAGACGGCTCTATGTGCGCAGGAATTGTTTGTTGTGTCGGCGGGTAAGGGTAGTACACTGGGCTACCACGCGCACCCCATCGGGGTTTGGGGGATGTGTGGAGTCTCTATGGCAACACTGTGAATTCACAACCACCGCTGTGCCCCATCGCATACATACAAGCACCCCTAAAACACGGTGTACATGCAAACTGTGAGTGTGGTTGCGCCTTGGGGCAAACTCGGTGTACGTCGTTATGGCAACCCAGTACCACCTTCCCAGTCCCGCGGATCCACCAAACTCGTTCCACATCATCATCTTCCACCATTCGCGCAGCATCACAGTGCTGGGGCATCTGTGTGTGCGAATGCCCAGACTTTCTCGCAAAATATAACCAATGAATATCTCCTCGTCACCGTCATCTTCTCGTCTTCCCAGGCATTCTCATTTTGCCCCAAACACCCATCGCCACCCAGCACTTCTTTTTCCATTCCAGTCGCCATGGCTTTGGCAGAATTCTCTCCTCTCTCGGGTGCATTGTGCAGCACACACCATGTTCTCATATATATAATACTTTTCTCATCTCACCAAATTATCCGCACACCATTCTTTTGAGAATTATGATGGAGGACCAAAGAATATGGCTTTTGTAGCTCTTGTATAGTTTCTTTTTAAAGTATAAAAAAAAATTGCATAAAGAGCAAATTGAGATTCTATAGCGATTACGCAAAAGTATTTTTATTAAAAACTTCATTTTCAAAGAATCGTTCAAAGTATGATCCAATCTTTGAGAATCTTGACCTTCATGCAACCAATAAAGCTATAATCAATAAATTGTGAAGAGAAATGCAAAAAGTCTGAGATGGAGCAGTTGCATTCAACGCATGCAACTGACCTCGGATTTTCGGAATTTAATTGATTTTCTGTGACGCAACAGCGAATGAAAACTCAATGTATTGAGCTACCTGTATAGAAAAACCGGCGGATTTAATTTTTAAAAAATCAATCCCAAATTAAAAAGAATCAGAAAAGACTGATTTTTTCGATTTCTTAAATTTTGTTTAATCAAGAAAATTTTTAGAAACATTTTCTTGACAAGAAATAATCATTTAATGAGTAAAGTGGAAATTTGACAAAATTGCAAAAAAAGTAAACAAATTCCAAATACGTAAAAATTTAATAAATTGTGATACAAATATTGAGAAACTAATGAAGTATTTTTTATTGGCAATGTTTTACAGCAATTTAAATAAATAATTAAAAAAAAATCTTTTAAATTAAATAATTTTTCTTTATTTCTTCAATTTTTTATCTTTTTCGGTAGATATTTTTCACTATCTTTATATCATTTTTGCAATAATTTTGTCTATTCATACTGCAATCGTCTTGCTACTTATAAAGTTTATGCACACCACCCTTAAAAAATCCAGCAGCTAAAATTTATTCATTTTACATGTTTTATTTAAAATAAAATAGCTTTAAGGCTTTTCAATTTTCCATAAAGTCCTCCATTTAATGCCCAACTCCCGCATTGAAGTGCTTTCCCATCATTTTTCGGGGTAAAATCGATGAAATTGAGCCCAATGGTTGAAAATTTTCTCTCTGTTGGTGTTTTTGGGATATGCTGAAGGGACCGATGTGCATGGAGTATTCATTTCGCACATGTCAAAGCCAGAAGTGACTGAAACTGACATCTCGCATTGTAGGGTGGCTCCGGAGGGGGTGTGATGCCTAGGCCGTCGTTCAACAGTGTGTCCCTCTCACATTAATTTCGCCAGATAGAGGAGAGTCTGTGCCTCACAAGACTTTGGGTAAAAAAAGACGCACCACGACATATAAACCCACTTTTAGTATATGAGAACGACGAATAAACTCCCGCATGTTTGATTTATTGCACGGGGGGATGAAGCGCGGGGGTTGCGTTCCTTCGGGGTAAGATAGATAAAATAATTTTAAGCGTGCTAAACACCCCCGGATGTGGTTTTGGATTTTGGGTTGTAGGAATGATTGAGTTCCTCACCATCCGAGGAAATGTAGGAAGGGAGAATGGTGGAGAAGTGCGGGATAAAATGGCAATTTGGGCGATATGCGAAAGACAACACCAGCATATACACGTAGGTTTGGGTGGAATGGATGCAGATTGGCAATATACACTCCATAAGTCACGATCGGAATGTTTTGGCAGTCAGGAACACATGTAAAAAGCGCCCGAAGCTCGATTCTCCTACTCTCTTCTGCTCACCATGCTTCTTCCAATGATTTTGAGCGCTATATAGCAACACGTAATTGCGACCGAGAGATTGGTAATTTATTCCATGGAGAATTGTTAGTTCGCAATGGAAGTGCAATTGAAAATTAACAATGTTGTAAGACATATTCATTTATGATGCTGATGGACACGAAAAAAATTATAAGAGTTTGTGTAGAGCTCATGAGATAGACGAAAAATTCATAAATATACATATGACGCCACGAACCCGGAATATTGCGGACATTTTGGACCATATAGGTACCTATACCTATGTACATATACCTTGAGGAGCGATGAGCGCGAATGGAGAGTGTTCATTTGAACTAAATTTGGACTTGAAGAAATTCAATTTAATTATAGGCTGTCAGCAGTGTTGAATTCCGAAAGGGGTACAAAATGTTAATTGCATAGAAGTGAATCGAGATCATCATCATATCGGTATAGCATAATAATTTATGATTAAAGGTTACCCACTCAACGGTATGATGATGATTGCTGTGGAATTCAGACAACACTCTCATAATCCAACAATACTTTCAGAATTCTTCTGACTCTGCAAAGCTCTCACTCATCCACTGAAAAATCAGATTGTAATTCACAGTTTGTGAAAGAAGGATGGGTCGTTGGATGGTGAAGAGAAAAAAAAGTAACATTATGAACCTCATGCCCATGTTGGACGTCAATACATATTTTTATTATATAGACAGAGCATAAATGGGTGTTAGTGTTAATTTAATCAAAATCACATTGAAATAATTTAAAGCAAAGAGAGGGCAATTCCGTGTGGTTCGTATGAATTATAAATTGGATAAAAATTAAACTCATTTACGTTGAATTATTAGACACACTGAAGCTGCGCCTAATGATGAAATATTTATTCGATGAGAACAAATTACGATTCCAAATGGACTTGTGATCTAGAACAAATGGCCAATAATTTCTCCATTGGGCTCCGTTGTATATTAGGTTTGTTTTTTTTTGCTACATGTTCTTTTTGTTGTTCTCGCACCGCGCACCGAAGCGAGCAGTCTGCCAATAAAATGCTAAAAATCTCCACAGAGAACAAACCCCAAAAAGAATAAGATAGAGAGAGAGGGAAAAAATGAATCTTCGCGATGCACCCCAAGGAGAGACCTCGTTTGCGAAATCGTCGATGTAGAAAATGCAGAATAATTGACAGGAAAATTGCCTTAGTAAAGTGGATCAAGCCAAGCATCTGATGCTGCCTCATTTGCATGTCTCGATCGTTCTTGATCTCAATTGAGAGACCATATCGGAGTCCTTGATCGCTGCAAATAGCACAAGAGAATGAACACCACTCCAGAGGCGACCGTTGCACATAAGAACGCAAATCATATGTCCCGATATCCGTGAGATCTTCCACTTCTTTTTCTGCACCATCATCCCGCGCACATTGATCGACGCACGGATCGTACAGCGGCAGGGCGCGCAGGGGGTATGCTATGCGGTTCATCGTTTAGCCATTTTTGCAATGAACGCGGGGGATTTAATTATTTTTGTTTGTCACACCGTGATTAAGCGGATTTCATGAGATTATGATGAAGAAAGGTCAAGTTTTTGCGATCGTTTGCATTTTATATCTCGAGTATGGATTAGGCCTTAATTTTCTTCTAGATCTACCTTGAGAAGAGGCTTATATTACGTTGTCAACATTGTCAGGCTGTTTAATGTTTCGTTCATTGACCCGAAGATGAATGAAAAATTCATCGAAACGTCTCTAGACATTGAAGAATAAAACGATTTTCAATAATTTCTTTCTCATTTTTCTTTATTTTTTTTTGTTGATAATTTTCTCTCATTTTCTTGTCAACAATTCCACTTACATTCAATTAGTAAAAGAGAATATTATATTTGTGGCATTCTACACACGTCAAAAAACATTCCTAATCATTAATTTTCCCACTAATTACCCCACAAGGACCGTTAATTGATTTTCAATGAACTTGATCACCAATTTACCTGGTGCCCACCTTTCTTTTTCCCAAACCACGGGCGCGCGCGCGAGAGTGGATAAATGACCATTTTGCCAAAATATCTAATTTGTTTTTAATCGTTGAGAAACAATTTATTGCTGAAAAATTGCTCGTGAACCTTTCAAGTGGCATGATTTAACAAAGTCGTCAATTTTTTGCAGACAACTCACGACGAGATAACTTGGCCTTTACATATGGTAAGAACTCTTTTGCAAATGCCACTTTTTCGTGAGTTCTCTTTAAGTTTTTTTTGTCATCTGAAATCTCTATTTAATCTCAAATTAATTTGTTATTTTGTCATGAGTGTCTTCTATGAGTTGTGGTTGTTTTTCTTTTATTTATTTATTTGTAATGATCTTGTGCAGATACTCTTATTTGTTTTTTTTTTTTTTTTTTTGAATGAGCAATTCGTTACTCGCAAGATCGCGGTTTAAAATCTTTCGCTGGAGCAGCAAGAGAGTCAAATTTATCCACTTTCTTGACAAGTTCATTGATTTTAACCCGTTTTGAGCGCATCTACTCAAAATGCATCAGACGTCCGTATCGCTTCGATAATAGTTTTCTGCAATGTGTATTTTATTTAATATCTTTACCTCGTTTTATTTTTCTTACTTTTATTCGTGTGTGTAGTGTATGTGTGTGCATTTTGCCTCATTGGTGATTCTCTTTTATATTACATTATATGATACCTCCGGTTGTAGTTCGCTGTTGATCGTGTGATTTATGTAGATTTTTGCTCCCATAATCACAAAACTTCTTGTAACATTGCGCGGTTCTGTTGATATGGGGCAGACTTTCTTTGCGCTCGACAAGCTCGCTCTTGATATCTTGATTCCATTGCAAATGTTCCTGCCTATTGGCGATGGACTGATACACACACTCTTACAATCTCCGGGTATATCAATCACAGATCAACTAAAAGCAATGTCCTACTTTTCTTGAGCATCTCACAGCACATACGCTCCTTCATAGTGAGTAGAGGCGCTCATTTGTAAAGGGGAGAGTATAAGAAGAAAAAAAAAGAAGATGCGAGAGAAGAAAAGAAGAGCTTTGTGGAGCGATGGCGGAGGAAAAGGAAAATGTGAGGAATTCCATGAGATTTATACATGAGAGAATGAGCTATAAATACAAAATGATTAATCCAAAAGATTTTTTCCCCGTCAACGGCGTCTCACACCCCCCGTTTTCACCATCCAACATAATCATTTTGTATGTATAAATTAACGCTGAAATTCTTATAAGCCGCTTATCTGCCTTGTTCGATCACGACACCGAGAATATTTGATATTTTCTCTCGATTACTGAGAATTGACGCGCGAGGGAATCGTATGTAACGACAAAAATGATCACAGAATCGCTGTCACAACAATTTTTCTGTCGCAACACAGAAACTGAGTTTCACATGAAACTCTCTGGGACGTTGGATTTTGCTTTTATCTGGCTTATGGGATGCGAGAAGTTGAAGAAAAAAAAACGAAACTTATAATGTCACTCTTATCCCACAATCGATCACATTTTTTTACAATGGCTGGGAATTTTCTTATTTTAAATATCTAACTTATATGCTGTGGTTGGGATTGATTTTGAATGAGAAATTGTAGTTGTAGAGTATCGAGCTTTTCTTTGGGGTGGGTCAGTTGAATTTTTTATCATTCTTACCGGGACAACTAGCGCCATGTCATTGTTTGTAGATTTATTTTAATGGCTTTATTGCAAAACTGCTTGATCGATTTTATATTATTAAATCAAATATTAACTTTATAGATTTTTTCACTCATTAAACAAACTGGAGCTTTCACCAAAATTTCGATCCACGAAATGAAATTTTCTTCTTTCATAAATTTCTCAACTTTCAAATTTATTTCAAAAGAATTTTCTGCTAAAGAAACCCACGAGTTTCGCAGTGAATTCCACATTATCTAAAAGGGGCATAAATCAGGGTGTACCAAAAGTGGGATGGCGAAGTATACTGGAAATTGTTTGTTTATCCATCCCTTCAATTGCACACGGCGGCCCAGACGAGGAGAGAGGTTGTTAATTGCCAATGAAGATATTGGAAAAGTGCTCTAACAGCGTGTTTCCAATGGCCCTCGAGACCACATCCAAAATGATCTTGGAGCATCTCTGTGTGAGCCATATGGGGCGCGTCTGAGACTTTGGTTGCTGCGCATCTCCCCTCCTGCATAAAACCGCACACAAGAATACCCACTTGAGAGCTGAAGTGGTCTTGTCGATAAGATGAGGGTTCTCTGGGAGGGCCCCATAAGAGGCTCTCATGCCGGGAACACACACATAACCAACACCAAAAGCCTCAAATGACGATGCACCATTGCTTTTTCCGCTCCAGGGGCCACTCGATGGGTGACAATGAGAGGGATGTTGCAATTAAATTGATTGATTTCCAGCCACTCGGAATTAATATTCCATCTAGGGGCTACAAGAGGTTTTTCCGAGGGAACAATTTGGGGTGCAATGCTACATAGGAAACACTCAGAGTTTGATATTTGATGCAATTTATACTTGATTTTCTTGCCGAAGATTAAATCGAATTCATTTGAATTTTCCCACCAGAGGGCTGAGCTTTTTTATGAGTGACACCTAGCGTTAAATTCAAATTAATCAAAAATGCCTAAAAACCTGCTATTTATTGCATTAACATACCCTTTTTGCATATTCTTCCAAAACTCCTGAATTTTACAGCAGAAGCAATTTAATTTCCACAACAATCACTAAATTAGATTTCTTCTTCGAAACTTTCCTTCAACTTCCTCCACGTCATGATGCCAAAGAAAAAAACTGCTCGAGTTTTTGTGTTCCACATCTCTTACTACCAGGAATGCGTGGGAAAATATTTTCCATACAACTGCAATGGTTAAATTAGTAGCAATATAAAATAGAGAAAGAATCGTAAAGTGTCTCGCGATGGATTTTTATGAAAATCATAAATTATGCTGGTAGAGACGGCGGTCGAGTCTTATTTTTGCATAAAATTCCATTTAAATTGACATTTTTGCCGGGTAAATTGTATCACGGCGGAGAGGATGCCGAAGGGGTAACAATGTGTTGTAAAAATGAATGAAAATATACACTGTTAAATTAAATTTCACTAAAAGATACAATAAATGTTGCTAAATTCTTATTTATTAAATTTTTCAATACAGAATCTCAGAACATTTTTTCCAATATGAAAAATTTAGATAAAATATAATTCAGTTTAGAACTTTTCAAGAAATTTCTCTTTACACTGTAGTACATGTAAGAAAAGTGCGGGAGAAGTCAATCGGAAGGCAGTTGGGAGTCATGGAGTTGTCCAACTTGTTGCTATATAGCCGCTGTAGATTTTACCAATTGAAATGGTGCGATTTCTTGCAGAATTCGTCCCCCACATCCTCCCCATAATGGATGCTCTCTTATTGCGATGATGCGCGTCGTGGCATTTGCAATACACTTTGCGCACCGAGATATGGTAAATGGCAGTAATACCTGTCCATGGGGCCCACGCAGAACATAAAGTACCTTACACATTACCCGAGGAGAGGGCTCTTCTTGCCACTATCTCACCGTGGAGTGCAAATTTTTCAAGCCTGGTGCAAAATTCAATTTGATTCTCCTTCATTTTGTGTGATCTTCTTCATCTTCGCCATTGTTGTGTGCACTTCTCTTGCTCCTTCTTTTTTTTTCACCAGTCCACGCAGCACAAGATGTGTGGAATCCCAGGGAGCGTCTCTAATGAGCCTTCTGCCAGAAAATGTATAATAGTGACAATTTGCAGAGCAGACACCCACTTGTGACGATCTGGAATGCACATTTTGATGTCCCAAAGAAGATAGAGTGACGTGAAATTTGTTATTCTGTCCCCTTCAGAGACATCTCCTGCAATCATCTCGCGCGAATGTACTCTTCCCGCCCAAAAGTTGACTCCTTTTTAAGCTTTTTACTCATATTTTTTGCTTCACTGTAACACAGAATTGAAGGGTACACTCAGAACAAAATGCCCGTGAAAGAGTTAGTTTATTTGGTTACAATGGAGACGCCTGGTTGTTGTATTTTCCTTTTAATTTTCTTACAAAATTGAGTATTATTGAAGATGGAGGCGCCTGGTAGCCACCAAACATTTCTATTAGACCGTAAAAAGCAGTGGAGACGCCTGGTTGGGGATCTTCTTCAATATAGAGGCATTAGGAAATCAAACAGGAGTATTAGCAGTGGAGACGCCTGGTTTTACCAGGCACCCGAAACTTTAATAAGAAAAAATCGTCTTCCTTTGCGAACTTAATAAAGAAAATCTCCTCTCGCAATCTCTTCATCCCGCTGTGATTTTATCAATAAATTTCAAGAAGAAATTCCCCATTTCTCCGAGTGTACGGAGTAATTCCACATGGTTGGATTATTTTCACATGAGACCGGACAATATTTGTTGTCACATTTTCTCTGCTCAACTTCTTTCTCCCCCTCGGTGTGTGTGCGGAGATTCCAAGGCTGAGATATTGTTTGAACAAGCCAAAGTAACCATCGAGGAGGAAGTGAGATGGAAGGGAAGAACCAAGAAAAGACAAGAAGTGCCTGATAAAGCTGACATTAAATAAATCACGCGCCAGAGAAAAGCTGATGTCTGTATTACATCTGTGAGTCTTGAGAAATTTGTTTTATTGAGTGGGAACACTCGCCATGTAAAGTCAATCATAACGCGTCCAGTTATAAGAGTTGGTGTCCCACAACGTGTAGAAGTTTGTTTATGCGTTGTAATGCGATTAGTGGGCAGAATTAGTAGGCAAAGTTGATTTTTTTGTGAAATTCAGTAAATTGGTGCATAAAAATGGTCATATCTCAGGTTCTATAACACCTACAGAAATTTCTTGACTAGTTATGGAAAGGTCTTAAAATAAGCTAGAATATGGGATAAATTTTGATACTTTTCAAGGTCACCTCTAGAACACAAAATGGCGGCTTTTTGTTTTACTAAAACAGTTTTTCGCATTTTTTATCCTGAAGGAATAGTTCTAGAGGTTTCTGATGTTCTAGAAAGTTGTAGAGAATTGCAAAACCTTTAATTTGATACCAAGATGAGCAAAATCGGACAAGCAGTTCAGGAGATATGACTCTTAGAACTTTTCAAATTCAAGAATTTTTCAAACTGCGATATCTTCTAAACGGCGACATAGATTTTCTTCATTTTCGGACTGGTGAAAGATTATTAGTTCTGCTACAACATATCTAAATTTAAAAGATTTGCCTAATGGGGATTCGGAGATATTGCCCCTTAAAGTTAGGCAATTTTTGTTTTTGACTTTAGCGCCTCTTGCGGCCATTTTAGGAACTCGGAATGTTCTAGACAGTTGTAGGGCTTCTTGAAACCTTTCATTTGATACCAAGATGGTCAAAATCGGTTACGCCGTTCTCAAGTTATATCGAAAAAACACTTTTTGCTTTAGGCCGCCATATTTGCTAAACCGCTTGACCGATTTTCAAGTATGAATTATCGATGAAAACATCTCACTGAGCCCTACAACATACTAAAATTTCAGACCTCTAGCTGTAAGGGAAGTGGTTGACAGTATTTCAAAATGGCGGACGGCGGCCATCTTGGATTTTGAAAATGCGAAAAAATGAAATTTTACACCCACATTTCTATATAAAACTTCAAACCGGAAGTCTCTATCTGTTACCGTTCTCGAGTTATAAGGCAAAATGACGACCACCGGCAGGATAACCGGCAGGATAACCGGCAGGCCGGCCGGATCAAAAATTTTCCACCACCATTTTCGTAATGTGGGATGTCTAAAACGTGCTCATACCAAGTTTGAGCCCGATCTGAGGTGGTCGGTTTTTCCGACGATTACAATACTTGGTGTTGGCCACGAAGTGGAACACCAACTAATAGTCAGACATCAAGTGTTATACAGTTGCAATCACTCGACTCTGAGATTGTGGAAAATGCCACCAAAGAGGAAAAACATACACTTTGTTGCACCATCGCGAGGGAAACGAATATCAAGCAAAAAACAGAGGGCTTTCCAAACGCATTGGGAGCTTTCCAGATGTGGGAAAATCCATGCGGAAAATCTAGTGGGATATGTCACAATGCAAGAGATGTCAAAAGGATGGCAGGAGAAAAAATGACAAAGCACTTTTCCGGCTGATCTAGAGAATTTTTGAGGAAAACAAGAAAATTCGGGCAAAAGGGCGCAGTCAAAACATATAATAATTACAGCCAATAAATCCCCATTTTTGGCCAATTGAAATTTTCTTTAATTACAAATGGGCCATCTCGTAAATTTCCACGAGCACTTGAGCTGCTGAAAAGTGAAACGGCCATTCAAATCATTCTCTCTCCATTCAAATATAAATAATCTAAAACTGCTAATAAATTTTACAGCGCCACTTGAGGAATCTCTCTCCTCCAGTATTCAAAACATTATTTAAACTCTCCTCCAAATGGGTTTGGGGGCGAGATTTTCATTTGAATTTATGTACACACCATTCGGGAAAATTAATCCACTTCAAATTGTTTAAATTTAGAACATATTTTATAATATGGTTTTGTGCTTAATTGCCCTGCCTAAGCCACGCACGCACATATTCAATGAAGTTGTAAAGAGCATTTTATTTGCCTATATTACCCCCTTCATTTCACTTGTTGTGCCTTTTTTTCCTCACCATTTACAACATCGTATCAATTATGTTTGGTACTCAAACACTTTTGCTATGTATGTGCTCCATGCCACCACACAAATATTGGGCAATACACAACATTCCGCCAGCACAGCAAGAAAAACAACAATTAACAAATGTTCTTTATCAAAACGCATGTGGTTTCCACCGATAAAGTCCACCCAGTGGGTTTCCACGAAAAAAAAAAACAAGGGAGGAGAGTGAGCAAGAGTGCTCACAACTCGCGTGTTTGTCTTCCTAAATCATGCTCCAAATTGGATTAATGTCGAGGACTTTTGTTCTGGAGAACATTCTCATTTGTTTTTCTTCATTTTCTCTCCTCTCGCTCTTGCTCACTCTTGTGGGCACCCAAGTGCTCCCCAAACCCATTGAATTCCATTAAAGAACGTCACGCAGATTGGAGAAGAAGTACAAAAAAATATATAAAACTAAACACTGAGCATTTTGATTTCAGATGAATTTCGTATAATTTGAATGATTAAAAAAGATTCAAGAAAAAAATTAAGGCCAGTGATCTTATTCATGAGAGGAGATGGAATTAGAAGAAATAGCAGAACGCAGCTCTTCTGAAGATTCCGCTTGATTTGTGATAACACATTTCTCCATAGCAGAGTGGGAATGTCTCAATTATGAACAGGAAAAGAAGTTAATTTTTTGGATGGGTTTTGCTGTGTGAAAAATGCAAATTCCTGATAAGCATTTTGTCAGCCAATAAATCTATCAGTCGTATGAAGGAATTAAGAGATATAGAAATGGGTAGATTAGAAAGTAACTAAAACATTTGCATATTTGGAGAGTCAATTCCCGTATTTTCATATCATTATGATTAGATGTAATAAATAACTCCGGATGTGTGTAGAATATTTCTTTCGAAATAATTATTTCTATGATTGTAACAAAGCTGCATTTTAGCCAGTTTGTCAGTAAACATTATTTTGAAAACATGAAATTGTGAATTATTTATTTATTTTCACAACAAATTGTTGGTTATTCTGGCAGTCAAAATAGTGTCAGTGAGACGTGAGAAAAATTTAATAAAGTACTCAATAAGCCCACACGGTAATTTTGCATAATAAATTATGTCACATTAAATTGATATTTTAATAAAAATGTTTATTTAAATGAAAATTATCGTGAAATTGAGACAGTAAGATACGTTAATTGACTATTTGGACAAGAAATTGCTGCTGAGGCTGATAATTTTTAATTTAATTGTAAAAATGACAAATATGTTGTGAATTTTTTATTTTTAAATTTTATGGGAAAGGCAATGAATTTACGTTGAATATTTTACTTGAATTTAGAGGTCTTTTTAATGATTGTCGTTAAAACAATTTTCTCTTACAATGCAAACAAAAGACTCTACATTTTATTATTGAAAAATTTAATTAATTTCCTTCCGGAAGTTTTTAACGGAAAATTCTTATCAAGAGTTTTTTTTTTAAATTATTTTCTTTTGAAAGAAAAAAGAAATTTAAATTCATTATAATAAATTGAGCAGAAAATTTTAAATAACCGTGCAAAAGAGCAGAGAAATATTTATCATTTCCTCACCTTCATGGTCATTTAAGTGCTCTGTCAATTCATCTTTCTGCCACTGACCTCTGGTTGTCTTCCTGTATGTGAAAAATTCAGAGAATTTTCACTTTTAGCACAAATCCGCCGTGGTCCAAAATTCTGGCTAATAAATTTGAGATTAAGTTCCCATTTCTCTACTTTAAATCAATAAATTGTCGTCTAAAAATATATATAATCTTTTAATTCATCCCGAATGTGAGACATTCACGCGATGATGAGATTTATGCTCCCCACAGAGAGACACATCTTAAGACACTTTCAGCTGAATTTACACCATCTTATACATACTTTCGGCAGACACTAAGGTGACAATGTGGACAATGGGCCACCCCATGTGAAAGCACATTGCTATCAATATGATTTATCGGGTCTACCCACCTTAAATTTATCCCACCCACGTGAGGTGGTGCATATCGACACGTGGATGGGGATTGACGTGTGCTTTTTACAGCACTGTCTCAGGTGATTTTCACGTGTTCCCCCGGCGCAATGCAAAATGCACAATGTCACTGAACTTGTGTCACAAGTCGTTGTTGGGTATTGCAAAATTCCAACGGAATAGGGAACGTATGTCTCTTTGAATTTTTCACGTACTTCATCCATCACAGAGGTGATTATCTTGTCCTGTTGCTTCTTACTAGATTAGAGATCTTAAGATTGTTTGTTTTTCAATATTTAACTTACTTTAACCCAGATATATACACAATCTTGCACTAAAATTCTTGAAATTTTGCGAAAAAAGAATATAAAAATCTTCCTTTAACAGAATCCTTTTAATTTTTGAGTAAAAAATGACCTTTTCCCGCCTTTATGAACTTAAAATCAATAAAGAAAATTTGCCGAACATAATGGTTAGATCTGGGTTAATTCTTTATTTTTTACAAGAATTTTTTTTAATCTTTTGCAGTTCTGAAGAAGAAGAAATTCTTCTGGAAAACGTCTTGATAAAGAAAGTCATCTTTCTTTTTATATTTTACAAAACAATTTAAAAAGAAATCTAAATCATTTCAAAAGATTTTCTTCTGAAAAAAAAAATGAAAACTGTTCTAAAATCTTTTGTCTACCTTCTTGGCAACTCTACCCATGCGGGTATTGTTTCCATCCACCATGTAAATATCAATTGAAATTCTAATTTGATTTAGAACCCTAATTGGATACGACGTCTCGTATAATTCCCGCAAGACTCGGAAATTAAATACATATTCTAAAATGGCTAGAAATAAATTTCACTCCGGTGGATTTGCAAATCTCTCTCTGTGCATCAGATCCTCGCAGATTTCTCGTATCCATCTCGAGTTACAATTTGCTGGAGTGCATGAATGCAAAAGAGCAGAGAGAAGAGCAAAAAAAAAATACGATGATCCCTTGCTCGTTGGGAGGTGAATCGCTTTCTGTGTAGTTTTGCTGAAAATTAATTGGAATTAAGCGGGGAAAAATAAATTTTGCAGAAATTTCACGAAGAGTGACTATCGGATGATCGTAAATATCATTAAATTGAAATTATTCTCTCATTTTAAACCATCGTGTGGCAATTGCTTGTCGCGCCTTTTGGGGTTTGCAATATTGGGAATATCTTTTTGAGGATGTCGCCTCATCGCCAAATTTATATTCCACGAACAAATGGCCCCGGGGACCGGGGACGGCAAAGGGGGCAACTTCATTCAGAAGTTATGGTGGTATTAACGGTGGGAATTTATGTGGCCAGAATGTCTCGGAGTCAATTGGCAATCTTCCTTTTGGGTTGCATTGGAAACTTTTATAAGCGAATTTATGCGAGGTGCCTCATATTTCATATTTCACGCGCACGCGGGAAAAAAAATTGGCGGATGCACTGTCAATTCTTACCAACCTCGATCTTCCTTACCACGGCCAGGGTGCGACAATGAAGAAATTTCTTTTCTTCACGCGGGTATAACTTACGAGATTACCGCGCAAAATTCCACGCGCGCAAGACTTTTCTGTTTATCTGCAGAGTGCAGAATAAATTCTACATTTTATGGCATGACACCACGCCAAAATGTCATGTGGACCATGAGGCTTAGGTCTTCTCCGGGTTCATCCTCCATGCGTGCCCGTCACCCCTGAATCACTCGCGCGAGCTCAATGTCATTTTTGTGAATTTATTCGCGAACATCGCATCATCTTGCAATCATTATTGCACCCGGACAGGCTAGAAATGGGGGAGTGTGGCATGTGGCAACGCTGAAGATTCTCTGCAAAATGTATTAGATTGTAATCTCTGTCAAGATGAATTTAAGTACAAGTATTCTTGGAAGGAAAGGCTTGATTTGCAAGCGAATAATTAGGAGGTCTATCATTAGATATTTTTTGGCCTTGTTCTCTTTGGAAGCTCTTGTTACAAAGATTGTTGAGAATTTGTGAATTTTGAATTAGAAATATAGTCATTTTTGAATAATTCTTGAAGATTTAAGTTAAAAGAAGTAATTGAATAAAAAAAACAATTTTATCAATTTAATAAATTCCCTGCAAAATGTACCTTATTTTACTAAGTAACAAACCCCCCTATCTTTGAAAATTCTCCATGAGGTTATCTCTTCCGCTAAAAGTGCATCCCAATTAAAATAGCAGTGCTTTGGAGAAAAAAGAAAGAAATGGAGTCTATTAATTTGCTGACAAATTTATGGGGTATTCCACGGTGCTGTGACGAACCCCCGTCATTGTGGCTAAATGGCTCATCTTTCATGGCGGGCGCGAGAATTTCTCCTAATGTCTGGTGACAGTCTCCGCGCGCGGCATTTACCCACCCAGCTGATACGGTGGTCTATAAATTTTAATTAGCAAACTCAGCAAATCTCAAATATAACCATTTATATCCCACTCCTTGGCGTATTTTTGCATTTTTCTTGTCATCTCGAGATTTCCACGCGATCTGCGCGAGAAAGAAGACTTAAGATGGAGACAATGGAGATTTTATCGTGAAAGATGACGAGAAGAGAGTTAGGGAGGGAAGGAGGGAGTTAAGAGAACCAGAAGGAGATAAGAGGTCGCCAATTTTGGGCCTCTGCCAGCTGGGGAACACGAAGCACACTAATGGGAAAATCCTTTAATAGCAAATCAATACCCGTTGAGAGGCAATTAATTGCAAAATTTATATATTGAAATTTTAATCACAGATCAATGAATTTCTCTCATCTTATGAAACTTCCTCCTCTCTCTGGGAGCGCCTTTATCTCTCTCAGGTGAATATATAATTTAGTACATGAAGCGAAGAAGACTCGTGGAGCATGAGAAATGTCCACCGTTTGCACATTTAATATAAATTAATTTGTGCAAAAATGAGCGGGAAAAGAAATCCGTTCATTAGGTTCATTAACAGAGAAAACGTCGTGGAAAACTTTCGTGAGCTCTTTAAGCGTACCGTGATATATGACTTTTGTTCACTGCTCCACTGAGTGGTCTGAGAGAGGAAAAATAAACGAGACAGATGAGGAAAATTGCGATTTTTCCTCTGAGGATTTTGCACACAATCCATTGCGAGAATAGAGGTGCGGATAAACCCGAGAAATCTCTTCGTATCGCTGATTCTTCTTTACTTTGCCGTTGTGTTTGTATTAAATTAGTTAATCTGAATTAATAGTTAAATACTCACTATCTAGAGGTCGCCCTTGTTGTTAGTTTGTTTTTTTTTAATTATTAATTCTTTTAGTAAAATATTATTAGGAAAATTCCAATTAAAGGATTTTTAGCTCAGTTTAGATCTACCTACCTACCTATAAATGCCGTCAATAATTAAAATAATTTTCACAAAACGTAAAAAAACGACCACTTTTCCGTTCATAAACTGTCAGAAGCAGCATCATCACCCCTATTCAATTACAATAACAGCGAATAACTTTCTTCAACCCTCTGCTGTTGAAAAAAAAAGACTGCGACTGTCAGCAATTTTCTCAGCGACTCATCAAAATAGAGATAGAAAAATTCCACAATTTTCCCCTGCACTGCTCATCACTCCTCGCAAACATCCAAGAATTATCGCTTCTTAATGGTTTTGGCAAAAGAGATGTCTTCGCGCGGGGATATTTTTGTTTTGGGATTTAAACTGAGAAAAAAAGAAACTCCCCACGTTGTTTTTTTCCGCCATATTGCAAAATCCCACGAAGGCGTTGGGACGCCAAAAAGTGCGTCTTCAGCGTGGCAATGTTTAATTTTCTAGTGGGTTGATTGCCGTCATGATTGACGTGGACAGGTGATTATTGTGTACCCCATCTAATGTGAGGAATGTGTGCGGCAAAGGGGGCACCATCAGCGGCATTTGAGTGTGTGGAGAGACAATTTAAAAATAAATTAAATCGACAGGGGAAGAATGCATGCGAGGTTGGGAATTTAGAATATTTCGCGCATCGCGTACAAAGGCACGAAAAGAGAAATATGATGAGACATTTGATTTATGCACCCAAATTGTAAAATTCAATTGAGAGTGAGAAAGAGGATATCTCGGCTGAGGGGCGGGCGGATCACGCGCGCAGCTTCTTGTGCGGACTCCTCAAATGCCCACCCACGTGGAAGACAAATCACCATTTTACCTTTTGGTGCGTCTTTTCCGCGAATTCAACGCAATTACACGCATGTCCTTCGCGCCCAGCTTGCGCCCAAGAAGTCCACCATGTGGACTCTGCTGAAACCAAGAGGGTGGTCAACATACCCCGCACTGTGTGTGATTAATTGTCCCTGCCATGGAATCAGCACACCAAACCCGACCGACAAAAAGCAGGACGACGAGCAGAGCTGCTTAGCAAAACAACCTGCAGTGCTGTGCCTCAGAATTAATGGACTTTGGAAAGTAGAGTTAATTAAATAAATATTTGTGTAAGTAAGTTAGACCAAATGACCGTTGAATTTCAAAATTGACAAACAAAACTCCAAATGTGGTCAATGTCCGGCTGTCGGTCGTTTTCGTCTCACATTCGCCTTTATTCGTGCATCTACAGCTGACGTTTAATTGAAAAAATTTTTAACGGCTTTCATTTCGCTAATTAGATCGCTCCCGGCAGATTTATGTGATCCATTAAATATTTTGTGGTTATTTTATTGCCTCAAAATCTAGATCAGTCACTTTATCGGGGGAATTGCCTAAAAGGTGTCGATGAAATAATAAAAATTTTTTTGACACAAAATACTGTCCTATATATAATAATGCTATTCATACATCAACACTCTAACTTAATTGGGAGTGACGCGAAGATAAAAGTCGGTGGAAAGTGCTAACTCTATAAATTAATTCGACTTATTTTTTCTTAGAAGTCTCTTTTTACGGACTGTCTAAATTTAGTCCTGATTGCAGTTCTATTTAGGTCGTAGTCTCAGATTAACTTTAAGCTTAGAGTTAGTAGTTTATGTGAATTTAATTAATTCGAATCCTTAAATTTTCTTTAAAAATTGGAAGTTAAAGAATGAATTATAAATCTATATTAGTCCTTAATAATTGTTCCTTAATCAGAAAAAAAATTAAATTGATTTTATTCAAAATATCAAATCAATTCTTTTAGAGAATAAAGTATTAAAGAAGATTATAAGAAACTAAATCAAATAAAACTAATTTAACTTAATAAAATAAATTTTCCTTTAACATAGGGTTGCATTACACTTATCCTTAGCACGTTAAACGCCTTAAACCATAATATAGATCAACTCTTGATACAAACAAACCCGTAACCACAATTTTTGAACTTTTTAAGTGTCTGAAAACTTCCCCCCATTTGTGGGGTATGGAATGCATGGCAAACAAATTTCCTCAAAGTGATACGACGGGGGGTAGACTTAAGGTGGAAAATTTCGTGAAATCGATCCAAACACGAATATATTCCCCATGTTTTATACATTGTTTAATTCCTGTTTTCCGCTGCCAAAAACACGATTGCCGAGGAAATCAACACACAACACACCGGGTGAGCCAGTCAATTCCCGTGACTTGGAGCCCTCCCCCCGTAGACTTGGAATGAGAAAAAAAAGAAGAATGGAGGGAGCGATGTATTCCTCCGAAAAACCCCGCACTTTTCATCCTTCAATTTCCTATCAAGCAAACAGAAGCGCCATTGTGAGTTGTCTGGCATGCGATGTGTCTCCCCCCTTTTCATATCAAAATCATCCCCGTCACATGGAAAATGGCATGGTTCTTCGCGCAACACTGGAAAATTTATTCATGTTCATGTGTGGCGTTTCGGGTACATTTTGTTTTTCCCAACATTCACCCACCCCCTGCTCCCTCCACCCACCCCACCCTCCACACAGCGTTCAATGGTATTTGGGAGCTTTGCTTAAAATGTGGAGGGCGGCGTAGTGAAAGGGCGGGAAAAAACGTGGTGGGTTGGTGGTGGCGCGTGTTTTCCACGGATCGAACACAATTTTTCTGCAATTTTCGATTGATTTATTGAAATTTCCACCAAGTGTTTCCCTTTTGGTGTTATAACTTGTCTTTCTGCCACGAAGAAGACACCCCGTGAGTGCTTTTTCAAGCCAATTTTTGAGCACGCTGTATTTGGTGGTAGGGTATTTAAAGATTTGAAGCTCCAATTGATTGAATGGAAAATGAAAATATTATTTTAACCTTTAAAGATTTTTTTTAAAGGAAAATTTAAGCTAATTAGGGAGTGTTTTTAAGGGCACTTTTTCTCATTAAGAACTTGAATAATTTTCTTTTCTATTATGAGGAGAATTTTCAATTTCTCTGCAAATATTTCGAAAAAAGAAAAATCGAGCAGTTATGTACATTTTTTTTGCATTTAATTCAACAAGAAATTCCTCTGGACGTTCCTGTAGTGTTTGTCTATTTAAATTCTTACTCTTCAGCAATGTTTTTCAACTTCACCATCTCTTTTGCATTGCTGAGGACTATTTGTCCAGAGCCTCAAGCTAATTTCTTCATTCTCACTGGGTGAACGAACAATATTGCAAGAGAAATTGACTAACTCGAAGCCTCTTTGAGCTGCTTCTTGCCACACTCTGAGAATTAGCATAAAATATTGGCTCTGACCATGAATGAACATTGTACTCAACTACACTCCATATTGCTAATTGTAATAACAAGAAATTAAAGCAAATAAGACCAGAGAATACAAAATGCCACACTAAAAAAAATATAGAATTTTCTCTTTAATTTGTTTTCCACTCTGTTTTTGTCTCCGAAGGAATTTTGAATTTCGTCTCCCGGATTTCGTCTTTCTTTAAAGACGTAACACAAACAAAAAATATCCCATAAAATTTTTATCAAAACACACAATAAATTTCCACGCGGTGTATTTAGAGCGAATTCCAATGATAAAAATAGGTCATTGAGGTTCATTTAGTTTTCTCGGCTCCCCTGTGTGTATTTAAAATAATCAGGAGGAAGCATTTTTAGCATTTTGCCGTGACCAAAATATACTTTTTGCGAGAATTTCCCGCCTACAAGTTGGTGTCTTTCTGTGCCAAAATTTTCACGCACTCAGACATCTGTCATATCCGTCAATCAATCAATTTTCCACCAAAGTATCTTCTCTCGTGCAAAATTGCAAAAGGAAGTTTTCCGACATGAACGCACAGGAAGATCGATAAAGAGAACTTTATTGAATGCACAAAGATTGAAGAGCTTTTTTTGGGGAAGCTTTAAAAGTGTATGTCTGGAAGCTCGAATGAACTTTGAATATATATTTTTTTAAAGAATTGTTTAAAAAGATTTTTTAGCATCTGCTACGTACGCAAAAAAAATCGGAAATAGATAAATTAATTTCTCAAAATGATAACTAAATAATTTTAAACTTTTGGAGTTATTTTAAATAGTGCTGCTATCTATGACGCAGCAATTTAGCAGCGGAAAATGTAGCAATGCGAAATTTTGAGGAAAATCCTCAATTTTTACTTCTCCAATTATTCCGTGACTTCCATTTTCATTCTCTCAATGGCAAATAGCTTTTCAGGACGAGGGATTAGGTTGTTTGTGCGGGCCAAACTGCAGACTTTTTCGGGTAGCAAAGGTGCTCCAAGGGGTGCTTGAATAATAAAAAAAAACAGCCCCCGAAGGGCTGTCAGGCAGGGGGCGAAAGTCGACGGGTGAATTGTGTATGTGGACGAAGTTAATCCTCGTGATTTATTGCCATGTGTCACGCGAAATCGACGCGATCGTAACATCTCAGTCAAATCGAGCGTCTCTTGCTGGCCCTCCCTCGAAAAAAGCCCCTCGCTAGGTGGGGGATATTTTGTACAATACCCCACCCGCAAGCGAGTATGGAATATTTTTATTGCCACCCCCATGGGCATCCCATCTAACCCCCACACATACATACGGAAAAGCACATAGCAGGGGTGAGAGGAGCGCACTTGAAATGCAAATTCCCGTATACACGTTCAACCAATTTTATCTGGTTTCGCATTTCGCAGTGAGCTTAAAACCGTTTTCAGCGAAAAAGAATAATGTCCAGCAATTAAGCGTTACCCATTAAAGCAATATATCACAGGAGCACCCGCGTTGAAAGTCCCATAAGCGCAACCTTTCTGCATACGAGCCACAGTGCTTTTGGTGGAGAGTTGAAAGCTCCACTCATGGGGTTGAAATGCATTTGGACGTTGGGGCTGCTGCTTTTTGTAGATCATGCAGGGAGTTCAAGGAAGTGCTAAAAATTCTCAATTGGCGGATATAAAAGGTTTCTCTTTTTTTGTAGATGTATAAATTCGTTAATTCGCTGTGGAAAGTGTGGGAGGTCAAGGGGAGGAAAATTGCTTTATGGTGGTGTACGTGTACAATTTATGTTGGAAGATAATATGAATTTAAGAACTTCTGCATTAAATTATTTATTTTATTTATTTTTTTAATTAAAAAATTACTGCGTCTAGTGCAGACTTCATCGCCAATCTCAATGGAAAAACGGCAGAAAAAATCAAAAATTAAATCTCTTCCTTTTCTGAACTAAAGTATTTTAAGGTGTACATTTTACCTGAACGAATCAAACCTTGAAAGCAATATCGATCCCAAGACAACACTCAATAAAATTCTTATCGTCACGTTTGGTGTATTTAGCGTGAAAGTTGAGTATCCCATTGTGGATTTTTATGTCTCTTTAGCAGAGTTGTGATATTTACCGAAAATTATTGGCAGATGTGATTTATTGGTTGTTCATGAGGTTACCCATCGTGTTTTTGTGTCATCAGCTGCTTCTGCCTTCTTTCACGCCATACACACACACTTCTTAGAACTTTAGCCCATCATCCTGTGGTTTTTCTTGTCATCTCTTTGCGAGTTCCAAGGAAAATAAAAAAGCACCATAAAATTGTACATCAAAAGAATATTATTAAGAAATTGCTTTTTTTCGGTATGTGATATTATTGAGTTTAGCACACCAAAAATAGATTTAGAACTGAGAAACCCTTTATGATGCAGAACACCATGTGCTTTTGGGAGGTATTTTTTGCGCCCTGGAGACTCTCTTTAATTTCATTAGGAATCCAAAGAATTTTCGGGATGGAAGACACCCAGAAAACACAGAAAGAGGGGCCACACTGCCAAAGAGGGTCATTAATCATTTGGCAGCTCCGGGATTTTTGTTATCCTGTATCTACAATTGCCATCAGCTGAAATATTTACAGATACGATTACGAGGATTATGTACCAACATTCGCCTCGAATTTGCTGTACCATGAGGAACCTCATCCTCGTCATTTGACATCATCATTGGCACCCCCTCTCATATTGAAGCTCCTCCTGACATTGGGGACGTGGGTGTGGGTAACATCGTTCGGTAGCAGCCGAATATTTCGCATAGAGCGCAATTTGATTGCAAAATGATAGGAAAAGGTATTTATTTTGTAGCTCAATCCTATGTTCTGGGCCATTTGAGCATACATAGCACATATACATTTATTTCCTCTCCTGCGGCAAAATCTTCTAGTCAGTGCGAAAACTCAAATGCAATTTTCCAAGGGGACCCTTCACCGCAAAATCGATCCCACACCGTCACCCAAAAAAGCACCCTCACCGGAGTAGCAGCAAAAGCAAACAAATCAAACTGCTAAATATTTATTATTAATGAAATTTGGTAAACACCCAGCGCGGGGGCGTTAAATATGTAATTTTTCAAATTGAAAAGAAATTCCCATTGAAACGTGATCGAAATTTTTAGGTACACACAGTTCAATACAGTCAACAACCAGGCGTCTCCACTGTAGATGTATCAATAAAACTTTTATTCCTTCTATAAAAATTATTTATTTATTAATTGAGAAATTATTTATAATTTTTTTAAACAATTTTTATCAGTTTTATAGCAGATAAGGGATAGTCTAATAATTTTAGGAACTCTACAGGAATAAAGTTGCTAGAATATGAAAAAAATCAATAATTTTAAGGACAATTTTTTGGCTTCAAAATCGACCTCTAAAAATTCCTACAAAATTATTAAACCATCCCTTGTCTTTTAATTTTCAAAATTTTTCAAAATATTTTCAAATTTTATTGTCAATATATAGAATTCTCTCACCCTTTTTTGGCAGAATATAACAGAGAGTTATTAAAATCCATTTCAAATTGCACAGAAATACTAAACCTATACATAGCATGAAAACCCTGCAGGAGTGCATTCACCCCATCCCCCCCGTGGAAACATCCCCGAAAAATTCCTCAGCTTGGTAAACACCACACAAAAGCCGGGGGTTGTGCGATTTGAGATTAAAATTAAAATTTAAATTAAACGCAATGCCTGCGTAATCGCTTAACTGTATTATTTCGACACCCTCAGCCATTGTTAATGGATCTTAATGCCGGGGATGGGTGCGAATGTTTGCCGAGTGTGAGATGGGTGAAATTTTTGGTGGAAATCGCCCGAGAATCGCCATTCAGGGGGTGTACACAAATTTCGGCATTTTAAGGGGGGTGTGCTGCTGCCTTTTTGCGCTGTGTGTATGGGAAATGGATAGGGCAGCACACTCTCTCTGGCCAGGGGGTTTGAGACAGACATTGAGCTTCATTTATAAATATACGAGGTAAATTGTCGCTTCGCTCCAATTTTCCTCGCCCCGCTTCGCGGGGGGTTTTGCGCTTCGCGCAAATTTTAGAGAAAAAAAATTGTGATGATTTATACGTTGATTGGAGCCACTCATCAACCCAAAAAAATTGTGATGATTTATACGTTGATTGGAGCCACTCATCAACCCAAAAAAATTGCAAAGAGAAGAAATCATTTTCATACAACATTTCCGGCGCCAAATTCAAAAATTCGCAAAAAAAGCATGAGAGTTATATGGGGGCTACCTGAAGGGGGGCTTCGGGGGGAAAATGGATACGGCCACTCGAAACCGCCTGATATAAGGAGCCTCTGTACCAAATTTCATCGCGATCGGTCAAACGGTGTAGATTTGTATAGCCGAACACGACGGAAGATTACCAACAAACAGACCTTTCTTTATTATATAGATGGGGTGGTTAATGACTCACAAACATTTACACAGACTCACTTCCCATTGCATCGAGGGTTGAATTGCTGATGCTTTACATTAAATCTACACTGATAGCATCAGCTGGTGTGCTCCTCTGGTGGAAAAGGAAAATAAGGGATGCTGGGTTCGTGCTGCAGAATTTTTCAAACCTCAAGAAAATTCTCAGTTTGTGCTTTGCAGTGTCTTTCGTATTTACAGCACCCACCAGAGGGGGGTATTAGATGGTGAATATATGTGTAATAAATAAAGCAAAGTAGTAATCCATCAAGCCAGAGGCACCAAACAGCATTTTACTTAATAAAACTGTAAACAGTTTTGAGATTCAGGATCGAGTCTCTCGGAGCCCAGTGCAAACAAGGACACTACTGGCAGGGAGGCGTATGAATAAATAATCCTACAGCAAAAGGAATACCAAATGAGGACTTGCAAATGGGCGATAGAGGAATGCTGTTGAACCGAGAAAAGGGGTTTTCGGAAAGTCAATGTGAATATATTCAAATGGTTGGGATTTGAATTTTAGCAAGGTTTACATTTTGCCATTTTCAAGCCAAAGAAAATGTGTGTGGGTACAATATATTAATTGAATTGAATTTAGTTGAAGAGAACATGTTGAATGGTGGGAAATAATTTTCCAAAATGGTGTTCATTCGTTTTTTAGCACACCTAGTACATTTTGAGCGGTTTTTGTATGCCATATTTTATTAGAATTAGAGGATAATCCATATAATTAGAAAAACAATTTTTTTTCTTAATTTACAAAATAGATTTTTAAAAAATTAAAATATAACTAAACTAAATTGTCTTCCCCTCTCTTTCTTTCTAGGTGACGCAAGCAATGCTAGTATAGGTAGTGGTGAAGGTACAGGAGAAGAAGATGATGATGCCAATGGCAAAAAGAACCAAAAGAAACGGGGGATTTTCCCCAAAGTAGCGACAAATATCCTCCGAGCGTGGCTGTTTCAACATTTAACGGTGAGTCCCATACAAATAGAAAAATCCTTTTCGCATTCACAACTCCATCATCCCTCGCTATCCGGGGGTGCTGTGCAATCCATGTGACAGAGGGTGGTATCTTCCCCGAGAACATTATCGTAATGCCATATCCATTAAATTCACAGCATCGAGAGAGTTGGTCAAAATGTAATTGAGGTAATAAATCTAAATTTTCCTCAATGTACAACCACAGCACTGTCTCTCTTTTCCCAAGGACTACACACAGTGTGTGTCTCGGGTGTTTTTGGGATGGTTCTTGATGAAGAGGATCCCTATACCACTGGTGGAGGGATAAGCCTTTAATAACGCGAATGGGGAGCTTCAAACGTAAATCACATGTCGAACGCAAAATTTATCTTTCATGTGGATTTTTTATTTTGGGGCTATATTGTATAAGATCCAAAAATCCAGCTGATTTGGCACAAAAATGCGGCACATTTGGGAAAATTCTGGGGCATATAGGTTTTTTTTCCTAAAGAAGTGAATGTCAAGAGATTTCTCAAGAGACCATCTCAATTTAGTGGGTGGGCGGTAAACGAGTTTAACCTCATCGCCATTTAGCTGTCTCGTCCGCTAATATCGTCGTTCCGCAGAAACCGCAGAGCCATTATTTCAAATAAACCATCATCTTACTTGATGAATTACTCACGATTGACGTTTTAAACTCTCTTTTCTCGGGCATCCTCCATGGGGTCGGGATGACTAAAGCAAAACTTGCACATACACAGCACTTTTGGCCAAATTGCCAAAGCACGATGGGCACATACCCACAGCCCAGCAAGCAATCCCGCAATGTACAAGAAAGAAGAAAATTCCAAAGAGGATATCCCCTTTTGTTGCTGGAAGTCATCCAAAAAAAAATAAAGAACCTCCTTCAGGGATGCAAAACTCACTCACAGAGACACTTCTTAAGGAGTTCATGAGGGCCTGTGGGAAATGGTCTTGGAGGAGGGTGGGTGTGTGTGCAGGGGGAGGGATTTTATAGTTCACTGAATGGTATTCGTTGCTCTCAAACCGCAATCCATCAATGTCTTGGCGAAACAATGAAAAGATTTCAGCCCGATTGCGATGCACTTGAGAGAGCCGGCAGAACGCACAGACTCAGCTCGTGGTGTTCATCAACTTACCAACAAATCGATTGTTGCTATTTCCTCGTCCTCCCCACACCACCCCCGGGGACCCCAAAGTATTCAATGCATTTGAGGATTTTCTTCAAACTCCTCGCACGCCAACGAAATGACTTTTACCCTCGACGAGTTGCAGTCTCATCATTAACATTCTTCATTCTCCGGGGGCCCCCTCTTCCACACGAGGGGGCTTTCAGGAAAGGATCTGATGGGAAGATTATATTGAACTTGCTGAAATTGCTTCCAAAGGCAAGAATGGTTTTGTGGACGCGGGGAGGGAGAGAAAAGGGTTGGGGAATCCATTTTGAAATTACATACAATGTAGATTTTCAACGCAAGTTTTGGTTCATTTGGGTCAAAGAACTTTGTAACGAATTTCCGAGAAAACTTTCATATAAAAATTTGGGAGTTTTATTTCATTAAATATTCGTTATATTATTCAAATTAAAAGCTCTCAAAGCTTTCTTTTTATAAAGAAAATCAAGGAAAAAGTCATCTCAAGATCCTTTCGGAGTTGTGAGAAAAAAATTTCAACAGTAAAGAGTTTGGAAGAGGCGGAGAGGGAAAGTTGTGGATACTGGGATAAGCAAAATGCAAACACACAAATATTGCGACAGCTTTTGCGCTGGCTCTAAAGCCCTCTTCTCATTAAGTTTAACCCCTCGGTGTGTGTGGCTTCACTCGGCTGGGAGCCCTGATGCGAAAACACACCATCATTGGATCTGTATGCTGCGGAGTGGGATGTTTTGCTGGATCTCTGGACGTGTGTGTTTGAGCACATAATCCTTAACTCTTAAGCCGCCTCTATCCCCAGCATGATATCCCATGGAGTTTTGTCGGTCGTCGCCCGCCACACCCCAATTTGATGAGGGACAGATGACCCCATGGGCCCTGTATATTACACAATTCCCACCCCCCACTGGTCTGGCACACAAGGGTTAAATTTCGGAAATTTCTGAGGTACCACACTTCTGCAATTAAATTCCAACAGTCCCGGAAAAGCTTTTCAGCTTCAAGAAAAGGGCACCGTGGACAGGGGGAGGAAAGGAGCGAGAGAGAGAGAGAGAGTGGAAAAAAAGGCAGCAAAGGACAGCAGGGGATAATACGAAAAAGCACCCATATAGCCCAAACCACATTGCTGAGGCAAAACAGAGCCAAAGACACAGAGCTAGAAACTTCGTGGTGGGTTGATGGGGTGGCAGGAGGATGGGGTGAAGGGGGGGGAAAAGCTCTCGAATAATTCCACATTTGTGTTGGAAGCGTCTAAGTTTCTCACAATAATTTCTACGTCGCGACGCCCCACGGGTAAGCACTTTAGTTGATTGAACTGTCTAGTCTCGTCTTATCTTGTGGGGCTGCCTTCGCTAAAATGTTGCTAGAAATAGTTCTGCGAAAGCGAACAGAGGGATGGGGGCGCGCTCACAAAGTTCTTCTGCAAACTCTACAAACTCCCTTGACCGAGTCTCGGGCAGAGCTTTAAGAGTTATTGGTGAAAAAGTAGCTATTTCAGAGATAAAATTCAACAATATGATGGGAGAATTTTGGGGGAAAGTCTCACGATATAGGAGGGGTGAGGTGTGGAAGAATTGAGAAAAAATTTCATCAAATATTTGAAAAAAAAATTCTTTTAGAATATCAAGAAAAAAAAGCTCAAAAAAAGCTTCGCTTTCAAATTCAACATTAGCACCAATTAATCATTGGAGCGACACAAAGGAAAACAACTAAACATGCATTAGACTATGCGCTTTTTATCAAGTTTGCCGCCTCAAAAGAATTTCCGCGAATACATAAAAAACCATCGGGAGAGAATATATTCTCTCTTCCAGTTTAAAAAGCCAAACAATTGAATCAATTGAGGATTGCAAAGAAGGAAGTATGAGGGAGATTGTAGAACATCTCGGTAACAGTGATAAAAGATCACCGGAGAAAGACGCGATGTAAATGGTGTGTTCCACAGCGGGATGTTTGAGAGGATTGCGCCATTAAAGACACACCATCCAAGAATCTTTTCCATCTCTCTTTTATCTCAATTGCACCATTGAATCTTGCGCACACACAGAACTTTTTTTCTCTTCAAACCACGAGCCTTATTTCTTTTATTTCTTGCACGACATTGCATGAGAATTGAATTTGTATGCCATGACAAAGAACACATTAACACTTTAATGATTAATTAAATTTTATTTAGACGTGTTTCTGAGGTCTGGTACGAGTTGAAAGATTTCATGGAAATTGCCTTTAAGCTGGGAATATTGCCACGACGGTGGTTTTCCTTTAGCCACACAGAGGTGAAAAATCTCTCAATGTTGTTCCTCGTAAGGGGTTGGGGGGTAGAACACATAAAGTTTAAGTAGTGCGTTTCCTGTCACATCAGAAGCAGCCAATCTGCATATTAACACCAAAACGATGACTATAAAATTCCAAAAGGCCCTTCATGGAAAAAGGGTTTGTGAACTAAATCCCTCCATCCACTGGCACAACCCCTCAAAAATCCCCCAAAGTTCTCTTCTATGCGACTATTTGCAGTTGAACGACCATTAAGATGACCATTCGAGAGCTGTTAAGAAAATGTAAATTTCCGGGATTGCTCTAAATGACCACAGTGGAGCGATATCCTCGCAATGAGTTGACGGAGGAAGATGTGAGAGTCAAAATATCGCCATCAAACGGCACTCTTCCACATTCCTCCGACAATCTCCAATGGTGCAATATTGGTGGTGAGATAACTTGAAGAGTAATCGTGTTTAGAATGTTTAGATGAAATGAAAATGATCCCATTTACGAATCCCATAATCGTGCTACAAGCAAATTCGACGACATATTTAGGAGAAGGTCATTCACAGTCCAATTTATTTAGTACTTCACCGCAAGATTACCATCGAGACTTAAGGATATGCAACTGAGAATTTTTCTCTATTAGACTCTTCATTTTGGAAAATTTCTCTTGTTCAAATAGCGATCTTTATCTTATGATTTGCAATGATTTTGATTTTTAATCTTCCTTCTAATTTGTTACTTAAAGTCATTCAAAATCCTTTAGGTCAATTTTCTTTTAAATTCCCAGAAAAAATTTTTCAGTGTATAATTTTCCCATTTCTTCACATCCATTCATCCCTATATATCCTGCTTCATAACCGGAAATATGATTTTCTGGCGACACACGATTTGGGGGAGAGAAAAAAAGAGAAAACTGCAAATCCCTCCCCAATCGCATTTAGTCCATTTGTATGCGGATTTCCTCCCCAGCAGTGTGTCCAAAATCAGTGTGTCTCAATTTTTTCGGATATGTGGGCTTCCTAAAACCAAAAAAAAATCCATTGCATAACCCCTACCCCCTATGTCCCTGAGGGCTGCAAAGACATGAGAAATGTAGAATGAAGGATTTTTCAGGATTTCACTCTTCATCTCTGGCAGTGGGTGGGAAGAAATCGCTTAAACTGCAATATTTGTATGGACATTGATGTGTGGGATAATATGGAAAACCATTAATGGGTAGAGATAGCAATGGGGCGTCTCGCTGCAAATGGACGTGGTGGTTGCTTCTTTTTTTGATAAATCTCCATCCCTCTGAACGGAAATTGTGTGTGGATCACAAATGAGAGAAGTTTGAATTGAAAGCTCATCCCTCCTTCCGCCACGGAGATTGAGGAATTATCTGTATGAGGGGTACCCAGGGGTTGTTTGTTTCATGCCATATATAGCAACAAAAGGCTGAAGGGATATGAATTTTCCCCCATTGCAAAGACATCCATTTGCGGGGGCTCCTTTTGAACCATCCACCTCTTTGTCACATTCACCTACCGGTAATTACTGTCACGTGACAAGAGCCCATGACGAGGGGTGGGTTTTCCGGGGGGTGGTCGTGGTTGGGTTTGTAAGCAAAAGATTGGTAGAAAGCCACTCTATATGTATACAAACATCACAACGTGCGGAATATCCATACACTTTCTCGCACTGCAATTTCATTAGGGGGCCCAAAACAACCCCCGTCATACTAATAAATCACCCCGGAGACTCAATTCATCCCCCAGCTTGTCGAGGGAAAACACAGAGAGAGTATAGGTCCATTGCCGACACTGTAAATTGGTTCGCAAATCTTCCATCCAGAAAACATCCATTGGTTGACCTTAAAGCTACCCTTCCATGAGCTGTGAGTGAGTACCAAATGTGATGGCGTCTTAAAGTGTGCTGACTCTGGGAGAGATTGGTGAAAAAAAAAGCCACGGCTGGCCAACAAAGGCACTCCATCCACAAGGGCCAAAAAGAACGAAAAGTATCCATGGGAGAAACCTCGCGATGCGAGATGGAAATCACGTGGAAATAAAAATGATTTCTGATAGGAATATATCTGTTATTGCGCGATGTGAGATGGAATTCATACACTTCTCCCCGGCATATATAATCGAATGTATATATAATTTTTGCCCCAAGATCGTGGGATCGAAATGCGGGCGACCTCCTGCAGTTCGCGACACGAAACACGAACATCTAATGTTGCCCAAGAAGATGGAGCTGAAGAAAAAATACCCAACCGATATAATATCCACTTTGATCAAAGCGCGGTCTCGCTGTTTATATGTAGATTGGACAATTTACCTGTGCGCCTTCCCTCGGCATGCACACACAATTTTCTTGGCCATCCCGAGAGACCCACTGTGGGTGAATAATGTCATTAAGGCTTGTGGTATTTGGCATTCATAGATTCTTCCTCCTATATATGTATGTAGTAGACTATATGAGGAATGTCATCAATTACATGCCCCAAGTTGTGCCGCATTCGCTCTCTATGGCACACAAAATGTCCTCCATTCGGTGGTATTCTTCTTAATACACAAACGTTCGAGTATAGAGCATTCTTTGATCAATCTGTCACGATGCCCTGAAGAATTAGGTGATACTGAACTAATTCATTGCTCTTTTTTTTTCTTCCTCTCTTTCTCTCTCCGCTCAAACACTGAAAGCTTTTTCTCATACATAGAAAAGTTCTGAAAGTTTCATGCTGCTTTGAGAATTTTTTGATCGTTTTTTATGCAGAAGGAATTCATTTCTTAGATGCCTATTAAATTATTTCTTACATCTATCGACGGTTCAATTAATATTTATTTTTTTAGTAAACAAGAGAGTGTAAAAAAAGCTTTACGTTTATAAAGGAATCTATTTATTTTTATTCGTGCTTTGATTTCATTTAAAGATTAATAGTAAAGAAAATCTTGTTGGTAAAGCATAAAGAAAACATTCATGGAAAGCCAGAAATATTTTCTATTTTATTATGGAAATGAGCTGTAAAAATCAGTAAAGCTTTCCTTGAAAGCTCAAAAGATATGCCCTCTGGAAAAATTTCTTATTTCTTTAAAAAATCTATAAAATCTAAGCGTTTTCCCAGCTGATACCTATTCAAAATGATTAATCTTATTGATCTATTATTTAATTTTTTTAAATAAGAATATGATACAAACAAAAATGAATAGACTTCTTCCATAAAATGGGTTGTCCTTTAATTCTATTAAAAATCCCAGCCAAAATAGAACAATTCAAAATATATCACAAAATAACATTAATATAAAATTCCAAATCAATAAATATTTTCGTGAATTTTCTCATAAAAAACATTGTCGTGTCACTATAAATCACTCTGAATAATTCAGAATGTTTCACGTATAGATTTCGGTGAAATGTTCAATCGGAATTGCCGTGTGTTGTCTCATGCTTATTTTCGGGACAAATGGTTAGTCATCCGGGGGCGGCCTTATCGATAAGGGACACACACGCAAGGAGACGAAATGCCCCTTGAACTCGTACATCGAGTTCAAGAAGCAATATTTCAGTTTATCCCCGGTGCAAAAGCCCCTGTCCATCCCCGTTCTTGTGTGCTATATATGTGGGGGTGGAGAAAATTTTTGGAGATGGGTGGTGGATTGAGAAAAATCGCCTCCATATCGAAAATGAAGAAATTCCCAAGATTTATTTATGTGTGTATCTTCGGATGTTCCTTTTTGCTTTCTCGGAGATCTTCCAAACCTACCCAGAGCTCTACTTGCCACCCCAATGGGCTGACCGAATAGAGTGTAGGATATTTCATATATATAGAGGTTGTGTGGGGAAATCTTCCAAGTCGTGGCAGATACAAGAGAACTCACCACCTTACCGGGGAAGAGAGCATTAGCAAATGTATTTCTAGGGGAATCAACCACACTCAGCAATAAATATAGAGCCCCAGTGGTGACCTTATCCCCTGGCTCAAGCACTCTCTGTGTGGAGAATGGAGAGGTATCTCCGCTCTGCCATGTTTTACCGCCATCAAAACGACAAACTTGGCATCGAATGTCACTTAGGGATTCCCAATACGATGCTGCCGGGGCGTTAATATTTAAGACGACCATCAGGAGGAAAGCTCCTTCTCTGATGGTTCGGGGGGGAAGGATGCTAGAGATGATCAAAATCCACCCCTTTTTCTTCCTTACCTCCATTCCACACCCATCTCCCACATGTCGCAACATATAGCAAATGTGCATCCCAAAGTCGCCAAGGAATTCACTTCCCATTCCGCATTGTAGCCTACATCCGAGAGAATCCACACCACCCCCATGGGAAAGTCACACACATATGGAATTCAAAAGGGGTGGTGGGACAAAAGATGGGGGGAAAAATGTACCTCCTGGTACGTTTCACGTCACTTTAGGGAGTCAATCAAGTGCAGCAAAATACTACACGAAAGCTCAGTGAATATTTTATTGAATTTTATTGCCACTCACTCTGACACTTATGTTGACAATTATCGATGGATGAAATCTTTATGTTGTCTGCCAATTCTTTTCTACCCTCTTCGCATCCATGCGCCCAACAAACGATTAAACACTGCGAGCTTTTGTCGCACAAAATACGTGGGACTTTTTGTACGATACAAAGTTATTCTTTTGGGAGCTATAAAACATTTTAGAGGGGTTCGTTTTATTTGCTGAAAATTGTCTTAAAATTATTTTATGTTGTTCTCATGCAAAAACCTCCGTTTAATTGTTTTATTTTTAAATATAGGTTTTTTTAAGAGATTTCTTGTTATTTATGATTGTTTAAACTTTTATTTAATCTTTCGAAAATGGATTAAAAAAATCTTATGGTCTTATTATCTGAATTTAAAGTGGTTAAAAGAATTTTTTTTAATAAATTGAGCATAAACTCTTAAACAAATATAAATTCGTGGGATCTAACAACTACAAAGCCCCCAAAGTATGTCAATCCTTTCTCATATCCCTCACCAGGCAAAAAAAAAAGATTCCCAAAAGGGGCCAAAAAATGGCACGACAAGAAACGGAAGTGGGACCTTCGTGTACAAAATATTCATAATCAGAATCCAATTACAAAAGTGTCACAATGTAGATGACTTGCATGGGTTTTATTTATAGCTATGGAAAAATCCCATGAAAGTTGCAGGAATGTGAGATTTATGTGTATCCCTTTTTTTTGCAACATTTCGCGCCTCTTTTTTTATCACCTTCTACCGCGCGGCGTCTTCGGCAGGGGATGGGGAGGTAAGAATATTGCGAAAGAGTCATAATTTAACTTCACTTTTCAACAAGATAATTCGAAAATGGTGCGACATTTCTCATTTCATCGTAGAGTCACGTGTTTTCCCCGCATTTTGATTTATAATATCCCCAACAAATCTGGTGAGAGTTTATTTTTCGGTTCTATGAGTTAGCTGTGTTTCTTTCAGACACAGCTTTTGTGTACCGAGCAAAATCGAAAGTCGTCAGATCGGCCTCAAACTTGGGATGAGCACGAATTAGGGTCCCCACATTCCAAAAAACGTATGCGCCAAAATTTTTTTTTTCCGGCCGGCCGGCCGGCCGGCCGGCCGTAGTATAACGCTAAATTGCGAGAGAACGGTAATAGATAGAGACTTGCGGTAAACGGCAAAGTTTAAAAGTCGACTGGAAGACGTCCGATTATGACGTCAAATTTTACCCCCCACCCCCCCGTCCGCCATTTTGAATAACCTCAAAATTTTGTTTTCGCTATATCTCAGCCGCTATTATAGGTAGAGGTCTGAAATTTTGATATGTTGTAGGGGCCATCAAGAGCTTTCCAACGATGCCTCATTTTCGAAAATCGGTTAAGCCGTTTAGTCAATATGGCCGCCACAATTTTTCATCGAAAATCGACCATAACTCGAAAACGGCTCGACCGATTTTGATCAACCCGGGCTCAAATGAAAGCTCTCAACAAACCCTACAACTCTCTAGAACATCCGAAGTTTCAAAAGTGACCGCTAGGGGGCCAAAAATCAAAAACAAAATTTTCGATTAGTTTTCGATGAATATCTCGAAAACGGCGACATAAATTTTTTTCATTTTTTGATATGTTGTAGCTGACTATATTATCTAGCTCCATGCCAAAAATGAAGAAAATCTATGGATCCGTTCTCGAGATATAGCCTTCCAAAGTTGGCATGTCATATCTCGGGTTCTACAAGTCCGATCTTGATCAACTCAAGCGCAAATGAAAGGTTTCGAGAAACCCTACAAATGTCTAGAACATTGCAACTTCGAGAAATGACCGTAAGAGGCGCTAAAATCAAAAACAAAGTTTTCGAAAATTTCGAACTCGAATTTTTCGAAAATGGCGACATAAATTTTTTTCATTTTTCGATATGTTATAGCTGAGTTCAAGATCTTTCAAACAAAAAAAAATTTATGAAAATCTATGGATCCGTTCTCGAGATATAGCCTTCTAAAGATTTCTTGGGGTATGACTTTTCAACTTTTCCCGACTTTGCGCGTATTTAAATTAATTCGCAATCCAGTTTGCTCTCACAAAATTGGTACACTGAAAGAAACACAGCTCTCGTAAGCTTGGTCAGCTTACCAGTACATTTTTCTTCTTTATTTGTGGAATTGCTTTTGGCACGGATCCGGCAAATGTCTGCATTAGAATGGAGAGAGAATACCTGCGGGATGTCTTTTGCAGAAGAATTTTCCTCACCAGGGTTGCATTTTATTGGTTCACATTTTTTTTCTTGTTGAATTGCGGGTGAACCAATTAATTGGATGCATATTGAGTGCCATCCTCAAGTTTCGCATCGAGTTGCTGGGAGTTCAAATTTGCAATTGAGAATGAGGGGTTGGGAGTTGAGGTGGGATTTCCACCCACTCAACACCCGCACCATACTGGCTGACAGGGTCACAGGTGCTCTTCTGGCTTATGTAAGATAAAACCGTCGACTTGCCTCTGTTTTGTCGCGATGCAGAAATATTTGAATGCGAAGCAACATTTAGAAGAGAGGGTGAGGTTTTGTTGGCTTTCCTCCTTGCTAAATGGCACACACACAAACCCCTATTTGTTGCCACATAAAACCCCTTTCTCCATACTAGAGTTCTCTGTTTCCACAACCCTCTCCCCCTCCCACGCTCTCTGCATGCATCCGGGGATGATGAGAAGAAATAATTTCTCTATTTTACCAGAAGCCATGGCATCTGGGAGAAAGAACAGAAGCATATAGAGGCTCATATGGCAGTTATGGTTTTAAATTGAAATCACCAGCATTTTCCAAAAGTACTGTAATTAGACAAAATATTTGTCTGCAATTTATCAAAGTAGATTTATAAATTCATCCTTCGTTCTACCAAAGGGGAAGGTTAACGTGCGTGTGTTTAAAATTTATGACAATTTAATATTTTTTCCCGCCATCTTTTACCACCCCCCGACCACCTCACCGGCATTGTCGATGTTTATTCATATTCGCGCAAAACCAGCGCACATCTGATGCATTAGCCGCGATGAACCCAGAAAGTTCCATCCCACACCTCAACTTCTTGCACCCTGCACGTCTGCGGTTCACCCTCCGCAATTGTGCTTCTGCTTCTTGCCTCACCAATGGCCTCGATCTTCCACTCGTTTGCCCCCAAGATATATGTATGCGGTGACGGAGAGACCCTTTCAACCAGAACCAGGATTTATGACTTTCCACCAAGTTTGCACACTGGACGCAATTACTCAAGCAACTCACTATTTGTGCTCCACAAAACACACCAGCTATATAATAAAGTACACACACACTGTGTTAGGAATGACCCTTAAAGACCATCCCCCATTTGGCAAGTAAGGGATTTTCCACACTAATCCTCAATGATTGTTTTGCTCATTTCGGTTACGCGATTTTATTGACTTTTCCCCGGGGAATTGATGTAAACTCTTTAATGGGACGCTTTCAATTAAGTTTTATGGAAGCTGCCATCATGGGATCTAGAAAAACATTAAAGAAATTATGCTGAGCTAGCTTAAAAACATTTCGAGGCTAGAGATAGTGAATTAAACACTAAAAAGAATTTTTCTTATGGGAAATTAAATTTTCTAGCTTTTGTAAACCGTCAATTCTATCTCTTATATAGAAAATCATTTTCTATACCTACCTATATTTTTTTAGGGTTTTTTTCAATAATTTTCTTCTAAAAGTTTATAATTTAAATTAAAGTCTTTAAACTATTTTTATAAATTGAGTTCATTTACCGACTATTCTGCCTCTGGGAATCCACCCTTCGTTCCGGGGATGTAATCTCGTCGGAGACGAAGAACAACGGGTGGTCGCATGCTGGTCCCGATAAGACTACACTCCGTCACGGGGGTGACACTATCTGGTACTCAGCTTGGGGTAGAAAAATGGCATGTGGGCCCCTTTGCTGTAAACACGCGCACACTGACCGAAATGTTCTTGCCCCGGTGCTTTTTTTTTGTTTTTGCAAAAATTGCTCCTTAATTGCATTTTACCACCCTCTCTGCGCCATTTTTCCCGATGACTTTTGGGGAGGTAAAAGCTCTTTGCGATTTTTTTTCACATGCAGACGCCACATTCAAGGCTGTTTTCATTGCCAATTTTCGCGCGAGAGAGAGGGTTGGTTGGTAAAATGGCGAAATGGGGGGTAATTGGCTCATAGCAAAGACTTAATGAAGTGGCATATAATTGGGCTTACAGCACAACTGAATGGGTGGTGACTGTTCATCAGCCATGTGTGGAATTTTCTTCCTGGGCGCTGTACAATCGTGTACACACGGGGGAGAAAATTCAATGGAAAGTCTCGCACATGCTATATAGAAAAGGCATGTATATAGCAAATAGGGAAAATTATAAAAGGGGTAGCAGGTGCATGGAATTGGATTGGTGGACCCCCACGCGAAACAATCCCTTATGTCGCTTCCCATCATCCCCCATTGTAGCGAAGGCCGCATCATGTGCGAGGTCTTTTTGCAGACGATCACAGAGAGAGGATGTTTTGTTTGCTGTGCAAGCTATTCCATCAACTTCCACATACCCCGGCATCGTCAAAAATGCGCCGAGGGTGACTGTGGGAGCCACATGGAGGACGACATTGAGGAGACTTCCGGAGTGGGTGGGCACATGCGGCAAGGGACAATTGCCTCAGGGGTTTGGGGTGGTTTGAATGAGGGTGCGCTGGACCATCGTCAGTCACTCGGTCTCTTCAAATGCGCAAGATTTTCGCAGCATGATGACGAATGGGCGGAAATCACTCATTCTCGATTTGCTGGAATCTTTCATTTTACGTGGGGATGTTTTAGGGTTTGAAATTACAAAGGAAATTTATGAAATATTCTTAGTTCTTTTATCTATTTATTTTTATATGAAAAATTCTGAAATCAATGAGAACAAATTACTAAAGGAGGATAATTGCATTAATTTCCTTTAACCAAAGATTATGTAAGAATGCATTCATCGCGCTTCCTTGACCATGTCCCTGTGGGCAGGATATTAAATCTCCGGCTGTGAAGTGAATTTCCCACCCATCTCTGTGCTGCTAAACATCCACATTTTTCCCATAAAAACAGGCTAGGCAAAAAAATGTGCAGGGGAAGGAAAAATCCCAACGCCATAAATTTCATTTGATGGCGGAAGCTGAAAAATGTCACAGACGTTTTTGAGAGTAATTGCGCATTGTTTGACCGCACTGTATTGTTATTTATGCAATTATCGATAATTTATTTTATTTATAGAATTGCACATGAGGGTTGGGCGGGGAGCTACATGGTGAAATTGAACTTTTTAAAGTAATTAACGTAATTAAATTATGATGCCATTAAAATTGCTTTATTATTGATTTGTTTGCTAAATTAGAGCTTCCATTCGGGGGGAGTGGAGGGAGGGATGTCACACATTTTTTTCCACGTGAAAATTCGTGAAAAATCATACAGGCGGGCGCAGAGAGAAGGGAGGAAATGCGTGTGTGGTTTCCGTACAATTTTAATTACTCTGTCACACCTTTCTCGCCACGTTGCTCACTTTATCAACAGCACATGTACCACATTGTTGGTCAGAGAAGTTACGGGCTGAGAGAACGAGAGAGAGAGAGAGAGAGGAGTCACAAATATGGAGGAAGGTGGGCGAATACCTGTGTTTAATTACACTCTATATAGCCACCATAATCGTGATTCCCTCAGCAGAATTTGCGCCCACCCCACCTTTTGGCGGAGAAATTCTTTTGTGAATTTGTAATTGCCGTGTGCGTTCTTCTGTAGAACACCTTTTAATTCGCCATTATTTTTGAGCTCGCAGCATGTTTTTTTTCGGCCACAATGGCCCCTACGGACCAATATACTGCAGAATCTTCTTTGCTTCGTCATTGGAGCATTTCACACACCCACCGCATTGTTTGTTTTTCCGCGATGAAGCCAAAAAATGTAAGAGTACCCGCGGGTAGGGCTGATTGTCTTGCAATTATTGTGATTTTTCCCTATTCTTTCTAAATAAACATGCATTCTAAAATAACTTTTCCATAAAATATTAAGATAAAGTTTTACAAAGAAATTTTAAATATTTTGAATGAAGATTCAAGAATATTTTTAATGAATTTCATTGTTAAATAAAAAAATAATTTGTGAAAAGTTTGTAAAATTTTGCAATTGATAAATATTGGAAAATTAAATAAAATCAAATTATTAAAGAATTTTTATGAGATTTTATAAAACACAAATTAAATCTCTGCATCAATGGCAATATAAGTTAAACTTTTAGCCAGATAAAAGCGAGCCGAGGGCTTTTTTCATCTCACGCCCGCCGCAATGGCGAAAAGTGTAAGAGACTGAAAAAGTAAATTAACACATCGCGAGTACTCGAATGAAAAAAAAATGTTAATCATAATTTCATGTGTTTATGCATGCATGAAATGGAAATTACGGTGAGAAATGTGGCCTCGACGATGTTGCCATTAGAGCCTCTCGCGGATTAAATGTTTCTTGTGTGTGTGTGGGTGATTAAAATGGGTGAGTTAATTTATTAAATTTCATGGCGATTTGGGTGAAAAAAAAATCCTCATTTCCGCCAAAGCAGTGGGAAATGTCTTAAACACTAATCCAAAGGAATGCACACGCGGAAAATCTCCTGGAAATTCCAAAGGCGTGTAGGGAAATTTTTCAGGACGCAATTTTCCATTCATATTTCCGTTTCTGCGGGAATTTTATGAGGGTGGGGATAAGCTCGTGATTTTCCACGGAAAATATTGTCGATTGAAATGGGAAATTTCCGTGTGCTTTTGATCCACAAAATGATAAAAATCTTTCAACTCTTCCCCGCACACAGTGAGGGATGTATCCAGTTGAATTTTCTTTACCATTCCATCGTGAAAATTGTCATCATCATAGGAAATCCATTCTTGAATATGTTTTACATTTTCCGCACACAATTTTCGGCATAGTACCACCCGCTGCGACAGACTTCTTGAGCGGATTCTGTTCACAATGTCATTAACTTCCTACACAACCTCCCGGATGAAATTCTCGAAACGCACAGAAAGGGGTTTTCCTCGTTTTCCATCCCCCCGCAGGAAAATTGTACAATTTTCCTCATTCCACCCTCCCCCACACCAAACATTGCTTCCGAATCCCCTCCAGTAAAAGGAAGTTTGGGAAATTTAATTTGAATTTTTGGGGTAATACACAATTCAAAGGAGATCGCACCCGAAGAAAAGCATCCCTTTGCGATAAATTAGTCAATGGGAAAAGTTGAGCTACACCAGAAAAGCGATTTCCACACTATAAAGTCATAAACATTGGTGCCTCATAAAGTACACCACCAATGGAAGGCAAGAGATCGAAACACTAACGAGAATGTCGTCTACGCTGAGAGTTATAGGCCATTTGCGGAAGAACTAGTTCGTTCACTCTCGGTGGAAGACAGGTATATTATTCCTCAGGATATTGGATGAGAATGTTTTATGAAAAGAAAATTTAAATTTAAAAAAATCATTGAAAAACTTTAAATTCTAATTTTTTATATATTTTTTATGCTATTTAGGAAAAAAATTAGAAATGAATAGCCCTTTTAAGCTGTTTCTGAAGTTTCTGAACTCCTTAAGCAATTTTTAAAGTTTCTTTTTTTTTAAGAATATAGTTGCTCAGAAAAGATTCTAGCAATGTGATTAAAGTTCTAAAATATTTTTTTTTTTTACAGAAAAAGTTCGTGTTCAAAAAATCTTTTTTTCCATACATTTCATTGCAAATCTTTTGTCCAAAATCGAAAAAGCATGAGCTCAATGGCCTGAATAGACCTTATCGTTTCTGTTTGCATAACATTGGAGTTTACCCCATGGGAAAGCCGATAAAATTTATTGAAGTCACCTCCAATTCAGCAAGAAATTGAACTCTTGGATGTTCTTTTAAATATCTTACGCCTTGTCTCACCCACCGAGAGGGATTATCAGGATTTCCGGAATTGAAGAAAGAAACTCGGTGTCTTCTTTTGTCCACCAATCGACACTTTTGGTGGAATTGACAAAGATTCATGGAGGGTTTTTTTTCTGTCCTTTTCGGCAACCCCCTCTCGAGCATAAGAAATGTGCAAAAAGGATGGGTTTCTCCTTCTGATCACGGGGAGAAAATGGAAAATTGTGGCAAGATTCAAATTTTTCACCCACACACACACTTTGAGAATTCCGGGAGAGAGAAATCACAGCAAATGGCTCATAAATTTTCAGTTTCACCACAGAAACGTGAAAAGCAAAATCGATTGAATATCAAACACATAAAAATACAATATTCCCATTGTTGTTAAGGTTGTGAAAAGGAGATGAAAGTGCCATTGAGGGTGAGGAATAGATGGTATATCTGTTTACCGGGTTGTAAAACAATGAAAGGGCTGTTATTCAAATAAACCAATTCCTTTTTTCGCTCCACTCGGTAAGCGCGGGGGTGCTCATTCCACCTCTGGGGCACATCTCATTGCAATTTACCGTCGGTTTTTTTTGCCATCTCTCAGGGGTGTATGTAAAGTGTAATGCATTGAGAAGTTGGTGAAAGTACACGCAAGAACGATAGAAGGGTGATGGCCTCGGGATTTCCAATGGCACTCCCATTCCCAACCTCCTGCAAAAAGGGATTTTCCATTCAGTGAAAAAGGGGGCGAAGAAAATGCGTGTAGTGCTGGGAAAATTTCACCTTTGGGTGTAGTTTAGCCCATAAGACGATGGCTTTTCTTCATCACACAAGAGGATCTTCTCAAATAACATGCGAATATTATGGCGATTTTGCTTACAGCTATTCCCTCACAACCACCGGCCATATACCCACTATACTGGGGGTTGTGAGATGTGACAAATCCATGGATATAAATCAAAATAAGAGCAATTCCAACCCCTAATTTTGTTTTAAATAAATTCCCTATAAATTCACTCACATGGACCACTTTCTCCACCATGTGCGGGGTTTTTGCACGCTCGTGCTTTTCTTTCTTTCTTGCCATTGGGGGTTTGGGTAGATGTGAAAATATTCAAAAGACAGATATTGCAGGAGGAATTTTTCCTATTACAATTTCCCATCCACATTCCCATTACACTCACATCCAATTCGCGAATGTGATTTTTACGACACCTCCGAGTGATGCTTTTTATTTGCAAATTCCTTTCCCCCGGAAGGAATCTCTGATAAATATTTCAAGAAATATCTTGCGCAGATACAATCTCAAGGGGATTCGCACGCGTAAAGAGAAAAATTGCATCAAATGTTGGCTTTTTTGAGTATTAAGTTTTTCCTTAGTCTTTAAAATCATGATTTTTGGTGAAAAAATTTTAGGTTTCCAAGGGTTCACAGGACATGTTCCGCAAAATGATTACCCCTTTAACGTTCAAAGTCAAAGATTTCTTAATTTGTGTAAAAAGACAAGTTAGAAAATCAAGAAAACACTAAAAAAAAAAAGGAAAAATAAGTACAGAGATTTTAAATTACGTGGTGGTGAGTTGTCAGAAATTAATCACTGATAGCTAGAGGTGTGTATTTTTGATTAATAGATATAATGATGAGCCGTTTAATGTTCCATCCTTTAGAGCAAATGCGTGAATGTTTCTTTTCAAACAAGTACGATAAGAATTAATTATATTTTTGATGTCGCAACTTTTGAGCTTTTTTTTTCTTTTTGATGAAGTACCTGCTCTATGCGTGGAAAATCCTAAACACGGCGCTTTGATTGCACGATAAAGTCACTGATTTAATTATTTGATTTTTTGACACACTGTCACACATTTCACACTCAATTTCATTCGATGGTGCAACACACCGGAGGGGAAATAAATACATATAGCAAAAATGGTGTGGGTCTTGTAAAAATTAATGATTCCAATGGAAAGTCTGCAAGTGAAATTGATGACAATGATAAATATCTCGCGTGGTTTATTTCATTTTTTTCAACCCAATATTTGTCACAGAGCCAAAGAGTTGGGATTCACGTGCGGTGGTGGAATGATTTTTTTTCCCGAGGTACGAATCGAAACTGCAAGTTATAGTCTTTTATGGTGTTGTTTGATTAGCTACCGAAAAAAATCATGTTGATAGTGCTACACACCACATATTTTCATTTGACAAACAGTGGCAATGTTTAATTTGGGTGGAATGGTGCGATAACCTCATATCAGATTTGAATCAGGCGCTTATGTGTGCCTCCATGACTTGTCGTCATCTACAAAATATTTCTTGTTATTTTTTCGTTGCTTCTTATGGTGCAAGAAAAGTAAGATATGGGGCCACTTTGAAAAGCCAACAATCTAAATGAGAGGAAGTGTGTGTTAGTCGAAAGCTAAATAGACAAAGAAGAGCCAATAAAAAGTGTTAGTAGACACTTTTTTGGGGTTTTTCCATCAAGTACTCGATTTTATCTTTCTTTTTTTTTAATTTTTATTGCTTAGATTTCCTTAGATTAAGAGATTAAAAGAAAATGTTTGGCGTTTTTGTAATTTTTTATATTATAATTCTTTAATTCTGCAAAAGCTTATTCTTCTGAATGTAACGAATATTTCACTTTCTGCGAAACAATTTTCTGGTTTCTCGTGTTCCGCATAACTGTTTTTAAAATTTTCCAGAATCTTTGAAGTTTTTTCTTTTGATTTAATGATTTTCTTATATTCCGGGAATATATTTTCAGATTCTTAATGTTCTGCGGATTATTTTTTTTGTGGTTTCTCGTGTTCATACGGAACAAATTTTGCAGAAACTTCATCCTCATCCTGAAAATCTTTACAAAAAAAAATCTACTCAACTCCTAAACTGCCTTCATTCACAAAAATAAATCCCTTATTGACTTGAAATGTAATGAGAAAACCACGAATTTCATTTTCCCGGGGAAAGCAATGGGAAAAGGGGAAAAGCCACATGAAATGAACATCAACCACCTAGCGGGGATCTGTTTTAATTTATGCTGATTCCATCCCCACAGACGTTGAAATAATCTGATGTGAAATACCTTGGGTGTGTAAGAGGGGGCACACAGAAAAAAATTGAAATGGTTTAAATTGCCCAAAATGGGCTATATCCTCATAACCATTACAAGCAGTTACTGGTTTTATGATCTGCCCGTGGAGATTGCGAGCGAGTAGTGTGATTTTGCATGGGGAGGTCTTGTCAAAATTATGCAAATCTGTCTGCTGATGTGATTTGGGGTGGATGCGGAATGGTTCTTGTTTTTTTCTCTGGCTCCGGCCACCTCCTCTACTCCCTATAGGGGCCATCCCGATGGGTCTTTTGCTCTGTTTTATGTGAGATTAAGTGTCGTAAAAGTTTTCAAGGTATTTTATTAGGCAAGAAAAATTTTATTCCTCATTCACACCCTCACAATAGGGGTGGATGGTTGTTTTTCTCTGCGTTCTTCTTCTTTAAACCAGAAAAAAGCTTGGGTGCTGTGAGTAAAAACAATACACACACTCCTCAATATCAGATTCACCATAAAAAGGCAATAGGAGAATGTTTTCCATCGAAATGACTTTTTCATGGAAATTCACATGAAAATCCTCTCATAGTTTCTTTTGGGGATGGCATAGCTGAGGGTATTTTGCTGCATGAAGAAACCTAGAGCGGGTATAGTGGGAGGAGAGCCTATATAGGGAAAAAAGGGCAATGAGCCGCAAGCACTTTGTAGGTCATTTCGAAGGCGTTGATCACCCAATTTGGCTCCACTGAAATGGCTCATCTTGAGGACAGACAACAGATTTAAATGGCATTGAATCCTGATTGTTGTCAGGATGAATTTCACAGTGTGTATAGAGGGCCCTACTACGAGGGTTGCCGACAGAGTCTCCCCATAAAGAGGACTTACTTTTGTATTTATATGCAGTATACTTTTATTTTTATAGTTCATGGATTTGCCTCTTCTACCCCAATGAGTTATTTGATTTTGACAAGAAAATTGCGAATTTTTGCATTGAAGTTTTAATAAATTTTCTCAATCAATTTGCAATTTTTTTATTGCTCAAATTGAAAATTGAATAATCAACAAAATTTATTTCATTTAAATTTGGATTTCATTTCGAAAAAAAAACATTTTTCTACATTTTAAACTATTCAAAGAGTTATTTTAATTTAAATCAAAGTATAAAAAAAATTTGAATTTTAATACAAAAAAATTAGAGAGAAAATTCAAAACTCTGTCGGGTTTTCCCTTGTTTTCCCAACAATAACCGTCAATTGTTCCCCATATATAACATCCCATACGCAATCACCAGATGAGAGAACACAAACTCCAAATTAATTACATTAAATATTAACTTTGGAAGACACAGGGGGATTTCGGGTTTGCCATGGGGACGGGGGGTGGGAAATGTTAATTAGTTGTCAGAAACGAAATTTCTGTATAGTTTTAACCACTGAAAATTCGCAGCCCTTAAACTGCGGCAGCATACCCGCAATTCATCGCTGCAGATATGCTAAAAGCTCTCGATTGATGGGTGGCTCATGAACAGGGGGAGGAGGGCAGCAAAACTTTGCAGATAAATCAACCAAGAGTGTAGGGGGTGGGTCACTCTATATGTGTTTGGATTTCAAATCGACGGGTAAACAAGAAAGTTCATCCAAAGTTCTCTGCAAGGACAATTGGGAAAGTTCATGTTTCCCCTATAAGAGTGGGGGTAAATGGTTTCAATACTACCTGTCGTAATGCTACCTATATATATATTTTTTTTTTGTTTTTCAAGAGAATCCCCATTAAATTCAATTATCACCAAAGCCCCATGTTTGACCATCATCAATTTGACAGTGAGAGCGATTTTAATTTCAACCACAATTTCAATTATGTGGCATCCATTGAATTTTTCGCGGGGCAAAAAAGGAGCTTATTGTTTTGTGTGTTTTTGTATTTGGTTATGCAAATATGCTTGCTCATTAATGCCAAACGGATAATGCTCAGCAAATGCGCTGAAAATTGATTGGTGATATCGATATGCCATTGAGTGTCATCTTCATTGATAAATTGCTGCAAACACAGCCCTGGATAAGTGTGGAAAAATATCCCAAAACTGCCAGTTTATTTTATGCGAATACAGCTGAATTATTATGTGCAAACACGTTCATGTGGCGGCACATGAGGTAAACAAATTAAAAATTAATTTAACACTGCGATAGCATTTTGGGTTTTGTTAAATGAAATTTTCGGGATTGGCAATCTGTTGGATCAAATAAAACTACACAGTGTTAGTTTTTCCAAGTTCCTAATGAAAATTTTGCTACATTGAAGGGTTGCTTGTTAGGGGTGGTTCTATCTTCCCACTCTGCCTCTCTCCCTCTTAAATCAAAATACATAAAAAGCATTAATTTTAATTGTTGAAAAACAGGTAGAAAAATCCATGAAAAGCTTTACAAGGTAATTTTCCCATAAAAGAGGGTATGAGGTGTTCAAAAAAAAAACTCCGCATGAAGCTAAACCACCAGAGCGATATTAATAATTTATTAACATAATGCCATTTTGTAATTAAATTGAAATTATGTACAAACAAAATCAACTCTGCGGTGGTTCTTTTGGCCAATTTTAATGCGTTTAATAAATGGTCGCATCGTACATCACGAATATGTTAATACATCACATCGTTATCAGCCGTAAAACAGACGAATTGTGTGAGCATCGAGTCGTGTGAACGCATAGATATTAGGTGATAACGTGCCCGAGTTGTTGTATGTATCAACAGCACCAAATATTTGATATTTCTTCCCCCTTTTGCCCCTCAAACATTGAGCCCAGGCTACACAGAGTAGCGCGTGTAGGTGGGGGGTCGAACCCGAAATAAATATGCATGCACAGAAAGCTCCCAACAAAAAGCTCCACACTACGGCCTCATAGCAGAAAGCCTCCCAAAATGAGAATATCCCCCGCATATAGAAAAATTATCCAATGTAAGCTACAAAATAGCTGAGGCATGGTACTCACATGGGCATCATATGTATATATATATACTACATACATACATATGTAGGTATATCAGAAAATGACCAAACGAAGCAATAAAAGCCTTTTATCAAAATCAGCAAAAATAATACGAGAGCCCCTCTAAATCTTCAGAAAGCTGAGCCGCTTAATTTGTCACTATTAAACTGTCGAGAAATGTTTGATTGTGTGTCTGACCTATTGGTGAGGGATTTCTTCAGCGTATACACCTCCTCCCTCATTTTCAGTGGCATAAATCTCCACGGATTTACGGTGTTGAGAGTGCGATTAAAATCGAGAATCAAGTGTTGGGTTATAATAAATATAAGCAGAATTTCTACACTGTGCATGGGCCTCTGGGATACTTTATTGGACACGAATTGTGAGACATTCAATGGCATAGCAGAGGCTTGATTAGAGGTGTGCTGGTGGAGATAAGACGATGACGTAGGAGACATTAATGCGCCTTAATCAATTGGAGATATTAGATAAGCGAGTCAATATCACGGCAATATCACAAGATTGAGACGTACGCACAAGTCTTAATTAACTAGGGCTGCGTATTTGCGACTTAAAGCCTTTAAATTTCATCAAATACCTATACTTCTTTTGTGTTAAAGCACATTTAAAGCCCCTTTAAAGTTTAATAATTTCACGAGTTTCTCAACTATTAATTAGAATCTGAATTTTAGTTTGAATAAAATTTAAATCTCAACCCTAAAAATAAAAAGTTCAACCTCCTCTCGAACCAATTTTTCCCAACACGCTTTTAGCCCGGGTGAGATTATCCAAATTCCATACAATTATCAATCCAGCCGGGCCTTCCGGGCATCAATTTCGCTCGCGCGGGCTTTCGCATCTAAGCACAAAAAATAAAGAATTCACGCGACCCTTGTTTATTTCTGTGCCCAATTGAATCTGCATCACTGCAATTTGCGCAACCAGGGCGGAGTAGCAATTTCCGGAAATACCTCCTTCCCAGCTAAAGGTGCAATTATCCAGGATTTATCGTCTATCACTCAATTTGAGGGGTGATTTTTTTCCTCTGCAAACTTCCCGGCATCCTTAAAAAAATGACTCGCAAGACAATGCGTGAGGCGTTCCTGGCATCGTGTAAGAGCTAAAGTCACCCCGAAGGCCTCTTCCGTTGTCCATCATGTGCTCCTCTCGTGCAACAACCAGTCATGGATGCCTTGCCTAATGATGGGCCACGGTGGTGTATTTTCGGAGATGAGGTGCGTGTTTGGGCGGTGCAATGACTACATACAGGGTGGAACACACGTGTGAGGTCCCTGTGACAAACATATCTTCGAGATTGTGATTAGCATTGGACATGTTTCCGTACCCACCCATCTATCGATTTGACATTCGATCCCTATTATGGTCTACAAGTTGCAGGTATAATTGAGACAACACCATGGGAATCGCCTTTTCGGCCACTATGCAACTTTGTCACGGTAATTGAAATCCTTTTGCATGTCCCCCAAGATTCGAAGGGGGTGATGCGGGGGTGTTGGGGAGGATGATTCGAGAGTGAGGTATGGATAATTTGAGGTCAGTGGTGGTTGTTAATTTCCAGAGAGTGGGTGTCTTGTGTTACGTGGGCTTATTCATGGGATATCTAATGAAGCATAAATTGATTTTCACAGATCTTGTTAGGGCGGGCTATGAGCTCAGAGCTTTGTAGTGAAGCTTTCAGTGAAAATTTCAGGAGTTGCATAAATTTCTTATATAAAATTTATTAATTTTCACTTTAATGAATAAATGGCTATTTTTTCTAAGAAAAAGAATTAATTATTTAAAATTCTTCAAGAATATTTTTTAAATTTCATTGAATTTGGGTAAAAAATTATCTACTTAATATTTTCTAAAGTTTTTTCGAGAGTTTATGAAGAAGAAAATTCATCAAAAATTTTCCAAACTTCAAAACTTTTTACTTAACAATTCAGAAATATTTCAAAGCTTTTCAAGAAACTTTTCATCCCTCATTCCATCAACCCCCCTTATATGTGCACAGTGCATGTCTGAAGATCGTCATGAGACTTCCTCTCTAGACATGTACAGCATAATAAATGCTGAGACAAATGAAATTAAATTGTGAATTTTCATTGAGATTTTCACTGGCAGTGAGGAACTCTTTTGCCTAATCGCAGCTATATATGCAGAATTGCTTCGTTCCTGGCATCCACCCCCATTCAAAGGCACCCCCTTGCGTGTCAATTCTCGCAGTATCTATGTACGTATATATTGGAATAATGAGGGAGTGACTTCGCGTGACACTTTTCGAACGTGTCAGAGTTGGTGGGGCTCAAGTGATGACTTGGCACAATGCACAAAGTCAGCATTTCCCTCAGATCCCTCTGCCAGAGGATATTTTTCAGTGTGTATACGAGAGAAGCTATCAGATGCGATAGACAGTCGGTCTGTGTCCGGCAATCCGGAGTCAGCGGAAAATTTCTGCAAAACAAAAAGCCCTAAATCATTCCCAGGCATCCACGCCAAAATTTTGGTTGACTCGAACCATCCTATGCCGGATGTGGTTCAGCGGTGTCCTCGGTGCGAAGGATGACCACACTGTACCCAAATGGGACGGGGGGTTGGGATGAGGGGTGTTTGTTGAAGTTTGGCAAAGAGCAAAATTGTAAACAATTTGCACTTTGTTGTAATTTTGGCTCGTCACCCCGGAAGATTGGGTCATTTTCCGGAAAACCCCCAGACGGGGGTTGCAAAAAAGTTGTGACTGCGACGCATGTAACTGTCAATTATTTGCCCTATCATCACCAGTTTCCTCTTCCAGTGCAGAAGAAGAAATGTATATGTATGGGAGAAAAAAGTCGTCGGCCAGAGATTGAAGGCACCTCCTTTGGCACGGCGAGGGTTGAAAGCTTCCTTCCGAGTCATTTTTCATCCCCCACCCACCACGTACAGGACCTTTACTTCCACGGAGTTTATTTAGATGTACCATCGATGTTAATAATTTATTCACTCTTCGCAGTTATTGCAATGATTATTGGCTGGGTGAGGGAGTCCGTGTGACCAAGAGATAAATGGCCCTCGTGGGGAATTCATTAAAGTACGATAAAGCGATCGCTGGGTGGGCCCATTTCACTTTTTTCACCACCCGCACTGGAGAACATTTTCGCCTCTCAACTTTTTCCTTATCAGATAATGAGGTTTTCTTTCCCAAACCTCGCGTACACCTCCCGCGCTATGGGTGGAAAAAGCTCGCCCACTGGGTGGGCGGGAGGCGTTTTAATTTAATGGCTTTATAAAGAGGTTGTCTATCATTATCAGTGCAAACCCACACCCATCTAATACCGCACGAGTCTCCGCGTGTAGTTTATTTACTTGCGAGTGTGTATTTTTATCTCGGGTGGAAGATCAAGCGGAAAATAGCGAAACGACAGCGGTGGAGCTTTAATAATCCCCAGGGAGATTGTGGAAAATTCGACGAATGGCGTGCAACCGTCTTTCCCCACATATATGAGCTTAGGATGGGGGTGGCGACGCCAAAGAAAAACCACGAGTGGGTTGCGAATGCCACACAATACAATTACCTAGATTGCTTTTCTTTCCTGTACGCCGCCATCCACCAGAGACTTCTCAAGCCACTCCCGGGGGGCTTCGACCTAACCCAAGGGGCTGAAAATTCCACAAATTTCTCACACAAGCCCAAGAACTTTAAAGAATAAAACTCTTGGGAAAATCTTTTAATCAATTACAATTTAAATAAAAAATTCATTAGAGAAATTAAATATCTTTTAGGAAAAACTTAAAGTATTTAAAAAAAAAAATTAAAGTTTCTCAACCCCTTTAGTTTCATTCATCGTCCTTTCTCAACCAAAAGTCCCAGAATGTTATAAAAATGACAGATATATTAATATCTCGCTGCTCCAAAAATCTCATCTCTGGAGCGCGGTAAACCCATGAAAAGAGGGGAGAACCACTCTAAGAAAAAAAGTACTTCCAGAAATACTTTCACATCGGATCAAATTTCGGGCACATTTGAGAGACAATTGCGCCATTGAGAGTCTGGCTGGTACACATACATAACTTCCGGCAGATGTGGGTGTATGAATTCTCTTTTTTTTTCATCATCACCATCAACCCCTTCCCGCGTGCGTGACACTGGGAAACAAAAAAAAATTAAACCACATGCTAAACATGTCAATCAAAAGTCGTCCCCTGACTCGCGCCCAAGAAAACACTTCATAAAAATACATCATCTCGGAAATGCTGATGATTTCGTTGTTGTGTTTTCGGCGCGGAAGAAAGGGGCACACGCAACCAGATGAGGATTTATTGAAAGTGATTCTAGCGGAAGGGGTTTATGTGGTTCCTTGACGGATTGCAATGTGAAAAAAAATGCGCCAAAGATGCTGGCACGTGGCTGATTGAGCTACGAGAGTGACGGTTGGCATTGTTAACCCTTTCAAGTACACTCGTCCAACACACGCGAGTCCCTCAATTACCATCCCCCTGTCGCTATTGCAATTTACTTCGTCGTGCACACATTTTTTGTATTATTTGCACCACTTGTACATTGTAGAGCAATTATTAGATTTTGTCATGTTGAATTAACGTTCGTTTCTTTTCATTGCAGCATCCGTACCCATCGGAAGACCAGAAAAAACAATTAGCGCAAGATACAGGGCTCACAATACTGCAAGTTAATAATTGGTAAGTGATCATGCTTCACTACTGATGAATATTATTCTCCGCGGTTGCTTTGAAAGTTCCTGGTGTTGTGTAAAAGCACAACTTTAACTATATATTGTTTCACAAAAGCTCAGGATTTGAAGAAATAAAAATCTAAGGGAAATTGGTTCGAAAGATACGCAAAAATTGAAAATTAAACTCGAGAAAATTAATAAAAATCATTAAAAGTGAAAAAAGAAAGTTTAAGTTCATTAAAGCTCTTTGAGGGATCTATAAAAAATCTTTTTAGGAAAAATTGCATACATTAAAAATAATATGTAGCTTGAATTTTTCCCAGTAGGTATTGTTTCACAAAAGCTCAGGATTTTAAATAGCGAAAATCTGAAAGAAAAATGAGAGAACATTAAAGAAAATTATCATAAAGAAATCACTGCTGAAATTAAAAAAAAAAAGTCAAAGTTCATTAAAAACTTTATTAAAGATCGTTAAAAAAAATCTTTTAATGAAAAATAGCATAAATTAAAGCTTTTCAAACTCTCCAACGACCATTTCAATAAATTCTAGAGCATTGTGTAAAAGAAAATGAATAATTCAGAAGAAAAAGAAAAAAAAAACACAAAAACCATCAGACAGCACCAAGAACTTCCCGAGCAACCTTTACCTCATAAAGTGCAAAGACCATCTCCCATGTATGGCAAAGAGTGATAAATGATGAATTTGAGAGTGTTTCCAATATATATGGAAGGCAATTGTCCACTGCCCACCCACATTGTGACCGCGAAATTCACGATCTCCCCTATGAGATTCCCCGGTGCATGTCTCATTCGTTTTATCTCCATGGCACTGTAAAAGAGAGACTTGCATCATTTTTCATCAGTCGAACCATCCATTTGTGCAGCATCCAATAAAATATCTCAGCCATGGTGACAATTTTCCATCGTCCTCCACCTCAGACCGTGTTCTTTGTTAACTCCGTGGGGACTATTTATGGCACAAAGGGGGAAGAGGGAGTCCGGGGGGAGCTCTGTTCTGTATACGGCAAGGGACGAGGAGTTGTTTAGTGTGAATAACAAGAACCAAAGTTGTACACAAAAAAAGAGAGAATCATCGGCCAACGACACCCATATAAACTCGTTTGATTTGTGCATCAAAGAGCAATTTACTCTGTGGCAATTTTGTATGGTGCATAGGAGAGAGTTATTGGCATATTTCGCACATATGATTCTGAGGGTGAATTCCTCGCGATCCACTCACTTGCCAGCCATGAAATACGAACTGTCACCTCTGCCAGCCAATTTAAATATAACCACGTGAAATATGGCATCGTTAAGGCACCGTGGGCAAAGGGAATGGGGGACGCTATGTGTGAGGATACACGAGAGACGGGGGTAGCCCCGAAGAACCATCGACGGATCCCAGTTGGAGATCAACGTGGCGCTAACGAGGCGCACACATATCGATGAGATTCCTCAATTTTCGCGATAACACGCGCTGCGTGTGGGATTTTTTTCCATCTCTTGTCAATATCAGAATGTAGAACTATTTCCAATCTATTGGATTTTATTGATTTTGAGTTAGAAGAATATGATAGGCAGTTAGGTGATTTTATTCTGTTGTGAAAATTTTATTGTTTTTGACCTCAATTTTCATGGGAATGAAAATTCTTATGATGCTGAAAAATAAATTGAAAGTATCTTAATATTAATCTAAGTCTTCATAATCTTAATGGCTTTCATCAGACTTGTAGTTTACTCAAAACTTGGCTTCAAAAATATTTTTATGCTTTGTAAAAATTTAGAAATATTTAAATTAAATTCTTTCCGTAAAATCATAAGAATTAAATTTACAAAAAAAAAAGAAAAATCGCAGAACAAAAAGTCAAAGATTATAAAGAAAATATGTACCTCAAAGAAAATACAAGAGTTAATGCAAGATAATCAAGTGTTGGAGAGTGCATAAATTCATCGGGAAAGGTATTAAGTGCAATGCATTGTTTGCAGTGCATAAATTACCACCCCCAAAATGACTTCACGAATCTTAAATGTCCCCACACAGAGAGCTCTCTTGGTGTTTGTTGCATTTGTAGGAGCGCAGAAGGAAGGCTAAATTGTGGAGTTTCCTTTGCAAATTTGTTGTCCTCTAGCTGTCACGGTGATTTGTTGATTCACACCAAGTGTGGCATCACAAGAGCCTTCGCTCCTCCGGGGCAGCCCTTATTAGGTGACCGTGCAAGTATAAATTTGGCCTTTCGGAGGCGTTGGCAGGTGTCGTGTGACATTTGTTCAACCCAAACGACTCTCAACCATTTTCGAGATTTATGGTAAATTCATAGACTCCATCTCGCAACCACGAGTGGAAACCGCAGCCTCGCAAGCCTTGCAAGAAAATTTATATATCCCCCACATCTGTGGGTGGGGGTGGGAAAGGGAATTTTTGTGCACATGTGATGCAAGCCAAACACGATATTAATGTGCCTTCTCTCGCATATCCTTTCTGCGAAAACAAGCAAATAGTCATTTAATCCTTTTCTCCCACAGGAGAACACGATGTGTTGTGCATGAGCCCTCTTTGATAGCGATGGGGTTGCAACCCTTTCGGTTATTTTTCCCAAAACATCCACATGATATATTACACAGCCGGGGTTATTATGAACAAATCTTCCAATTGCCCAAAGATATCCCCGTATGGCGTCTCTGTGAGTTTTCTCCATCGCCCACAGTCACGCGTGTGATTTCCAAAACTCACAATGAGTATGTAGGGGGGTGGAGGTTGAAATGGATTCTCGAGTGGCAAGATTAAATTACTAATACGATTGGGAATTTGTTTTGTTGTCGAATCACCCTAACATCGCGAATTGGAATTGAATTCATTTCGCTTCCCCTATTGTGTGGGTGTCGGAGGCATTCCATAAGACGACTATTTAGCTAATAGCACGACATTGATGCCTTTTGTCTTGGACCACGCGATGTAATGGAAAAAGTGCATTCAGCACCCCATCTATCAAATTCATCGTCATACAAAACATGGTTTGTGGGAGACTTGGGGGTGGAGGTATAAGGGAGAAAAGAGCTTGCTATATGCTGATATAATTCCCGAAATGGGAGAACTGATTGATTAATCGTGGCAATTACTGATCAACTTCAACTGCCTAATTAGATTTTCATCTCGTAACATTGGTGTTCACTTTGGGAATGGAATCTCCTAGTAAAGGGGCCCTACAAATTAAAGCTTCCCAGACTGGGAAATACAAAAGAAAATTCAGTGGAAGAAAATTAATTTTTATGCTCAATATCATTTAGTTTATGTTTCCTTCTAAATTTATTTCTAAAGCTTAAATTAATCTTACATTTTTATTTTATTTTAAAAATCCATTTAACAGTTTTATAGATTTAAAAAATAATTTAAAAAAGAACTTGTGGAAAATTCCAAAATTTCCTTTGCGTTCTAATTTCAATTCTAGAATAATTTATTCATCCTATAGAAAACAACCCCTATATGGCAACCCCTTCATATAATTACATAATTTCCAAACGTAATTATCCCCGTAAGAGTCTTTTTTGTTAATTTAGCTGCACGACGACTCCATCAATGCATATGTGGAAAAGATGGAAATCCTACCCCAAATTCACACTCCCCCTAAATTGAGAAATAAAAACACATATAGTTGAGATGGAAATTCACTCTGTGTATGTACCCTGAGTTTTCCCATCCAGATGGGAATTTAAATAGTTGATCGTAATTTTTGGCCTCATAATCCGTATGTGTTGCAGACACACCATGCAAAAGGTTAATTGCAGAAGGCATTTAGGGAGATTTTTCGACGGGGTGTGCTACTGAAATTATTTGCAACTTGTGCAAAATTTCCCATGTAAATTGTACGTACAACATGTGCACCAGTACCCAAAAAGATGGTGTGAATGTGGAGGATTTTCTCGGTGAATTTATTTTTTGGGAATAATTTTTCTTAAAGTTAAAGAAGAAAAAAACTCTCTGCATAAAGTCTTTTATGCGAGAGAGGATATTTTTGTATACGTACTTAGCTCCTTAAGAAAGAAAACCATGCCCGGGTGGGGAAGGGAGGAAGAAATTGAGGGAAAACTCGAGACATTTCACACGAAGGGAAAAACGAGGAGTTTGTGAGGAGAACCAGACATTTTCCTAATTAATTAGAAGTTATTTAATGCAATATCCAGAAAATAAATGAGATAAAATCCAACTTTGAGGGAAATCCACCCTCCTCCGAAGAGAAAATTAGAATGTAGTGTACTTGGGGCTTCTTTTTTGCCTTTTTCTCTTTCGAAATTCAGGCCCGCGTGGATTGCATTAAATGGCTCTGTGGCTCTCCAAATAGCAACACAACAATTCCCTTTCCCTCCTCAAGAATAAAGAAATTCTCCTGAGGAGAAAAAAAGTTGTGGAGAAGAAATAAATATTAATTAAAGTGGGATTGAGGGTTGATGGTTTGCTTTTCCACAATCCTCACCCACCCCCCGCACACACACACAGCTTGGGAATGTCTGAAAGCTTTCAGTGAAAATCTTAAGATTGCATTTACGATTATTTGAGCTTTCGTGGCAAAATTGAGAATAACACGTTCCCTTTGAAAAGCCCCTCTCTTACCGAATTTTCATGATATTTTCCGGCTTTTTTCCATCCCCAACTCTCCCTCTCTCTGCTAAACAGACCATTACTCCACACAGGTCTTTCTTCGCACACAAAACTCTCGGAACAGTTTTGTGGAAAATTCTCATCATCTTCATTGCGATTATTGTTGGGAAAAATAAGGGGTATAGCAAAAATTACTTAAAAAAATAAAATTGCCACTGTCTCCCCCATCGCGCTTTCAATTTTTTTTTGCAGCTGGGGATTTTCCGAGGGTGCTGTATAGAGAGGAAAAATTCAATCTTGTATATGATATACAACAAGAATAAGGGGGGAGTTTTTCCCGCAACACTCCGGGGGTTGAAAATAGACCCCGAAAAAAAAGGGAAAAAAGGTACAATTTTCAGTTTTAGCTGATAAGGACTCAATCCCCGAGCCACTTTGTCTCACTCCCTGAGGACTTCACCATTGCGTCCCCAACCCTCGGCACAAACCCAAAGAGCTCCGTCATTTATCATCCCCCTGTACGTGCATTTTTGTCTCTCTCCTCCCATATAATTCAAATGATTTCGATTATGTGCTGGCTCCGGGACACTTTCCTGCTTGGATGGTGCAAAAGGGGACAAAAAAGGTAATTTTTCGCGATGGATTCTTCCATCTTCAATTGGAGTCTGGATATCCCCGCCTCTGGGGTTCCAGGAGAACTCCTATATTGGTTTGAAAAAAAAAAAGGTCTAGCTGGATAAAAAAAGCCTGGGAGGTTGATGATGATTCAAAGAATGGATAAGAGAAAGTAGTTAATTTCCTCTTCTTTCTCGCCATTTTCACGCCACAATTGAGAGAAGTTGCCATGAGGGTGTGAGAGTTTTGTAGATTTTCAATTTAAACCCACACCACCCAAACAATATAGTCAAGATTATTTTATTTGATTGGAAAAACGATTTTAACCTTAAATTCTTTTTAAACATTTTTTTGCAAAGAAATAAATTTAAATAAATAGCCAATGCCAATCAATGTCAAATTCTTTCTCGCAAATAGGATAAATAAATAATTATTTTAGTGAAAATTCACTCCAAATTCGCAATTTTATGGAAAACTTATATGGATTGATAGCAATTGAAAATATATAATTTTCCCACAGAATTTTCTGCCAAATTTCCAAAATAGGAGCACACTCAACAAAATTGCCAAAAAAGATTACACAAAATTCCCAATCAATTGCCCCAAAAGCATCCTCCTCCCCACACAAGCTGACCAAAAAAAAATGGAAAAAAAATCAATGGCAAATTTATTCCCATGTTGATCTCGTTAGGAGATTCTGGTCAGAGGGCAAAGAAATTTCTCTCTTCGTCCATTCGCATGATTATTTTGTCTTTATGATGTGGTTCTGATGGTGACACTGTGAATCAATAAATGGCGTCTCGACGTCGTAAATTTCACCGAAAAACGATAACAAAATTCTCCATTTCTTTTTTGCCACAAAATCGACCTCTTTCGCCCAACGAGAAAAATATTTTGTGTCCTTATTTTGTCCTTTTGATTTGAGATGGGGTGTAGTGTGGGTGGTGTGTGGCATTTGGCGTGTGAAGAGGGTATATGGCACGAGCTTTTTCGGGGAGATATTGCAGATGAAGGATTCGCTGGAAATATCCATAAAATCGAAATAGAATTAATTCAGCGTCTTTTTTTTGCATATTTTCGCCTTTTCTTGCAAAGAAATAATTCTTTGTGTGGGAGTTGTTGGGAATTATTTAGAAGCTTCCAGATAAATATTCATAATTGTCTCAAAAGCTATATAGAGGAGTCGTCTTGCTCGGAATTGGGGACTGTGTGTATCCGGAAAAGCAATTAAGTAAATGGCATCTCAGAGATATTATCCTTAATGGATATGCCAATTTTCCACAATATGACATAATTGTTTTGTCGCCGCCATTTGGAGCATTTCAATTTTGATTTCATTCCGGAGTTTGAGAGGGTGGTTGGCTCTCTTAAATCCACCCCATCCCACGCTTTCTATATACCTCAGGAGACTTGCTCTGTGGAACTGTTTGAAAGATTGATGAAATTGCTCTTTCACCCTTTTCTGCATTTTTCAAACCACACACACACCTTCATTCAATATTAATGATCTCATGGATGTGGGATTTTGTCCTTAATACAACCTCCTGCAAATCATCTAACACTTCCTTTAAAAAAAAATTCATACTTTTGATGCATTCATGAAGAATTCATGGAGATTTTTCCAGATGCTCGTTGACATCCACAAAAGGGAAAACCACGTGCCTCATAGAGAATTCCACCGCGAATATCTTGCATGCAATTCAATCATTCTCTTTCCCAGCAACAACCCTTAAATTCAAAGTACAGAAGCTTTTTATTTATTCAACGAGAATTTTTCTCACTGAAAATTTTCATTGATTTTCAAGGTTTTTGTTTTCAATTTTCTTGCTTTTTTTTTTCCTTTTTGTCGTTGAGCCCCTTCCCTTGAAGAAAAAAAAGAGGCATTATACAGTGAAAGTTGTCAAGGGACCGACGACTAAATTGAAATAAAACATTTCCTCTAACGCCAGCACCATCTGAGACCACTCGGTATGTTTTTCACGCAGAGAATGAGGAATTCATAACACAAAATACAAAGCAATGCTGCACGGCATCATCATCCCTTAAGTATTTCGTCCTAGAGTACTCTAAATGCACAGGGTGCCTTGAAAAGGGTTTGCTTAGCTTTGTATTAGAATTTATTGAAACAAAAAGAATTTTAGAAATTTAGAAAAAATCATTTTTAATGTTCTCCTTCATCAGGTCTTCGAAAAAATTGGAAAAAATAAATTAAATATTTCCAATAAAACTTTGAAAATATTTTTTTCTGACTCTAACAGATTATTTAAAACAAAAAAAAAGAGTTTTTATTAAAGAAAATTGTCAATAAAATTACCAATTCAAGAAAAATTCGCACAACACCCTGTAGGTAGGAAACCATCCCCCGCGTCCACACAAAGCAAATACTACAAATGTCGAGTCCCGAAAGCAGGAAATGGGGAGCTAAATTTGTAAAATGACACAGTTGGTACGGTGTCGAGACATTTCTCTTTTTCTCCCTCGTTTGAGGGTGGAAAACCCCCTCGAGGGAAATATTTGGTATTATATACTAAACTCACCAGTAAGAGAGAGAGAGTCCAAATGAGTCCCAAATAGTTAGCCCCCAAGGTGACTTTCACATTTTGCAAGAGTCCATTTTCTTTGCAATCCTCAAAAAGAGAGAGAAGGGGACTATTGCTGTAATCAGCTGAATTGATATTGAATGATGGTACTCTGGAGTTTCTTGGAATTCCACCACAGCTCATGCTGCTGAAGTGCCCCAAGTCAGACAAATGCAGTGGAATTAAATCTGTGACCCCGTGTCTGTGCGGCAATCGTGGTGAATTATTTACAATGCTGCAGAAAGAGCCCCAATCTACGGAGAGTTATTTAACATAAATAACAATTTATAGAGACTGATTTTAATGACTTTAATTAATATGCCTCGATACACTAATTGCCACTCTCACAGGGCTCCCATTGCCGGCCTTACACGATACTCGTATGCCCAGCCAATTGGCCGTATGCGCGCCCGTTCGTCAATGCGTGTGTCCGGGAGTGTCACCATCAGAGAGTTAGTTGTACGAGAGACCTCCCTGGCGCATCCCACCTGCCGCCGCACCCGTGTACCGACCCCAACTAATGGGAAATTGCAATCAAGAGGCAAAGATGGAGTGACTGAGTACCAATAGAGCCATTAGCGTGCCAGGGCAATGGGGCTGTTGTGCCAAATGTGATACACTAAAAGAGCATAAATGTGAATTATATCGAGATAAATTTTCAACATATGGATATTTATGCCAAATGCTCTCTCCTGGCACTAAACATAAATTCACCAGGCGTCTCCATCATAGAGAGAAAGCTCCAAGGCAACTTACGCGCGGGGCATGGGGAGGGAAAGGCTGCTTTTGAGAGGAGCTTTCATTGCAACATCCCTATTGATCGTAAATAACAGATTATGGGGTTTTCAATCAATGATTCCCCTCTGGGTGGGATTTAAAGGGCCATAAGGATTTTCAGGGACACTCTGTGGGAAAGAATTTTGAGTCATTCGTAAAAAGGATCACGTAGAAAATTTTGCCATGGCTGTAAATTCACTTCAAAAATTAAATCCTGCCTCTGATGCAGGGGAATGTTGTTCATTCGTAAGGATGAAATAGCTACAATGTGCTGTAAATAAATTTTAAAACAGTCTGCAAAATATTGAATCAAGATGAGAAGCGTAACCCAAGTAGAATTTAGAGAAGTTTCGTTAGTTTAGCAAAATATTTTGAATTCTATTCGTAACGTAACAATTTTCCCGCTTTGTGCGGAATTTTCCAAGCAAAGAATACTCAAAAAAAAAAAGAAATATATAACCAAGAGCACAAGGAAGTAAATATCTCAAGTAATCCACACTATCATCAGTTGATATTAATTTACATGGAACCATATGCCGGAGGAGCCCTTTCGTGGTTCTCCCCACAAATGGCATCTAATCCTTCATATCCCTTTGTTGTCCTTTCGTGAGCTTTTCTTGGCAATTGCTCTTCGTGTGCTCGAGAAGTTCACACGTGATGGGATGGAAAAATTATCTCCTCGAATGTTTCAAGCATATATGTGATCCCAAAGGATTCATTTCCCAGCTATATATAGAGAAAAAGAAAATGCTGCAAAAGATCCGGAAAAACACATGGAGGATTCCCATAAAAGGGCTCCTTCCGAGTATTCCATGGTGGATCATGGAAAGAATTATGGCCTTCATCGGAAGAAATCCTCAAATTCCTCATATTATCCACACTTTTAGCCCCCCAAAAACATTTTCCTCCCAATCGCACGAAATGGTAAAATAAAATTCTTTTTCTCTTTCTCTTTTCAGGTAAGTCGCTCTTCTAGCACTATTTTCGCATGACCTCCAAAAAGAGATGATTCTTGAATGAAAAAATTCCTTCCACGGGTGAGTGAAGAATTTCCACACACGAAGATTTCCACATAAGAAATGCAAGTATAGTGAGAAAGAAAACTCCACTTTTTCCGGTGGAACACATGATGTGGATCCGATGGGAAAATTCCAAACTGCTATTGACACCAAATAGCGATGACGTTTCATAAAGTTTTGTTCACACAGCAAAAATGCGAGGAAAAAAGGGGAGAAAAATTGGGTGGGTGAAAAATGCTACGTCATTACACCCATTGATAAATACCACGGGGTGAAAAGAGGGTGAAATGTTTTCCATATTGCGCTGAGAAATGAAAAATTTTCCCCTTTTGCTTTATGGCGCCAAAATATTAAATAACTACTTTTGTCCCATGAATTATCTAAAAGTTAAGCGATTTATACGCTCTGGCAGAGGTTAAAGTGGGTGTTTAAAAAAATCCCAATAGTTTTGCTAGAGAAATATCACTGTAAATGGCACACGCAACCAATTTTTCTAACCGCAAATTGTGATTGTTTTCGAATTAGGGCAATTTTCCTTTTAATACTGGCGCGTATGTATACAGTTGATATAGAAAAATGCTATGAAATTGCGGTGCACTGATAGAAAAAGAAGGATTTTATAATGAAAATATTAAAATATTTTTAATGCCTCAATTAAAATTTATTAAAAAATATTCCATTTTTGTTAAAATGAAACTTTCTTTAAGAAAATGTTTATTTTGTTTGACATTAAAATTGATATAATTAAAAAATTTCATAACTTGATATCACAAAAAAGGAAAGAACTATTTTTTTTTACATTTGCAAAATTTATGACAGTGACAGTAGGTCCTTTTGACATCACTTACATCTGTCAAAGGAAAAAGAAGACCACCAAAGCAAAAACTCATTTTTTATCTCACAAAAGTAATTCTATCGAAAGTATTTTTGCATTAAATGGCTTTCTCTTTTATTTTGCCAAAATACAAATTCGATTCACTCACAGAGTATTATTTTGAGGCCTTTTTGTGCCAGGAAAATCCCACCGCATCCCTTTTGCTAGGAGATTATCATGAAAATTATTTTCCACCAAAATTCAATGATATTCAATTAACTTTAGAGCCCATACACGGTGGTTGTGGTGGTGGTTATAAAATATTTTATTTTCGCATAATTATGTCGAACAGAATTTTCAGCAAATGTTTGATTTATCGCGCTATCTCAACATTATATCGCAACTGCCACAGAAAATTTTGTGTGCATGTAAACAGAAAATTTTGCAAAATTCACACAAGTGTGAATAAACAAAATTCTAATTTATAAATTTTAAACCGCCGCCCCTGCCCCCCTCTATACTGCACATAACAAAATTTGTATTGTAGTTCATGCGAATTAACTTTTGATATAGGGCGATTCATTAGTTCAAATCCCAGAATGAGATTTCACCATAATTCAAATAACTATTGGGCATGATACAATTTTGGGTGTACTGTACGCCCCCGCAAACCCCTAATTCGTTGTGATGTTTATTGCAAAATTGCCGTATTTATATGCAATTATTTGTTCTCAAAACATTTTGAAAACAATATCAACAGCAATTCACTACTCTTCGGGCTTTTATGTACATACTACACTTTATTTCTGCGGGGTATTTTATCGTATTTGAATGTTACAGAATTTACTGGGAGGGGGTTGGTTTGGTTTGATTTTGTTGCACGCGGATAGGGGGACACACACACCCCGCAATATAAATCACGCGATTTTGAAATTGCTTATTAAAATTTTGATGTGCGGTTTTCATATCACAAAACACCACTCAATTGCACTTAATTCAACTCACACAAATTTTATCCTTTTTGCACTCAACAGCAATATCAGTTTGTACGCCTAATTTATTTATTTGTACTGAATTATCTCAAATTTTGCCACTACAAATGCAACCCCGCAACCCCTCGTGGCCAGAACTATTCCAAATGTTTTTTTTTGTGTACTGACTTCACCCACGCAATTCGTGTCTTTGGTGGAGTAAAAGAAAGAAAGGGTTTACTTTACCAAATATGAGAAAACTCACCTGTCTGTGCGTGCAAGGCAACAACTTTTACCGCGTGCAGAAACACCTTGAGGTGAAATTTTGTACCTTTTTTCGTTTTTATTTTTATCAATTCTCAACGAATTCTGTCTTTTCTCTTTCCACAATTTCTTCACCTGAATGTGTATACATAATTCTCAGTGGAGCGAAAATTGATAAATTCAGCTGATATGCTAGCAAGCTTCTGCATCTGGCACTCAAATTGACTCCACTTTTTTGAATTTATTGCATCCTAAATGGTATATTCTTCTCCAAGACATTTATTTCCAATAAAATGGATTAAAAGAAATATCCAGGGATATTTTATGAAATATTTATTGGTGTTTTGTGGATTAAAAAAATTGATCAAAAGTCTGGATAAATTTTAATTCGAATTTACGCAATGAAAACAAATCTAGAATTTATATCCACCTGTTAGTCATTGTTTTATCTGAATTTAATTGATTTTTCTTTATCCTCCTAAAGCCTTTCTAAATCATTAAACATCAACCAAAAAGCTTCAGGAGAAATGTTCAAAAAGCCCCATAGTTCCCATATCCTGAAATATTCCCTAAATTCCATCAGCCAGCAACAATGTCGGGGACTATGGTTCCCCTCCTGAAAATCCCAACAATAATATCTCACGGAAATCCCTACTGGCTAGACGGAGCCTGTTGTGTGTGTGTGAGGAATCGGAAATCCCAGAGCTGGGGAGTTAATAAAAATTACCGAAATTTCCGAGCATAAAACATTCAAATAATATTCAGTGAGACAAATCCCGAAGAATTTGTAAGACGGAAATCCATAGACATCCGACATGGAGAATAGGGAGCAATTCTCGAATTCATTGAATTTTCCACCCCAAGAGGGATATATTCCATTCCAAATACTGTGGAGCAGAGGTGGGGTGGGCAGGGTAGAGAGAGAGAGCTTTCGGGGGTCCTCCGGCCCGGAAATGTCGAATTTCATTAAAACGGAGTGACAAACTGACATGCCTTTTCTCGTTGTTTTCGAGCCCTACCCACTCGAGATTTCTGCAATTCCCATTCTCTCCCCCCCCCCATAGATGTGGGGGCGCACAATTTGCGGGGGAAAAAGGATGGGTAACGACACAATTCCTGGCGTGCCTTCGCAGTACCTACCCCTCCCATGGGAGGAAGTCGATTTTAAATGTAAATTGAAGAGGATTATCAGGAAAATGGCTAAGAATTCAATCGACAACGATATGAATTCCACCATCTCCATCCCCCAATGCGCGCGGAGACACTCCTTTGGGGATGAGCCACCCTCGTGTCATCAATATTGGGTGACTTTCTCAGGGGACCCCGGACGCGCGAGCATTTGAGAGCGCTCAGGGGATAATTAGATGGATTTGAAAGCGCTTACGGGGTGAATTTTTAATCAGGGCCGCACAGTGAACAAACGATAAGTGGGTGTATTATGTGATTTTTTCACTCACCCAAGCTATAATTTCTCGCCCTCCGGGTACTTTTGGGCCATTCTCGTGTGATTTTTTATCTTATTTTTCAATTAAGAACCAATTCTAGGGTGTTATGGGGGAGGAATTCTCAGCATTTTCTTCTACTTCTTGTAGTCGGAAATAGTTGAATTTTTCTAAGGGAAAAGTTCTTTAAAAATATATTTTTTTAATTTGATAAAATAATAATTTTAAAATGCAAGAAAAGTTGGAAAATGGAAAATGTCAGCAGTCGTGTTCTATGAAAAACAAATAATCTTGCTTAGGATATTCTTATAAAACTCCACATTTTTCCTTAACTTCTCGGTTTTTCCGGTTTCTCGTTGTTTTATACAAAGTTCGGTCTTCAACCCTATTAAACAAAGTTATTTATTTTAAATTCAAGGGGAACTTCAAGCTGGCTTCAAGCTATCCTTAAGCTAGCACACAAGCATTAAAAAGAAAGAGAGAGAGGGCAGAAATGGGGTGATAATGCGTTCCAAATGGGAAAAATTAGAGTATATTTTCTTGTTTAGTCACAAAAATATCTCATGCCCCAGCCTTGAGGTCCTCGTGCGCATTTGAGAAAGTCATCCATCATTTCTTCTCCTGTGAGCGATTTTTATTTGATTCCGAGCACAAGTCATGTTCCTCTGGCTCCATCATCTTCACATGAGAGCACGACAATGGTGCGCGGCGGAGAAAAAAAAAGCAGTGACGAGCACACAATGTTATTCATACAAAACACCCCCAAGATGAATTCTTGTCGAAGGTACAATGCGCGGCTTGCAATCTAAAACCACTCCATTGTCTTTAGCCGCAGACAATTACTCTCATTATATTTTGCCATAACAGAGAAAATTCCATGAAAACACACGAGGCTGAAAAGGCTGACTTCTTTTCCACGGGCGGGGGTGTCAGATTTCCGCTTTTTCCATCAATGGACTTTTTTTTTCTCTCCCTAAACCCCCTTCGTCCCATTTTTGTCGGAAAAAGAGCCAGAGGGTGGTTTTGAGATGGTAGAAAAAGGGATTGAAAAGTTGCATTGTGGCTTCTGTGGTGTGGTGCAAATAAACAGCAATTGTGCAAACACCCAAAGCTTCGACAATGAAAATGTTAACCCCTTCAGGTAAAAATTATCCCTCTTTACTTTCACCCTCTACAGACTCTCAACTAATTTTTCTGCGATCCCTTTTACGCCTCACTGAATATCACCTTCGAGAAAATGCCCCAGCTTACAAACCAATGCAGTCTAATGTGGTTCGGCTTTTTGTCTACATTAGAGAAGAATGGTTTTGTGGCGAGGAAAAAAGGAGTTAAATTTGAATTTAGTACAATGGAATTCTCTTTCATTTGTCCATTGATGACAAAGAGAGATTTTAAAACTCAAAAATTATTTCACAATAGCATTTCTTTGTGCCACTCCAAACTATGATATCACCTGCTCGAGATGAAAAGGAGAGGTGCATAAAAGGCATTTACATTGACGTTTTTTGCTCCATTATTCTCGCCATTGAGGAAAAAAAAATGCAGAAACAAGGGCTGCAAGTCATCGAAAAGACTGTTCGATAAAAAAGTACCCAGGAATTATTCAAAGGGATTCCTTAAGTGAGTCATTTATTGAGTTTTTTATTCTCTAAAGGACACATCATTGGAATAATATTAATAAAAGAAAAATGTACATAATTTCTCGACAGGTGGAAATGTCATTTCTAATCAATTTCCATAAATTGTCCAAGAGATTTTATCAAAATCGACTTTCGGGTTTTTATTTAGCACAAAAAAATGATTTCAGATCCATTGGATTAGATCATGGTTTAGAAATATTCTATCTTTCTTTGTGAAATTAAATTCATTTTAAGAATAAATTTTAACAATTCAGCGCAGAACACAAACACAAACTTGTAGGACGATATTCCTACATGGGCTAATAACTACCCTTATTTGAAGAGCTAACGGGTCCCGAACTGAATCGGACGAGCAACAGTGGGCTACTGAACCTATGAGTGCCTGATGAGCGGCATAGAGCTAACGACTCATCTCACTCTTTCACCCAGAGCTGTCCAACCCTAGACACATATAGTGCCATAGCTCAACATTATATACGGTAGAAGGGTTTCTCTACCGGGGCACCTAGCATTGTTCTACATCTCGGCCTTCCTGATATGATCAATGTCCTCATTGATGAAGTGAATGGTCAATCCAGTGTCCTTATTCTTTCGTTATATTTCATCATTGTCATCTTGTGTTCTTTAATCTTTTGCCTTTTTCCATAATCGAGTACACATAGTACTATGAACTCTGTGAAGCAACTAAGCCTGGGGCTCAGCAGGTGAAGACGAAGTCTTCTTGCTTCGGCTCTCGACTTGGCCAGTGATTTTCTTCCTTCTATCCAGTTCTTAATTCCTTTTATACACTTCAGGTTGCTTTTCTTCATTGCATCTACTTGATATTGAATCCTTGGTTTAGCGCACTCAGCTTTCAAGCGGCACACAGCCATTGCTTGACTTTGGCACATAGCCTTCCTTAATATCTATCCAGTCCTCAATTCCTGTCCTACGCTTGAGATTCCCTTCCTTCATTACTTCTAGCTTGTGTCTGAGCGGAGCATATAATATTTGATATTTTTTAAATCCTTCACATTTCTTTGTTGCTTCCTCGTTGTATGGCCATTCTCTAAAATGACAAAGAAATTATTCTCCAATCTATTTAGCAGGCTTACCTTGCGATCTGTATTTCACTTTTTTCCTGTAAACTTAAGGTTATCTTTGAAAAAACATCTAATTAAACCTCGAATAAATAATAATACTTTTCTGTAATTTCTTTTTTATTTGACTTCACACTTGACTACACTCAGTAAGCTTAGCTTCTTTATTTCCTCGAAATTCAATTTAATTATCCCTACATTGGAATTCATCGGAATTATTGTGGGCACTGAGCAATCAAATGTCCGGGCTTCTTGCATCTGTAGCAGAGTTTCTCAGAGCTTCGTCGCTCCTTGGTGGTTTTCTGCTCTTTCTCCTTATTGGCTTCCTTGTGTGCTTCACGCTGAGATTCTCGACTGTCATTCGTCTTGCCATGGCGGTACGGATGGTAGCGCCCTGAATTCTGCCCAGAGTTGCGCTTGGAATAGCGCCTGTCTTGCTTGGAATCGTCTATGTTTCAGTGTTTTGTTCCGCATCAATTAGCACGCGGAGAAGTTGCGTGAGAGATTCAAAGTTTGTGTCAACAATGATGCCCTTAAATCCACAACGGTAGGAAAGAATTGCAACAATTCATCGCGAAATTTTTGCCACGAATCCAGCCTCGCTTTGGCTCAATGAACCATTTTTTTTGCTGGTCTCCTCAATCACATAGATGCATAAAGAATTATCACTCTCTCTTCCCAATGATACATCAACGCGCCTTTTCAACTTCTACAAGCCAATCTTCAGTGTCAATGCAGTCGGTCAATCTGAATCAAATCGCTGTATTATTGCGCTTAGTTCCTTTGGTCCCATGGGCATGGCAACCGTGGAGTTTTGCCTTCTCGACATTGTTTTTTCCTGCAGTTAAAAGAATTGAATTACACATAGCATCTTTAACTTTTTTACCTTTGAAAATCCTCTCTGTCCCTCTTTTATATCATCTTACTTACTCTGCTGCGATTTCTTTGCGCAATTTATTGAAATTTCCCTTGAATTTCCTCGCAACACACCTTTAACACTCAAATGACTTGCATAAAATGACAATAATATGACGCAATACCCGAGCATTCAATCGGCACGACCGAAATGTCACGATATGGTCAAATTCCAGCAAAAACATTTCATGTTTCATCAATCTCGCCGAATCTTGTTTCATGAAACTCGGCTAATTTCACGAACATATGAAACACTTTTAAAACATTTTTCATTTTTTTCTTATGAATTTTCCTATGCAGTTTCACATGAAATATTTTCAAAAATTATCATGAATAACCTGAAAAGGAATTCCTGTTACGACATGTTATTGCAAGACAAGACAAGACAATTATTTTGTGCGGGTGGCCACCATTCACACATAGCATACACAAAAGGGTTAACACATAGAAATTCCTGGAATTGCCAAAAATTTCTCAGAAATTTATCATGACTTTTTTCAATTCAAAGAAACATATTCCCCTTTCAATTTTTCTCTTTTTATTTCCCTTTCCTGGGGCACTCAGGGGTACTTGCGCTACTTCCATCGCCGGGTGCTCCACCACACAGTTGCTGGGGCGCTTCTCGATGGTCTTCGCAGTCCTATCTTGTCGCATTTCGCTGCTTCTACGCCGCATTTTTCTCCACACGGTGGCGGCCATGTTGTCTCGCTGCCTTTTGCGTCGTCGTCTCCGAAATTTTCACTTTTCTTTTCACTCGCGCCGTGATTTTCACGGTTTTCCACACGCAGTGGCACACGCGGACCCTATCCCACTTCTGATATGTAGGACGATATTCCTACATGGGCTAATAACTACCCTTATTTGAAGAGCTAACGGGTCCCGAACTGAATCGGACGAGCAACAGTGGGCTACTGAACCTATGAGTGCCTGATGAGCGGCATAGAGCTAACGACTCATCTCACTCTTTCACCCAGAGCTGTCCAACCCTAGACACACATAGTGCCATAGCTCAACATTATATACGGTAGAAGGGTTTCTCTACCGGGGCACCTAGCATTGTTCTACAAACTTTTACATTTCTTATTAAAACTAATATATTTTTTTTATTAAACTTATCACAATAATAATTAAACTAAATTTTTATTGAACAATTCCATGAAGAATCCCTTTAAAAAATTCTTCAGCACAAAAGGCGAAAAATTACCAAGGGGCATTCAACTGCCAGGAAAATTGTACTCTTGCAATATTCGGAATAATAATACTCGAACTAATTGCTATCCAATTACAAGAAAAGTTCAAACTGCGGCCAGATAATTTACCAAAGATCTCGCTTGTTGCTCCCCAAGAGAATGGGGATTCAGATGGTATATAAAACGACACTCATTGAACACGAAATAACTTTTCTTCTAAATACTTGTTGTGCGTGACGTTGCCAATGCCCTTTGGAGCATTGCAGATCCCAAACAGATAACCCAATGAACATGTAATGGATCAAAAACTCACGATTTTTTTTCAACAACGGCAAAACTTGCAAGATAAATTCCGAGATTGGAGCACAAATTGCGGAATTTTTAGGTTAGGAATTCCTGGAGTTCCGTGATTGATGGTTTTTGGTGCGGAAGTCTGTCAGGTTTGCTGTTTTTTTTTACGATGTGTGCTCCGCCATAGATGACAGGGGGAAGCTGGGCTACACAAAAATACCCATCTTCTACTCCCCATGTTCACCAATGCGTTGTTTCGGTGCTCTTTTTCATCTCATTCATTGCAATTTTGTTGCACATTCGCATCCCGTGCCGTGTGTTAGGCCTTCGCTTGTTTTTTTTTTTGCTGCTCTGCCTCCCTGTATCCATGTTAATTTCGCTCTCCTTGTTTGTATATAGCATTTTGCTTGGCTTCACTGAGCCCCATTGCACTTTTTTTTGTGTGCGCCTTCTTCTTCCATCCGATGTTATTCCACTCATTTATTTTTCTGCATCATACAAACACACACCATTCGGCGTGTAATTTTGTAATTGCATTGCGTTTCCATGGTTACTCGCGCTTAATAGGACTGCAATTTAATGGCGGAATTTTGATGCGATGGGGTCTCAGAGCGTTATTTTTTTATATATATTTTCCACAACACTCCAGAACTCTTCACCGTGAGCCCCATGCTCGGTTTTTAATCTCTCTCCTGCGTTCTTTTTTTTATGCTGCCTCGCGCGTTCTGGGGTGCGAAATAGCCAACGAGGCTGCATGGTCAGTGTTTTAAAACTATATAGAATGACAGGCTGTGTGTCCTCTTCAAACACTTTGTGCATGGTGGCTGTTGAAATATGCAAATTCCTTCTGTATGCAAAATTCCACCTTGTTGTGTGCCACTGACTAATTAAATTAAATTATTTTATAGCATATACTGGAGGAGACAAAACACCAACAATGATTATGCCAATTTTCCCCATCACTGCATCGCCTTTTTCCGCTCTCTCTGCATATTTTCGATATTTTGGCGCGCAGAAATGGCTTCAGTCACACAAGACTCCCACGCAATTGCCCCAAAAAACATGGCGTGATATCGTCATTTCTATCGCAAGATTCTCAAATGCGATGCGCTTTTGTGATAACGATGCCCTCCGATGGCGTGGCGTCATGACATTCTTCTCTGCGAATCTCGTGATCTTTCACGGCATCGTTATTTAGATGAGAGAATTTTCTTCCTCTGAATTAGTAAAATGTGCTAGAAAAGTTTACCTTTGTTGCATTTCAAGGGGCGTCTGAGTACCAAATTCAATGAGGTATCAATTGACAGATGAGTATTGCAACTGTCAAATTAATGCTTTTTATTTATTTTAAAAAAACTTTTAAAATAAATATAGATTGATATATTATTATCAAATCAAGCAAGAAAATCTCATTTTATATATTTTTTGTAACCTTTTAAATATTTATATATTCCGAATAATACAAAGGGATCAGGAATTTGCAAGTAATCAGCCCCTTGCAATACTTTATTATTCATTTTTGAAGAACTTCTAACCACATTTCTTTGCAGAATCATCTTTTTTTCGTGCCAAAACGCAAGCAAGATGAACATACCCGCCACTCATTACCATAAATCGAAATTAAATTGTAAATCATTCATTAGTCGTGTGCTGAATGTTTGGTATGTCAGAGCCTGTGTGCCTCGTTTACATATTAATTTCACGCGTTTTAATCACGAAACGTCCAACTCCCGGTTTGCAAAATGCCAAAGCAAGGTGGCAAAAAGGTGACTCTTGACCCCAAATGTGTGATTTTCTCACTGTCAGCTCATTTTGCGGCCTCTTTTCTGCACCATGATTGCATAGAAAATTGCATTTAAATTGTACCTGGGTATCGAGTTTTTAAGCCCGGTGAGATTTCTTCTAGTCACGCGCTTCTATACGAGACTTTCAGGGGGCTAAGCAACGAGATAAAATTATATTTTGCTAATTTTTGAGGTTCATTATCAAAATATTTTAGTACAAAATTTAAAATAATAATAAATTGAAAAGACCTGTATGAGATTTTTTAAGCTTTTAACTTTGATTTAAAAATATTCTTTAAAAAAACTTTTAATTTCCCTATTAATAGTAAAAGAGTGTTTAATCATAAAAAAGATTATTTAAATAAAATTTAAAGCAAACTCACCGAGCTATTAACCCCCTGAATTTTTTTCACATCTCCGCATGAATTCTCAACTCGACGAAAACTAATTTTCCCATTGTCTTCCCAACTCACATTTCCCTGAGAAATCTTCTTGACAATTTTATCATGAACTGAATTTACGGGGAAAGTCCAACGGTTGCTGTATAGCTCAACCTCTGCCCCCGATGGTATCACACAACGCCATTTTAATGGACCCCACGCGATACGCGGCTATGTCACCTATCTTGTTCCCTTGTTCGGAAAATCCTCTTGAGCTACCAGGGATTGACTCATTCAGGAGAACCCACATCCCGCACCACATTTTCCCCCGCGAAGGGGTCGCAAATGAATAATAAACAAACACAAATGAATGGCGCAAACAAAACACTTGATAGTATCAAAATGTAGAATAGATAGGTTATGGTGCTCTCTCAGTTATTGTTCACCCTGATTTATTGCCTGGGACTTTTCATGATTAGCCTGAATTTAGATGAGAAAATGCTGTCTGGGCCATTCTATTATCTCCCTTCCGGAGTCACATTTTCTCTCACTACACGAGGGTGGATTGCTAACTCCTCAACACAGAATTCCTCGATATCGCCATCGTCTTTTCTAATGGTGGATGAAAGGAATTCTAGGGGGAAGGTATTTGAAAGAGATGCGGCGAGGCATTAAGACGGAAATTTCATCAAAAACTTATTCTTTTTCATACCTACCAAAAAATTATATCAAGGAAATTATTTTTCTGTAGCGGATAAATTCTGATATTTTACAGTGATAAGAGAGAAATTTCTTTTAAAAATAAGATTTAAATGTATAAAATTAAAGAAAAATAATAAAGACTTTTCTCTCATGGCCTGCTCCACATAACGAACAATAATGTTCGTTATACGGGTTATACGTGACCACATACCGCAAAAGTCCTTTTTTTCGCACACACATAACAAATTCATCAAGGAAGAAAATTAATTACAGTGTTAAACTATGCTTTCAACCTATTTTGCATATAATTAAAGTCAAATAAACTCGCAATTTAGACGAACCTGTCAAATAATGCAACTCCCTACTGTCTTCCATACATATATGTTGTGTATGTAGCATTACTCCTAACTTGGTGTGACTGAAGCATTTCACCTGACAATAAATATTCCTCACAAGCTTTGCAGAATGGGAGAAATGCAGCAATTTTCATTTCCAACACCAAATAAATTTTAGACTGCCTTCCAAACCTTCCCACACCAAACCACCCCCCGGAACATCATGCAAATGTCCCATCACACTCCTGCTGGTGACACCAAATTCCATCCCATAAATCTCAAGATTGTGGTCATTAAAGTGTGACGCGCGCGAAAATGGGAACGAATCATGAGAAAATTCACCGAGTGAGTTTTTTTTTATTCGTTTTTATTTTGCCTCGCTTGGAAAATTCAATTTCTTTCCTTGTCGAGCTGCAAAAATTGCGGCAATATTCCAAATGCTGCGGGGAACAATTGCTCTATTGCTATAAATCCAATTAAAGACAAATAAATTTCCTCGAGTGCACGCGGGAAATTGCTCATTGTGTGTATGTGTGGTGGTTTATTTCAATATTTGGTGAACCGGATTCTTCAATTTAGTCAATTTATGTATCGACAACTCCATTTTCACTTAAATGCCCCCGCACACTTCTTCTTTTTTTGGGTTTACCGCTCTCGTTTAAATTCAATTGAATTTGTAAAACCACTCCGGGGCATTGAAATCACATCCAACATGGGGTTCGCACCAGAAAATGCATGACTTTGAGAGAATTGTGTATGGATTCCCTCTTTGCTAAATTGCGGAGTGCGATCACTTGAGGATTTCACCAATTTGATCAATTGCAACCATTTTGCATTATTTAAACATTTTCCCGCACTATTGTCCATGGTGGGCGATTTGCGGGAAGGGATTAGATTATTTTGAAGATTTTTTTTCAAGTTTCATTTCCATAGAATTTATTAAATCGGCGTTTATAAAATTGCATACATTTTCAGAAAATAAAAAGTCGTACAAAAGCTAAAAGCTGAAATATTTTCGTTTTACTAAATAGGCTTAATTTTAATTAAGATTGAAACATAAATAAATATTTGATTATAAATTATCCTATTTATTCTATTTTCAGTATTAATTTAAGTTTACAAAAAGTATTTTGACAATATTGAAACAAAAAAATTCAATATTCAATATTAAAAAATATAATTTTCAAAAAGAAATTCAAGACTTTTCCTAAGCTTTCCTTCTTATTTTAATCTTAATCAGAGACTTTACAAATTATTTATTTTTTATCATTAAGAATTGTTTTTTACATAATTTTACTTAATTAACTTTGTTATTTTGCAACTCACTAACATCCATTGTAAATTAGGCATTAGATTTTAATAAGTTCCTCATTAAAAAGAAACAACTAATTAAAACAAACTAGACAAGCTAACTATTATGGATTTTCCAGATCTATTGAGTTGGTTAACAAACCAAAAATGCAAGAAGTCTTTAACATTTAATTTTCTATTTAAATTAAAAACAAACAATTTGAGTGCAGTCAATCATGCCGCTCAGCGTCGCATGTAAAATATTCAGCTTCCCAATTACGAGTTTAATTCAGCGGAAATGCGTGTTTAATTCTCAAGTAATGCACACTGTGTTGAAGTCATCTCTCTTGCAAGGAACCCTTGACCTTGACCCGTCTTCCTCTGTGTGAGATCTGCGCCGGGATTGGCGGTCAATCGTCTTTAGTTAATACGGAGGTTACTACACATAAAAGCTTCCCGCGGGAGGGAATTTTAATTTACAAAACAATCAACTATTTATTGGCAAGTGGGTAATTGCGATGGGTTGCGGACTTCTTGCATGTTTCCATGCACGCCAAGAGACGTTGGGACGGGGTGATGGGGTGGTCAGAGCATAGAAGTCCCTTGTCCAGAAAGTCAGGAGGTTCTTTTTTATCACAGCCAATATTCTCCCGGCATTCAAGTATACACCAATTTTATTCGGCCACACCTTCGGGTGATTTTTCATCTAACAATGAAAGTAACCTACCTATATGCTATGTATGTAAAGTATCCTCCTTGAAATGGACGATGCGCACTTTCCTCCTGACGAGCCGTAGAAGTGAGTGTTCTATGGTGGAAAATTAAATTGAGATTGAATTTGCATTGCATGTGGTTTCGAGATGCTTCTTTTGTAATGTTTTTCCATGTCTTCCCTCCTCATTTTCACCACAGCGAAGCGAAACGGATATTCTTCATCGGGTAACAATGAGATAATTGGACTATTGTTATTGTTCTCTCTCCGCTATGCTTCTTTTTTTGCCCTTATTCCTCTCCCCGCTCGAGGAACTCCTCTCACCACGACGTCTCATCTTCCTGGCCATAGCTATATGTAGTAGGTTACTACACCTCCCGGCCATTGGGCGCGAAGTGCATTTTATACACTCGTCTTTTGCGCCCCTGGAAGTCGATATAAAAGCCACAGTGAGTGCGAATTAATACAATAATGCCATACAATGAGACACATTTCCCGGGGATCGGAAGAGACAATCGCTTTGGAACCTCTACACCCAACAGAGTTGTTTTTGCCATTCCAGAATGGAATTGGTATATAGGTAGCTTTTTTGCTATTCATTGGTGTGCAAAGAATTTCTAACAATGTCTTAATTAGAAGGCAAAGGGAACATATTCTGCCTGCCAGGAACTTCATAAGTTTCCTATGTAAGATGTAGAATAAATATTTTATAGATAGCAAGAGAAGAATTTGATGAATTTGAGATTATTCATACGGAATAATTGGCTACTGATTTTAAGGTTTCTTTGGGCAATTTTAAGTGTTGAATAAATGGTAAACTAATGAAAATTTATTTAAATTTTCTGTTCAATTTTTTGCAGAAGGGATGGATAAGGTTAAGGGTTTTGAATAAATTCTGGTTCTTATAAGATTCGTAAAATGAGAATTATGTTTTAATTAAAATTGTTTTATGCTCAAGATCTTAAACTTAAAGTTTTTTTAAAGGAACATTTTATATTTTTCTCAAAGAGATTTTTATTCTAAATTAAAGAATATCTCTGACAATTTCAACCTTTAATTGCTTTCTAAATGTTTTAAAAAATTCTTTTCAATCTTCATTGAAACGAAACACAAAGAAGACCCACCTGAAATTCCTTGATGTAGTTTTTTCTTTTATTCATTTTTTGTGCCTTCTCTCGCAGTGTCAAAGAGGCAGAGAAAGAATTTCTTGTCTAATTTTAAGATTGCATTCTTGGCACCTCAAACTAGTTTCTCGCCATTCCTTTTTTTTCGTTTTCTTGCTGTTCTTCCTCCTCAACCAAGAGAACTTCTTGCTGCAACTCCTTATCTCTGCGTCGGTATAACTTTAATATACCACAGCACGATACTCTTGGCAGAGGCGAAAAGAGAAAATAAAGTCTGCACTTTACCATCATCGTCATAATCTTGATATTTGATTCGCTACACTGCTACATGCCATCTTTATGTCCATCCCATTGAACACTCTGAGTAATCAAATATGCAAATGTTTACCTTCCCCGTGTGTACAAAAGCCTCGCATTTCTTCAGTGCGGATAACTCGTTTCTGATTATAACATTTTATTATATGCCTTGGCGTATGTGGCCAAGGATTCGAACACTGTGGTTTCTTTTTTTTTTGCCAACTTCCATGTGCCTTCAAATCATGAGTGAGAAAAAAACCCACGAATATTTTAGTCATTTGGGGTCCCAGAAAAAATTCACGAAAAGGTGCAAAAAGACTTCGATGGGATAAAAAAAAATCATTCATAAACCGCAGAAAAGCGAGGGAAGGGCAAGGAGAAAATTATGCTGAAAGGGGATTCTTTTAATTTCAACATGTTTCTCTTTATCCTTTTGCTGAATATTTTAGCTGTTGATGAAAATCTTCTTTGGTCTGTCTTCACCCAAAATTTACCAGTTCCCCCAACTTGCCTTCTCAACCAAACCCTCCGTTTCAAACCCCCAAAATTTGAGCCTTAGCACAGAGAGAGAGAGTTTATTGTACTCAACAGATAAGAGAATTGCACTGTCAAGTTGGATGATATATTCAACCTCACAGAATTAGTTGGTATACCACAATCGTGGCATACCAAGTATTGTAATCGTCGGAAAAACCGACCACCTCAGATCGCGCTCAAACTTGGTATGAGCACGTTTTAGACATCCCACATTACGAATATGGTGGTGGAAAAAAAATGTTCCGGCCGGCCCGCCGGCCGGCCTGCCGGCCGGCCTGCCGGCCTCTGCGCTAAACTTTGCCTTATAGCTCGAGAACGGTGACAGATAGAGACTTCCGGTTTGAAGTTTTCTATAGAAATGTGGGTGTAAAATTTCATTTTTTCGCATTTTCAAAATTCAAAATGGCCGCCGTCCGCCATTTTGAAATACTGTCAACCACTTCCCTTACAGCTAGAGGTCTGAAACTTTAGTATGTTGTAGAGCTCAGTGAGACGTTTTCATCAACAATTCGTACTTGACAATCGGTCAAGCCGTTTAGCAAATATGGCGGCCTAAAGCAAAAAGTGTTTTTTCGATATATCTCGAGAACGGCTTGACCGATTTTGACCATCTTGGTATCAAATGAAAGGTATTGAGAAGCCCTACAACTGTTTAGAACATTCCAAGTTTCAAAAACATCCGCAAGAGGCGCTAAAAACAAAAACAAAAATTGCCTAACTTTAAGGGGCTATATCTCCGAATCCCCATTAGGCAAATCTTTTAAATTTTGATATGTTGTAGCCTGACTCAATATCTTTCACCAGCCCGAAAATGAAGAGAATCTATGTCGCCGTTTAGAAGATATAGCCATTTGAAAAATTCTTGAATTTGAAAAGTTCTAAGACCTATATCTCCTGAACTGCTTGTCCGATTTTGCTCAACTTGGTATCAAATTAAAGGTTTTACAATTATCTACAACTTTCTAGAACATCAGAAACCTCTAGAACTATTCCTTCAGGATAAAAAATGCCAAAAACTGTTTCGGTGAAACAAAAATCCGCCATTTTGTGTTCTGGAGGTGACCTTGAAAATTATTAAAATTTATGTCAATTTATAGCTTGTTTTAATACCTTTCCAAAACTAGTCAAGAAATTTCTGTAGGTCTTATAGAACCAGAGATATGACCATTTTTATGCATCAAATTACTGATTTTCACAAAAAAAATCAGTTTTGCCTACTAATACAACTCAGAAATTAAATTACAACGCATAGACTGACCCATCCGCGTTGTGGTATACCAACTCTTATAACTGGACGCGTTATGATTGACTTTCCATATAGCATCGTCATCGAGAGGGAAAGAATCCAATGTGAATTTTACAATTTTGCAACTCTCTCCATGAACAAAAGTAATGCACTAAAGTGAGTGTTGAAATTCCTTAAAAAGAACTGTTTAACTGACTGATAATTTAAATTTCAAAATATAATTGTAAATGTCACAAATTGACAATTAATTTTTTAACATGTCAAAAATTGACAGCAAAATTTTAACATATTTCTCAGATTTATATTAAAAGCTTCACTTTTTCGAATTTCCATCAAACTTTTTAACGAAAACTCATTAAAAATTAAATTTTATATTATTCCTTGCTTGTCAAGCTTTTCATAATAGGCCGAGCATCAAGTATTTTTCTTTTACACATCCTACATTAAAAATACATGAATTGGATGCAAATGATTTTCCATCCACAAAAATTCTGGCACAAAAGTGAAAATTGAATGCTGTGCATTTTGGAAGCACTCATTTAATTGGAATTTTGCTGCAGTTTTTGTTGGGATGCTGCAAGAAATGATAGATGGGTTAATTAAGAATATGTTTTGAGAGATAAAGTGCTGAATTATTGTAATTGTCTTGTCCAAAAAATTGTAATATTGACTGATGAATTTGAATTCACTGAAGGAAAAAATATTGAAATTATAAATATTTCTTGTAGTTTTAAAAATCAATATAAAAGATATTATATGTTTGACACAAGTTAACTGTCAAAAATTGACAGCATTTGCTTTGACATTTCTTCGTCATGACACTTTAGTTCAGTTTTAAATTTCAATTTCAATTTTAAATTAATTACATTCTCTCGTAGTACGAGTACTTCAGAAGCTTGTTCAAAACTTCTTGAACGCCAAGAAACTTTAATGTACAAATGACAGCAATTTAGAACTGTCAATTTTAATTGTGTCACTTTGTTTAAAAATGAATCTCTAAATTCAAAAGATATACATTTCTGTTCCATTCCATAAATGGTGAATGTGTTGTGTTGGAACAATTCTGAAGAGCACGCGAGATTAAATCAAAAGTCTTATGATCACCGCCAAGGGTATTGAATTTCCGTGGATATATACCTCCTGGTGACCTCACCGATCTTACCGGAGGATTCTTATTCACCCTAAAAACAGCACCAAGTAGCAGAAATGCCGGTTCAGTGAGACAAAGAATATATCTGTTGGCACGACACGATGGAGAGAACCTGCAAGTTCTCGATGGTTTGGTATCATTAAAAGTTACCCAACTAACGAGACTATTGTCTCTGATCCGACAGAGATTATTGGTCAAGGGACCTCTTCCTTTGGTGACTGCGGACACAAAATTGTCCATGGGTGCAGAATAAATGGTGGTGCTCCACTTGTGTCACCAATTTCGCCTAAACATCCGTCTCTTGGGCCTTTTTCCCGCGCAATGGTACCACCAGCCCTCATCCACTTGGCCATAACTCTTGGAAATTGCACCCATTCGCGCGACATTTTCGCGCGCCACGAAAAGTGGATGGGTTGCATTTTCCACCGCGTTACTGAGGGGGATGGGGGTTTTGTGTCACAACGTCGAGGGGCATTTATACGCGATTTGATTAAAATTCTTCCGACGCCATTTCAACGGTGTGTGAAGCGTTTTAATGGAACCACGTAATTCACATTCCACCACTTTTGGCTGCAGAAGAGATGAAATGCGCGAAAACAAACACATGGTGGAACATTTTTCCGCCGTCACAGCCACATTGCGGGGTCCGAAGCACCTCTAAACCGCCCCCATCCCTTCCTTTTCATCCCCTACAAACCTCTGAAAATCAACCCAGCCCGTGATGGAGAAGGATCACTTTGTTCTGCCTGCTTATTTATTGCGATCCATCGCGGAATATGGAGCACAAGTAGCGACACTGATAAACAAATGCGAATGATGGTCGAGGGTAGCGACAACAGCAAAAAATCACCCTCCAATTTCGGTACCCCCGTGATGAATGTTTCCCCACGAAGACGTGCGTAATCTCACTGGATTCGCGGCAAATGGGCTTTTGTGGAGCTTTTTTTCCACAGAGGTCGGCTTTAGGTCCCAAAGGACACAGCACAGCGTCATCAATGATGCGTCAATATTTGCGTTTTGAATGGGATTTTTTTTCGTGGAAATTTCGCTGTTCATTTGCAGCTTAATGCGTGTTAAGTTTTTTTGCTAAAAAGCAGCTTTATTAACCTTCTATTTGAAAAAAGAAATTAAATTAATTTAGAAGAAATTTTTCTCAGTGTTCTAATTTTTCTTTAGATTGAAACTTACACTGAAAAAAACCTTCCAATACTATGCATTAGTCTATATATTTATTGTACAAGTGATGAATTTATAGCTCCTGCCTCCTATATCTATGTAATATAAAGAACCACCAACGAAAATCAACGATTTATTCCTCTCCTTATTTATTCTACGCAAACGCACTGTGAATCTTCTTGCATTTCCCTTCATTTTCTTTCTCCAACATTTTAATCAGTTGCAAATGGAAATCATTTATGCAATTTAATTTAGGGTATTTTCCTTTCAAAGAATCCCCCAGAGTTTACCTGAATTTTTTTCCACAAAAATAGTTCCAATTTATCACTGGATTCAGCTATATTTTCTATAATCTTTTCCACGAAAAACCCCCGCAAGAGGTTCTCCCGGAAAATCCCCAAAAAAAAAACATTTGGCAGAAATCACTGACGATAAATCATGAAATTGGAGAATAATTTCTCCGTCACACTCTCTCGAGAAAATTAATATGATTTCTATGTGAGGGATATTTCTCAATGCAAAACCAGGTGCTGATTGACCTAGATGACCTGTGAGTGGAAAAAAACGGAGTGAAGGGGGTGAGAAAAGTGAAAAATTGATATTATTAAAAAGCACTCAAGTCAATGAAAAATCCAACTTCATTTTGAAATGCCAAAAAGGAGTCAAAATCAGTCAATTGAAGTGCAATGTTGGTTCCTCTAAGGGGCAGAGAGAGGCTAAGGGGTTGAGGAAAATGGTGCTCAATAAATTTCTTTTATTTACGCTTCATTGACTCCACACAGTGATTTCACATTGAGATGGAAATAAAGCTCACTCTGGCAGGCTTTCGGGGTCGTCTTTTTGTGCTTTTTCACCACCACAAAAGAGCTTTTCCAACTTCAATTTCACGTTAAAGTTATAAAGCATGATATTGCAATAAATTGATATACATTGTAAAAGCTCTGGAAAAGTATATAAAAATTGTTGTTAAATAACAGCGTGTTTTTAAATCTGACGCCACAAGAAAAAGCTTAAAAATGAAATTTCAATGCCATTTGTATTCGAAGAAAGGAAGAAAATTCACGAGAAAACTTGTTAAAAGGCGATAAAGGGAAAAACTTTCAACCCTTTCCACCCCATGTAATGACGGATAAATTCCAATAAAAATATTTATGAGACAAGAAGAACGGATTGCGTCTGCTCCAGTGATTCTATTGTCCCTGTCCAGACAATCATCACTTTGTCACTCACCCGCTTGGTTTGTGTTTTCCTTGTCAGACGGAAAATCTACAACTTCCGGCTCAATTTTCCTCACCCCCAAATGGTGCCAAGAAGGTCGTCGTACAAAGAGAGCATCGCTGATTTGGTGGATAATGTGCAATAAATAGCCCCGATCGAGGGGGATGAAAATTGAAGTATTAGTGGCGTGAAACGTTTGTGAAAGGGGGTGAGAAAAAAGGGTTGCCAAAGCCATTATATAGCAGCAAGTGTGTGTATGTAGTTTTGCTTGACGATTACACTCAAATGAGAATTACCCCTTTTCCATCATCCTCATGGGGATTAAAGTGAACGCGCGCCCATCCCCCAAAAAAGGGGTTAAGGGTTAGGCCACACCAGATTGGTAGTGCTTTCACGCACATGGGAAGACTCACAGTATGGATGGGTTATTGAGGGTTTTCTCTCCCCCGAGCATTGGGGTTGTACTATACTCCACACAGTGTGGTGTCTAAATTTTCAAATTGAGTTTGAGGTGTCTTTTTGTCTCTCTCACCCCCTAGTGGTGTCTCTCTCATCCGCCCCACATGTGAGTGTTAGAAGTCCAATGGAATTTTCATGCTGGAACACCAACAGGGTGATTCAGCAATATTTTCTTGTATCTTAAACTCTATATTATTGAAAAATTCTTAAAGCTGAGAAAACCTTTTACTTTGAGGGAAGCAAAAAGATTTTTTTTTAATTAAATTTAATATTTCTTTTATGCAGAAAACAGCATAAATTTTAAAGTTTTTAGGAGTAAAATTAATTAATTAAAGTTTAAACATAATTTTAAAAAGAGGGTGATAAAGAAATATTCTATTAGATTTAAGAATCTTTTATACACATAAAAAATAATCTAGAATCAGACAGAAATATTTTTTTAGTCTTGGAAAAAAAATTTTACTTTTAAGCAGAATTCTAAACATTTTAAAGATTTTTTAAAGAATATCACAAAAGGGGTATTTTTAAATTTAAATTTGGGACTCACCCTGTTCGAGGGAAACTGGCATATATCGTGCAATGTCGGTCGGGTTGTCTCGGTGGCGATGGTGAAAGAGTCCAGGGGTAGGAGTAGTTGATTAATGTTGCTGGCGTCACCTGAACATGAGCATTCAATGTTGAATGTGTACTTGTTATGTGAATTAGATAGATGTGTAATTGGGAAATGGCTGCCGAGGGCTGTTCCAGCCCACAACCCACAAGTCTCTCACCTCACTTTCTCTATGTGCACATGCTGAGTGCTTTAGAATGGTGAACCCCTCTCGCAAAACCCAGGGTTGTTTGGGCGACGAAGAGGAGAGAGATTGGATCTATTGGGACTACAATTTAATACGTTGAATATGCATTATGGTGACCACCATTCCCCCGTAACCCCTTCTCGGGCATCAGGGTTGAGTATATGTAGGATAGGCGAGTATGCATTCTGGTGATATGGTCTCATATTGGATTTTGATTTGATACCAATACTCAATAATGTTGAATTTGCAATGAATTTCAACTGACTACACATAATTTTCCTCAAGTTTTCCCGCAAGTTTTCCAAGATAATTTTGAAATGAAGTAGATTTATGTACATTTCCTTGATTCCACATTTTACAAAGAAAGAAAATCAATAAAAATTATATTCTCATTAATATCTCATTGATTTTCAATAAAATGTTTATGTGCTTTTTGTTGGAAAGAAAAAACTTTCAAAGCTCATTAATGATGGTGTAATAAAACAACTCCACTTTATAGACCACTCTGTGAGCTGATTCATACTCAAAAGATTCGCATGAATAGACCATTTCGCGGGCGATAATTTATGTCTGAAGCATTCTCACCAGGCGTCTCCATTGCATCTCATAATTCTTCCAAACTAACATATGAGAGGAAATCATTCAGCTGAACGAGACGGCGTATTTTCAGGAATTTTTCTCGCTTCAGTAGCTACATTTTCATCGTTTATTTTTGATGAATTAATTTTTGTTTTAAAAAGAAGAAAAAAAGGTCAACACACGTTTGGGAAGAAAGTGAATATTTTGAGTGAGAAAAAAAATGTCTTATTCTGTACAGAGAGAGATTTGAGAAAGGAAAACTCTCTCCCTTAGAGAAATGTAGATAATTTGGACAAGGTGGAGCCTGTCAAAGCAATATCACATATATTTCAATTATATGGCGTACAATTTTTGTGGGTTTGCTATAAAAGAGCAATTAAGGATATCCGTCATTTTGACAATGTTCTAATTAGAATTCCCATAAATAATCCCTTAAAGCAGCACAATATGTGAAAGTGAGGCAAAATGTTATTTGTCCTCTTCGCACATTTTTTGGTGGAGAGGTATTAATATTTAAGTCACTTTGTAGCACATTTAGTTGGTGAGGAGAGTCATTTATTATAGGCGCATTGCTCCAAGTTATGAATTTCGTCCAATTAAATCTTAAAAGCTGGAAGTCAGAAGCCGTTAATTTTCACAGCTGTTGATTCTTAATTAGCCTTACCATAGTACACCACATACATACACACACTTCACGGCGAGAATAAACAATTTTATTGCCAACGAATGCTCACAGAGACGCACTTGTCACGGAGGGCCCTGCATCACGGCAAAAGGAGTGCGTGAAAGGAGAAACTGCCGCCAAGAATTTATTAGCCATGCAACCTTCTCTCAAGTACATTGATGAAGAATGGCCATACAGACCCTGAGAGACATTAATGTCCTAAACAGCTATATGTGTGCATTGAGAAGTTCCTGCAACTCCCTCATTTTTTCATCATCGCACAAAATTTCCACCCTTGAATCTCAATTGCAGATAAACTTTACGAGAAATGATGGAGTTGAAAGGAAACATCGCAATTTCAAATGATCCAGAACGATTTCAATTTGTGGGATGGCAAAATGAGGGTGACACTCCTTCGATGCCGCAGGAAGACATTTTAGATTCTTTTTTTTTCTGGGGGAGGAATTGTAAATAAGATTTTATAGAAAACACTGAAAAAAAAAGTTTTGAATTTTAAATTTATTCGCAATAAACCACAGTGACAGGTGTTTCAAACAGATGTCAAGTAAATGTACTGTCAGAATCATCTGTCAAGAGTCTTGTCAAAAACTGTTAAATAGAACAGAGAACTCTATTTGCTTGAAATATACCCTACACTTCTTAATTAGAACTTAAGCTTCTAAGACTCCGTAGAATTTATTTATGTCCATTAAAAATCTAAATAACTGTCAAAATTTGACATATGTCAAAAAATTGACGGCAATAAATGTCACACTGTTAATTCTTTTATAAAATCTGTTAACCGTATTAGAGAATTATTAAGTAAAAACAAATTTATACCTTTCAATAATGACATTATATCGTGTCCTTAAAATAAAAAATAATATTTATATGCATAAATAAAAAAAGATTTACAGTGTACAAATCGTGCAGACACAAAAGACCCCGTGAATGACGAAAAGACTTGAGAGTGAATCTTCCAATAAAATCAAATGGCATTGCTTTCAGTGGTCTCTCACCATGGTATTGGATATAAACATCCACCTTAATTCACCTTCTTCCTGCACGAAATTGAGCTAAAATGGTGTGAGAATTAATATAAAAACAAATTCCAAACACAATTCCTTGGAAACAACGCGTGAGGGAGGAAAAGAATGATTACGAGTGGTAAAATAGAGTTAAACACGTACTTTGGATGGTGGATCACGTACAAGCGTAACACCACTCATATCTAGAGCTGTATACAAAAAGGGAAGGATGTCGTTGGCACAAGACCCCCTTGGGGGGTGGTATTGTGATTATAATTAGAGAAAATGGCTAATTTTGTTATGACGCGCCAAGTGCAAATCCCAAATGAAAATAAATTTCAATCTCCGCACCATCCAATTATATTTGATCAATCACCCGTTTATTGCTGGCCAAATGAGGGTTTTTTTCTTCCACCCTGCTTAGGGGCCGTCGAGGGTCCAGGCATGAAAAAGGAAAATCAAGGTCTATTTACCATAATTCGCCCATATCTATTCGGTCCACTGCAAATATTGTAATTACACCCCCACACACACTTTGGGATTTTTGCGGATCTACGTGGGGGTTGGAATAATGTTGGGTATGAGGGGAGGGGTGGAATTGGACATTTTGAGGGTGCGGCGATGTGCCTTACGGGAAGGGGTGGTGTAATTTTCACGGTGCCGCAAATTGAGAAGTTTCGTCGACAAGCTCCTTTCAATGCAGCGAAGAAATTGACCCAAAGGCACCGGACGAAGAATTATTGGGGCAACATCTGTGATTTATCGTTTCAATTAATGATTTTATAGCACAAGAATTTTCCCCTATTAATCCCATCCCGTGGAAGCTCAATTTTCACACCTTATTCAATTAAGTGTGATTAAATACATATTTTAGGGAATTTACATCTTTACAAAATGTAAAATTTTCTTATAGAGATGAGATAATTTTTGATGCATCGTTGAAAGTTTTCAAGGGATGCGTAAACTTTGCTCTAAATCTCGAGAATAAAAGATAAAATTCAAGATTGTTTGGCAAACACACATCCTTTTTCCCTCATCCCCTAGGGTCAGAGAATCGTCCAACTAACAAATCTTTATGCCCAAATGCCAAAAGATGATCATATCTGCGGGTGTGTGAGTACGGGGGGTTGGTTTGTATTATATAGAATATGGAATTGGGATTTTTTCGGATCCATTATTGGCATTAGGAAGGTTTGTCTTATACATTTAAATGATGTATAATATATTTTGAAGGAAAATGGGTATTTATGGATATTGGATATGGAAAGGATCTTTGCCAGGCCAGAAAGGAGATTGTGTTTTTATACACGAGGATGCCCGTATATAACCGCATTATATTTTTCTCATGCTATTTTCCAACAGCACGCACCAAAGAGAATGTTTCGGGGGTGGTGGTGTGGGACGATAACTATTTGGGAGGCCTCATAGGCGAACGAAAGAAAAAACTAAAGAAATTCCAAGGCACGCGAGGATCTTCGTATGGGAAATGTGGGAAAAGTATATTAAGAAAACGTTTTGGGAGTTATCTTTTCTTCTTCTTGTGCAAGCCGCTTTTGGCACCCCTTCTTGGAAAAAAGCACCCCTGTGGTAGTTCATGTGGATGGTGGGTGGGAGATGCTATATACGGGGATGGGAGTGAGACCGGAAATTTAAGTGGATATCCTTTTCAACGCACGACTCCCATTTGGCTGTGTTTGCCATTAGGAGACCCATTACTCAACTGTCACCGTGGACCAACACCTAACAAGTCTATTTACGGGGTCCTCAAACGCACTCACTCGACGCCATCCCCCACACCCCCTTGTAGATGGAAACTGCTGCCAAGCATCTGCCACCCCAATTGAAATCTCAGCACCTTCGCCTTCCATGGTGTGAAATATATCGGGGCTCACAAAACATATTACGGGATGCTTGTTTGCAAAACACAACCCCTTGGGGAGGCAAAAGTGAGAAAAATTTTTGCGTGAAAAAGTCAGAGCCGTTATGGCAAGCTGTCGTCATCAATGGGACATCGAATATCAAATCAAAAGTCTCTGCTGCGTCCCTATTTGTCTCATGGCGTCACTTTTTTTTTAAAGGGATTGTGGGTGGGTGGGTTTTGTGAGAGCGGATTGTATACCAAATGGTACCCCGATTGGCCTGACCTCGGTGTGGCCCCGCATGTGTGTACACCATGTGCTTTTGGGGGCAGGGTGACCAAAAAGGGAAAAAGTGGATTTCGGAGCATTTACACTCTGGATAATGATGACGTTAAATGGGAAAGTGCACCATCTGCTGACGGGTTTATATTGTTATTTATGAGACACAGCAAGTTGGAAAATTGCATGCGAAAATGAGCAAGTTTTCCACATACCTCGGCGTTTGCTGGAAGGGCTACCAAGTTCTAAATACTCTGCAATGCTTTTGGGTTATTTTTCATTGAAAAAATTATCAAGATTAATATAGGAAAATATTTAAGGTAAGGGATGAAATAAACTTATATAATATTGAAGGATTTTCTTTTACCGTAAGAACGGTATTACATCTCTGAAGAATTAAAATTTTAAATCTTTTTTTTTTTTCATAAAACAGTTTTTTTCACTTTGAAATTCATTTAATTTTCAAAGAAAATTCAAGGAAAGAACTCTACAAAAATCTATATCAATTATGTTCTCAAAATGCCATGAACCATCTACAAAATATACAAAACCCTTCACATGCCATGAACCATATAAAGCACAATTAATAAATAACTCTTCCAAAAATATATATTTCCTAGAAAGCCTAAAATAAAGCATGCCTTGAGCTTTCCAATGAAACGCCCCTCATTGCTCTTTACGTGGAAAATGGCTTACCTTGCAAAGCGTACGAGTTTTCCGTTGATTTTCACATTTCTTGCGATCTTTTTCATCTCATTTTCTCTCTCTGGGAAATTGTCACCATGTTACGTCATTAAAATGTATACCTGAGAGCTAGAGGAACGCGAAAGCGTGCTCAGGATTGAGTTTCTTATTTCAACGCGAGGGTGCCGCTCCAGTTTCTCAATTTGCATTCTGAAAATCCAAAATCATTACTTTGATAAATGAGTGTTCGCCTTATCTTGGGCCACACTGTGTGTGAGTTTCTCCGGGAAAACTTCCTTGTCGCCTTTCACCCACCCCCAACTGCTCAAAGCAAGCACAATTCATCTCGCTAGTCAACCCCTCTTGTAAATTATCTCCATGCCAGAGCACTCTTTTTCGGTGACTTCCTTCGGGTGGAGAGATGGGATTTTTCGTTTGTCGGGTGGTGTGTCTGCGTAATTACTCCATGGTTGATGCATCAGATGACAAAAGATGAGATAACACACCCTTCTTTTGCGCGTCCGGGAGGTGGGTGGGAGTGGTTGCCAGAATTCATCAATTTCCAAACAGCACAGCATCCAGAATAAATGCATTCAGTTGTGATTGCGAGAGTTAAAGTATTTCACTTTAATAGACTTTATTGCACAATACAAAGAGCAAAAGGGTCATACAGAACAGGGTTGAATTGGGCAAAAGAAAGATAGTGTATTATGTGTCCCATTCAATTTAGTGCAAAACCAGGTAAATTTCCTTTTTTGTGTGAAGGTTCTTCCGTGCAGGTGATTCATGGCATTTTTCCTGCCAAAAAAAAAAGAAAATATTGTCCCAAGGAAAATCCAGTGATTTCCCATGGGATTGAAGGAAAAGAGAGAGCGAGGAAAAAAAACAGAAAACTCCCAAAATGGAAATGCCGAGTTCGGTGCTGAATTGAGAATTGAACTCTGGTGAATTTTCCACCCTCGACAGTGGCATCGCCAGCAGTCACTCATGCATAAGTTGTCACAATGTGATTAATGGGTGTCGAACAAATTGTCTAGAAAAACAGAAGGGTCACAGACTCACCAGTGCTGCAGCTCACACAGAGAGAGATTCTCTGGTGAAAATTCATACAATTGGATTTAACTCCCATTTCGCTGAACGAAAAGATAGGGTGAAACCATGTGGGTTGAGGAGTCAAAGAGGGATAGACAAACACAACAATGGGAACTAACATGAGATTAGCTGAGAATTAAATACTTTGCATATTGTGCACCAAATGCTTGTGAGGTTGACGCTGCAAACCATTGCTTCTCTTTGCTGCACAACAATCCCCCTTTCTGCAAAGGGGTTGGAATTTTTTCCCATCCCCCTCTCTACCATATCTAAATGAAAAATTCTTCAGCTTTACCCTGGCTATTTCAATTATTCAACTGCAAAATGAACACAATGCGATTTTTTCTTCTATTAATCTAATTTTGCCTGTCGACATCCTTTTTTCTCCTCTATATATGCCTTCTTTTCCTCTCCCGTGTGTACGTCTCTCAACAGAGACATCGGCCATGGTGGAAATTTAATACGAAAATGATATTAAATTCAACCTCCTACGAGACCAACCCCTGGGCTCTCGGATCGATTTTAATCCATTTCGCATTGACGGTGACTTGCAATTTTGTCTCTGCATATAACTTACTCAACTTTATGAATAAAACACCGTCTGGTAATGGTCGTTCAGGGAAATGGCCATAATGTCTTGGCTCACGAACCATCCCTGCCCCCCGCCTGAGCACCATGGGAATCATCCCTTTTTTTTCTCTCTCTCCTTTTCACGCTGCTGTGTGGCCCCCATTTGGCCAAAGGAAGCAGCCATCACACAGTCTCCATGTATGCACTCAGAAAAATCAATAGAGAACCCCCCTGCAAAAAAACCTGATAAGATGCTATTAAAGTTGCCTGTTTTAATTTTGTGCATTTTATATATTTTTCTTTGAATATTTTATGCAGCTAAGGAGAGTCCTTTGGTGGCTTTAGTTGCAAGCCCACACGCAAATGGATTTGTCCTGATTTAAAAATTTTGTTGTTGAAGAAATTTTGAATTAAGGAAAAAAAATAAATTCGAGTAATTTTCCTTTCGTTTACTTTTTTCCATAATTTTTTTTCAGTGTATTTTTTTTATTTTTTAAATTTTTTATTGTTCTGAATTTTAAGAGAACTTTTTCTTGATATTTTTATTCATTCGAATTTGTTCCATTTTAGGCAAATTTGTGCTGTTTTTTTCTAAAAAAAAAAAGAATAAGAAAAGTTTCTAAAGTTTAAAAGCTCTTACTATAAATAATTTATTAAAAAATTGAGTACATTAAGTTTCAACGGTTTCAACATGACTGCAGCTTCTTCTTCAGAAAGAAACTTATAGAAGTTGATCACCCACCCTCACAATGTAGAATAGTTTTCCTTTTCTTGAATGCTCTAAGTGGGCTACAAGTGAAGAAAACAAGGTCACAATAAATAATTTCATAAAGCATTTTCTTTCAATTAAGTCTCATAAAATTAAACGAATCCACATTTAGTTTTTAAATATAGAATATACACCACCCTTTAACATTTTTCTATCCCTCCGTGGGTGCACCCTCTGTCGACAGAGGGATGAACTTTTCAGTGGAAATGGCAGCTTGATATGAAAAAAAATCCCTGGGAAGAAGAGTGAGGAAAAGTGCACTCTTATCGATGCATTTTTTATCACATCCACCCACAATTTTTCCCCGCACGGAGGGAGGCTTTTTTTATCGCTCTCCAGCTCAACCCTTGACATTCCCACAAAGTGAACGACATTCCATGGAATGTATTTCACCAATTGAATAAAAATTGGTGTATGTTATGAATTATTCAATTTTCGCATGTACTACTTTCTCTCCTGGGGGTTGCTTCACTCTCTCTCTGTACTACCTTTTTTCCTGAGTGCACAATTTGCGGATTTTACATAAACCACGTTTTTGTAGACGATAAAAAATTTACAATAAGATTTTTTTTCTGTGCAAAATGTCTACAATTTTCAAACAGAGAGCATTTTTTGTGAATCACGTTTAATGTTTTTTTTTAAGATGGGGGGTAGTTTATGTTTTTTGGGGGGTTTTCGGTGTATGATGTTTAATTTCCCCAAGGGGTGGGAGTTATTAATCCATCCAAGTATGTACTTAAATTCTCCCCACCAAGTCTAAGAAACTATACAAGCATTACACCACGAGAGTGTCAATGGAGCGCCAATAAATAAACCATTGAACTCATTTTCACTGAGAAAATACAAACAACATCGTAAAATGTAACTTTATGTGGATTTTATTGTATTGTGCTTGAGTACAAAATTGCAATTTTGCTCTTTTCATGAAAAGGCACACACAATGAAGTTGAGAATTTTGTATTTGAGGTTCTCCTATGACGATAATTCTGTCACCATTATCCACGGCACTATTCCTCCGTATTTTATTTATTGATCAATAATCTCGTGTTTCCTCTTCCACGTTTTTATTGCGAGAAAATTTCGCTAATTGAGCGAATTCACGGTGGCTGGACTTTCTTGTGGCTTTAGAATCTATCCATAGCCTCGCCAGCAGATCAGTTGAATTTTAAGGCCATGCCGCGATAAGATTTCAGCTGGTTTCTGCGCCCAGTTGGCGTCATCCTCTCGAGAAGTGTTCACAAAATCCATTTTGTTGCTCAAGAGATGCAAAGTGTTTGGAAATCACTCCTCAAAAAATCCCATTTAAATCACTTTTCAGAATAGGAAAAAAAATATTCAAATCATTCCAATTGCTTAATAGAGTTGAACCAACAAAAAGCAGACTCATAAGACACTCCAGCTGATTAATAAAGAAAAAAAACACAAAATGTATGAAGTAGAATGGAAAAAAGCAGCACAAACCATGACCTAACTCACACACAATATTTTGTACTCAATTACAAAAATATTTGTGTCCCCATAAAAATCCCCACACACGGAATAATATTCTCTGGCAATTGTGTCGTCTTTTTGTCGCTTCCACCAAAAACATACTGCAAAAGAAAATGACGTTTTATCATTCCACCGATGAAACCTATAATAATAGTAATAATAATAATCATAATCTGCTAGCATCAAGTTGACTCGTAAAAGAAACGGATTTTTGCATTTTACGACTGAACAAACTTGCAATAAAATTCACATAAAAGCGATATTACACGTCGCACATCACGTCATCTTCATCAGCTTGACTTGTGGCTCACGGAGCTTTTTCCAACCATCAGGCACGAAGCTCTCCGGGTGTGGGATTCCAAAATCTCAGGGTATATACCACACCGAAGACATCCCGCACGCATATAAAAGCCACGGAATCTTTCTCCCTCTCTTCACTTTTTTTTTCAATAGAATCTGCTTTGTGGTGGAAGGAAGAAAAAAAAAGAATATAAAAATTTTATTTACCAGACAAGAAGTTATAAAACGACGGATTGAATGGTTTCAATGGAATCTCGAGTGGTAGTGGGAAAAGAAGTCTTCTTTGGGGTCCCCTCCTTATGCTCATTCAACATCACCCTCATGCAGACAATTTGCCATTTTGTAGTCATTCTTCTTGTTACGATGTTTTGTATGCTGAAATTAGGAGAATTAAATTGAAATCTAATTTTGGATTTTTATTTTTGTATTTTTTTTTAGCTAAATGAGAAATATTGCATTTTAGCAAAATATTTTTAAAAATTTCTTGATAATTTCACGAAATTTCTACACAAAGAAATTATATTCTTGGAATATTGAACCATCAAAACAGAAGGAATTTTTTCACTCAAACTCCATAAATAATTTTGAAGAAAATCATAAATAAATTTTCCCATAAACTAATTTTTCTTTTTTTTTCCAGGTTTATCAATGCGAGGCGTAGGATCGTACAACCAATGATTGACCAATCGAATAGAGCCGGTAAGTAGACTTTCATTAAAAATCTATCTTATTCAAATCCGCCCCCTACCCCTATAAAACTCCCACCCTTAGAGGGCGTTCTGTCGCAGCATCTCGCACATAGAGTAATCCCAAAAGTGTTTAACAGTCAAATGTGAGGCGTGATGATAATAATTTCATTATGAAATTAAATTAAACGACTGAAGAGAGCTTCATCTGTCGCGCATCCCCGCCAATTTGACCTGAAGTGTGTTATGCAGAGTGTTTAGTAAACTTGCTGTAGGTCATGGATCAAATGGTGAGCTTTCTCGGTTCAAACTTGCAGACATCATTGCCATTAAATTTGTTGTGTTGGTGTTTACCCAGAGGGTTGTACGCCACACATTTTGCCCATTTTCTCTCCACCGAATGATCTTTTTACGACCATTTTACGTTCATCTTTTGTGTTCTGTAAATAAGCACACTCATCACCGGGGGTTTGAGCTCACAGAGGGGGATGATGTGACTCCGTCAAGGAAGTAACCTCCTCGCCACACTTCCTAACCGTGTCAGTGACGCGCGTATTCCTTCATCCATTTCATATTTAGCTATCCTCCTCCTGCCTGAGATTTTGGAAAGAACTTTTCGGAGGGAAATTGGGTTCCTTCTTCTCCGAAAAAAAAAATCCTCGCGTGGTCCTCCCACGCATTTCCCAGGTGGATTTTCATGTGGAAAAGTCCCTTTCTGGGGAAAATCCCCCTCTTGGTGTAATAAAGAAAATCCCCAGGATATGATAAAATGGTCCATTGAGAGACAGTGTTGGGGATTCAGGTGAAAAATAAATTAGCAATTTAAATTCTAAGCGCAGGTGCGTTACGCGTTATTAATGAAATTTAATTAGAAATACACCGAGGTGAAAAGAAACTTCCACGCACCATGCGCTAGGGATGACGCTCTTCACCAAAAGAGAGTGAGAGAACCCTTTTTGCGTCCCACAAATATCACTCTTTGAATGAAATTAAATTACATTACAAAAAGAGGTGAAACTTTTTAAGACGTCCCTACAGCTAAAGGCAACATAACTCTTCCAATTTCATGAGACTTTTTTTTCTCCACCCAACCTCCCACGCATCTACACGGAAGACACCTTCAATCTTTTCCGGGGAAGATCATGTGAAAAATTAATAATACAAATGGCCACGGAGGGTACCGTAAGCAGACAATATAAATTCAAGATGCGAAGTCGCAAAACTTTGTAATCTTCCTTTTCAATTTTCCCGTATTCTCACAGGGAGAAAAGAAATACCAGCAGGGTGGAAAATTCACTCAGGATATTGAATTCTATAGAGGCACGGATATCATGGTGAATGGCTGAGAATTCGTGAAAGACTTTTCGTGGGAGATTTGTTGAATTTCTCTGCATTTCTTTTTAATTCGGGGAAATTGTTGAATTTTCTTTTTTTCTACAAAAATTCTATATTTTCTTGAAAATTTGTATCATTTCCTTTTACTTTGAAAAGCAAAAGAATTTTTTTTTTTACAAATCCATAAAATTAATTTAACAAATGAAATAATTTTGATAAATCATTCATTAATTTTTATTGGTGATTGATCATGTTCTAAAATATAAATCATAATTCTGTTTTACATCCCTAAAATAGCATCTAATGCATCGAATCCTTTTCATTTCCCAAAATAATCACTTCATTTAGCATTTCTCTATAACTGCGGTAAATTTGGAAACATTAATGTCCTTTCCCTGTTTTCGGGTCCTCCATTGAATTGAGAGAGAGTGCAAATAAGGCAAATAAACTCTAATATATTGGGGACACATGTCCAATGGGAGTCTGATCATCAGATTGGCAATTTGCTCATTTTGCTATATTGCATTGCAATTAACTCCCCATATATATTTGGGAAAATTACTGCCCTGGAAGCACTGCATCACGTATTCTGTGACCATTTCATTCCATATAGCAGCAAACATCATATAGCAAGGGGGGTTGTCCGAAGGGGGTGGTGCCCAACTGTATGAGGGTGTGAGTGAGATAAAGTGCAAAAGCATGTCTCTTAAAATACATACCAATATACTCTTCCAAACGACAGCATCCCCAAAATGCAATGCTTTTGGGGGTGTTTTTGTGGCTTTTATAGGATATCCGAATCCACATGTGAAAGCCATTCGTCAATATTTCTGGGGAAATTTCCATTTTGAGAGAAAATGATATTGCATTCCCATTTCGTTTTGGGCCAATTTAATTTCTCCACCACCACCTCCCTTCCGTACAATGTGGAAAACCCTTGCAGAACTTTGGGAATAATCCCACCGATGAGAAGTTGGCCCCGCCGTGACAGTCCCCAAGACATAAATCTTTCAACGGGGTTTTATTTTCCTTACACCCGTATGTGCCTTCAATACAACCGGGAAATTTTCCAGCGAGAAAATCCCTCGTTCCTTCCGCTCTTCAACACTTTCCCATCGAGATATCCGAATCCACGGCCGAGGGCGGGGGGTGGGAAGCTCATGTGTATGGATTTCTCAAAGGGGGGCTGCCAAGGGGTGTGCTCCGTTCGTTCCTATCATCAACCCAAAATCTCCCGGTTGTCCTATTTAATACGCTCACCAAGCATACAAACTCCTTTCTCCGCGTCACCCTCTTCTATTGTATCCATTTTCACCCACATCAGGATCTCTTCTGGGGAAAAAGGCATATAACGCCCCCAACCTTTACCAGGGTAGTGGGGGTGCTCTAGTAAAATACTCTTTTTCGCATAGAAGAATTGGTGGCTGCGACAGGTTGAGAAATGGCGGTCCATTGACCCTCAGGGTGCCATCCATCACGCCACCACCGTCAATGGGGAGGCTATGCAGCAAAAGGGTCCATCGGCCTTGAAAACTTTTATAGTTTAGCGCCTCATCGCTATGCATCGATGACTTGCTGATGAAGGCCCCTCGTTGCCACATACAATTCGGCCGAAAAGAACTTTAATTTATGACGGGAAACTCCTTCAAACACCAACCAAACCTAACACGGGGGTGAATACAGAATAGCGACTTTTCTGCCTTTTGTTATTTTCCAGAGTTAAGGGTGCTAAAGGCTTACATTTTCCTCTGCGATTGATACAAGAGTATATTTTAGGAGATTGTAGAGGATAATGGAATAAATTCAACACTTTTCGGTTTTTTTTCTTTTGACAAGAAATTAATTTTGAAAATTCTTGAAGGAACAAATAATAATTTAAAAATTAAAGGGACAATTCAAGGACCAAAAAATCTGCAAAGCTCCAACCCCTTTTTTTGGCCACACATGTAAAAATTCAAAATCCTTGTAAGGAAGTCCCCAATTGAGATTCTCAAGGATAATTTCTCTTCTCTTATTGATGTCTTCCCGATGTGGAGAGAAGCTCATCCTCCCCCCATCCTTTCCTGGACTTGATATATGGCCCACAGAGTAGTGAGATTATGCAAAATGCGTGTATTATTGAAGGGAGGCGCAGCATAAGGGGGTGTTTTATCTCATCCGTAGATGTATGGCGAAATGGGGAAAAAAGGGAGACGAATCTGCGGAAGAAATCCTCGACAATCCTGCAACGTATAAAATTTGGAGATTGATTTAGAGCCCTCAATGTGTATCTATTAAGGATTCCATCTCGATCCCACCCTGAAATTCCGCATCGTGTGTCGCACCAAGTTGGGTTCTTGTTGTCGTCATCAGTGACGATAATCCGGCAGTAAATCAATGTGGTGTCACAAAACATAAACCAAACACTGATGTATTCCACTCATTGCAACAGATATAGCCATGTTGTAGTGAGAGAAAGCTGCGATGGGCTACCCCCATGGATTGCTGAAATGGGGATAAATGTCCCAGGCATTGCTGTATTCTTTTCAACCGCAGCGCACCCCCTTCGCTGGGGGGCGGCGGTGTGTGGGTGCGGAATTTCCCAATGATGAGTTTTGGGGTTTGGCACCCGAGGAATTCCATCTGGGTGGGTGGTTTGGGTGGGCAAATGGAATGGAATTTATATGAGTTTAATGATTCTCAAGCAAACTACATAGAATTTATTTTAATTATAATCTCATTGGGACTTTGTTTTTTCTGGAACTCCCCCTCACATGGATACGAAAAGAATTTATGCCATTTAATTATGCAACAAACGGAGTTGGAATTAAGCGACAACATTTCGAAAAGCAATTTTAGATGCCAGGTAATTTCAACAAATCTCCCGCACAGCATCTTCCAAGCTATGCGGGGAGGGTTTTTGGGATGAATTGTTCAAGGGTATAATACCTGGGTGGGTAGCCTGGTAGATTTTCCGTGTAAAGGAAGGAGCTGTGTGTATGTCGCCACAGTGAAGGAGTGAAGTCGAGGCTGGGAATTAACGATTTGGCATCCGGGAAATGGCAACCCTAACGAGCCCTCTAGGTGCCGTAGAGCAATCAACAACACCAAAGAGGACACCGCACCAGTATACCCAACCCCTTGATAAATGATTTGGGGATTCTTAATTACTCCCCAAACTGTCGTTGCCCACCAAAATAGACGTAAGAGAATAAGAAACTATACCATCTGCGACATGGGAATTGTTTCGCAAAAACGAATTTTCTTTCTTCCAACTACCTTTAGGCTTTCCACGCTACCCACCCCACCCACTAACACGGTTGATTGTGTTCCGAATGAAAAATCGAATCCCCGAGATGAGGACGAGAGATTTTGCTCCTTTTTACGGCCTGAATAATACATAAATCCCATTGATTGGCTCGCACACCGGTGCCGTGGAGAGAGAAGGGCTCAAACAGAAATGGGTGGATATGTGGAAATGATTGCGCTAACGGCCATTAAGAGTTGCCAATAATGGATGCTACGTTGGGGTGGTGAAGAAATTAAAATGGCGACTTGTTTGCACATGGGGATGATCGAGAAATTAGGATTTATGCCCATTTCCTCTCACACAGTACCATTGTCTCAAATTATATATCAACTCACCATGTATAGCTTGGAATATCCCCCAAAATGCACCCGAAGGAACGACTAAAAGGGAGATAAACCGAATTTTGTGTAATGGCATGTATTTAATTGGATTTCTTCCCATTTTTTTTTCTCTCGTTGTTGTTGCCTTCCATGAGCACCTTTGTGCAGAGAGAGAGATTAAGGTACACCGAGTCATTCATGCAAAATACCTTGTTTTCTTTTTACATAAATTCACCAGAGTTCCTGACATATAACACACACGCTAATGCGGCCACATCAAAGGGCATCAACTTACACACACGTCTATTGGGACATAAATCCACATGTGAAAATGTTCCAGAAGAATTCGATACGCCAAATAAAAATTCAATTAGAAAATCACTCCTTAGCTATATATTACGGCGTCGTAAATCACGGGGCATGTCGCAAAAGTCGCTACTGCAGTTTGCAATACAGCACCCAAAGAATATGGGGACAATCAGTTCGCGAGAATGAAGTTAAAAATAACTGAAAACCCACTGAAAATTGACGGTTGATTAATGATTGAGGTGAAATTACGACCTATTGATACACGTGTTGGATCGATACTAAATAGGTTTGGTTTAAGATCAAATTAATTGAGATTTTGTGATTAAAAACTGGTCAAATTGTTAAGAGCAATTTCGTTAATTTAAAATTATATTCTATAAATTCCTGAGCATCAAAACCTCTGAATAAAGAAAGCCTTAAAGATTTATAAAGTTCCTTAATTAAATATCAAATATTTCTTACCAAAAAAATTGATCAAACTGCTTAGGATCTCTTTACTTCAGAACCTCGGCTTTTCTTTTCTTTTCATTCCCTTTGCTTCTCTTACAAAACCTGTCGAAATAATCTCAGATTCTTAACTGTGACGAATTTATTTCCTTCATTTTGAAATCATCAAACCCTTCTTCGTTACAAATCTCACGAGGCAGCTTTTCTTCTACAAGCCCCATCTTTTTCTTTTCTTAAATTTAAGATTTTCAATTGAAATGTCTTTTGTGCAATTGTCGCTCTATATACCCAATATCCTTGAGAGAATCCAACATTGAATATTTTTTCCTCGTTGTATGGTCTCCCCGGGAAACAAATCAAACTGATGGATATTCAAATGGAGGGTGCTTTTCGGAAGCGATTATACCGTACACGAGCGCAATGGAGCTTTCGAGAAATCTCTCTCTCGCACAAACTCCCCGAAGAAGATACATAATTCCATTCATCGGAAATACGGAAATGCGATCCGGAACATCTCATCAGATCCCCGGCACATTGTAGAAATTCATTCCTTGGGAATGCCAGCAGATTCTGGGGCTGTGTTATAAGGGCGGTTTTTGATGTGAGAGAGAGAGAGTGGATGGATGGGGTCGGGGGGTTCTTCCCCAAGACGATGCATATATTTGGAAATTTATATCCATGAGTGAGAAATTTATGTGCCCCATCTCTGCATGTTTCACCATTGTAATGGGAAAACGATAAACTTTTTTTCTCTCCTCCCGACATCCTACCCTTAGGGCCTAACACCCTCAGCCAGCATATATCGCAGAAAAATTGAATATGTTCCGCGGAGTATCCAATGGGGTTTTTTCGGGGAGCGTGGCACACAGAAAAATCTCATTACATATCTCATGGTAAAATAAATATTTGGTGTTGCAAAGTTTTGCAATAATAAATAAATTAGGGTAGGATCTCCATGCTAAATATTGCCTTTTTGCATATCATGTCTTGGGGTTGCGCGTGTGAGGGATTCTCGTCGGAGGGGGTGGAGAGACGCATTTTTCACAATTTTTCATTCATATTGAATTGGGTGGTGTATGCGAATGGGGTTGGTCTCATGGGAATGGGCTGGGGTGTGGGTGAAACATCGCATAATTTGGGATTGGCGTCGAGAAATGGGCAAAATTACATATAGTCGTGTGTGGAGAGAAAAAAACTACCCAAAAAATCCATTCTGCCAAACCTCATATCTACTACACTATGTGAGAGAGAATTCCATTTCCTTCCCAGCACATGTGGAGTTCCTCTGGGTTTGGTCGCTCTCATCCACTCGTCTCCACAAAACCCCCGGAGTTTGGGGCTGTTTTGAGGGGGGAAATGAAAACTCGTCGTTCATATCCCCGGGTTTTCTTTTTCCACCCCCCATCCCCTTCTTCCCTGCCATATCATCTCGCTCTGTTTCTCTGGGAAACACATGCACAGCATACACATATTGCCATTATATCTCCAACCCCGGGGTTTGTATTCGGGGGAAAAGGTGGCGCACATTGAAGCACTCGCAACCCCCCGCAACACACATGCCTAAAAGTATAGTGAGAGAATGAGAGCTTCGGGGACAGGCGAATGTGTGTGGGTTGGGAAAATGGAGAGCTTTTCTCTCCCCGGGTATATACATTTGATATATCGCATGTAATATTGAAACGAAAACGGGTAACTCTCGGGATGAAATGTTTAATTTAAACGGCATACACCGCTTCCATATGTATCGTACCATACACTACACACTCTCATACACCATCCGCCCCAAAGAGCAACAACAGCATACCGAGGGTATATACATGGAGAAAAAAAAATCTCACCCCGTGTTTGCACGCCCCCTCCTCCCCTACCCTGTGCCAAGGGGTAGTTTATGAACGTGAGGAGCGATGGTGTAGCGAACGAATCGTAATATGGCTTTTAATGTGCAAAATGGTTGAGACGACTTGAAATGGTGCGCAAGAGCACCGGAGTGAAGGTATTTGGCTAATTTCTTGATGAACACATTTTCCACTATGGCACTGTTTTAATTATTTCGCGTTTCACCATTTAATATGACTTGCACTCAAATGCTCCGCCATCCCCCAAACTCATACCCAAAAACCACCCTTGCCCCATTGTGCTCTACGATGCGAGAAAATTTGCAGCCAGTGTAGATGAAAACCACAACTTAGAACGCGATGGTATAGAGTTGATCTGCATTGGAAAATTAGAGAAAAGAGTTTTTTTTTAATCTTTGGAATAATGTTGAATTTTAGGTTCTTGGAATTTTGCATTTTTTATCCGAATATTGGTAAATAGAAGAAAGAACATTTAATTTGAAATTTTCATGAATATTTCATGAATAAAACGAATATTTTTCGATAATTCCGAATAATTCTTGTTAAACCTGAATATCAGAATATTCTTTATTCAGAAAACTACCCCCTAAAAATCTCATCCACTAAAATCTCCCTCAATAAAGTTTCTCAACTCTGCTACAAATACACCTTTTGTGCGGGATGTAAGCGACATTTTAGCCCACTAAATCTCCCACCCAGTAAGCCCCATTACCATTAGTTATAATTCCCTAATTGATATTGCGACTCTCTCTCTATGTGCGCCTCCGAATGGTGTCTGGTGAACTGTGGAGACAATGTCTTCGCTTTTAATGGCAAACATTCGCACAGACTCCACGTGCGTTTTTGCATATGGAGTCTGTGAGGGATTCCCCGAAATGCGGAAGAAGAGAGTTTTGTGCTGGTACTGGAGGCTGGCACGGGGAGTCCCTGGGGCGCGAAAGAACATGACATGACCTCCCTAATTAGTTTTCCCGCCACATGCAGGTCCATCAGCGGCGTACGGTCCCGAAGCTATGGGCTGGATGGATGGTCAGGCGCAGATGATGCATCGCCCGCCTGGGGATCCAGCCTTCCACCAAGGCTACGCACACTACCCACCTGCCGAGTACTATGGCCATCATTTGTAATGGGCACCACAGAGAGGATCAGGTAGGAAGACAATTGGATTGTAGTACATCCACCAGAGCAACTTGGCCAGCAGAGTGTGAAGAGCACTGAAGGATGTTTTCGTTGCAGTGTGTCATCTTTTAGTCAACTTCTCAGCAATCCCAGTGAGATGACCCTCGGCTCATGAAAGCCACGTTACCACCAAAATGTCTAAAAAGCCAGGAATTTAGTGCGTGGAAGGATCAAATCGGTGCAATCAACTTTTTTTTTCTCAAATCCTTCACTCGATGCAGATCATCTCTAAATTCATCAATGTCAAAAAAAAAATACGGAGAAAAACTTTCGGAACATCTGTATCGAGGAAAAACCTACAAAAAAAGTTATTAAATATTTAAAAAAAAATCACATAAAAATAGAAAAGAAAACAACGACCTTCACGACTGGAGTGACTGGGAGGTGTGAGAGCATCTCCCAATTAAAATCGATCTTAAACATAAAACTAAGAGAAATAAAATGGGTAAAAATGTGATTTATTTGTACAAAAAAAAATGTAAAGTGTTAAGAGTGTCGTGTACAAAGAGATAGTGAAGAAAGAAAGGGAATGAAGCAGTGATAGGTAAACTGTGTTCCAACCGAAGACACTTGGACGACGCTAGCGAGAGATGAACTCATAAGTTTCTTTGAGAGCAGATGAAAAGTTAAGAAAACAATGGAAAAACTACAGTGATTAATTTTTTAAGTATAGAGAGAGAAAAAAAGAAATGAAATATAAATTATAGTGAAAAAAATCTAGCAAAATTACTATAAATAAAGTAAAAATGAAAAAAAAACGATCACATGCAGCAACTGGAGAGTGTGAATTAAGAGATGATGATGATTTTAGGACATAGACAAGAGCATTAATAGGATATTTAATATAACAAAAAAGTCGTATAAATATCAGTGGAGTGTTTTTCTAAAAAAAAATCAGTAAAGAGAAAACAAATGAAAAATTAGAATTAATATATTTAAAAAAAAATGCAGTAATGTAAAAAGCAAAAAAAAACATTTAAAAAAAATAGTGAATCTTAAATGCTGGTCATTGAACGAGAATAAATGTGGATATTAAACTCTGACGATTTGGAACCGTAGATCAACGCCCAACAATCAGCAGACTTTAGTGAATTTCTCCTACAAAAAATAACCACCAAAAAACGCAAGGATTTCCACTGATATTGGAGCGCTACAGCCGCGGAGGAAACATTAAAGAAAAAAAAATGAGAAGAATAAGAAAACAGTGAAAATCTACGCGCAGGATGATGTTTACTGCACGAGGGTTTGCAGTGGCAATACCGACTGACCGGATATGTCATTACTTATAAATAGGAATTTCAGAATGATGAAAGAATTAATATAAATAAAAAAATGCATAGCTGTAAGTTAAATAGAAATATTTGAGGATGAGAAGTAATAAGAAGAAATTATAAGAAGAATAAAGAAAGGAAAAAAATTGTAATTATAAAAAAATATCTTGCAAATAACGTAAACTATTATTATTGTGTATATTATTATTATTATTAATTATTATTATTACAATTAATTATTAAATAAAAAAAATCAATTCGTTTTTCCGCAGAGCTCGAAATTTCTCAAATAGTTAAAAAAGAAAAGAAAAAAATTCTCACAACTCCATGAAAAGAAAAACAATAGAAAAATATTTTCTTCTGTACAAAAAGATTTTTTATTTTCCACAAAATGAGCCATCAAGTCACTAAAAAGCAGAATTTTTAGAAATATTATAATAAAATACCTGAATGAAATGAAAAGAAAAAAATATATCAAATTTTAAACTGTTGACTAATAAAAAGAAAAAGAAACCTCTAGAAAAATTTGAAGAAAAAACCACAATCATTCAACCAGTAAAGAAAACATTTAAAATTTAAAAAAAAATGAAGAAAATAGAATTTATAGTCTCACCACAATCCTTTGGCTCCGTTTGTGTAATAAAGTGATTGTAATAAGCATTAAAGAGAAGAAGAAAATAACAATTTTTTTAGATAAAGAAAAAGAAATCCAACATGGCATAAAAATTAGCATTAGGACTTGTTGTCTAATATTCCCGGAGGAAAAGAGAAAATCTGCTGCCGAATGCAAAAAGGACAAAAAGGGATCAAGGTTCAAGAGGAAAAATGTCTTCACGGTGCAGAACAAAATCTTCATAGACTTCATAGTGACTCCAACACAGGTTAAAAAATTTTATTTATTTTTTTTCATATTTTTTCAAAAATTTTTAATTTCTCTTCATTTGCAAAATTTTAAATTCTCTCATTTATTTTTGAATATTTATTTCTCATTTATTTTTCAAGTACAAAATGCTTTTAAAAATTTTATCTTGCTTTTTGTTTAATAAATTTTTTAGTCAAAAAAAAAAGTAGGAGAAGAAGAAGTAAAAAAAATTATATTCAACTCGATATACGTAATTTTGAAGGACGATTAAACATTTTTAAAAGTGAAAATGAAAAATTAGAGCTTTTTGCTACATTAATTACATAAAGAAAAAAAACTACATTAAAAATAAATTACAATGGATTTCTATTTAAAAAAAAAAGAGAATGGAAGAATAAAAATATATAAATATATTTTTGCTTTATACATATTGAATTTTTTATTGAAAAAAAAAAGAAGAAAAATGAAACATTTTGAAGCAGCATGGAAGTGGAAGGAAGGGCTAGCAATCGACCAAAAAAGATGTAAAATGAAATTAAACTTCCACACACAGAAGAGTTTTCTTATATAAGTTTTTCTTTTTCATATAAAAAGAAAGAAAAGAAAGATAAAATCCCGCGACAGATCAAGTTCTACAGGGTGTTTGTAGTACGAAAAAAATGTAACAAAAAAAAGAAGAAAGAATTATTTAAAAGAGAATATAAAAGAAGAGAATGGCATGCGAAAAAGCATTGCAGAAGGGACGCATAATTATTGGGAAGAAGAACAATGTAAGAATCTCAAGAAAATGATAATAAACAGCCTCTTATCGACACGCCTAAATCATCCAACTCAGTATACGATAAAAGATATACTCACTTTTGCACCTGAAAGTGAAACCAAAATAATTGTGAAAACTTTTTGGATAATTTTTATTTTTTCTATTCTATTTGCGCGGATTTAATCACAATAAAATTAAAACTAAATCTCGTATGGAATAACAGGCTGGCTGCAGCTTAAGAGAAAAAAAGAAATTGTTAATAAATATTGCTTACAAAAAAATTCAAAAATATATATGCTCGTCCTTAAATTTATTTTAATTTTTCAAAATTATTCATTTTCTTTTTCTAGATAAAATCATGGGATTATCCTTGAGTTCCACTTCCGCATAAAAGTAAATTTTAGTGAGAAAAGAAAAAAACACGGAAACAAGAAATATCCTTAAATTCGATAACGTTTTGGCTGTCGTCAAAATGGTTTATCCATTATTCGCCTTAACCATGTATACGAAAGAAGAAACTTGAGGAAGAATAATTGAGTAAATTAAGACAGGACCTTATTTAAAAATAATAAAGTAAATATTTTAATGAGAAATAAATATACAAAAAAATAAATATTTAAAAGAAAAGAAAAAGAAAAATATCGTTGAGTGAAGAAATCTTTTCATCCTGTTTTTGTCTTTTTTCTGTTATGTGAATTAAAGTAAAGAAAAAAAAAACTCAAATATGCTCAATTTAATAAACCCATTTTGCAAAAAAAACATATAGAACATCATGGGATTTCTTACAAAAAACAAGCAAATAAAATATCTAAAGAAAAAATACCTGTAAAAATGGGGAAAAAGCAAAACTATTTTGAAGCATACTGTGTAGGAGGATAAAAAACAACATACATAATTATTGTATAATAAATACCTCTCTGTACATTTGCATTATTACACTTACACAACATAATTTCTGTATAGTCTTTTTCTTTTTATTTGGAAAAACCAGAAGCATTAAATGCGCATCTTGTGTAAAAAAAATTAAAATAACCCAATGTGTTTTATTTGGACGGGGCTGATTTTAATCGAAGAAAGATTTTGGAGCAAGGGAGAAGGTTTTTTTTGTTTTTTTAAATCGCAATTTTGTTGGTGCTGTGGATTGAATTTCTTTGGCTTGAAATTTTCCTTTGTTTTTCATCTACTGAAAATTCTACAAAACTTGCGGGACGTTTGAAGAAGAATCATATGGACTAAAAATTATTTTTTTTATATTTTTATTTTTTTTTACAGTTGTGCGATATTCAAAAAAAGTGAAGTTTAAATGAAAAGTTTAAGTGAAATTATGCAAGTGGAAGAATAAAAGAAAATCTAGGGTAAGTAATAAATTTCCTTAACATTTTTCATGAGAATATTCAGACATAGAAAGAACCAAAAGATTTAATATTAAGGTGATAATGCTTATAATCCTAATTTGAAAAAAAAAGAAAGTTTAGCCAAGAACAAAAAATATATAAAATCTTGCTTGTTTAAGAAAAACCCCAAGAAAAATAAAAATATTTAATTTCACCAGCTCTCCCAAGAGACCCCCCTTAATTCACAGAAAATTCTAAAAATATATTTTTTCTCGCAACTTTCGTTGTTTATTCACATTCTATTATTCATTCTAAAATAAATTGAAAAAGAAAAGATACAGGAATTGTGCATTCCCACATCTACTCTTCCTTAGTTGTCCAATTAAAGTGACAATTTCACAAACAGAGGTATTTCTTTCATTTTGTCCTCAGTTTTTCCATCCACTCCGAAATAAAAAAAAGTAAATAAAACTCCAGCAAACGCCTCAAGATAGATTGATGAAGCAATTTTTGGAATGTTATTAAAAATTTAGCGAATTACCATGGAGGAGAGCCTCCAACTGGGGGATGTTGTTTCCATTTTCCACCCCCCAAACCCCATTGGGAGACACAGTATATGCGGCATCCCCGGAGCATCCCACGAATGGGGATATTTTGATTAAATTAAGTGGATCCCATAGCATTGATGGTACGGGGAGACGAAGCGCGTGGAAAATTAATCATTCCGGTGTTTTGGATGCTACCCACCAAAGAAGAAAACTTCCTCGGTTGGAGTTTTTGATGGAAATTGCTGTTCCTGATAATTAAATACTATAACCAATTTTTCTGCGAGATGAGAATTTCTTGGCTTGTGGAATTTGCTTGCGCAATTAAGAAAATTCTCTCGTGTTAAATGGAATGGAGGAGGCAAAAACTCTTCCCGATCAACAATGGCTGCCCTGGGGAAGTTGGAGAAAAATTCGGGGGGTGGAGGGATGACAAATGATTGTCTCTCTGCATATGTAAGTTCGAATGGTTTGTTGAGGGGGTTTGAAGCGGGGGAATGTCGTACGAACCCCTTTTATCATACGATGCGTGAAATCCATCGAGGATTCTTTTCCATCATCACAATGGCTCCATTGGCACGACATTTGGTGCGAAAGTGCACAAAGTGCTTTAACCCACAACCCCCTTTCTATGGCGCGTAAGGAGCTGAAAACTAACGATAAGGCGGATCCTAACATGTTAGAGAAATTTTGCTCCAGAAAAAAAGTTCATTTATGCAAAAGAGATGACGACTCCGAAAGAGTTTCCAAAACTGAATAGAAAAAATGTTTTAATCTTCTAACAGATAAAACACTAAAACTAAAAAAAAAAGTTTTAAAAATATTTTATGGTGAATATTTGTTTTTTAATCACTCTAAAAATTCAATTAATTTTATAAATATTTTCTATTGTTTTGGAACTTCATCCAGACATACATATGTTGCAGCAACATACGTAATTTTGTAAACGACTTCACAATTGCACCCTATTCTATTATTTAGCGCAGCAATTCACATTGCACCAAAAAAGCTGATGAATTTTAATTTATCCCAAAAATGTATATTACTGCTGAATTATTAATTTCTCAATTCGCATTTCTGCGGACACAATTTTAAATTAAACTCTCGCTCCATGTGTTCGTATGTGTGTATAGAGAAAAATTGTCCACACTTTCTCCCCTGAGTGGGTGGTTGTCACCCACCCACACTCCCTCCGCTAAAGCACACCACCCCCTGGCGTCTCACTCTCTCCATTTTTTTTGGATTATTATGAGGAACGTGTTCCACCCAAGCGTGTCGTATCTCATTCCGAACGACATTTTCATTTTTGCAAAGGAAGCATAAGCATAAGCACACAAGACAAAAATCTGCAAGGAGATTTTTGAGAGAGAAAAAAATTATCAGAATCAAGGGGATGCCAAGGAGTGGTTAAAGAGTAGAAGAATTTAACGCATTAAAGACCGATACAATGCTTAAAAATTGTGCTATAATTGACGTGTAATAAATAAATTATTACAGCCGAAAAAGTTTACCCGGCTGGCCATAATTTGTTGAATTTTTTCTTTCAAAAAATCTACATAATATCCAAAATTTACAAACATTGGGCCTTCAGCGACCAAGAAACTCTTGAAATTCGCTTAAAATCTTGAAATTTCAGTACGAAATTCAAATAGGTATTTCAAGAGTTTCTTGGGCGCTGAATAAGTCCCATTACCTACCTAAATTAAAAACTTTGATTGATAAATTCGCAGAGAGAGAGAGAGAATTTAGTTAGAATTTAGAAACCTAATTTCGTAATCTTCACATTTTTCAAAATTGAAAAAATAGCAAAATGTAAACCAGCCGGGTAAGTTTTTTCTACCGTATTAAACACACTCGTTTCACGTCGCGTAAAAAATCATTTCCTAAGTTTAAAACTATTTTTTTTACATTTTTAAGCTTAAATTAAACTCATCTATTAAAGTTTTACGTAAAAAAATAAAAATTTGAGACATAAACTTGCCAAAAAATCAGAAATAAAAGAAAATAAGAGAAATACTGCAAACTAGTGATAAGAAATGCATTTAAAAATTTACAGAGCACTACACCCCTGGGTGGGCGTATAGTTTTTTCCCATGGAGCATCGAGACATGGCGTCGAGACATGCGGGGGTGGGATGAACATGAAAAAAATTGGTATGTGGCAGCTCAAATAAAACATTCACCAGCCACACATATTCATGCATATCTGGGGAAATATGGGGATGTTTATGGTGTGGTGAAATGAGAATAAATAAAAATGACTCCGCCGACGCGAAGCTCTCTCGCACACACAGTTCAAAAATTGAAGCTTTATCTTCCAAACTTAATCAGGATAAAGATTATTTAGTTGGGTGATAAAGTAGGGAGACGATCATCATTTATGGTCTTAAAATTAAAATGAATTTCGTCCCAAAAAAAAATCATTGATAAAAAATCGTTTTTCTTTCTCACTCCTCGTGAAAGGAAGGTGCTGAAATTTAAATTTAGCAACAACATGTCTCAGGATCATATTTTCCCCTACAAAGAAAACAAATCTGCAAGTTTTAGACCACCAATAAATTCTTCTTTTTTTTTCAACTGAAGAAAACTGAAGAGAAAATAAATGTCAGTCATTTTGCAACACTTCCACGGCATTTCGCGATATGCGGCGTGTGGATTTCTTTTTTTTTTTTTTTGCAAAAAGGCACGTTTTCTTTTCGCCAGGATATCTCAGGACATGTGGCTCAGGAATAAATAATAAAAATTCCACTTTATGCATACAAAAGCGACACATTCATATGCATTACGTGCGATCGCGAACGGTGACAGATAGATTTTTTTCTGTGCTAGCTGACTCCCCCAAGGGGTGGTGGTGCTAAGCGGACGGGGTATGTGTGGGGATTGATAGGAAGTACTGCAAGAGGTCGATGCTATGGGAAGTTCTTCAGCGGTACGGTAATTGGGACGCGTTGACGAGAATAATTGGAGAAGAAGCATCTCATGAATATGTGATGGGTCCGTGTGTTATCTCCGTATTTTCTATGTCCCTCTTGCGGTTGGCCCAAATCATCCACCACCCCTACGTACCCCCCAAGAGGGATGAGAATTCTCACACGAGAAAATCCCCAGGAAATGGGTGCGAAAAGCGACAAAAATAAGCCACAATTTGATTCTCTGGGGCATTAAATGGCAAGATAATGGGGAGATCTTGTGAAAAGGACCATGAGAAAAGAAAATTTATTGAGGACGCCAAGTTGGTGAAAAATTTTTAATGGATAAATCATTGGTGATATTTTTCTCTTCAATTCCCCAAGTTGGTGTCTCTCTTTTTTTTCGGGTTGCATTTGCACACCCAATGGCTTTCGCAGAGAAAATGCCCCCCACCCGCTTCAGCAGCTGATTACAATTCATGAGGGAACTTTTATATGCAAATGGACTTTCAATTGATGGTGATGACTTCGAAGAAGTCGGTGTACGCGAATGCCACTTAATGGGCAATTTATGCATTTGGCACGTCATCAAGGAGGACTAGTGGGGTGCGCATATTATCTATTTCCAAGAGTATCCAATATTTTATCAAATTGCACCATAAAGTCAATTAAAGTGCATAATAGAGAATAGTGCAATTTTCAAGAAAGAATAATGGTTATTTGAATTATTTGCTGTCAATAAATTTTTAAAGAAATTTCAAAGCATCTTAAGAAAATCTTTGAGATAGATTATAAAGATTTTTTTCATTAAAATTTTATTTCTGATAAAATTTGAATTAACTGACAATTTATATTTTTTTCTATTAACATTTCGTTAATTTTATTGCTTTCATCAGGCTCTAGTTTTTCAAATTATATACCAAAAATAAAACCAATCTATTGTCTTCAATGGAAAATTCTAAAAAAAAATTGAATGAAATAGAAACTATTGAAAAAAAGGAAAAAAAATCACTTTGAATATTCAATAAACCATTGAAAAAAAAAACAATTTTAAAAACACTTGATTTTTCACAATAAATGCAATAGATCCACGATCCATGCCAACCTCAAACGTTTATTCAATGAAAATCGACGTTTTTGGTACTGTTTCCGTTTCATTTTTGTTTGAATATTAAAGTGGAGAACAATGCGAAAAAAAATCACAAAATTTGGGAAAGTGCACACAAGAGGGAAAATTCAAATAAAACAAATTCACAATATTCTGCTGAAAAAAAATTCGAGAGAGGAAAATATTCTATGTTTTGATGCCACGCTATCCACCCCACCACGAAAAACGAAGAGCACAGCCAAAAAAAAAAACGTATAAAATAATTGAGTGCGAGTATAGAAAAATATTCAAATATTGCACAAAAACTTGTCTGTTTTGGCTGATTTTTTTTGCATTGCCACTTTCTGCACAAAAATAAAAACAATTTCGTCGTGCATGGAGGTTTTTTTTGCGTGTGTGTACAAGAGCAGCCTTTATTGTTGCAATTTCGTTAATTTTATGTGACTCTCCTCGCGGGAACCGTGGTGCGATTTAAAATTCATTGAACATCATTCTGGGGCACTTTTATGTTTTGGCATTTAATGGTGAATGATGAGAGGCATCGTGAATCTGCTCCCTCTTCGCCCCTCCTGGCCCAAAATCTATTTGATCAAACATTGCATTTTCATGCAGAAAGTCACACACACACACACCACTTTGCTCTCAAATGTGAACATTTTTATTTGCAGGTGCAAAAAGTGAAATGTTCGTTGCTGGAATTTGAGATGAAGATGTTAACCAGGGTGGCTCATATGAATTTTGGATGAATTGTGGATCGGTACTGCAGAATGCACAACTATCATGGCTACATTGCGCAGCATGTAGCAAGAAATTGAGTCATTTTTATCTGTTTTCATAAAATAATCTTCATACAGAATGTCTAAAATAGCGTAATTTGTTTCAAAAATATTCTTAAAGTTGAATTGAAAATTATCAATTTTAAAAACTTTAAAAAAGACAAACATTCTCATGTTACTAATCATCCCACTAATAGCTATTATTATAAATTGTCCTTAACTGCGAGCGACAAAAATATCCAATTTTTCATTAAACTTCAGTGGCATTGTGGTGAAATTTATGAACCCTAACCTCTAGCCACCAACCCCATCGTCGTGGCAATCGATCCACCTTTTAATTGCGCTCTCGTTCACTGACTCGCAACAATAATTCGCAATTAAATTTTTCCACCGACCCATAAAGCACACCACACCATTCCTACAGAGTTTTCTCCACTAGGAAGCACCCCCCAATCCCTCTACCCCATTTCCACACTCGCCCCAAAACCCAAGGCAATTCCATAAAATCACCATTTCATCCCCCGTACAGAAAGGATTTTTCGGGCGTTCAAATTCAAGAAGGGTTGGTGCGGCTCACGAGGTGTATGATGGATTTTGATTAGGAGAAATAAACATTTTTATTGCAGACTGACGACGCAATAAAAATTAAATTTCATTTAATGCGCAATTTCCGTGTAAAATTATCATTTTATACAGGAAGGTCACCCACAGCAATTCCAACACTGCAGATTTAATAGCCCTCCTGAGCGATATTCGATGGGAGTCATCAAATTTATATCACTTTCAAGATGTTCCATTGAGGCATGTGCTGAGTGAAAAAGCATGGAAGTTAAAAGGAAGCGAAAGGGATGATTATTGCACAAAAAAACTATAAAATTTATTTAATTCATTTTTATATTAAGAGAAACATTAATTTTTTAGCGACAAAGAGATGTTTTGTATTTAATTAGCACGAGTCGATGAGAATGCTATATATTTTTTTAAAGAATTCTGCATTAAGATAATCGCTATCGTAAAAGACTAATAAATGATCGACAAAAATTGATATTGGGTGATATCTTTTACGGTTTATGAGGGTATAGATATTGGATAATTTTATATAAAATTGAAAAATAAAATTGAAGATAACGCTGTTTTTGAAAATTCCTGCATTTTGTAGACTTTGAATTAATAAATATTCTTATTTTTATTGATTAAAAAAAGCCGATAATATTAGATCACTAAAATTTGTAAAATATATCTATATTTTCTTCAAAACTACTCTTAACAAATAAAAAAATCATCAATTTCTTTCCTAGAAAAAGAATCTTCCTCTTTGCATTCTTTTAGCATTCAGACAATTTAAATCAAAATTAAAGGTAATGACCACCCTTACAGAATGAATTAGGTAAGGTTAGAATTTCCATGGAAATCCCGCGACACTAAACCCCAGAAGCGGAATAAGAATAAAGAAGGAAAAAAAATCATTTAGGGGCATGGAGGGAAGTGGGTGGTTTTCTAGTCCCACCCAGCTTCATTAAGATGTTTAATGACAAAAATACTCGTTAATTTTATAGCCTGTCGACAGGGTGGTTCTCTCCATAGGAGGCTGCAGAGGGGGAAATCCACACCCCATCCGAACTATGCGTTTAATTGGGAAATTTTGATGTTTGCATAATTTTTGAATTAAGGTTTAATTTTCGAGTATTTATGCAGATAATTATTTTCGTGCCTTTTTTTTGCTCCTTCAGGCCTGCCTGGAAGCAATTTCATCCCCCCAAGCAAAGGGAGAGACGGCATTTTTCCGGTCCCCACGGTGAGGGTGCTTTTAATCATTATGTCACACCCCAGAATAAATCGAAATGAACCCCAATTTCCCCCGATCCGTCATTGATCTCGATAGCGCGATTCGTCACACATTTATCCCGCATACATATACGGGAGTCCCCGAGTAAATCTCGAGACGGATATTAAACATTTTCTCCCTTTGTTGGTATGCGGGTAAAGGAAAACACCTCGGAAACCGAGTGGAAAATAAAAATCAAATGTATACGTGAATGTTTGGGGTTGGAAACTCTCACAGGAAAATTATTTTTGGAGAAGTAATTATGTTTTGGTTTATTTTTTTGGTTGATTTCTTATCCATTTGTGGCTAGAAAAAATAATATTTTGATCAATATTAGAACATGGCAAAAAAATTCCTTTCAACATTAGGAATATTTTATATAACAGTTGATATACATAGGTACTTATTTTTTCTTTATATCTCTGTTTTTTTTAATAAATAATTTTAATAAAATTGTTATAAAAAATATTTGATTTTTTTCTTGCTTCGGCTTGACTTTATAACAATTCTGAAAAAAAAAGAAATCAAGAGTAAAGCAAATACCTCTTCCTGCTGACCAAAAATAACAATCCCAACTTTTCTCCACAAAATGCCATATCATATTCAATCCAACCAATCTCCACTGTATGCCAAAAAGGGGGATGATGAAGGATTGGGTGAGTCCTCTTTTTTTGCAAAAATGTCGCTCAGCTTCCTCTTCCGCCTCCCCATTGACATCCGGTCAATTCATCGTACCCCGAAAATCTAACATGAGACTCGTTGTCTCCCCGTCTGGCTTCTCTTTATTGATTTTTGACATTTTCGGGCGACACACAAGAGAAATTTCAATGGCTGGAGACGACCGAAGGCTCCCACGAGGCCGAATTAATTGTTTACTGATGTCTCGGACCAACCACCCCCTCCTCCCTCCCCTTAAATCGATATCGCGTCTCACAAGACCAACAGAAAACCCTCCCCAAACTTCTTATCGCCACAACAAAAATTTCTGCTCTCTGGATAATTACATCCCAGTGGGGTGGTGTACCAACCCCCGGAGGCACCCTGAAGCAAAAAAAATGTACTGGTAAGCTGACCAAGCTTACGAGAGCTGTGTTTCTTTCAGTGTACCAATTTTGTGAGAGCAAAATAGAACGCAAATTAGTTTAAAAACGCGCAAAGTCGGGAAAAGTAGAAAAGTCATACCCTAAGAAATCTTTAGAAGGCTATATCTCGAGAACGGATCCATAGATTTTCATAATTTTTTTTTTGTTTTAAAGGTCTCGAAGTCAGCTATAACATATCGAAAAATGAGAAAAATTTATGTCGCCATTTTCGAAAAATTCGAGTTCGAAATTTTCGAAAACTTTGTTTTCGAGTTTAACGCCTCTTGCGGTCATTTCTCGAAGTTGCAATGTTCTAGACATTTGTAGGGTTTCACGAAACCTTTCATTTGCGCTTGAGTTGATCGAAATCGGACTTGTAGAACTCGAGATATGACATACCAACTTTGGAGGGCTATATCTCGAGAACGGATCCATAGATTTTCTTCATTTTTGGCATGGAGCTAGATAATATGGTCAGCTATAACATATCAAAAAATGAAGAAAATTTATGTCGCCGTTTTCGAGATATTCATCGAAAGCTCATCGAAAATTTTGTTTTTGATTTTTGGCCCCCTAGCGGTCACTTTTGAAACTTCGGATGTTCTAGAGAGTTGTAGGGTTTGTTGAGAGCTTTCATTTGAGCCCGAGTTGATCAAAATCGGTCAAGCCGTTTTCGAGTTATGGTCGATTTTCGATGAAAAATTGTGGTGGCCATATTGACTAAACGGCTTGACCGATTTTCGAAAATGTGGTATCGTTGGAAAGGTATTGATATCCCCTACAACATATAAAAATTTCAGATTTTTAGCTATTACAGGGGCTGAGATATAGCGAAAACTAAATTTTGAGGTTATCCAAAATGGCGGACGGAGGGGAGGGGGGTAAAATTTGACGTCATAATCGGATGTCTTCCAGTCGATATTTAAACTTTGCCGTTTACCGCAAGTCTCTATCTATCACCGTTCTCTCGCAATTTAGGGTTATACTCCGGCCGGCCGGCCGGACGGCCGGACGGCCGGCCGGCCGGAAAAAAAAATTTTTTGGCGCATACGTTTTTTGGAATGTGGGGACCCTAATTCGTGCTCATCCCAAGTTTGAGCCCGATCTGACGACTTTCGATTTTGCTCGGTACACAAAAGCTGTGTCTGAAAGAAACACAGCTAAAAGAAGAAAAGTTAAATAGAAAAAGCATGCAAAAAGAAAAGGACACAGAGACAGAAATTAGTCTGATTCTGACAGCTCTAATCGTCGTCCTCGCAGTCTAATTTAAAAATTCGATAACGCCCATCCCACCCCCGCTCAAGGAGCTACCCTACCCTGCCGCACAGGAAAAAAATCCACTTGAATTCCCAAAAGGCGAGGGGTGGCAAAATTGCACTCACATCCATGGAGATGGGCTCTGTTGACGCGAGTTTCGATGGCAGCATTTATCGACACCATTATCTTTGGAGAACACGAATTTTTATTATGTGATTATTGTCTATTAAAATACCATTCGTGTGTCATCATTCCAATATTCCTCCGATACATTACCATTTTGATTAAAACAGTAGATTAAATCCACTTGGATGTTGAATAAATTTCCTCTTATACATTTTGGTATCATGGGGAGTTTGGCTGAAGCCGCTCTTTATATGGCGAGTGATGAGGTTGAATTTTGCAAAGTTACTGGTGTAGGTGGTGCCATCTGTGCGGCAGAAGAGCTACTTCTCAGCATGCGCTCTTCGGTACGATTTTGCCTGAAAAAAAAATCCTACACTCATTTGAATTTTCTCCGTTAATAAAAATGCATTTTTCCCCTTTATTGTTCTTTTTTTCACCCTCCGTAGATAAAGGTGGGCAGAGAGCAAGGTGAAATGTCTAAAGAATTGCCTCAGAGGAGCCACACTTTGCCTTTGAAAAAAAAAAGAAAAGAAAAACAAATGAGACTGAAAGCAGGTTCGTCGCTTGATCTCGCTCAAGTCTTTCGTTTTTGAGAATCAATTCCATTCTATCAAAATTTGTTTCTCACCAAAGCATTTAATTATTTCTCCTTTGAGCATGTCGAAGTGTGGTATTTTTTTGGTTCTTTTTTTTACCTCAGAGCCGCAGCCTTTTGTCTCTCATACGGATTTTCGACTTGTCCATGGAATACACCAAAAATGAAGAGCCAGAATGGTGGGTCTCGCGGACGCAATGTTGATGATAAAAAAAAGAGCCAGAGCAAGAATTGAGAAAAGAAAAAAAAATACAAAAACACCAAAACGGGGCTCGAGGGGCAAATGTGCGGCAGAGAACCCAGAAGACGAGAATGCTGGAGCAGCAGAAGAGGTAAAAAAAAAAGCATCTTGTGAGATGGCTTCAATATTCCTTGATGCATAAAGGCGTGGCTCATTTGCATTTTTATGTTATACCACAAACGGTGCACAGCAGACGAAAAAACCCATCCGCGTCTTGATATTAATATAAAAAGAAATCAATGATTTCTGCAAGACGAATCGCAACAATTTGATGGACTTGAGATTGAGGCTGCACGGATGGATATTGCGAGTGAAAAAAAAGCAGCAAGAATGAACAAGAAAAGTGAAACAGACACGGCAAAAACATCACTTCCTCCTTGTGCATCGTATCTCCATTATTATTATTGATCTTCCCCTTCTTGCACTCGCGGTGCAGAGATCGTGGCAGTGCCCATCGTATTATCTTTGGCGAACTAGCAATCATCTTTCATTCGCTTCCATCCAGTAATTCGCTCCAATCCTTTCTGCTCTTGTTGCCAGAGCTAACCACTTTTGCAGTTTTATATGAACATCAGGCCATTGCCACATTGCAATCCCCGTGTACAACCATCAGGAGAAAATTGCCCATGTGATTCCCGTGCAAATTTGCCATATAGCCAAAGAGTGGCTGCAGCCAATGGGAAATATATTGAAGTCTCTTCGCCAAAATCTGCATCACTCACCTGTACACAACATACCTATATACAACATATATACACTACGCATCTCCCATGGTGATGCCAAAAACATGATGAAGAAGACACCAAAAATCAATGTGAGGTGTGGCTAGACACAAATAACATGCCTCGCGATCCACGAAAAATAATGATCACGATCGCGAGGAGCCATCACGAATTGAAATGCAGCAAACAGATCAATTACCAATCTTGCGGAGGCCTCCTATTTGTATGGCGCAGATGATGGTGCGATCGTGGCGTATCAAATTGATAAATATCGCAAATCAATTTCAATTGTTAAGCAATACATATAAATTGCGAGATCGATGGACGATTGGCGGTAGAAAGGAGCACTTGAGACACTTTCGGCTACCGACCCGCAAACAATTGAAATGCGTGACTCCCAGCTAATGTCGTTTGATTGACGGCTCCTTGTCCAACGTGGTGTGCACAAGAAAACGCGCGTAACTGCTGTGTGCTCTTTTTATTCTTTTACATCTCTTAACGAAATTCAATGGATACTCCCGATGGTGATTCAGTTTATTTAAAGGCAAATATTGCGCACATAAAGATTTGTGAACCCATCGCGGGAAGTGATTGTTTCAAACAGTCAGAGGAAAATTTAAACTACAAAATAGCGGGAGAAGAACAATGAGAAATTAGATTAACTGAGAGTAGAAGTAAACACCAGAAGGTGTCAAAAAGTGGCTAGACTTTATACTGATGAGTAATTTTTACTAGATCTTGGTGGAAAATCAAACTTTTTTTTTATAAAAAGAATCATTTTTTTCTAAATAAGATTAAAAAAATATTCTTAAATGATTCTTAATAGGATAAAAAAAACTTTATTCAAAATGCACTAAAAGAGAATACTGAGGTGAGCACATCTTATCAGAGCAACTGATTAGGGCATTGCGTGATAAATAATTTACACAGATCTGATATTTAATATTTACTCAAGTACTTTCATTATCTAGGACAGAGGTAATTGTCTTTTTTTATTTCTTCAGTTTAAGTCTGCTTTAAATTTGAGAGATATAAGGTGTATTCAGTCTGAATTAACATCGTGTAATGGTTAGGAATGCGTTGTAGCACAGAAATGACTTCGGTTCGAATCTCAAGGATTAATAGTTTTTTAGCTGTGTTTCTTTCAGACACAGCTTTTGTGTACCGAGCAAAATCGAAAGTCGTCAGATCGGGCTCAAACTTGGGATGAGCACGAATTAGGGTCCCCACATTCCAAAAAACGTATGCGCCAAAAATTTTTTTTTTCCGGCCGGCCGTCCGTCCGGCCGTCCGGCCGTCCGGCCGTCCGGCCGGATTATAAACTTAAATTGCAAGAGAACGGTGATAGATAGAGACTTGCGGTAAACGGCAAAGTTTAAATATCGACCTGAAGAAATCCGATTATGAGGTCAAATCCACCCCCCCACCCCCCCGTCCGCCATTTTGAATAACCTCAAAATTTTGTTTTCGCTATATCTCAACCGCTATTATAGCTAGAGGGCTGAAATTTAGATATGTTGTAGGGGCCATCGAGAGCTTTCCAACGATACCTCATTTTCGAAAATCGGTCAAGCCGTTTAGTCAATATGGCCGCCACAATTTTTCATCGAAAATCGACCTTAACTCGAAAACGGCTTGACCGATTTTGATCAACCCGGGGTCAAATGAAAGATCTCAACAAACCCTACAACTCTCTAGAACATACGAAGTTTCAAAAGTGACCGCTAGGGGGCCAAAAATCAAAAACAAAATTTTCGATGAGTTTTCGATGAATATCTCGAAAACGACGACATAAATTTTTTTCATTTTTTGATATGTTGTAGCTGACCATATTATCTAGCTCCATGCCAAAAATGAAGAAAATCTATGGATCCGTTCTCGAGATATAGCCTTCCAAAGTTGGCATGTCATATCTCGGGTTCTACAAGTCCGATCTTGATCAACTCAAGCGCAAATGAAAGGTTTCGAGAAACCCTACAAATGTCTAGAACATTGCAACTTCGAGAAATGAGCGCAAGAGGCGCTAAAGTCAAAAACAAAGTTTTCGAAAATTTCGAACTCGAATTTTTCGAAAATGGCGACATAAATTTTTTTCATTTTTCGATATGTTATAGCTGACTTCAAGACCTTTCAAACAAAAAAAAATTTATGAAAATCTATGGATCCGTTCTCGAGATATGGCCTTCCAAACATTTCTTAGGGTATGACTTTTCAACTTTTCCCGACTTTGCGCGTATTTAAATTAATTCGCGTTCTAGTTTGCTCTCACAAAATTGGTACACTGAAAGAAACACAGCTCTCGTAAGCTTGGTCAGCTTACCAGTACATTTTAACCTTAGATTTTAGCTGTGATTCTTTCTTCATTTTTTAACAATATATTTTCTAATATTCTACGGAGTAAGAAAAAAATTCTAAATTCTAATCTTTATAGTTTAATTCAATTTTCTCTGAGTGTTATAGAACAAAAAGATCAGTTACAATGTTTGGTGGAGAGTGACACCCAGACTCAATCGTCGCATTTGATAGTTTAGCATGGTGGGTAATACGCCAAATGGACGATCAAACAGACAGACAGACACGGCAAACACGATTAATGACAATTGTACCAACCTAATTCGGGATAATTGGCCGCCTATTCACTCTCCAGATCGTTTGGTATGCTTCGGTAAAACACACAAAAGTCACTTTTTACATCACGATCGCAGAGGTATCACTTGTAATGATCCCATTTTTTCGTGCTCACTGCTGTGACTCTCTTTTTATCGTATAGCCTCCGCGTCTCTGCGATGCGGCAAAACAATTTGATTTGCCATAGTTGGAGTCATTATTTGGTTTAATTCACTTCTTTAAGTCAGTTGCGCTTTTTTGCCATCTCCTCAATCTTTCTCATACCATCGCTTGGCTACTTTTTTTGTGTGTACCTCTGCACAGCAGCCATGCAGCTCTTTTTCATGCCGCTTCAGCATACTTTTGTGAACTCTTCCGCAAGAGGCTCTCCAAGTTTCTTAACTAAAAAAAAATGCCCACATTGCCCAAGAGATCGATGAAGATGGCGAATTCTATTCGGAGGTGAGGAAAACTCTTGGAGCTGCGGAGAAAGGAATTGTTCGGAAAATGTTGGCAATAGATGTTTTACAGAAAAAAAGACGATCATGCCGCTATAAAAGTACAAAATGTAGATAATTGCCATCATTTGACATGTTGACAAGTCATCATCCGACAGGAGGAAGATTATGTGATTAAAGCTATATGATCATGGATTAATGTTGGGAAGCTGGTGGGCTCTAGTGGATGAGGGGGGAGAGGGCAGAGCTATAACCAATTTAGTTGAATCATCATTATTGCATGTGAATTGTAGGAGTTTGCATCATTTATTACCATTTTAGCGTATCGGATATTTTGTAAACTTTTCACAATTTATAATTAGCTTATCCTGCATTATACAATGAGGGCAATTGGGGCATTGTGGGTGGGGTGAATAAAAGGGCTTGGTAATGATTTTTTTATCAAGTGAAATAAAAATATAAATTATATAATTCAATTAGAGGAAAATTTTATTTATGAAAAATATTTTCTTTGGAAATTGGAAATAACTTTATATTTTCAAATAATCCACAATGATCAGTTGTAAAATTACAAGTCCACAATTATGATTAGTTAAATTAGAGTTTTAATTTGTAAGATTTTACCGGAAAGTTTAAAGATTTCCTTAAAACACTTTCAGAGCAAGCATGTACGTACACATTACATTGTAAATAAAATCGTTATCTAAAAATTCAAAAATCGAATCAGAATATCCATTTGATACCCAAAATCAATTCGGAAATAAAATAACACGCTGTCCAAATTGGTCCAAATGACCATAATATTTTTATCTACAATTTCCAGTATGTAATTAACTTTATACTGTAAAATGTCAAAATAAAACCTATATAATAAAATGAATAAAATCGAAAATTGGCATTAATTAACTTCCTCATCCCCCGCATGGAAAAAAAATAAACCATTAAAATCGTAAATATGTAAAAAATTATACGAGTTCCAATTACATGTTTATTTTTTCATCAAGCACCCAAATGTGGATATTAATGAGTGAAAATTAACCCCAAAAATCAAATGAAGGCACTGCATTGGGGAGGTGATATCATTAACAATTCAATTCCAATCAAAAATCAAAATTCATACCATTGCAGGGGGTGGGGGGTTTGCATTTATTCCATTTCACGGAGTAAATAAAACCGTCAATTATTTATAATGTAATCGACTAATATTAAACATTTCACTAATGTCACGAATTATGACATTCTGCAATAATATGCAAAACCAAAATTTATTTTATCGCTTCGCTACCACTTTGTCCTCATACCCCCAACAATCCCTCTGCCAGTCCACCCTTCTGGGCGGTGGCAAGTTTTTTCTGCAGCGCCAGTAGTTGGGGGTTGATTGGGAAAAATGTCCAATTGACACGGGAAAATATGTGCGGGATGGGGCGATGCATTTATGAGTATATTCAGGGTGGCATAGGATTGATGAGCTAATGAGAATGCAGCAGAATTTTCCGGTGTGTGGTGGATGTATGATTTTTGGAGAAAATGTCGATCAGCAAATTTATTAATTTGTCCCATGACGAGTGTGAATGGACTGCTTATGGGGTGTATCACAAAAAGTCACGATTCCCCCTAATTGAGCTGCCACCGACCTGGCACTTTGACACCCATCTCGACATGAGGCCGTAAGAGATCAGCGGAAGCCCAAACAACACTAATTTCGATATCATTTTTATGTCAGGTCGATTATATTAAATGAGGTGTTGACGATAATGGACATCCCGACGCGAGCCGATGCCGGCTGCTCGATTTTGTCAATTAAGGCAAAAATCAACCACGCCATCAGCAATGATGATTGTGTTACATTGCCCACAAATTGAGCTCTCGCTTTTGGCGGGAGATTGCAAAATATCAACTGCAAGAGGGACAGTATACTATGAACTCTGTTATCCAACCCTTGAATTAAATTTCAACCCCTTCTATTCCCAAATAGTAATAAAAAAAACTTATTTCAGCAACAGATTTCTAAGAATAAATTGTACATGAAAAGCTTGGATTGAAAATTAAATCAACAATCATTTATCATTATAATATTGAAAATAGCTACAGTTAGGTTTCCATACAGAATTTTTTTTCCTAAATAAAATTAATAAATAGAGGAGAGCGGGGCTAATAAAGTCACTTAAGGGTTTGAAAAAGGCTTAAAATATCATATTTCCTATCTAGATAGAACAAAATGATCTTAGAAAGAGTTGTAGGGCAAGAAATATCCTAAAGAATTGGACTATACATTTCGCTTTATCTGTTTGGGAAATATGATATTTTGAGCTTTTTCTAAACCCTTAAGTGACTTTTTTAACCCCGCTCTCCCCTAACTAGAAGTTTATTAAGAATTTTTCTTTTAATTAATAGAAAATCTGTTTAGGAATATTTTTTTAAATCGTTAAAAATATATTTTTTCAATTCAATTTTATGGAATTTAAAGAATTTTATGAAATGTTCTCAATAACATTCTATACCAAATGGCATTCAAACTCATGAGACAAGCAATTTAGTAATTGAGACCACAGAGAGGGGCATTGAAAAAAAATGAGGGCAAACGCAAAACCACATGGTGCAGGGACCGGGGGGTCAATGTCTGTGGTTTTGCGTTGACAGAGGAAGATTAGGGCCCGAGAAAAGAGAGTCACAAAAGCCTCCCACATGCCGGACAATCAATTAATCAACTCACCAGAGCATTCACCTCTAAACTTTGGCAATCAGAGGGGGTGTGCAGGCAGAGCCAAAGAGAGAGTTGAAGAAAAAGACAAAAAAGGATCTGTCAGGTGTTGACTCACGCGGATCACGGCACTTTTCAGCACGCACACAGCGCCATACATCCGTCATCGCGCGATGTGCAAAAGACATGAAAATTGATTCTCATCATCAAGTCGTCATTATGTAATTTTTCGTATTTTTGCCGCCGCAAAGAGACCACGGTGGTGCTGTATAAATAATAGGAGGCATCTCCCAACTGTCAAAATAGACCACATTATGTCAAATTAGCGAGATTGTTAAATTGTCTCCCGCATGTCATTATGTCTTTCATCAATTTTTTCTCCACCACCACCGCGCTACGCTTCTGCCTCTCTGAAATTTGTCTTGGGTCGCTGAATGACGATGATTTAGCCTTTTTGCATGCTTCCCTGGCTCTTTTGAGCATCGCTCCAAGTAAATTGCAATGATCATGATCATTCTCGCTTAAGTGATAAATGATAACCAATTTAGAGAATTTATCTTAATTCTTTTTCATCCGTTTTTTTCCATTGCTTTTCAAAAAGACCGCGTTTTTTCTTGATGACATAAAAATTATGACATAAGCTTAAATGACAATTTAGTATTTTATGTCAAATTCCTTATGTCACTTTAAAATTTTAACTCCCTAACGTTTGTAACGGCTCTAAACATTCTAATTCTACAAAGTGCAACAGATAGATTCAAGCAACACTTTAACGCTGTATGGCTAAATTAATATACTACACAAAATAGCTAAAACAGCAGGAAATTGCAAAGTGATTTTATTTAACAATTTTATCATGGCTTTTTGGTGAAATCTTCCACACAAAATCAATTGGCACAGCACCAACAACCTCACTGTATGGTGCAGAGAAGCCCCCGGAGAGCGAAATTAGCCACCCACAGACGAAGACTCCGCAGATAAATCATTTACCAGGGTAACTCTGTGATATAGTGGCAATCATCGATGCCATCCACTCTCACCCCAAATAAAGGCCTCCCCGAGGCCACCAGTTGGAAATGCATTCGATAGATGAAACATTAATGTCGCGGATTTATAATTTCCATGCCACCACCCCCTTGCATCCATGTGGATGGGGTAATGAGAAAATACAGCTTTAATGCATTTTAATTAGTTCCCTGGTAATGCACTCACCAATTGAATTTAAATAATAAAGTCAATATGGGGAACAACCCCCAATTCATCCGCAATCCATCTGCTCGCCATTCACTTTGCAAATGCAGTTGATGCAATCACTCTTTTGGGAAAAGTCTGTATGTGCAGAATTTTCTGCTTTTCAGGGTTTATCGGTATTTTACCAAAAGGTAAATGCAGCAATTTTATGTGAATGATTCTTTTCGTATAATCACCGGAAAGATTTTTTTTATTCATCAAAATAAAATTACAAAAGACGATTTAATAGAAGATTCGATGAAACAAAGGGCAAAAGCCACGAAGAAGTAATTATGCCAAAGAATAATCGTTTCTTCCGTCCCACAAGGGGTTCAACAATACAAGGTTTTTGATAAGAATTAGATTTTTATTCAAAAAAATCGTTATTGAATCGATATTGAAGAAATTTTGATTTTCCGACGTATTTTTATAACTTTTTGAATAGGACCTATTGCCTTTAAATGTCTTGGATTAATTGAGCAAAATTAACGACGCTTCCGGGTGAACGTAAGTTAAAAATTCAAAAAGTTATTGAAGAACTTTGAGAAAATTATTAGAGAAAACATTCTAAAATCTTACTTTGAGTAAACGAAGCAAAAAAAAAAAGATTTTTCTTATAGAAACAATAAAAATACAGCCTTAATTTTTTTTTTAATTTTTTCCTAATCTCGATCTTCTCATTGAGAAACCCTTTGCAAATATTTGGGGTTCGCTGTTAGCCCCATCTCTTCCGTTTGCAATTTCACAATGATCCCAGAGAGATTTAAGCTCTGGTGCGTTGCATTTGTATTTTAGAAGACGCATATAATTGCATTAATGCCATAATCACATGCAATTATGTATTATTTTATGGTTCACCTCTCCATTCGTTGGTGAGATAAAAATTCTCATTCAGCGGCAAATGGCAATGAATCTTCATGGGGGGAACAATGTTGCTCCTGCTGAGCACTTTTGCTTATATATTTGTTTACAACGACGTTGGGTTTCTTCCTTGCTTTTCGCACAAGAGGATGGTCCTTTGCGCTCCTATGGGGTGTGAGTCAGACGAACTTTTAATAACCCAGCTTCCAAAACCCTTCGACATGCCCCACGGTGTGCGCCTCGCGGAGTCTCGCATCAGATGCCAAAAGGAGTGTAATTTCATATTTTCCCAAAATATCCGCGTATTCGTTAGCCCTAAACTTGTAATTAAGTTAAAATTTAATTTCCACGTCTGCTGGAGCCAGAGGAAATGCTTCTGCTTGAAGGTGCATGGGTCGCAAACAGCTCAAAGTGTTTGCGTCTTTTAACCCCCTCCGTCCTAAAGCATGGATTTTGCAAAATATAGAGGGGATCGACTGAAAGAGCAATGGCGTCAGAGGGCTCTCGGAATAAAAAAACGAATGGAAAAAGGTAGGAAAAAAGCTCACAGGAGGAAAATTCTTAAATGGCGTGTTGAAAAGCGTTACCAGCAGGAAATCACTTCTATGTAAACTCCACCCTTTCCATCACACAACCCCCATGAGCAGAACCTCCATCGGCCCCGAAAAAGAACCCCTCCGGAGACGAGGGTTGGCTTTTTTTCCACCACAAATTTTGCAGAGAGTCCACACAGCAAATACCTTATTTGGAGGCCCTCATCATATATTCCGCATATACTTAGGAGCACGATGGTGTGGCTCTCTTGTTTTGATGGTGCCATAAATCTTCCATAATTGGTTCACATAAAAATTTCAAAAATTAAATGATTCAAAATGGTGCCTCGTGTTGGACGGAGAGAATAATAACGCACCACTTCCTTTTTTTTTCCATCGTACTTCTTGGGCCACTACATGGCTGAGGGGTGGCTTTTCCCCAGCTGATGAGATGGAGAGATGAATCCTTGAAGAGTTGCCAAGGAAAAGATTTTATTCTAAAAGAGCCAAAAGGTTTCGAAAATCTCTCCTTAAAGAAAAGAAATCTTTAGCTTTTAAAGTTTTTTTTTATTTTCTTAAATTCATTTTTTATTCGGACCATTATAATGTGGTAGTTGCAGTCCCCTCGCTGAAGGGTAGTTTTGCAACGAAAAAAAAGGGGGTGTCTGGAAAATGGGAAAACGGCCAAATTGGGGATGAAAAGAATATCATCAAGAAAATGGGTGAAAAAAAGTTCTTCAGCACTAAAAAATAAAGTTGGGTGGAATGGTGAAAATTCAAGGGGTTGTTCTACGTTCAACCCCTCAAGTCAAGCACCTATTAAAATGAGTAATTGCCGTATAAAACACGCATGGTGTTTAGTAACACAAAAGTAAAAGAAACCAAGAAATAAACACTGACCAAAAGGAATCAAAGGGGAGAACCTCTAAATTATTGGTTCAGTATCGATTTCACCCCGCAACTTCAGGTAATTAGAACACCCACCTCTTTTTGGGCAATTTATCCCCCGTGTCTAAGGGTGAGAAGCTAAGGGTGGACCTTGCGGCGTGTGCTGTGCAGATAAATTTATTCAATCCAATTGAGAAACCAATAAAATATCAATTAATTCCGAAAGCTTTCGAATAAATAAGGACAACAGAGAGAGAGAGATTCTTTTTCTTAATTTCAGGACTTTAAGAAATCTATTTTAAGATTTAAAAAAAAATGAAAAATTGCTCATAAATTCTGTTCTGCAAAATTTCCCGAATTAAAAAAGGTTTTGTCAATGAGCTTTAAAAAACAGCCCTTGAAACTATTTTTAAGTGAGGACTTATCCCGCAGACAAAGTTTCATAAACCAAATTAGCATCTTATACATACAGCTAAATATACAATCAATGTGATATATATTGCACAAGAATCCCCTCAGCTCAGGCATTTAAATACAATAAACTTTTGTACACCTGAAAAGGTCAGAGAATGACAAAATGAAATTTTTTAATTCAAATTCTTTACCTCACTTTTCCGCCAATCATTCCCAATTTTAATCTCACTGTACGCAAGACAAAATGATGTGTAATTGGATTCTCCGCAAAAGTCCACGAGACGTGTGCCCTTGTCCTCAATCTCTTGTGGGTGAAATTGAGACAATTCATCTCTCGGGGCCGTGATTGCTGTGGAAATGAGATTCATAGACAATATCACTCCGCATGGTGTGTGTGTGCCATGTCTGGGGTACAACCATATGAAAGAAAATATCGAGGAGAGGCGTCTCATTGCGCTCGGGCGGTTGAATTTTAAACATCTTCTTCATCTGTGGTGCCCGTGGACTTTGGGGGCGGATGGAGGGTGAGACATGGTAGTTGATGGCGATTAAAGTCACACAATTCACTCACTGCGGTCATCCCACGCCAGATGAAACTTGAGCCACTTCATCAGATCGGGGCACGATATAATTTATTCGATACAAATACATCGCGAGAGGCGAGGTTCTCTCTGTGGCACACAGATTGGGATGGAGATCTCCACGTTCCTGCCATAAATCTTTCCTCATTAGATCATCTTGCTCTCCACGATGGCCAAGTGCCAGAAGGATTGCATTCCTCACATTCCATTTCTTTTGTCATACGATACAATAACACCATGAAATTTATATTCTTGTCGTCGTTTGCGCAATGTCTCTTATTTTACCCACCCCATACAGCATAGGGGGTCTTCTCCCTCTTTTCTCTTTTGCCATGCAATACAAACCCCCATGATTGTGTGGCACCCCATCTGAAGACGAGTGCGTGACACTCGCTCCGGGGTGAAGAATCTTCCCTTTGGAAAGGAGATAAAAATATACTCTCTTCTGCGTTCAATCCAATTAAAACACGTCCCGTCTTATCAGGAAACCCTCGGGGGTGAGTTTACTTTATTTTTAACTTTCACAGTTCAAATCAACACCTAGATAGCATCCTCACCGACGCTCATTTCCGCGTACTTTCCCCATCGGAACTCCACAATGCTTCCTATCTACCCCTTTGTCTCACATATATCTTCCACCCCTTTTTTCTTCTTTTAATTTTTTTTCTTAACCAGCAAACATTTTTAAAGATTGAAGTTTTTTTGTTAAAGAATTTTATTGAATGGGAGGAAATTTTCTTGTCCTTACAGGCTCCTTCCTTATAAGGATCAGTTTAATGCTCTGCTTTCTTTTTTATTTATTTCATAAAATAACTGTTTAAACTTAAATTTTCCCCACACATTGCTTCTTGTAAAAGTTAATTTTCTCTTGTGAAACAAATTGAGAAAATACTACATAAATAAATTTCCTCGTGAATCCTGTGAGAGCACAAGAACTTCATGTCCAAAGAGCGATGTACACCTCCTTCAGTAGCTCGCAATAAATTCTCACAGCAGTGGTGTGTGGAGGTGTGAAAGTCACGATGGGGGAAATTGAGAAATCATTCCATTAAAAGTGTCTCAAATGTGTGACACGGTGATGAGTCCATCGTGGTGGTATCTTCGGGTAGTCCAGTGGAATGGAGGGTGCGAGCACATGTTGCGGAAGGTGGAGTGAAAACGATGAGGAAATTAGCATTGGGGAGGGGGGGAATGTATAAATATTCATTTATGGTGGCACCAACCCACTTAATATCCTGTGTGTGCAGCAGTTCTGGAAACGACTCGAATTATGGGTGCGAGTATGAAGGGGGCTCGAGCACTCGCCAAAGGTGCTTATTTCGTGTTCTTTATTCCTCTTAACATTTTACGCTACAACGGAGTGAGAGCAACTCCCGAGGAGGCGGTTCTAGGTGATTGGGGGTTGTTGTTGTTGCACAGCATGGTACACATAGTGTTGCTACATAGAGGAGTTGCTTTTTAATCGACGTCTATCAGCATATTGAGGGAAAGTCCGCACGGAGGAGCGCACCTGAACCATTTACCCGCGTGTATGTATGAGCCTAACCTTCGGCAGCTCTCCCCATGTGCCAGAGTACCTTTCTCTTTGGGCCCCTTAATGAAGTCACGACACGCCACTGGAGGCAGGAGACTATTTATATACACCAACCACCCAAAACACCGTATATGAGTTTTCTCTCTCTCTCTCTCACCATGCTGAGGGGGTGCGCGGGGGTGTTGTGATGCCACCCCAAAATAGGGAAGAAGACTCACGCAAATGAACTCGCACCTTTCATTCTTTTAATTGTGAAATATCGCTGGCAATTATTGACGGCTCTACGCGATTCCAACTCCTGAAGGGATTTCTGTCTCATTACATCGCACAATTTCATCAGAATTTCCACTAGAATACCAAACAAGGCTCCTTTTTTTTCCCCAACAGGCCAAACTTTTTCCCGTCCAATATTTTTTTCTCTTGCAAATACGAACCTTTTTCCCTCACAGAACTACAATATTTTGGTGAGAAATTCTCGGGACATGGAACAAAAAGGCACATTCACCGGGGAGGAATCTGTGTTGTGGAGAAAAATACCTTTCTGGACATGCTGAGGAATTCCAGGTATTGTTGATCTCTTTCTTGCTCCTTTCTCATCTCCGTGACGTCTGGGGTAGGAACAAATAAATGCCCTGGCAGAGATATTGAAAATAGTGAAGAAACCACAATGGATTTTTTTTTCAACCAAATGAAAAGATGAATTTCGAGGTCCCGGCATCCTTCCACCTCACACCATAAGGTTGATAGATTGCGATGAGATATTTCTCTTCTGGTTTTTCATAATTCCATAAAAGTCAGTTATTCTCAAACTTAAGAAGACTCTGGAAGGAGATTTAAATCTTTTACTACTTTAGATTTTTTAAAAAATAATTAACGATTTTATTAACAATAAAATCTTAAAATGTTATTCTCTAGAACTTTAACCCTTTAAGAATATTTTCAAAAAAAGGAACTCTAAAAAATTTTATTTCTGAATAAATAGAACCTATGATCTTTTGAAAGCTCAAGAAGAAGAAATCTTACCTTTAATAATTTGTTATTGATGATATTCAAGGTATTCAAGTATTTTTGTTCTTGTTCTTGTTCTCTAGAATTTTGATCTTTAAGAATTTTTAGAAGTATAGAAATTTTTATTTTCTGTAAAAAAATGAATTTCTAAACTTCTGTAACCTCGAGAATGATCAAATAAAAAAAATCTCAAAATTCAACATTTTTCTTTGGAAAATAAAGCCCTAATAAAGTTTAAGAACCATTTCTCTGAATCATCTGTTCCCTGAAGCCACCAACAAAAAGACATGCTTCGACTGGCACAGATCGAAACATCTCGGAGTGACTATATTTTGGGATGAAGAGAAATAAATCGACTTCACACTTTTTAACCTTTTTCTGTATACCTCTATTAACCCCGCAAGGGAGTTTCGCAGACAGACGGTGAAAAAAATTAATATTTAATTTTTATTGAAACACCGACATATTTTGCAGATTAATAATTTATTATGGAATCTTGTGCTTCGATGCGGATTATTTCGTCGACCCACACAGTTTCCTTGAGACTTCAAGCTTGGCGGTGTCAACGGAAAAGGTGAGAGGTTGCATATGGAGAAGATATGGCGGCAATGGGACACCATATCGCCACTAAATCATCCCGCGCAGCTTTTGGATCAATAATTCAGCATGGGTGGAAGCTGTGAGGATGAGTCTGGAGAATTTGCCCATTTCTCACGCACGGGCACCGGGTGTTGAAATGTTAGACAAGATAATTGGGACATCTGTCAAAGAGAGAGAGAGGTATCCAAAAAGAAGGGGTTTCTATGCCTTGGGAGCCTTCTTGGTGCGATGAAATCGCCGGGAGAGGAAGAAATGTCCATTAGAATGATAAACAGCCCCACTGACGATTGAGAAGTCCATCAGCAATCAATTAAGCGTCGAGATAAAAATTCCAAGATGATCCCTAAATGATTGGTGGTATCCAATTAGAAGAAAATCTCGCGGTGCCATAAAGGAATTATTGATGATGAAATGACGATGGTGCCTCACAAGAGCCAAATGGAGAGGGGTTGTACCTCATGTAGCATCATTTCTTCCGATATGTGCAATTTGGCGGCGCAATAAGTCAAACCCGAGAATGACACAAGAATTATCATCAAGTGTCCATTGTAGATCAAATAGACCCCACTGGATAGCCTCTTGGCAAAACCCAACCAATTGATTGGGAGAATCTCTCTTTTATTGAACCGCCGCATTGCTGCCACATAAAACCTCCCGCTTGAGCAGATCCATGGCGTTAAGTTGCCATAAATAGCCATCACAGGGGCACCGACTAATTACCAGTGTGCCACATAAATAAGCGACCCTGCACCAATCATCGTTGCCGATGGAAGCCGCATCCGCTGACCAATTGCACGCGCGCTCTCTGGCCCAAATTGCAACAAATTCAACTACGCCGCCGACATGGTAGGAAGCCATCGTGTCTCGCCATGAAGATCACAAGGGCAGAGTATGGGCTCTGGTGGAGTGTGATTATCGAATCAGCCCTGAAGCGGCTGCAGGAGCTGCATTATAGACTCCTCACCATCTCAAACCCGCAGAAGCAGTCAGAAAGCTTTGCATCTTATATGCAAAGAGTTGCAAATTATATAGATTATTGTTTTTTTTGTGAAAATTAACTTGATTTTAATAAAATTAATTTCTGAACGGTCTTTTGAAATTTTCATCAAAAAAAGATTAGGTTTTTTATGAAAAGAAATGAATTTTAAACATTTAGGAAAAATGTTACATTTGCTGAATGAAAAAGGAAGTAAATCCTTTTGTAACGTTTGTAAAAGTAATACCTACTTTAGAAAGAGAAGAATTAATTGCCGAAACGACAAACATCAGAGAAGAAAAGAAATCCCTAAATAAATAAAATGAAACAAAATTATTTAATTTGAAATTTTTATGATTCAATAATCAAAAACTATCTCTAATCAATGAAAACATTCAACAACTCTGAACCTTTTGCAGCATCCACCAAAAGACCAAAAGACGATGGCGTCTTTTTGCAACTCCCAATTGCAATTTATCAGAGAACAATTTACTGAAATGCAGTAATTGCTCTTCTTGCTGCAGTAATTTCATTTCGATCCAATACTAAATTCATGATACCCTGCAGATACGTCTCGGGATCGTGGGTTGTCGGCGGCCGTCATCATTGCTCTTCTTTATTGCACTTTGACTCTCTATCAATTTATTTATTTCTTCATAGTCCTTTCGCACACACATACGGTTGGAGGCTCTCTCCTCATTTTCCAACCCAATTACAATTATTTATTTTATCATTTGCCTCCCCGGACTCAATTTAGCATTTAATTCCGCCAATGAAATTGAAATCTCCCCATCATCCCATGGCGAGCACTGTGCTGCGCGGAGAAGTTGGCAAAAAAATGCGTGGTTGGGAAAAATATGTCCAAATATGCTTCTCATGACTCTGTGTGGGGAAGAAAAAACGCGAATGAGAACACTTTGGAAGGCTCAGAAGGGTATTTTCTGCAGAAGGAGCAATTGCCAATTATCTCGTCATGCACTTTATCAAAATGATTAAATTATAGTGCTTTGGTTTCCATTCTACGACACAATCTTCTCACCACAGAGAGCCCCCAACCTCCAGGCCCTCGTATATTGTATGTATGTATACAATTGGATGCCGGGTGGAAAAAAAAGGGAAAACGAAAATTGTGCACTGCGGCGAAAAAATACCGCGAGAGAGTCTAATTAAAATAATAACAATATCGGTTGGACTGTGGTGGCAGGGATTTAACAGCCAGTGTTCGCGATAAAGTGCAATTAGTGTATAATTAAGTGGTTTCTTCTCCAATGCGCCAACTCTCTTGACTTGATGGTGCGCGCGCGGGGCTACCGAGTCCCCATACAGATAGTCAGCCACCATTTGGGGAGTTTTTCCTCGTCCTTCATCCCCTCCTCATCTGTGGAATGAGTGTACAGGAGATAAATGGCCGCACAGTGATGACCATCTCCATTGCATCCTCCTGAATTATGAGGTCATTGCAAGACTCATTTCTCTTTCCTCGCCGCCGGATTAACATTTTCCCGCACAGCGGGAAACACTCGGGCGTGATAGAAGGCAATAAGGAAACTCATCTCGTGGCTGACCATTTGACCAAGGGGTCTGCAGGTATCCGTCCATCACCTGAGTGAAATTGCGCGCTCCGTACACCAACAGACGATGGATTAATTATTACTTTTACTCAATGCCTTATTAAGCAATTCCATACTTACAACACTTTGCAGAGGTCTTTAAAGGGACTTTTTTTCGAGTAAATGTGTGTGGATATGTAATTAAGTTTTAAAGAGAAACTTGAGATGTCTCGATAATTAAATTTTGTGTAATTTTTATAAAAGCTATTAAAAGGAAAAATTTTTAGGGCTGGCTTTGAAAAAGCATTTTTCTTAACACAGATATGTCCAAGTAATTTATAACTTTCGCTAAGTTTTATTTCAAAATTGATTAGAAAAAGCCAGTTATCAACCAAAATTCTTAAAACTCTTCCTTTAATCGAAACCATCTGACTTTTGTGAAAATTTTTGAGTCAGGCTGAAGTCCTTGAAGCACAAAAAAATCCTATAGTCGGTTTTTTTTCTAATCTTGATAAAATTTAATTCGATTAAAAAAAATTGATTTTCCAAAATTTAAGAAAAAAAAATAAGCAATATATTTTCTATCGAAAAAATGCAATGAATATTTTAATTTTCTAATAGATTATTCCAAACGTAAAACTTTCAAACGTTTCGAAAAATTTGAAATTTTCCTAGAAATTCCTTTTGAAAATATTCAAGCTTTCACGACAGGATAAAAGTTAAAATTCAAGCTTTCCTTAACTTTTTTTAATAATATTTTAAAAATGTTTTCTTATTCTATAAAATATGCTAAAAATTCTTCAAAATTTTACAAAGTCCTCCCATATTATTATTATTATATTAAATAAATTTTTTAAATCATTTATGCTGTAATTTTATATTGATTCTTTAATCAATTAATCTAAAAAAAATCCATTATATTAATGGATTTGTCAAAGAAACTAAAGCAAATCAATTGATAAATCAAATTCATAGTAAAATAATCATGAACGTTCATATATAGCCACTCTATACGAGGTAGATTTGTCAGTCATATTTTTCCGGTTTAATTATCGCAAAATGCTCATTTGCTCTGTCAGGAGTCAGTACAGGTGAAATTATTAAATATGAAATGAATGCAAAAGTGTCGGGTAGTTGACCAATGAGCGATACCTGTCTTTAGCGTGGGGCGTGGTGTAGGACTCTTTTTTTTTCGCCCATTGCATACCTTTTCTGCTGCACTCATTAATGTGCCCAAGGCGACGTCAGCGAAGCGTTGAGGGCACCATGCAAGCACAATCCAAGAAAAACCCATTAATGGACAAAAATGATGATTCCTCCCGTTTTGAAAGTGAGCGCGCGATGTTCACAATTAAAGGAGATTCCATGAGGAGGTTCTTTTGCACGTCCCCGCATGAGAACCTTCTGAGAATCCCGAAATCTCTCAGCTCAACAATGTGCTACAAAATACATTTGAGCATCCAATTTTGAGCTCATCAAATCTTGATTGACATTTATGGCTGGAAAATTAATAGATTCATAACAAAAATGTTCCAATTTTTAATCGTTTTCGACTCCAATGTGTCTCAACGTCATAAAACCCGGCGCGTTCGCTTCTTCCGCACAAAAATTCCTTCTCTTTTGAATGAACTTCTCAACGCGCGAAAGATTCCTCCACGCTCAATTCACCAAACACAAAATTTGATTGACGTTTACGGCCAAAATATTAATTGAGATCCATCCTTAAAGTGTATGTTATTCCCTTTTCTTACGAACCATACAATGTTTCATACGCGGGGAGCTTCATTTCTTTTTTTTTCTCGTTGCTCCCTCCAAATGGGAATCTTTTATGATTTTATACGGCATGGGAATCAACACTTTGACGCATTTTCACTTCGATGCCGCGCCTCCACAAACGTCGAAAGACTTTGAAGAGTTCTTCAAAGTCCAGAGAATCGATTAAGAGAGTTTTATTTAATAAAAATGAACAGTGAAGCTTTTTTTTTCATGTGAAAGTTATTCTCTTTGCGCTATCTTCCAAGGAGCATAAGTTTTTATCTCAAACAGGGGGTATCGTAGAAGGTGTTTTAAACTTAAAATCATTTCTTATCTAGAAAATTCCTTTAGTTAAATTTATAAACATTCATTTCCTTTTGAATTTTATTTAAAAATTAAAATTATTAGGAGTAATTTATTTCTTTTCTATGTAATATTTTATTAAATCATTTTATAAAGCGGTCGGAGCTCTCTGTTGTGCTGCATAGAAAATTCATGGAGAAAAGTGTTTCGTAGAAAATCAATTTCAAAAGATGTTTATACAGCATTCAATGGGAGATCGTTTAGGCATCGAAACTCCCTCAACGTCTTCTCAACCCACTCAAATTGCTCACCTTTATTAAACGCTACATAATGCGATCTCGAATACGAAGAAGTGATCATGGTCATGTTTCTCTGATGTAGAAGAGCAAATATAATGGCTTTTAATAGTCACTTTTATGATTTAATGGAGTCCAAATTGACTCGACATTCTTCGACAGATGTTTCTCAACACATTCACGGGGCTTTGGAGTGGAGTGGAGTGAGGAAGAAGCAAAAAAAAAGTCTCAGAACCGACTCCTCCTTAAATATTTAGGCACAGAAATTGATCGTCCTATGGCACTCTAATTGCATTATTATTCACTTCAATAACTTTTTCCACAAAACCTTTCTCCAAATGCCGCCCAAGAGCAACATTAATTGATTGACCCAGCGGTCTTCGGGTGCTGTGCTGCACCACCATCGATCATTGCGATTCATTCGTGATAACCCCGCCGTGAACTCAATGCAAAATTGATACATTGTGACTTCTGCACTTGTACAGCATTGACTCCTGGTGGCACACCAGTAACTGGCTTGGGAAGAGGGGATTTCTTTAACATACACCACGTTTTCACCTGCCTATCTCTCAGAGGTATCTTCAAAATTCATTTCTTCAGCTTTGTAACACCTTGTTTCAACTAATTCCCCGATAAAGTGATCATGCAATAATATTCCCTTTAGGGTCATTATATAAAATTTTTGTAGATTGACATGTCATGAAAATGAACTACATCACTCGTAAAAATGCCCATGGGGCTAATTAAAAAACTTGAAAAAGGATACAAGGCTATGAATTTATTAAAATTTTACATGAAATTTAATATTCTGCGTTTTCTTTAGCATAAATTTTGCAATCTTGAAGAATTTCTTCTTAAAATTTGACTTAAAAAGTTTCAGAGTTAAAATATTTTTAAAATATACAATCAAAAATTAAAAAAAATATATTCAGAATGTTCATAAAAATATTTAAAAAAAATTTCATTTGATTTAGCAGCGAACCAGCTGGGCAAAAATTTGTATTTGTCTGCAGAGGCGTATTCTTCAGCAACCACAACATTTCTTGTATCTGCGATTGCAAAGAAACTTCCTCGTGTGACTATCCTCTTTATTAGAGCCACTTGGTGTTTGGATCTCTCTCCCCAAGAGGAAAAACTTGGTATTGAATGTACTCATCGCCGCGTGGAACGCAGAGGCGAGCAACGAGCATTGCCAGAGATAACAAAATGATGTCTTTACAAGTCAAAGTAGTTCAATATTGGCAAGGAAATTGACATTGAATTTGCATACTGATTGCACACGATGGCGATGGATAGCTGAGGTGGCGGAGAAGGGGGTAAATTGATTGGAGTCAACTTGGCAATATAGGAGCCATTTGATTCCTAGCATTGATTATAAATAATCCCTTCCTCGATGGCCTTGTTTTCATTTCTTTTTGCATTTATTGACTTGTCTGCCTCGCTGGTCATTTCCTGTCCGGATTCTTTTTCTGCACAAACCTCGTGGTATCTTCTGGGATTTCTGGTGCCCCCTCATGGGACGCACTTGGGCATCATGTGGACTGTGGTGCACAGCTTGATTTCATCTCTGCAACCGCCGCATCAGCCGATTTGGCAGAGACCTCCTGCCATCAGGGTTGGGATTCAATCTGCAATTTGTCAAGGAGCCATGTGAAAATTAATTGCAACCCAAATCGATATTGATCTGCTTCTTTTTTTCGATCAGAATCATCATTCCCGGAGCCATCGACATAACTCCCGAAATCTCACTTCATGCTCTCACGGAGAGAACCAAAAAGATAAATGTTTGATTTTTGAATAGAGGGAAGAAAAATGCAATGGCTGGGAGTTCTAAGAATTGAATCGTCCCAAAGTGGCCAGGTGGACGTGAGGAATTCTCAGCGCGATTGCAGATCAAAGGAGGACCTCATGTCTCATTTTCAGCTTGGTCGCGTCATTTCTGCATTTCTCGCGAACCACTCATCAACACTCCATGGAAGAAGAGGGCAATTTTGTAATTCCAAACCCAAGTGGCAGGTTTTTGTGGTCATCAAACGCTCGACTTTGGGAAGCGCACATCTGAGGGCACCGCGAGAATTCGATCGCGAATCTATTTCAACGCAATGCACTTTTTGGTGGTGTCGCATTTTGGAGTGATGATACTTTATCGGACGGAAGATGAAGCAGAAGAAGAGGATGAGTTGAAAATCTAGTTCAAAGATTGAAAATTTTTAAATTTAATATTTTCTCAAATTATTTGGATTTCGTGTTAATTTTTGCGAGAAAAATTATGAATATTTAGTAAGAGAAAAAAAAAAGAAACATACATACATGCACAATACACCCCAAAGGAAACTTACTAAATTTCGTGGTTTCTTTGGGGAGAGAAAAAAAAGGACATCCGGCACAAGTGCCCAACCGAAGAAGCAACTCCATTTCGTGCAACTTGGCAAGAGGGAGAGAGAGAGAGCTTGGTGGGGTATTATGAAAAAATCAATTATGAAATTCAAATTCGGTTTCCTTTATGGCCAATGCAATGCCGTTCTGCCATCCTCTCTATGCATTTATGTGATATTTTGTATGTACATAAATGAATAAGCGCGGTTGGTCGTTGGATGTCCATCGGATCGCTCATATTTTCATTCTTGTGCGAAAAACCCGTTTTTTAGCGTCGCCCGCGAAGAAAGGCAGCGTCATAACTATGGGCATAAAAGACGCTCATAACCATTTCGTATTATTATTCCGCATTCTACCTTTGGTGTGTGTACCACCTGAAGAAGGAGCCGCGCAGGGGGCATATGCATGCACACAAAAAAAAAGTCTTACGGGAATGGGGGGTTTTTTTCTTGTAAATATGGATTCAGTGACGGTTTTGGAGCACTTTTGGCCAAGTGATACATTGTGGACTTCCTCCACGTCACACCACCCCGCGTGAGCCATTTCTTCTGCACCCAACAACAGCAAAGAACCCAAACACACAGGGGCACGGTGAAAGCAGCAAAGGCCAGCAAAACGGTGACTTCATGAATTTTTCAATTTTCTTCCCCTGATGGTGCTGCCAAAGATCATAATGTTGTTCTTTTTCGCAGAATGGACTTGAACATCGATCTTCAACTTCTCACATCCTCGGCGATGCCTTATCTCCTCGATTCGCTTTTATTAGCCATTTATTAATGATGATTTCGTCCTTTGTCCACTGCGCTCCACCTCATCGCAAATTCATGTCCTCCTCCTCTGCCATCATTGAACATGAGATGAACACACTGCCCCTGTCGCCAGGGCTCTCTTCGCATGCACAATTGCATTGCACAGCGCGTATATATGAATTGAATGGCGCAAGAGATGCACCTCTGCTGGACGAGGAGGATTTCACAATGTAAAACCCCTCAATGGGGCTTTTGTACGCGCTTTAGCCCCTGTTTGGTGGAAATTGAAATACTCAGGAGAGTTCCCAAGGATTGATTTACTGTACCGAGCCTATTTGTTAAACAATCAGTCAAATAACAGAAATTCCATGTAGTCACAAGACTGAATCAATTGAACGCTCCTGAAACTTGTTTCACATCTTATAAATATCAAGCGGAATCAACAAGAGATGCGCGGGGTTGATGGCAAGGTAGAAAAGGCAAAAAAAAAAACAACACCAAGACGATTCTCAAAAGAATAAAAAAAAAAGCTCAGACCAACTTGATGGGAATAAGAAGAGCATGGAGAAAAAATCATTTAAAAACCCAACTCGTTTATCTCATTGTCGCTGCATGAGATTTTTCACTCAGGGACGATTGATGCCAGAGCTGAGAAATTTAAGATGAAGATTGTGAAGAAGATGAAGGGGAAAAGGAATTAAGAATCTTAAACAATTTTACCAATTCTTTTTTTTAAAGCTTTTCAACTGAAGCTTTTTATTGATAAAAAATGAAAAAAGAAGTTCCTAACCTTTATTAAAAAATAATTCTTATTTCTTGGAGCTTGTATGTATTAAAGAAATCAAGATTCTTAAATCTTAATTCCAGAATTAAGCCTAGGATCTAAAAAAGTTATCAGAAAAAAAAAGAATTAAATGATTAACAAATTAATTCAATTTCTGTTTAATTTTATCTTATTTTTGTTCAAAACTAAGCTTAATAATATTTAATAAAAAAAAATTATAAGAAAATTAATTTAATTAAAACGTTGCAATTCCAAAAAAAATTATTTTTCAATTGAAAATATAATTTTATTCCTTGTTTTGTGCAATTTCTAAGCACTTTAAATTTTCCCTAATACGTACGAATGTATCTCGCAACTATACATAATCACATATATATTTTTTTAATGATCACCAATAAATTATATTCTATTGCTGACAGAATGCAATTTCATGGCATTTAACTTCCTTTTCGTGATCATGACGATTCATGAGTTGATCCAAGAGTTGATCAATTGCGATCATATTTGCGTGAAAGATCACCGATTAATTTCTTACTCACCTGCATAATGCAAAAGCGACAAATGTGCAAATAGAGAAATATGAATGTAGGTGATCAATAAACTTTTCCCATCTAAGGAATAGTCCAGGGAGGTTCGGACGATCGGACACAAAGTCAATGGGAGATGATGAGGTAAGAAAGGGGAAGAGATTATGAAGCTCATTTCTTGGCCTTTCGTGTTTAAATCCAAAGTAATAATGATATTGGCGATGTTGGTCGTATATTTAATTGAAAATGGCATTCATGTGTCAACTCCGGTGATCATTTCTACGATTACCGCATTGATCGTGCTGTTCTTATTTTTCTTTATTCCTCCTATATGGCAGCCAATGATTCTCCGCCATGATGAATGTTGACAAAAACTATTCTTTTTAATTTTCTTTTAATTGCCAAATTGAGTGGATTTTAGGCAATACGCCGCCACGGAGATCGCAACAGATAATTTGTCGATGGTGGCTGGTGTGGCAGTCATTTGGCATTGGGAGGCGCAGAAGCGATGTGAAAACATTCAATGGAAACTAAGTAAATCATCATAAAATAGCTCTTGAGTGTCCAATAAATAATCTCCACCTCTCCACCCATTGGGGCTCTTGTTACTCTCGGAGAACACACCCGATGGTATAATTGAGGCACTTGTCTTCATCGTGGTGTCTCCCCTCCCGCGCGATTGAAGTTCAAAAGATGCGCGAATGACTTTGCAGACGTTTTTTGCCATTCGCCTTGCCAAATTACCATATTCAAATTAATTCATTGTCTCAACCACATTCTTACATTCCATGCCCTACTCCTCCATGTCTTACGTGCCCTTGCTTTTTACCCCCATAAGACGTTCACGTCAGTAACCTCTGTGTGTATTATACGATTTAGCTATTTGTGGATCTTTTTTTTTTTGGATAATAAAATCTACACTTATTGCGATAACAATAGAGCGCAGGAGAAATTGATCAAGAATGATTTTTTTCCTTTATTATTTTCTCCTCAAGATTTTCGAAAAGAAAATTTAAAAAAAAAACTCCAGAAGTAAGAAAATGATTAAATTGCAAAAATTTAAAGAAAAATAATTCATAATTTTGTCCCTAACTGACTCACCCTCACTGTATACTCTAAGCACAAAAAATCGAGGTAAAAACACCCATGAGGATGAATGTAAAGGAAAGGGGGATGGATAAAATATAATAAGTTTAATGGCGTTGAGAGATATTTTGTACTAACAAATAGCGCTGAGTAAAAAATGCTAACAAATTGCCGATGAAGAGGAATATTTTATAACAAAACAATTCGAAGGAATGAATTTACCTTTTCATCTTCCCTCAACAGGCTTTTTTTCCGCCTTGGCATTTGTATATTTCTTTCATAAAAATATGATGTTCTTCCGAGACATTGAGTGCTTCATTTACAATTTCTCATGCCGTATTGACAGGGGCGGTTCTGTTTCGATGTAATGGCGATGGAACAACACTTAAGCTATAACAGCTAAAGAAGTCCTCTTTAGCTCATAAGCAGGTGCATGTTTTTCATGCGTTAGTCATGTTAGAAAATAAAATCACAATGTTTTCTTGCTTGTTTCATATGAGTCAATCGGAAGTAGCATGAAAACATTATGTTTAAACAGCTTCTGGGTTTATAAAACAATTCAATGGAATAATTATTTTTTAAAAAATCAAGAAATAAGCTAATGTTCTAGACAAATAAATTGTCCATTTTTTACCTTTTTTAACAATTTATTTTATGAGAAATTACTTAAATAAGTTTTTTCTTTCATAATTTGTTGAAAGCTGAATAATAAAGTTTCAATGATTTTTCATGGATTTTACTTCAGAGGAAAATTCATAGATTTTAAAACATTATTTTAAAAAATAATCTTGATTTTTTCGAGTATTTATTCAGTAATTAAATCATTCCTTAAAAAATTTATTCTCTAAAATCATTCCAAAGGAGTTTGCTCGCCGTATCTTAATTATTTCCTCAAATGAGGCATTTTCCCACACAAAATCGGGTAAACTCCTTTGAGAAAATTTCTTTTCTTGTTAAATCCCGAAATTCCTAAAATTTAATTCTGAAAAAATCACTTTTTCGCACTTATACAAATGGAAGGACAAGTTCTTCTTACCATTTGGAGTAATCTTAATTTTGTCACCATATTTTTACCAACTTCTTTTACAATATTATAAACAAGATTACTTCAAAATATATGAACAATTAAGATTAATCCAAAAAAGAAAACATTTTCTTTTAGTAAAATGATTATAAGCCCGAAAATATGCTTGTTGGATTTTTTTTAATTTATTATATTCACAACATTATTCCAATTGAGTGTCCAAACAGAAATTCAGAGATAAAAATGAACTTTATTGGATGAAGCAAAAGTGGAGGATTTGTGATTTTTGGAAAACCATTCTGAGTGATTTAATTGCATATATGGAGGGTAAAATGTGAAATTGGTTGGGTGAGATAACAAAACCGTCAGCAGGATGGAATGGGGACGACCGCAGATGATGATGCACGATGTGCGAACACCACGAGGACCAAATCGGGGGGTGCCTCTTATTTATGATTTCGCTGCATAATTATGCTAATCAGAACATACCCCGGACAAGCGCCGCCGTTGCACCTCATACGGTGCTTTTGATTTACGTTCTCGGTGATTTATTGAACGACAACAAGACCGGGGCCGACAACTCTTTTTCGCGGTGCCCTTCCCACCCCCTCGACCGCGTAAATGCAGGAGAATGTTTTCTGTACACACACCGCGGAGAGTTTTGGCTAAAAGTTGAGTGACAATCGCCAATTGCACCGTCAAATGGTGCACAGACATACCGGGGCAAATTTATGAAATGCAAACAGCAAACATATTGGTTAATTGGATACAATTGAGCCCGTGGAAAATGCCATGATGGAGCTTTTAATTGGTCTTACTTTCATGCACTCATTTTCCTTCATCCCGCAACTTCCAACTCACGGCGCTGACAATTTCGTCGCTGCACAATTGCAATGATTTACGCGACAATCGCAAAATTGGCGTGTTAATCAAAACTCCATGTTCTTACCTGGGTGCAATTTTTCATTCAAAAGCTCTCGGATTTTGCAGTGCCAAAGGGTAAGCATTTTGCATGGGATGTCGCTCGTGGAAACACGTTTTTGAAATCATTAGCTCAAATCTTATGGTTTTAATTGTACATATACCAGACAGACACTGTTGGTAATTTCTCGTGTTTACTCAAAAAATAGAAACAAGCATTTAAAAGTGAGATCATTGAAATTGCAATTCAACATTTTACAACTCTTTTAAGAAATTGAGAAGTCTTTAGCATTAGGTAAATTGATAGATATAGCATAAAAGAAGTAAAAGAGACATAAAAGGTGGCAAAATATAATTTAAAAAAAAATGAAAACACATTTAGTAGTTCCAAAGAACACGAGAAACCAAGAAAAACATTTCCATAGAACGTGAAAGCTCTAAAAAGTAATTCATAAAACACGAGAATCTGGAAAAATTCGCAGAACTTAATCCGAAACTGCTCTTATATTTAATCCGAAACTATATATGTAGGTACCTAACAGTTGTGTTGAACACGAGAAACCTGAACTGATATCCTGAAACATGAGAAAACAGATTTTTTTTCGCAAAACGTGGAAAATCGCAATGTGAATTAGACCCGATTCTGTGAAAAATATTTTCTTTTCTTTGGTAATTTGTGATTTTTTTTTTGCAAAATTCTGGCACTTCGTTTTCTCTTTTAGTCTATAAAAAAATAACACTTTTTCATAAAATTTTAACGATTTTTTTAAACATAAAAAATCTTTAAGAAAGATCTAAAAAAGATTTTAGAAAAGAAAAGGAAAACTCATTTCAAGTTATAAAAAAAAGATTTTTGGAAAAATCGTTCCTTACATAATTTCTTAAATATCATAGAACAAAATAATTTTTAAAATTTCCTTAAGGACTTTATTGCATTATTTTTGTTCAAATATAACAGTTTAGGCACACTAGTAAAGTTTGAATACAAAAAGTCATGTGAGCAAAAAAAAACATAAACTTCTTTATTTCCAATCTCATGAATTAAATTTCCAACTTATAAAGCTTCTCAAAGTTAATGGCCAGGTACAACATTTTAAATCATACTGATCATACTATTATTTTAATTTTTTTCCTTACAAACTCTTAGCTTAATCTTGATGTTGATCATATACGTTCAACTGCATGTTCGTTATGAGGCGATAATGACGGGGCAATCATTAGTGATCGTTTTCATGGATCAATTCCAAAGCTCGATCGACTGCGATCAAAATGATAAGGCAAAACACTTTTCACAGCGCTGTGCTTTTTCAATGTTAATTATCAGCCATTTATCAGCAACAACAACGCTCAGCAGAGAATCTCTCTTCGTCGATAGTGATCATATGGACGATCACGGGAGCAATTTTCTGTCTCAGAGGAAGCCATAAAAGACTTGCTGACGATTTCATTTTTCCGCGGGGAGGAATATAACATTAATATATTTTTATGCTTCTGAAATAGCCCAGCTTGTGCTTAGAGATTCTGTGTTGTGCAAGAAATCCATCCAGTGAGGCACCGGCAAAAAAAAATGAGCACCCATGAGGAGTGCAGATTGAGAGACAGCGGCAGAGGATAAGAAAAACATTTAGTTGATTTCATTAAGGAATCAGTTGGATATAACGTCTCAAAAAAAAGTCCTCTCTATAAATTATTTATGATCATAAACCTCTGATTCGGATCAAAAATGCTCGCTGGTTCAGCCTTCTGATGACGGTGATATCAAAAATGATTGCACACATGATGTTGAGAGAAAAAAAAAGATCCCCCGAGATCATGGTGAGTTTATGAATATAATTTTTGGAGACCTTCATAAAAATTTTATATATCAACTTTTTTTTTTGTCCCCCATTGATCAGCAGAAGAGAGCTTCCGCGGATGGTTCAATCCTGCGAGCGGGGCCTTTAACAATGTCCGCACGCACGGTGAAGAACAAAAAGAATACCGCGCGGTGTACATTAACATTTTGAGGGATTTTTTCTCCCTCAACGATGGATAAAAATGATGGGGCTTTTTGCCCCTCATTGCGTTTGATCTCATTGCGTCATGAACGCAGCAAAAGTATCCATCAACTTCTTCATCTCCAACGCAGCGCGAACCCGGCGGGCACAGAGAGACAGCAAAAATATAATGATATTGAGTTTCATTATCATTTTATAATTGATTAGTTGGGATGACAAATCAAATTGTCTCTATAATCTCTCCCCTTGGCTCATGATGGGAAATTGCATGGCCCCCTTTGGCTTATCGTTTGCAATCTGCAAGCCGGATGGAGTTCGCTCTTTGTGCGTGGTAACCCATCATTATGGAATTATGACGACGCGAGATGATGGAGGTGATGATCGCGAAAAAAGTGGACCAACTGCCGAAGAGGCAGCATGCAGAGTCGCCATTGGCATTTGGACAATTTTCTTATATGATACCCCCTCATATACCTATATGTACATATATATCGTGGGCTCTTCAGGTCGCGGCACGAGGTGCGAATTGCCATTAATTCCGGGGCACGGAAGCCGGCGGAAAGTGATGAATTTGAGGTGGTTCCGAAGATGGAGGTGAATTTGATTGGAAAATTGGTGTGTGTGCGGTGTTGGTGTTGCCGAGAATTTATGGCCATCAAATTTGATTGCAAAGCCCAACATGGGGCTCGCACACGATTGACACTGACCCAGGTGTCGTCCCCAGGGGGGCGGTGGATGACACAATTACCAGAGCCACTAGGGCAGATGCGGTGCCGCTGCCTTCACTTTCCTCCACCGAAAATTATCAATCAAAAACCCCCGCTCCGTACCCTCTGCCCGAAAATATTGTCAAGAAAAGGTCAAGAATGTCTCGCCAAAAAGACATGGCACGGCAAGCGCAGCCGACGGTTTTGCCAGATCTATCAATCTTCCACGAGACATTCCACCACACTCTGCACATCAAAATCCATCACATCCATCAGCAATTCATTGCCCAAGGAATGACTTGCTGAAAAGTAAATGGATGTTTTGTCTTTTGCATCTTCACCACTTCTCACGCATCATCCAACTGCATAGAGAGCAAGCTCTTCCTGGTCAGCCGGAGAATTGGCGCGAAAATGTCAAACACGTGACAGACGTCAATTTCTTTTATTCCATCAAAAATGATATGAAAGAAAGTTGCTGAGAACTTTCTTTCTAATGGGGAACCTCTGAAAGTTAATTATAGGGATTAATGTTTGAAATTATGTTGCTTAACCTTTTGGGGAATAAAGCTTTAATGATTGAAGTTAATTCCATGTATGAATTTCATTTTAAAAGGAATATGAAAAAAAAATATTAAATTAGTAATGAATCAAGAAAACGATGTATGGCCGGTCAGGATAAAGAAAATGAATTTAACCAGATTTTAATGAAAAACTTTACAATAAATGGAAATGTTTAGAAAACTTATGTAGGAGAATCATTATTGGACAATCCAATAAATCATTACATAATGTAAAAATTTCTCAATTTCTATTTAATTAAATTATTAAAAATTTAATATAATTCATCATTAATTTTAATAACTAAAAAACAATTAGCACGCAGTCACAATTTATTCTGTGAATGATATAAATTTTAATTCATTTATTTGTTATTCAATTGCAATATTTCGATCGAAGAACAATAAACGACCACGAAAAAAATTAAATAAACTCAAACCATTGCTATTTATATTCATCAATTTAATATGTATGTAAAGTCAGTCCATTAAGTATTCAAGAAGCATGATACAAAACACCTTTACAGCTAATTATCCTTTTGATTAATGAACTCCAATAGATAGCTCATGAAACAGAAAAAAAATTCATCTGCACGTACGCGATGCTCCCATTCTGAAGGGTCCCTAAATCAACAATACCCCAGATGAAGCGAATCATGCAAGAAGAGCTAAAAAAGAATTAAAAAGTCATTGCTTGTGGTTTTTTTTTATCACCTCAAATTTATTTTGCTATTTTGCACCAAAAAGCGTCGCATGGACGCCAAAGGATTATGCAACTCCTCGAGAAAGTCAACGCTGTGGCGACGATTATTGCAAAAGTTTATCCCCCCTGGGGGGCAGTTCCGAGGGGCGATGTGGGGCGATGGTGAAAAACATTCCGCGGGGGGTTCTTTCGGCGTTTATACCTATAGCCATTGAATGGTGCAGCTGTGATTTATTCACGTCCCAAGTGCATATCATGCAAGAAGTTATTTCTTCAGTGTCGTGAAAATTCAAGTCAGGAAAGTACTCTGGGTCACGGCAGGATTATTATTCGAGATAAATATGTGATTTGCATAAAATTTTCCACAAGTCTTCGATATGCGCGGCGGCTTTCTCCGAGGTGTTCACATTTTGAGTTTTGCGGAATTGAATTCTCTTCTAGGGCATTTTTTTATATTATATTTCCTCACAATCAGGAGACTTGTTTTTTTTCTAAGCCACTTCCGTTCCTCGAAAATCTGAATTAATTCAAATGACTTTTGGGATTTTTAAATTGTGGTCTGTTTGGTCATGAGGTTTTCTCCTTTTTTTGAGAACCAAAAATGACAATGCTGCTAATCCCAGCAGGAGAACAGATTGAGAGTAATTTATCATAAACTAATCCCCCGCGAAGAATTCCCATCTCGCGCAATATTTATTCTTCATTTTGCCGCAGAAACCCAAAGAAGGACCACAAGAGCTTCGGCGGCCAATTAACCACATCGCTGAGATCTCTTGAGCCAATGCATTTGCATTTTGGGATGCAAAGAAATCTTATTCACACAAAAAAAACCTCCATGATTATCGACTTCTTTTGGCTTGCAAATTCATTCAATTTTATTGTTGGGGAATTAGTCTTCTTTTTCGCGATGTTTGTTTGTCTCTGCATCTCTCCCACCTTGGCGTCCACCTGAGCGATTGTTGCCAAATCCATCTCTTCCCAAAAAAAATCACCAGGGACGATTCAGCCGGGGACGTTGATGAGATGCAAAACGAGAATCTTTTTAGTGTTGTTTCTGCATTTTTTTTGCACCAAAGTTATAACTATGTATGCTTGGAACTTATGTGGGCAGATTTTTTATAGCATAAAGTGTACGACAGAAATTAATTGTTTTAAAATTGTTTTCTATAATTTATTTTTTAAATATTACTTAAAACTATTTTGGCATGTTTTGGTAGAAAATTTAAAACATGTTTAATCCGAAAGCTATTAACGGAAGATAAGCCAAGATATTTTTTTCTTAATCACCCCAATTACCTGCAAAAGACCTGATTTTTAAGACATTTTACCTATAATTCTTCATTTTATTGCATAATTCCTTTGCAGGTCTACAATTATATTGATAAAGAATTGTCTATTTTTTTTAAATAAAATAAATTTTTTGACTCAAATTAAAAAACATTAAAAAAGTAACTCAATTCAACTAAATTCTTCTTAAAAAAAAAACATTTCCCAAATTATTCCTTCCGTTCTTCCTCTCTCTCTTTATTTTCCTCCCTGATATGCAGCGATGGTAATCTCATGCATTTAGCCTGCCAGATGATGGCGAAGATGCGGCAGCTATGGGAGAGGAAATGAGAAATGTCGAATGGGATGGTATGGGGAAAAATGGGAATTGCGCGACCATCGGTGGTGGTGGGTTTTCGACACGGCAACATTGTAATCTCCTCCAATATTGCTCGCATTTCCCTCGCAGACACCTGGCGAATCCGTGTGGTGCGATAATCTGGCTCAGTAATCTCGGGTGGTGTCTCTCCCGCGTCCGGACACAGCGGGGATCTGCTGTACAAGCGCTCCCTTTCCATGTGAGGATGAGTTGGACGCACCCAGAGGGAGATGGTGCTCTGTACGTACACAGAATGATATGCTCGCGATATTGCTGATGATGATGAGGTGCAGTTGTGTTGCTTCTGCAATTTCTGCATCCCATGATTGCCATACCATGGGCGAGTCCGCGATGGCAAACACAGAACAAGGGGGGCTTCTGTTGGGGAATAAATTAGAAACACCAGATGCCTGCATTTGGAATGATGTTGAACCATCCTCTTTGCAAATCCTCCATGGGGCGGCAGCTACGTCGCGATAGATTCATTAATTGCAACATTACGAGTAATTTAGTTAAAATTATGATTTTTAACCAAAGATGGAAAGAAATCCTCCATGTCGATGATGGCTTTTTGAAGAAGCATCAAAGGCATGCGAAGCGAAGAATTTTCCATCTTCTTTTTTTGTGCTGCAACATTGTCTGTGATTTCTGTGACAATATCCCCCCGTAAGTGCATTGCCGAGGAACGATTGAAGAGCCCATTTTTGCCAGATCTTCCATTCTCTCCACACCGAAATCCACATTTGCAGCTCTCTTGCATCCTTTTCGCCATATTGTGAGATTACCATCATGCGCGAAAGGAACATTTTCAAGTGAACTTTTTCAACAACATTGGAATCCTCTTCTCTAAACAATAAATAAAGCGCACATCTCGTCGTATGCAAAGCATCCACCCAAATACGAGAGAGGGGCAATCCATGAGTTGCCGCCAGGAGATCCAAAGAGACACCGCCACCATTACCCCAATTACCGCCGGTAGAACTGCCAGCAATGCTGCTACTGTTGGGGATGGCGGCTGCCACTGGAGCTTCCATCATTAAATTATCAACGATATCATTAACATAAAATGTCTCGAAATAAATACACAGAGCCTCCCCCCTCCAATCGAGTCCCCCTCACTATCCCTTGGAAGGCCGTGTGTGCTTCCTCAATCCGCGAGGCCACTGCGGCAAGTGCAGCCGGTTAGATTGAATGCACCGGAGCTTCTGTCATCCCGCGGCCCATTGTCTCTTCACTCACATTGCCCGGGAAGAATGGAAGGTTTCAGTGCGGCGGATTGTTGGGGCCCTCTGTAACTATTGTGTGTATGCGCGCGCGGTACCTCAATGAGCCGTTGTCCTGGCGCAACAAATCCAAAGCGGAAGGGACACTCAAAAGACCCCACCATTTTGAGCTTTCTGCGTCACCATTGTTTCATGTTGCAAAACCTTCACATCCCGCACTAAATCCCTTTGAGAATTCTGATGATTTCCCTTTATTAAAGGCACGTTTATTTTGCTTAACAAACATCATGGTTTAACTGCTTTTCCGGCAGCTATTATTGGATGTTGAAAAATTTCCTCTTAAGAAGAAATTTTAGAGATTTTCATGTAAGTCAGTCAAGTAAAGAAAAGCTCAGTTATGAGAGTTTTTTGTGTTGAAAAAATTTTTTTTTTTGTAAAGACGTTAAAGTTTGTTTCAAAAAGAATTCTAAAGAATTAAATTTAAATGTATTTAATCGAATTACGATTTTTATTCTTTCAATTTCTACTATTTAATAAAAACTTTTTTTTTAATTAATTGAAATAAAAAAGCTTTAAATTCCTTTAGAACCATTGCTCAAAAAATTCTAATGGAACACAGATCATAATCTCAATAAAAAAATCTCAAACCCCCAAAAAATAAATTAGAAATTGTCTTAGCGGGAGGTATTGGAAAAAAGGTCACAGAGTAACAATCAATATTTGATTTAATTTAATGATAAAGAGGGAATCATTTACGTGGAGGAGAATCCGTCATCCCTGGGGGGAATGGATGAGGAGAAGGGATGCTTTGCCTCTGTGTGATATATAAATTGTATTTTCATTTACAAAACGAACACCACCAGAGCGCCCAGATTGAAAGATGATACCGGCAGTGTATCCGGAGAAATAATTACCATCGAGGAGTCCCACGATAAATTACAGTGTGGTGCATGTGCGTGGCAAAGATGGAACCTCTCTGCTGCCGGAGCTCCCATATGGAAGAGGGATAGCATTTCCTCTTTTGATGGTCGACCAAATCTCTCTGTTGCCACACAAATTCTCACTCCCTCGATGAGCTCCATTGTATACAACACTACCAAATGGCCAGAAAATGATTCACAGAGCGATTGAAATAAAATATTATTCAAATAGCCCCAACCGTGGCCCCGCATCGTCCATTCCTCCCGCGCGGTGTGACCGAGAAGTGACCAAGAAAATAATGACCCGACAATGAAGATTGGAGGTGGATGAGATGCAAGAAAATCCAACCGTGGGCCCCACCAGAGGTGGTCACTTCTTCGATTTCAAATTGATTGATGATGGAAGACATTGAAACTTTGCAAAAGATCGCCCCCCACACATCAAATGCACTCCGTGGGCCCCATTATGCAAAAATCCCGCGCTTATCTGTCGACACAAAAGTGTTTCAAATTTTTTTTTTTGTTATCTCTCTATACATAAAAATTGAAGCGCATTCACTTTTTTTGCGTCCCCCTTTTGGCAGAAACCTCCATCTCCGCCAGAATGAGAAATGAAAAATCCAATGAAGATTTTGCCCATCGCGATTGAAATTCCCCTCAGATACGAAAGTTTCTCCCCCTCTCACAAGGTAACAGAAGAGAACCATTTGAAATTCCAATGCTCAGGTCTCGCCACTTTTTCCCATGGCACGGAATTATTTCATTTTCTACTCCACAATCGGACAGTATATTGCCCCCTTTTGCGGCAAAACATTTTTTCGGTGGGCAGCAATCGCCCGATAAAATGCCGCACAAGTACCACGAGGCATGGAAGCAATTGGCGGAGGACATCAGACAGCAATGAGTGTAAATAAACCATTAATTGAAGAGGATCGTTGTCCATAAAAATTGTCGATATACTTTGCTGAAAAAAAATCTCCCTTAAAAGTTGCATTAACTTTCAAAGCGATAAAAAGAGTTGTTTTCTGTCTTAAGACGCTCAAAGAGAATTCTCCATAGATGGCACTGCCTTCTTTGGGATTTTCCACCAGATGGGAGATTTGTTAAAATTTTTTTCAAGAAAATAAACTTGATTTTTGTGATTTTTAATGTCATTTTAATCAATAAGAACATAATCTTAAGGATATCAGCAGTAAACCTTCATGTACTTCTTAAAACTGCTTCGGTAGAAATCAAAGATGGCCGCACTGGCTTCACGACACGCATTCTGTGCCTGGTTGAATTGTTCAGCAGTGTACTTACCCTCCGTGTGAACAGCCACCGTCCGTCGGTCAATGCTGTCGAAAGCAAATGTAAATGCAGCCACAGTGCCACCTTCCTCGGCCATTGTTCGCACATCAGGATCAAAGAGTATGGCACCAGAAGGACGCAGGGCACAGTGGACAGCAGCCACGAGGAAACGCATCTCAAGTCCGCTGTGCAGAAGTGACATGCACGCTGCATTGACCGCGCACGCAATTAACTGCAAAATTGTAAAAGTAAAAAAAATAGAAGCAATTAGTGGTGAGACTAATTGCGCCCGTCGGCAACGTGGGAGTGAAGTCTACCATCATTGCAACATTGTGCAAGGATGGAAAACTTGTATAAGTTAGTGTACAATTTTGATGGATTTTAAATTAGGAATTAATAGTATTTAATACAATTGGTGACAGGTGTGGATTATCCTTTTTCTTCAAGATAAAATAATACTGAATGAAGCACTGAAGCATATGTTTCTTGCATAAAAAACTAGTGTAAAATGGAAGCGTGAGTTTTTCATTTTCAGGAAATTCTTTTTGGGGCTTTTCTAACAAATTCTAAAAGAAAATTAAAAATCAGGCTTTTCTTGAATAAATTTTTGACTCAATAAATGATTTTCTTAGTCTTGTTTATTGTCGTAATCTCTTTTGTAACTAACAATTAAAATTAATTCGAATGTTAATAGAAATTCCAAAATTGTTTAAAAAGAATATTTTCCTAATTTTTCAAAAACAAAAAATTAAATAAAATGTGATAAATGTACACCGACTCCTTTTACCCAACTTCCCTTTGTGATGGCCATATTGCACGATAAGACCATCGTGTGCCCAACAAGAAGGGAGTATCGAAACACATGGAGGAATTAATGTCATCTTGTTGAACACCGTGCAAGAAGACTGCCATGGCTCTTTTGCGCGCTAATCGATTGGACAGAGAGGAATTGTGTCCACCGTGTGAGCGTGCGAGAAAAGAAATGGCAATGAAAATAATTGCTTGTGACCTCTTACAAGATTCTTGAGCTGCATCATGCAGATTGCCAAGGCACCACCCCTTCCGTTTTACCACACGAAATTAAAGAAGAACATCACAGCCGTGTCTTATCGGGCAATTAATTCCCCCTGCAGGTGTCAATTGGAATATATTCGACCCGGGGGTATTCGAAATGTGTGCATCACAATGTGTGCATGATGGCATCAAAATGAGCCTTTTCTTTGCGCCATTTCCTCGCACCACTCAACGGAATATTACGCGCATTCAGTGTCTTCGCTCCCATCCCCTCGCATTGAGCAAAAGTGTTAATTCGCTTATTATTGCACAACCATTTCAAGAAAATAAAATAAAAAGAAGCTAAAAGTTCTCAAGAATTCATTTTCCATTTCTTCATTCATATTATCGCTTCTCACTCCCCGCGATAAAAGAATCTTCTCATTCACTTTTTTCGCACAAACTTTGTTTTATCTCAAGAGTTCAATGCTTCGCATCGGCATGCAGCAGAAGCTGCAAAAAATACACCTTATCTCTCCATGAATTAATATTATAAAAGTACGATGATAAGACGTACAACACGCGAATGGAATAATTTCTTTGGCATCGCGAAAGAAAAATCACCGTAATTCCCAATCAGTTGGCTAAAATGGCAATAAAATGCAAATTGCGCACGATCAAATTGATAAAAATTGGATGATAAATTGGTCAATCAGCGGAGCTTAGAGAAAATGTTTCTGTGTTAATGTTTTCTGACTCAAGATCATGAGCATTTGGATGCAAAATTATGCATGAAAATGATTTGTTCGCTTTAGGAATTAAATTGGAAAATGAACATTTAATGAAAATAAAATTGCATTTCGTAATATACTTGAACTTCAGCTTTCATTTGATTTGTACTTCATTGACATTTTCTCGTCATATTGGCAATTATTTTACGTTAATTGATTTTTGTGGTATGTGCGTGTGAAGCATACCTATGCGAATTAACACTTGGAGGACCCAACATTTGGCACAACGCGGAGGATCAAATTGGTAATAACTACCAGTTGATAAAATATGCTCAATAATTAATTATTAATCAGTTTATTGAACGAAGATCGAAAGTTTAGCTAATTCTTGATCTCCTTCAAGCATTCCTGCACCTAATTACTAAATATTTAATTGAGAAAATCCTCACTGAAAAAAAATTGCGTAGAATCGATGCAAAATTGCCAATTCAAACGACTTTTTTAGCTACAATTTTACATACTTTATTATTGCGCCTTAATCATCACAAACTTTGATTCTTCAAGTAACTTTTTAGTCACTTCCGGCAATAAAATTAGTCCACATTTAATGATTTTCACCGAAGAAAAGTGAACAAGAGTACTTTATTTGGGAAATATGAGCGAACATAACCTCAAAACATTGGCTAAAATGTATGAGATTTTGACTGGTAATGAGTGCCAATTTGATCCTCCACGTTAGATTCTGACTTTGACCTCAATTATCTTCCAAAGAAAAGACTTTTCTCGAGATTTTCTTTTTGCTATCTTAAAGTAATTAAAATTCCCTACACATAGATGCTAAATTCATCGAGATAAGTCCAATAGATTTTATTCTGTGACGATTTTAAAGTTCCAATTGGTAGCAAATACCAGTAAAGTCCTCCGGTGTTAAGTAAATTAGATTGAAGCATATTTCTTACAGAGCACTTATAGAAGTATATGCATGAAGCTTAAATTGAAACTCAAGTATATTTGCATGAAACTTATGCTTCTTTATAACCTGAATCCCATTCTTCTATCCTAACTCAATTCAGCAAAGTAAAATACCTACACAAATACAACATAAAATAAATAAAAAATATTAAAGCTATTAAAAGACATTTAAATTTTAATAAAAAGGGTAAAAAAAAATATCACCTCTCCTTATTCAACCTACAAATTAATTGTCAATTTATGCATCCATATTCCTCCTGTTTACCACCAAAACTTCCATTTAATTGCCATTTAATCGGTAAAATTTACTACCAATGGCAAACGATGCGCAAAATTGCCCATTCGCCATTGCGGAGCGTCGTAAAAGAAGCCACAGCAGGTAGGACCTCAAGAGGTAAAAGTCTATTGCAATTCTAAGGGGGGAAATGCTAAAGTTTATTCTTTTTGTATTCTTTTAAACAGTCATCGTTCTGCAAGTTGGACAGAAAAAGAGGTGCAGCGTGTTTGCAGCTCATTCTGCCACCACCTTAATTGCAATTCGAGCGCAAAGCGATTGACTCAATCTTGATCTGTGCGGACGCTCCGCTGGGCTAATTAACAAAATGCTGAAGGCACCATCGTGGTGTTTTGCTTTGGAAATTGCCATTTTTCCGTATCAAAAAATATGTATAATGGGTACTATTTTATTGAGTTGTGGTAGCTAGTTTTGCCGGGGAATGCCATGCAATCGCTAAATCAGCGGACCGAGATCATAGGAATGGGCAAAAAGGAAGGAGCTGCGGGGGAGGATGGAGCAAAAAAAAAGAAGCAGAAGCAAATTGCAGTTCTGAACAAATACTCGTTAGTTGTTTGCGATAAAATGAACTTTTGCTCGAGAAAATTGACTTTAATCGTTGTATTGAGGAGTCGCGCCCCTATAGACTTGGGCTCACTGAATAGATAAAGCCCATACCGAATTGAAGAGAAGCTTGGGAGAAATTGAAGGTGCATAATGGATAATTACCCCAGCACGATCTTCCATTTCCTGCAATTGGAGTGAAATCGCTGTGCGAGGATAAATTGCTGTGAGAAGTGCCGATTCGCAGGTATTTCGAATGTACTGCTCACGGAATCGATCTCCCACGCTTTGCTGGCCAGTCTTGCTCTTGTAGAATACCTCCACACTGGATCTATCATACTGTAAGTTCTGCAGTTTTACCTCAACAGGACCATGGACGGATGCAATAACGACCGTCTCACCTGGAATGTTTGAATTTAAATCGTTTTTTAGAACAACATAATAATCTCAAGATGGCGCTAATGATTCTTCAGTATCTTTGATACGTTTTCTACAACACACACATATAGAGTACACACAGAGAACTTATAAGACTTAAAAATAATAATTCTAATTAAAATAAACAGATTTTTAGTGAAATTAAAGCATAATTACCTTGAGCAAAGACCGCAGAACCATCTGAACGTGAAAGAATATCCAATTCACAGCGTAACGGCCGCAATTCACCAATTATTTCTTTAACACTTTCAGTCATGGTTTTCCCACACTTTTCAAAATCTTCACAAAGTAACACAGTGCACAGCTTACTAACACTTCTAAGTAGTTTTATTAATTTTCTTTATTAAATTTTGTGGGATTTTCCTTGGAAAATTCAGGAAAACTAAGTTTGTTTACTTTTAGAGGCACGTTTCTTTGACACTTATTTACTTGTTTCATTTATGCTTCTTTCAGATTAAGCTACAATGCAGCATAAACGTGAAGTAGACACGACGAATAACGAACACAACATGTGCTCTTTCGGCTAACAGAAACGAAGGAAAAATAAAAACAAACCAGAAAGTATTTAATAAATGATAATTTGTGTTCTCTTATTACAAATCCTATCTCTTATTAAGATAGGAATATGGTTCATAATCTTTGGGCACGTCGAATTAATGAGTGTGAAGAGTACATCCGACATATTCGTAGATCAAAACTAATCAGTGAAATGAATTTATGGAATTTAGTGAGGAAGGAGGCGCTTTATGCTTTCTTTCTGCATCACTTCATTTAACAAAAACACATAATTGGACTGCTTGAAAGAATATCGGTAAGTAGTAAATAATAAAGCATCCATTGAGAAAATAAAAAGAAAAAAACACAATTTTGATATCTCTTTATCATGAAGCATATGCCTCATAGCATATACTGGAATATCATGTACTAATACAAAACACGTGCGTTTTCGGGAAATTAAACCGATTGAAGACGAATGAAACCGTGAAAGACGAAAATTTTGACAAGTTTTCATTAAGCGTATCAGACTAAATTACTTTCATTCAGCTAAAATCATTAATTATTTTTAAATGGATATTAAAAAGGAAGTGGAAGATGGATATATCGATACATCGATCGTTAAGGAGGAATTTGAAGTTATAGAACCCACAAAGTTTGAGTCCAAACAAGAGAATGAGTGAGTATTTGATATAGAGAAATTGACATAAATCTTTCACTAATATTTTCTTTATAAATTGTGTATTCGATCAATAACAAAGAACTTCATCAGGCTCTTTGAAACATATTTTATTATTCTTTTTGAAACACAAGTTAACTCTAACTATCTTTTACAGAGAATCATACGGGTACATACCTCCAGAATCAATCAAACAGGAGCCATTAGATATTACCTTCATAATAAAAGAAGAAGATCCCACGTCATACAATTATGAATATGATTCAGGTGAAACCAAACATATTCCTGATGACCGAGCTTTTCCCTGTTCCGAATGTGGTAGGGCTTTTAAAACTAAAGGACACCTTAAGAGACATGTGCAAATTCATATAGAAGGCAGGCCTACATATTCATGCTCAGCATGTGGAAAAGTCTACAAGATTCGTGTTTGCATGGAGAATCATGTGTGTCCAAAACTGAAGACGAAAGCCGGTGTCAAACTTGAATGTGCGACGTGCAAAAAAGAATTCAAGAATCCACAAACCCTGAGGAAGCATGAGTTTATTCACTTACCAGAGGAATGCAGACCCGTATTCGCATGTGACCTTTGTCCCAGAAAATTCAAATGGAGCAAGAATTTGGCAGCCCATAGAAAAATCTGTACAGCTCTTCAGGCAAGAGCTACTTTAACGCCAAATACCGACGTCAGGACATTCGAGTGTGCCCTGTGTGGGAAGCAATGTCTCTACAAACAGGAGATTAAATCCCACATGTGGGTTCATATGAAATACCGGCCAAAATATGCATGCAAGAGATGCGGGAATAAATACAATACGACGCAGTATTTGGGTCAACACACAAGGATCTGTATGACGAAGGAGGAGCTACCGCAGGAAGCATGTCCAAAATGCGGAAATAAATTCCATACAAAGCTCTTGATGGTGCAACATTACAATATGTGCAAAGAAAAGTGCACAACATGCGGGAAGAGACTCAAATGCGAATGTTTGTCGGAGTTCAAGAAGCAAGTTTACAAGGAAAAGGAGAAAAAGAATAAACACACATGCGGAGTCTGTGGTAATACCTACAACACGTCGGCTTACATGAGGAAACATCGTTTACAGTGCAATGAATCAATGGGGCCACCGAGATTCACCTGCAAGACTTGTGGAAGAAAATACCACGGAATACATTCGCTAATCAATCATCAGAACGTTTGCAAATGGCAAGAACGTGGACTAACCAAGAGAGCGGCCAAAAGAATGATGCTTCTGCAGAAACAGCAGCAAGAGGAGAAGGAAAAACAGCAGGTAAATGAGCAGCAACAGACGCTTCCACAACCGCAACAGGAACCACAACTTCAGCAACATCAACCAGAACAACAACAAATGCAGCATAATCCAGAACAAAATATCATGCAAAATAATCAAGAACAATTTCATATACAAAAGAAGCTAGAACAGTTGCTGCAGCAACCAAACCTAGCACAACTATTGCAGCAAAAGAAGCAGGAGAAGGAACAGAGGCAACAACAACAAATGCAGGTGAAACAAGAACAAGATCAAATACAACAGGATCAGAATCTACAACAGAAAAATGAAGAAGATCATCAGTAGCAAGGGAGACGAGAACGGCAGCACAAACAGAAACAAGAACAACATCAATACCTAGTTTATCAGAAAAAGAAACAATGGCAGCTGAAACTATAACAAAGATAACACTACAACAACCAGTAATAAAAGCAACCACAAAAAGAGCAACAGGAAACCGCAGAGGAAGTGCAACTATAAATATAAATATAAAACTATTTAATATAAAATATTATAATAATTCCATTAATAATAAAACTTACCATCATGCAGCATTACCTTACAATACAGCATATGCTTTATTGTTCTATTCAATCGGCTCAAATCGACTAAAACATGTGCGTTTTCGGAAAACGAAGGCCTTACGAAATGGAATAAGACCATGAAGCCACCCGAAACTTTGACATCTTCATTGGCTCAACAAATAAAGTGCGTGAATAAAATTTTGTAATTTTGCCAAAATGGAATTTACAGAAGATAGTGAAAATTTATTTCTTGACACATCAATTGTCAAGGAAGAGTATGGAATTAGAGATGGAGGTGAAGTGGAATTTAAAGTGAATAATGGGTAAGCTCTTTAGAAATAAATTACATATGTAAAGTACTCATCATTGCTTAAAAACTATTTTAATAATTAACCGGTTTAAATCCGTTACAAAAACAGATGGATCCTGTTTTGAAAATGAAATAAGATTGATTTTTGAAATTAAAAAAAAAAGGATGAGCATTAATTTCTAAATTTTCTTATTAGTATTGTTGATGCCATTATGCTTTGTTTCCGGACGTCAATGCGCATCATCATCAGTGGATGAAGTTTTTCTTTACAATTATTATTTTTTTATTTTTATACAGTGAGTTTGTTGAATACATCACATCATCATCTGCGGTGGACATAAAAGAAGAGCCAGTGGATACGACTTCGATAAAAGAAGAAGAAACTATCAGTAACTTCTTGCCAACAACACAAAAAAAACGTTCCAAGTCACAGTCTTCAAAGAATAACCAACCTGAGAAGGAACTTGCATGTCCAGTATGTGATAAAAAATTCAAATGCTTGAGATATTTGAAGAGACACGAAACAATTCACATCGAAGATAGGCCCTCATTTGCTTGTAAGCTCTGCAGCAAAGTCTTCAAATGGAGCAAAAATTTAGCAGCTCATCGGAAAATCTGTGCAGCCCTCCAAACCGCAGCTGCAATTCCCGATGCAAAGAATATCCCCCCTTTGAGGCTCTTTGAGTGTGCTCTGTGTGGAAAACAATTTGCCTACAAGCAGGAACTGAGGTCCCACATCTGGATCCACATAAAAGACAGACCAAAGTATTTTTGCAAAATTTGTGGCAATAAATACAACACAACTCAATCTCTTGGACAGCATGCTAAGTCATGTGTGAAGATGAAGGAACTCCCACACTTGCCATGCCTAAAGTGTGGAAATAAGTTCCATAAGGTGACGTCCTTGGCACAGCATGAAAGGATGTGCAACAAACCGCGTAAGCAGAAGGACAACAGCAAAGGATGCAAGATATGTGGGAAAGAATTTACAAACTACTATGAATACAAAAATCACTCAAATATGCATGCAAAAGAGAGGCTCAAATATTCCTGCCCCTGTGGCATTAGTTACTACTGGGCCAGTAACTTAAGACGGCACAAAAAGACATGCAGCAAATCTGTAATAGTGCTGAATTTTTTCTGCAGAACCTGTGGAAGTGGATTCGAAGAGGAATCAACTAAAAATGAGCATGAACAGTTTTGTAATCCACAAGATCACGTTACGTATGAAACTTCAATACAAAATACAATATGGCTCCCGGTTACTCAAAATTCAACATGGCGTCCAGAAACGGACGTTGGGAATGGCGAACAGGTTATGAAAACGGATTTTGATCAGTTCATTTGTGAGGAAATCGAAGATTCTTCTTAAATATTCCACTTTGCATGAAAGAAATTTACAAATTTCGAAATTCCATTAAATTAAGGTTATTTTTTTGAGCATCATTTACTAAATTAAAATGTATGAATCGTTTGAATAAAAATTTGTACATAGAAAAGAAAATTGTTTTTTTTTTATGACACAATTTTGTTATGTATTATTATTTATGTTCAAGCTTAATAAAAAAATATAATATAACAAGTAAGGTTATTGTAAGGAATGCAATATCGTTAAAATACAATACCAACTCAGACCTTCTTATATGATAATACAATTAATTTCATGAATAAACACTTCATATTTAAACATTATTCAACACTTAAAAAATTAAAATCAATCCTTTATGTAGCCTTAATTAGCAATCGCCATTGGGACGTCGTTGAAAACAACATGGCTGTACTTTTCGGTTAGAACCTTCCTGAGTTGCTCTGAATGAGCCCAATCGCTTGTTTCACAAACAACCTTCACTTCCACACTGAAAATATCTCTGATCCACGCTCTCTCGTGCATTATGTCCTTTATGGAGACACCTAGGGCAGCTAGCTCACGACAAAGTTCCGAAATTCCTCCCGGGCGATCACTCACTGTTACACAGAACCTCAAGAGACGACCCTCAGCGGCTAAACCACGTTCTAAACATCTTCCGAAGATTGTTGTGTCAATGTTGCCACCACAGAGTAGGAGACAAACTCTGTAAAAAAAAAGAAAGCGAGATCATTAAATTAAATTGAATTGATTTAATCGGATTTAATATTATTAAAACAACTCACTTTTTCCCTTTAAATTCATTTAAATGTCCTGAAAAAATGGCCGCCAAACCAGCAGCTCCTGCTCCTTCTACCACACACTTTTCTTGCTCAACAAGGCGTAGGATGGCCAAGGCAATCCATTCCTCTCGTACGACAACCATTTTATCGAGAAGAGGGACAGCAGTGGCAAAAGCATTGTACCCAACCGTTGGAACAGCCAATCCATCAGCCAGGGTAGCCATATTGGGTGTTAAGATAGGTCCGCCATGTTCAAGAGCGCGGGTAAAACTTGGACACTTGTCTGATTCAACACCAATGATTTTGGTTTGTGGTGAAATAGCCTTAACGGCTGTTGCTACACCAGCAATGAGTCCACCACCACCCACGGGAACAACAACTGCATCCGGCATTCCCATTTGCTCAACAATTTCCAAACCAATTGTTCCCTGACCTGCCATAATATGAGGATGATCGTAGCCGTTGATGTAAACCAAATTGCGACGTTTTCCAATGGACATGGCAATTTTTTTAGCTTCAGACATGCTTTCACCCTGAAAATGGAGGAAAATATTAAGCCCTTAAGATAGATCAGGATCTACTTAAGCATCCTTATTACCTTCACAATAACATTGGCACCGTAGCTACGGCATTTCTGAATCTTCATGATCGGAGCTGCAATTGGCATGACCACGGTAACAGGGATCCCCAAGCGGGTTGCATGGTAACTGAGGCCCTGAGCGTGGTTGCCCAAGGACGCTGAGATAACGCCCTGTCGTTTCTCTTCCTCCGAAAGCATAAGAAGAGCGTAACGAGCGCCACGTTCCTTGAAGCTGCAAGATAATGAGATATTTTTAGAACCTCTAAAACACTCAAAAACTCATTTAAGGCGCAATAAATCTGATGGGAAGATAGCTTTTGTAATTTACAAGACCACTCGTGGGGTGATAATTCTTTAATTACACATCGATTTATCGCACAACAATGCCTAAAACGAATTTCACGCGGAAGCTATAATTTGCGAAACTTTTCACAGATTAGATTTTAGTAGGAGTGCTATTGTTGTACGTACCTGCCTGTGAACTGGAGGAATTCTTTCTTCAGATAGAGCTCCATTCCTGTCATGTCGGATAAATGGGATCTCTGAAAAATTTTTTTTTGTTTTCTGATACTTCTTAATCTTCAACTTATTTTCTAAAGATTTTAAGCCTGAAGAAAGAAACAAATCCTCCGAAACATCATTATTTTTTTTTAATTACCTGACACGGTGTGCACTGAATTCCACTCTTGATGAGAAATGCTGCTGAGGTAATGTCCTGGAAGGAAATCTTTACGGGATTCTCAGCAACACAGTGAGGATCTGCAACATCCTCGATGATCTCTAAATCTTCATCTTCAACAGGATTTGTTGCTTGTTCTGGTTTTTCTTCAGAATGTCCATTTAAGCCATTCTTCATCTCATGAATCCCATTAGTTCCATTAGTTCCATTCACCCCATTTGTAGCACTGTGTCCGTTGAGTCCATTTGAAAATTGACCTGCTTTCACATCCACCAGCTTCACAGGTTGCACCATATACGTTGCCATTGCGCGAAAGGGCACGCCCGGTGCTAAACAAAAGGTCAATGGAAAAATTTTATATTATAAACTGCATTGACCTCTCTGGGACTTCTCCGTATAAAATAATGAAAAATTATGTAATCTTTCCCACTAGACCGTATAATGAGACGATCAGCAGACAATATGTGATGCGATAAGGAAGCTGTGAAATGTGGAGTTCAGATAGAAGGTCCAGAATGCTGCGAGGATTCACGCCTTCAGCACGTTACTCCAACAACATTTATGTTGCTTAGGGCACAAAGACGCGATCAAGGAGAATAATCTCTCAAATTGTCCATAAAATCGCGAAACACAAAAGAACTGTGAGATAAAATTTGCTTATAAGTAAACATGTTTTCGATGAACCATCTGTGCTCCCCAAATATTCCCTATCGCATTAATTTTAATAGGGTAATTTTTTGCCCCAATTCATTGAGCAAAAAGAAAGCAAATGATTGAATTAATTATTTTTTCTTACTTTTAATTTGTTAAGATGAAATAAAAGCACAAAAAAAATCTTGGCACTAAAGAGTTACTCCGGCTTTTTCCTTTAACTTCTTGAACACTTCACCTAAGTAATAATTTGGCTAAACACTCAAGAAAGACACAAAAGTAATTAAATTGAAGAGTAAGACGCCACACTTGAGCTCGCCAACAAACGTTGTTACTCGGCAGAACAATCAGAAGCAACTGGGCTCTCTCTGAGTATGTTGGAAGCTATTAAGCCTGGATTTTCGGACATGGGATCATCTCTGTTTACGATCCCTCTTATCGCACTCGCCAAAACGTAACAATTGGCAGAATGGGGGGCAAAATAGCCATACTGAGCTGTTTATGGGACCCCCCAAAAAAGGCGTGTGTGGATCAGCTGGTGTGACTTCAGTACGCAACATTTATCAGTTTTGTGTATAATTGAATGATAAATTGAGATGAACAAACAAGAGGAAAAATTACCTCTTGCGCCATTTTTTGCTAAATTTTGCAATAAGAAACATTCTTTCTAAGAGAGTAAAAGTTGTAAAAGAAGATGAAAATATTGCCAAAAAATTCTGAAAATATATTTGATTAATTCCGCAAATGCAAGGGGGAGGACAAAGACTCTATTTCCATAGGAATTCACTGCTCACTCGCTGAGACACCCAGGAAAATGCTTCAATCTGAAAAAATCCACCACCACTGGATAGATAATTTAATATTCTATCGATTGATAGCTTTTGAGGGGTGTCTCACGAAGATTAATGCACTAAAACTGATTTTAAAAATTTTGATGCACTTTTTGGAAATAAAGTGACGTAATTTTCTTCCTTTAATTTCTCTGCAAACCGTCCGCCATTATTTGCTGTGTTCGGATAAAAAAGGCTTTGTCTACCCCCTGCGCAAATGTTAATCATTTCGCTAATAAATGAGATAAATATTAAAAAAGAAAATTCTCACTGTTTTGCATGTTTTCTTGGATACTAATTAAACTAAGGGGTTACATACATTTCTCGTACACTTTCAATTTAATTCCTAAATTAAAGAGAAAAAGCATGAATAAATATTTCCACGTGCTAGAGGGTTGAGATGGTTCAGATGTAGGAAATGGACAACACGTTCCCTGAGGCTGCAAGATAGTATAAGATATTTTTAGCCGAACACTCCAAAAGCTCATTTAAAGCGCAATAAATCTGATGGGGAGATAGCTTTTGTAATTTACAAGACCACTCGTGGGGTGATAATTCGTTAATTACACATCGATTTATCGCACAACAATGCCTCCAAAGCGAACTTCACGCGGAAGCTATAATTTGCGAGACTTTTCACAAATAAATTAGAGATTAGCGCTTTGTTTTCTTTAATACCAACTGAGCCTGTGAAGTGGAGGAATTCCCTCTTCAATTGATATAGAACTTTCTTATCTGTTATCTATGACAAATGAGATTTCTTGGAGTTTTGTGTTACCTAATTATTTGATAAAATTGAAAGAAAATTAAAAAATTATTTCAAAATAAATTCTAAAGATTTTTAGTATTATCACAGCTTATCTTTAAAAAAAAGTTTGACTTACATTCTTAGTTTAAAATATCTGGCCATTCGCGCTGGGTGAATTCTTACTAATTCCTTTTTATCTTCAAAGGTAAACTGGGCAAGTGAGGTGGGCGTTTCTAACTTCTATTTCTTTATCGTCATATCTTCAAGGTTAATCAGGTATCTCGGAGGGCTTCTCACTGGGCTGTGAATGTGGGCACAATCAATCCTAATTTGTTTATGCAATATCATTAAAGGTAACAAAACATTTGTTTTTTTTTTTGTAGCAACGCCTTAAATTATTATAGAAAGGTTTGTCTGGCGTAAATCGTAGAGTTATGTAAGGAGAAAACGATCTCCGTCCGGTTAGCGCTCACCGGACGGAGATCGTTTTCTCCTTACACAACTCTTAAATTGTTATATTAAAAAAATTAAGTCACAAGTTCTCTACAGATTTTCTAAGTATTCCACCTGTTCCATCTGATAATTTAGGTATACACGGTCCTCCTGCGAAGTTGTAATAATAGCACTGGTCAGGTCACCAATGTGTTTGGTGCTTCTTCGTTCCCCAATGCATTATCTGGTGATCCAGGGATGGAAGGAGTCTCTGCACTTAAAACTTTCCTTCACTTTCATATCTTGGTAATTTTATCTCGTGTCAATTTGAATTGGTGCTGCACGAATTTGCGAAAAATTCTTTAAGGAAAGGAACTTCCTTCAATGAAATTTGCGGCCATTAGACCCGTTCAGATTGAAGGATTGAACTAGCAGTTCGTCTTCAAAAATGTTGGTTAACCATTTTGGGTTGGCCTTTCGAATGATTTCTTTTTGAACTCAATCAAGTGCCAATCCTGAATGAGATTGTTGTAGTCCACTAAAGTTTTCAGAGGAAACCGTGATTCGTCATTTCCTCTGATTGAACAACAAGAAGGTAAACATTCACCTTAATCTCACCTTCATTACCTTCTTGTCTTTTCTACTTCCTGTCTTCTTCCAACTCTCTTCTCTTGTGTTCAAAAGGTTAATGAGAAAATGCATATCAAGGCCAATGAATAACATTTCACCCTTTAAAATAATTTTGATATGAAAATTGATCACAAATAAATAACTTCTTCTATTCAACTGCAATTGAGTAGTTTTTCATCAAATTGTTGTAAAACTTTGTGAAGGATTTTCATAATTTGCTGCAAGATTTTGAAGGCACAATTTGAGCCAAGACTGGACGAAGAAGAATATAAAAGAAATTATGCAGCCTCCAAAGAATAAATTGAAAACAACGATATTTGTCCCAAAAACATGTTTTTAGTGAACAAAATGAACGCTCCAAAATATCTTATCAAATTAATTTGGCTATTTAGTTAAAGATAGCTCTAAAAATTAAATGTTATCAAGAATAATTTTAATTTTATGCGACAAAACAAGCCAAAAATATTGTCGCGAATAAATAAATTGACTACAGTGTTCGTAATTTGAATTAAAGCGATAAGTTAATTGCTGAGAAAGCTTATCAGGGAGTTTGTTGAACGAAATTTGAAGACATTGACCATCCTGTATATGATCTTTCTCTGGACAAAACTTATGATTTGGAAGAGTGAATGGGGTCATCATTTTGTTTACATGTAAAGCCTTATCTGAATTCGCAGAATTTGCAGCAATTTTTGATAGGACTGTGTCAGTCTGTAGCAGGACGAGCCTCCAAAAAACCACGTGGTTTTGCTGATGAAAGATGAACAACTCTATCATCAGTTAGAAACAGAAAAAAAAGAAGAAAAGAAATAAAATTTAGCATTAAATTAGACTTATTTAAGCAGAGAATGGTTTTTTTAACTATTAGGAAAAATCTTTAAGTAAAAAAAATGCTAGAAAAAAATAAAGAAAAACTGCAAATCATTTTGTAAAAAAAATCGCATATCCTTGATTTTCTTTTTCGAAAAGGATTTTCTTGATAAAAGAAAACCCAAAAATATCGGCTTTTTGGTGTAGATGTTTTATTTTTCAGAATCTTATTTCGTTTATTTATCCTCCCTCTCTCTCTTCTATACAATGATGGTTAGTCAGAAAAAATACTTTTCTTTTTTTCCAACTATTTCCAAAGAAAACAGATTTATTTCACACAATATTTTTTAATAATTATTCTTTGTTTTTTTTCAATAGTCTGTAAAAATCCTCTTGATTTCTCATTAAAACAATGTCAGTGCTATTGGGATAACTCTGTGTCCTCTGAATGTCCTTTTTATTATTCATCAGTAAAATTGTTCACATAATTGCCACTTTTTCTTGCTATTTTTACTATATAATAATTTTTTGTCAATCCGGTTATGCTTAAAATTGGTATACAATTGAAATATTTTTTTTTAGTCTGAAATGTTTTCTTTTATTCTGCTTTTCTCATTTTTCTTTGTTTTTTTTTCTCATGTTAAATTATTTCTGAAGGTCTTTGGCCCCCCGACACCGCAAAAATCAAACCCGAAAATTAAAATCTGATTAGCAGTCTCGAAGAAAAAGTAAAAAGAAAACCTTTAAGAAAACAAATGAGAGAGAAGACAGAGTTTGATAGAGAATTTTTTTTCAAATTATTTTTTGGGAAAGTTGAAAAATAAATATATTTATGATAACATTTTGATAACATTCACTTTATATCACAAAGCCGAATAATTTATACTAAAATGAAGAGTAACAAAATAAAATTATTTCTTTCTGCAACAGTTTTATTTATATTGTACATATATGTATATTTTTTAATTTGTTTTCTTCTCCTCTTTAATATAATAATTTTTTTTATAATAATTGTCTTTATCAACTCTCAATATTTTTTTCTCTCCCCATCCTATTTCTATTTTTTTCAGAGAAGTTTATGTTATTCAATATACTGTGTCTGTGTTTTCCAGAATGTGGAAGAAAAATAAATAAAATAAATTAATTTTGGTAAAATAAATAATGAAAAACTCCATAAATAGGCATAAAATGGAAATCCTTTTATGTGTGATGAGAAAACAAATATTTGACTAGAATTTAATTTATTTATTTTTCATTTATAAATCTGCACTCATGCTTTTATTTGTTTTTTTTTAAATTTATTATAGGAGTATATTAATATATTTATTGTTGCAATGTTAAAAGCTCTCTTTCGTGCTGGAAAACTCGTGCCTCAATAACGTTTCAATTTGGCTGGATTTTTTTGTATCTTCTGTTTGTTCGCTTTTCTTTCATATCGTTCATTCTTTCTCATTCGAAACAATAAATATATCAAAGAGATTTTTTTAATATGAATATGTTTTTTTTTCACTTTCTAAAATATTTTTTAATGTATATTCTTTCCTCTCTACGCGGTAAAATTCTAGTAATTGTGTAAAGATCAAGACTTCTTCATTTTAGTTTTTCTTCTTTTTTTTACTTTACGGAAAATGATTAAATTTTCCTATTACTAAAAATATGCCTCTGTCTACTTTAAAGATGTTTTTTTTTTAATTTTTTGCCAGATTTGAATTTTATTCTTTACTGATATTTTTTTTTCCAATACCAGAGACTTTGTCTCACCCTCTCAGTATTTTAATACAGTAGGAATATTTTAATTTACTGCACTAGAAAAATATTTAATTCTTGTTTGATAATTTTATTAAACTCAAAATTAGAAGCGAAAATTTCTTTGAAAAATTATTTAAAGATTTTTTCAACAAGAATTACATATTTTCCTTGTGCTTTGTAAGAGTTTCTTATCCTTTTTTTAGTTTTTTTTATAATAAGAAAGAACAATTGTGTTTTATATTCTACATATGTTTATAATAGTGTATATAAATATAATAATTATACAATTTTTTTCATCTCTTTCCCCACCTCACTATGTATAAGTCATTTTATAAGTAATATGATTTTTTTTAAATAGATGAAGGATTACTTTCTGATTTTCTTTTGGACATTAAACTGAAATTTTTTATCTCTTCCCCTTCTCCCGAATTTTTTAGTAAAGATTTTTTTCTCTACATTTTTATTTTCACTACATTTTTAGTTGTTTTTTTTTTTTGACTCAAGATCTAAATAGAATTTTTCTCATGTTTTTTTTAATACTTCTGTGCGCAAGAATAATTCCCTCTTAAAAATTTCACTTTGTTTTTTTAGCACACAAATTGATTTTTTTTGTAATGATTTCTCTCACAGATATTAAATATTTCAATCCTCCTTCACAGATTTTTTTTCTTTTAAATAAATGAGCCAACAGCAATGGTCTACAATCATCAACATTTAACTTTGCAACATCATCTCTGACTTGAAGTTTCTTCAAAAAGGTACTTTACAGTCATTGTATGGAGTTAAAAAGGATTTATTTTTGTCTTTGGAAAGGATTAAAAGAAAATTTGGGAAATTTCATAAGGAAAAGGAATTTTTTCTCCGTGGGAATGCCAGGAAGCTTTTAAAAATTAAATCCACAGCCTCTCGTAAAAATAAAATTTTCTTACATTTTGCGTTCTTCATGAGCTTTCTTGACGATCGCCAACTTTGAGTGCGGAGATCCCGGCACCAGGGACCTGTAGGGAGCCTCCTTTGTACCATGGAGAACAAGGGACCATTCCTTGATGAATCCCATTCGAGGCTGCTGAGAATTGATGCGAGCCTATTGAGGACAAAGAGATAAATATTGTGAAAAAAAGCCTTTCTTGAATAATTATTTTATTTTTAATCATTTAGAAAAAAAATGGCGAAAAGAAATTGTTTTTTGGTGAGGAACTACGGAAATAGGAAGATTATTTAATAGCTTTTAAGGGGCTTAGTTTATCACAAACTGGAACAATTTTCCAAGAAATTATGATAAGAATGCATTAAAATTCTTTCCAAATGAAATATCCTTACCTCCAGGATCCAAGTGCCTTGCGGATATTCTCCCCAGGTATGTGTCGTCATGAATGGCCATTTTGTGAAGCCATCCCTGTGATCATCATCATTTTTCCTTCGACTTAGAATCATTGACCTAATTAAAGAAAAATTCAAAATTGAAATCACAAAATGAAGACTTTAAAACTAAAGAAAACAAAACAATTCCAAGACAACTTCTATTGATTAATCTTACCTTGTCCCCATTGGTGATGTAAGGAAGAACTCCAGATCTCCACGGCGTGTGCAATTGGCCGTGATGACCGCTTGAACGTGTTCCAAGTAATTAACTTCCGTGTCCGATCCCGCACAGGCATTTGTATTGATCTTCAAGTAGAGCGATCCACCATTGCTGGGAATTTTCATTGGCTCCACAATGGCTCCTGCTTCACAGTGATACCGCGGAGGACACGTTAGCCATTGCTTGGACAGTGTGACCATAGAACCAGCATCGAGAACTCCAAACCCAAAGAGATGATTAAATTCCAAACCAACACCATTCATGGTCCAGTGGAAGCGATTCTTGGCATCAAACAAGGAGTTTCTCTTTGACGTCAGAACGGTGATGTGTTGAATGTCGCGCCAAGTCAGAGATGGGCTATGCAAGAGAATGAAAAATTAACTTTGGATGCCAAAAGATTTTTGTTTTGAAAAAAAAGGTACTAACTTTGCTTCGAGGGCCAGGGCGAAAACACCAGCAGCCTCCGGAGCTGCAGCACTTGTGCCAGAGTGAGTTGTTGTGCATTTCCCGTACAAATCAGTCGTAGCCACACCGGTATTGGGATCCTTGGCTCCATTGCTGAACGTACTGGCCAGCGTTGAGCTACAGCTTTCATCATAGTGGGCGTTCTGGCCATCATTTATGGCGCTATTTATCGAAATGGTCCACATTGAAGCCGCATAACCCTGTTGAGGTGACAAAGAAACATCTCGTGAGCGCGTGGGAGGTATTTTCTTCTTTGTCTCACAATGCCACGTGATTTTCAATGAAAGGGGAACTCAAGAGCCGTTTCACCATCAAGAAGTTGATGGGATGCAAAAAAAAAAGAATAAAAAACCCCACAAAAACTTTCTCTTCAACTCTGAAGGAAGTTGAGGTAAATTTTGTGAGAATATTTAATTAGAGAGCTCACAATAGCGTCGCATTATTCATGACGAGGGCATTAACCTCTAGGCCGCCAAGCGGGGTCGTTGAACGACCCCAGCCCTATATTTCGTGCTATAACTTAATAAATATAAAAGATACCATTCCCATCTTTTGGAAATAAGTTCTTTGGTTATCTGAGGAGGTTGTGTAAAAATTTCAGCTCAATCCGTCCACCACAAGAAAAGTTATTAAGGAAAATGTAGAAGAAGGGAATTCAAAAATTGGTGTAACGGCCATGCTGCGGAAAATTTCTTAGAATGAAGTTAGTCACATCATAAATCATATGGTTGAAGGGGGTTGAAGGGTTGTGTTTACTTTCTCACTTTACCATCTCAGTGTCAGAATTATCGCGAATAAGTAACATAAACAACATAAAACATAATTAGAAGCATATAAATGTGCAAAACAATAAAGAATATTCGAGAAATATTGCCATTTATCACGGTGCGGGAAGTGAGGGGAATGTAGGGAAGTAGTGAAAAAAATAGCAGTTGCGGTCAACTTCGTGGCAAATTTCTCACGAAGAAAGTGTGAAAAATGAGTGAAAAATGTTTTTCCCTAATATCTTCTTCTGCGTGTTTCCGGGTGGCGAATTTGTGATGCAAGGGACAAGAGGACTATATAAGGAGTCTAAAGGTAGTGACCCGACAGTTCCCGGTTTTATAGTTTATGAGAAAATCGACTTCCTTCTTGGGGTCGTTCAACGACCCCACCTTGGCGCTCTAAGGAAGCTCCAAGGTCTTGGCGGCCAGCAGGTTAAGTAAAGACTTGTCCTTGTTGTTATGGTTCAAAGAAAGCTTTCATACTATTTATAACATTTTTATTATTCTTTAATTAACATTTTCCTCCTATTTATCATTTTGTCTTTTATGTTGTGGAACTTCAAAGGATTTTTTCATGTTAAACAATTACTTTTAATTTAAAAACCATAACGGTGTTTATTGTTCGATTTAAGCTATATTATGAGTAGCTCTTTATTCCCAACTTTGTAAGCTTTCAACCATAACTTCAAAAAGTTCTATAATATGTAAAAACCATTATTGTAATGCAAAACCCATTCATTTAATAAAATAAAACCGCTTTTGGGTGGGGAAAATGTAACAATTAAATGAATTTAAAGTTGGAGCTTTCATCAACATTGTCCAGAGCGCTTCTGGGGGACAAAACTTGTGGATTTTCCATTTGTGATAAATCTAATTTTAGAGAGACATAATGAAATTTCATTCCAACCCCGGATAACATGGGAAAATACTCACGTCACAGTTGCAGTCATCCTCCTCACCGCCATCCCCTGATGCCCATACGTAGATGTTGCCAAGTCCATTGCGACCCTACATTATATATAATTCCACCATCATTGTGGGCCATTCAATACTCTAATCCTGCATCGTGCAATATATCTTACCTCATTTACACCCTGGACAATGGCCCGCATTGTTGCATTCCTCGGCCCATCGACGGTCTTGCCATCATCCGTAGGGCCCCACGAGGCACTGTAGATGTGAATTTTATGAGGCTCGTGTCCCATTGAGTTTGCCTCAATGAGGTCCGTCATGTAGGGTTGATCCAGCATCCGGATTCCAGCAATTTTGGAGTCATAGGCAACGCCCACGCCGCAAATTCCATTGTCACGTGCTGCAGCAACTTCCCCAGCACACCGAGTACCATGGCTGAGAAGAAAAGAGAGAATTTAATGAATATTATGTAGTTTTTAATAAAATGTTTTCATCACATTAAAATTCAATTATTTCAATTAATTAATTAAAGAATTTCGATGATTTTGTCTAACTTATGCCTCTTTCAATATTAAGTTTTAAAAGCTCTTTCATTTCCTCAAAAAGTTCAGTAGTAATCTCCGTAATATTTATTCAAAAAAATCTACCCTCCCGTGGATTTGTATGAATTGTTTAAACATTTATTTAATGCATTTTACATCAAATAACTCACAGAGAGCTAATAAAATTACCCCAAAAACTAAAAGCTCCAAAAATTGAAACGATTCATCATTTTTTAATGAGTTCAAAAAGTTATTTAGTTGCTAAAGAGCTATGGAGAGCTTTCACGGGAGGAGTACACTATATAAATTTATTTGAGCAATTACCCTCTCAAAATAGACTACGTGGGCACATCTACCTAATTACACACTCCCCCGCCGTATACTCAGAAGCAATAATTTCTCTTATTGAAATAAATCCTCTCGAGATTGTGCAGAAAATTTTATTGATGCTTAACATTTGAAGTACATTTTGTGAGTATTGAACATTTTTTGTCTGTAATTAAATAACCCCCCGAAATTTATTCATATAATAACTTTTATTTCTTTATTGGACTCTCCAGCGATATCAAGCAATTACACGAATGTCGATTTAATTCATTCTTTCGCGCCTTTTAGACCTTCTGAATGTATATTAATTTATTTTTTACAGCCTCCCCCCGTATAAAAAATCAATATTTTCTCTCCATCGTCACGTTGTTTATGATTTTTCCGTACTAAATATATTTTTCCACCCATGTCCATCAAAATGTGGGAGTGAAAAATTAATTGAGAGAAAATGTGTCAATTTGGATTGATATTTCACCCCCACCCCCATCGCGGAGCTCCATATTCTTCCAATGCCCATCTCGACCTATTGACAGAGTGTTGAAAAAGGCATACCAGAGTATATGATTAAATTACGTGAGAGATATGAAAGATAATGGGGGGCACGTTTTCATAGCATCGTCCTTCTTTCATCCCCCATCCCTCGGTCGCCCCAATTGACTTTCAGTGAATTGAATTTACTCCAACACAGCACCCCCAGAAGCATCCTCCTGTGAGCCCTTGAGTGCTTGGAGCTCAATCACGGAAATACAATTAAATTTTGCTTTTTTTACGACTCCATGATCCCCATTTTGAATCCTTTTTCCGACTTTCTTGATTGGATGTTTGTTTTGGAGGGACACACAGTACAAATAAACATTTCAAAACTGAAGGACGTCCCCGTGTTTTCCGTTTAATCGTCCATGCAGAGGATTCTCGAAAAATAAAAGGGAATGGAGCTGGCTTGTGTGTGCTGCAAAGTTCTGAAGAAAAGAGGGTTTAGTCGATTAATTTGTTGGGGTTTTTATGCGAAAAACGTGACGCACATAAAATTGAGCAGGAGCAGTAAATTGAATCCTTTTTATTTTTTATCAATACACCGGATTGAAATAAAAGCTTAAAATTAAGCGGTCAGTGTCCTCTCAATAAAAAAGCTTCCCTTCTAATTTTCCTTTATCCCTTTTCTTGCTTAAATTACTCGTTTTGAGAGTTTATGTAAAAGATACAAAGTTTTGCATATTCAACATTTTTTTCTTTTCATTCTCTGTGAAATTTCAAAAGCTCCCGAGCTTTTTTCTTGTAAAGCTTTTAAGCAATGTAAACTGAAAGATTTCCAAAAAATTGTAAATACATTTTCTCTGTGACTTTTCACCTTTTTCTCAGGGGATGTGATATGAATCATTGTGGGTATACCAAAAAATCTCTTTTATGGATGTTGAGCTTTTATGATGAGAAAAAGTCCTTGTTTTCTCACGCAGAGAGTCCTCGAGAAAAAGGGTAAAAAGTCAGGAAGTCACATAAGGAAATGGTTGGCATGTCAACGTATAACATACAAGTATACAATAACATTATCTCAAATTGGATATCACCCTCGGGACGGGGGTGGTGTGGAAGTTCAAAAATACACCTCGGAAAAAGGGAAGAAACTTGATGAGGAAGACACCCGCAGTTGTTTCTTTTGCCGCGTCGAACAAGTCCAATTTGGCCTGAAGGTGTGCTGACGCAAGTGAAGAGGAGGAAAAGGATCTCCACATACCATGAGGAGGTTGTTTTGACGAGCACTTGGCGATATGTGGCTCCCTGATAGAGATCATTCCTTGAAGGGAGGACACACGTGTTCAAGAGGAAATATATTAATATCCCCCCGACATGTGAGTAAGTTTCACACACTTAATATCCCCCCCGGTAGGAAATCTGAAGCGTGTTACGTGTGCGATAATTTTTGGACGATGAAGATTTTCCCGTTTGAGGGTGCTACTGGGAGGAATTTTCATTTGACACGCTGCAAATTGCCACTCATGCTAAACTCCGCATATATGAAGAACTGTGTCACGTAATTAAACATCTCTCAAAATACTGCAAACATTCCATCTCTTGTGTTACATACATATATTCCTAAATCCCACAGAGGGAATTGTAAAATGGAAAATTTATCAAAGAACAACTTTGTTATTCCCATACTGCTAATTGCTTTTCTCTCCCAAGTGTAGCCCACAATTGTATTTAAGGAAACTTCTTTGACAATTAGTGGGATTTTCTTGGAAAATTTTCCTTCTTTTTGCTTTTGATTCTCACACACATACACACCGCGAAGTACTAATAATAGCAATTAAAGCCACTGTCTGCGGCTTTTGAGGTTCAATTTATATTAGGCATTCACCAGAGACTTTAAGACTTTTACACCCATCTTATTTGCTGCCACTCCATACGCCCTCAAGTAGAAATTAGCTGGAAATTTTATTCTTCAGGGTGAGATTTTTCTTATGAATCAAAAATCTTTCCATGAGTTGATGAATAAAACATTATATTCACACAAGGGGTTGTTTTCTATTACAATGAATTAAAGCTTGTTAATATGTGGTTTAGAATTATGGCTCAAAAGAGAAAGAAGACTACCCATCTTAAGGATTTCCAAGAAGGAAAAGAATATAGGAATCCTTGATAAAATAAAAGAATACTCAAAAAATTACATTGTTTTGAAGAAAATTCTAATACAAAAACTTTAAATTGACTTTCCAAACTTGTATTTTAGTCAAATGCATTTCTTCTTGAGGTCTGAGAAGTTCTTGGAAGTTTGAAAGTTCATACAAGATATTCCTGAAAATTTCAATCCTCTTTTGTAAATTAACTTTTGGGGAGAAAATTGTGCGCAATAAATTGCGAGAAAATTAGTAGAGACATAAATTTTAATAGCTTTCGCTGCTGCTTAATCGTATCACAACACGAGTGCAAACCTGATGGGAGTCTCATTGTGTATTTCATTTGTGCGAGCAGATTGTCCACACGCGGGGGAATCATGTGGAAAATTGGAAAATTAAACGATAGAGCTTAAAATTGAGCTTTCACAACATCCCCTTTCAAATAGTAGAGGGAAAAAATTATTATCACCTTTCACAGAGCAAAAAAAAATACTTTAATAGCGGATGATGGTTATTGTGATGAAATGCTGATAGTTACAGGATATACACAGGACGGAGGTGGAACAATGAAAAAATCCCTCAGCACTCATGCTTGGAGAATGACCTAGGAATAATTAATGTGAATCCTCCCTACGTCAATACTGCTCTGTTAATTGTTGAATACAGCATTGTACCAAGCATAGCATGAGGAGATAAATGTAGCAATAATCACTCATTTCCATTTGAAATGCCATTGGTAAGAGCCCCATATAAGAGCTCTGAGTCACGTTGAGCATGTTGGAGTATTGGGAGGCTATTTCCGCATCCTCCTATCTTGTGTGTGTGTGTGTGATTAAACATCCCTCGGGAGGCGCAAATCCCAAAATCCAAATCTCTTCGACACGTGATCAATGCCTCCATTAAATCCGTATTTATTCACATTTTCTCCTCCAGCCTATAACCCAAGCAATGTATGCATTATTTTCTCATATAGCACCGAGAATGACTCTAATAAATACCATAAGAGTGATTTAATAAAGACTTTATGTGTCTCCCTCGTTCTTTTTTTTTTTCATCCACACAGTGCCCACCATATCGTCATTATTGTCAGTTATAAAACCACAAGAGGAGCCATAAAATCCCCGCACATTGAGCGATAGCTTTAGGGTGGATGGATTTAGTGGAACGACATATGTCAAAATATATATGCTTCAATATTTTTTGGAAATTCCATTGTTGTATATCATCCAGCCAAAGCTAGATTTCTGTATGATTGTTCACAAAAAACTATTCGTGCGAAAGAGAATAATTTGATGTGTTCTGCAAGCCGACGCTTTCACCTTCGACCCGAAGAAAATTTAGTACATAATGTAGGATAGTCAGGTGGAGAGTAAGATATTTTTGGGAGTCCCTCATTGAATAAATAATGTTCAATCCATCATTCTCACACCCCCTAAATTCTGTGGGGGCGTGTATTGGGAGGGGGAGGTGTACAAAATATCCATGAGAAAATATTTAAATCACAAACATCTCACCTGTTGAACCAGTCATCCGTGTAGCGTGGGTAAGGATATGGATCGTTGCTGCTGAAATCGTAACTTGCTTCTGCATTCTGAAAAGCAAAAAAAAAGAAAGAAAATAAAAAAAAGTCAATCATTTATCCGCATCAAACGCACAGTGAAAAAAAAACTCATGGAGAGTTAGTCAAAATGTAATTATTTAATGGCACTGCAAATCTCTTTCTGGTGAAACGCACAGGAGGGTATAAAAAGCCACCCACGCCACTACATAAATTATACGATAGCGTACCATGGTATCAGGTTTTCCCGGTGAAAGGTATTTGGATAATATTGTTGGTTATCTTCTCTCTCGGATGATTGATTGATTGTGATTAAACACAATCATTCTATCGACGAGGTGTGGTCTCATGCGAGGAGTTTGGTGCGCCTGGTACCAGGCGCCTCCATATCGCAATTGATTTATCAGACCTTCAGCCCCAACTTCTCTCCCATTTGCACGCGAAAAAACCGCCCAAGGAGCTTCGATGGTTCTTTTTTTCTCTCTCTCAAATACACTCATTTGTCTTACCCACCTTAACATCTTGCAGAGATCTTTGGGTAGAAATAAATTTTTCCCATCTTTTGGGATTCTAAGGGGTATCTCGCGATATACTCCAAGGTATCCAATAATTCATTGGGAATTCTCGAGAATTTATTTGTGTTCAAATAAATTGACCTTTAACACTAATAGGTTCATGTTGAAAATTAAAAGAGGAAGAAAAGAGTTTTAGGGTTGAAAATTCGCAAATTTATGGGATATTTTCTTGTCTTTAAGAACCTATAGCTTTGGTGGCCTCATCCTTTTAAATTTAAACAACCCCTAAGCTAATATATATATTAAAAATCAACAATTTCATTAATAAATTTAATGAATCAACTCACATAATTATATTTCAGATCCGGATGCATGTAGTCCACTCCTGAAAATTAAATAATGATATTTTATTAATTTTCATATCAGATAAACCAATATTGATCCACATATAACATTGGATAAATATTAATTGTATAATTTTACATATTTTAAATACAATTTCGAATGACGACACATTTTGAAACCTTCATCACCACCTATTGGCTACGCATTTGCATAAATAATACCATCAATCGGTTGGCTTTCCTCCCACGAAAAGACGTCAAAGCTCCTCCAGCTTTATATAATCATTATTTGTGGAGTTCTCACAGTGTTATTGACAGTTTTTTATCCATCAAGTAACAATGTTTCATCGCAACTACCACCACATGAAAAGACTTTCCTTCTTTTCCCATTCCAATTTCCATCACATCCTTCTTCTGGGGAAAATTGCAGAAAAATTCACGACCCAATACCTTCTCGATAAATTCTAATTAATTTGTTTTATCTTGCCACGGAAAAAGAGGAGAAATTAAGTGCCAATGGTGAAGCGTATATATACTTTGCTATCGTTAAAGAACTGGGAAATCGTGATTCTCCAGAGAATGAAAATGTACTTGAGGAAGTAAAAATAGCAAGAAGCTGGTTGTAATTAAAAGTTCCTCCCACACACTTTCAACTTTGAGTCCTTCAACTGAATTGCTTCTTTTTGTCGCAAAATCTCTTCACTCAGGGAAATTTGATACTACACATACGAACATACGAACAATTTTGCTGACATATAAATTCAAAATCCTTTTTTTTTTCTCATCAGAAGCTTCTGAGAAGCCTGTAGGGGATTCAATTTAAATCCATAGAGCACAAATTGGACCTACGCACTTTCATTCACAACTCTCTAAAACTTATACATGCGGGGAATTTTGAATGTATTTGGAAACATCTAATTCTAACCCCCATGTGGGGGGAAAATTTATCCTGTGTGCCCGTTATGCAAATGAGAGCCTCATTAAGATCTAAAATTATAATGGGAAACGAAATTTATGGTGATTTCTAAGGACGAGGCAGCCCCATGTGAAACAATTACGAGCGAGAAAGGTAATAATCTCAATGATACTCATTTCAATTAGACATCCGACCTTGGGTAGCACTAAAGACGCACCACCATGCATGGCTTAGAGCCAAAATTAATGAGAGGAAAAGGTTAGAGCATTTCGATACTCTTTTCTGTTTTTGGGGTGGTATAAAGGTACGAGAAAATTCGGATCTGCGGCAGAATATGGCAATAAACAAGAATTAGACAAACAGCCTTTGGGACAACAAAAGTGGCCCCTAATTAACTCAGACAGGTGGGTGTAGAGAAAATGTACATATTTTCTTTCTCCCTTTGCAAAATCACACCAATTTTCATGTACCAACTCCGCACTCAACAGCTTTAACCTGTGAGTGCTGTAATTCACTTTTAGCAACAAAGTTGATATAGAATGGTTGAAAGTTTTTCCAGATAAAGATAAAATTTAATGCAAATTGTTGGAATTGAAAATTTATAGCGAGAAATGCAATTATTTTTCTTATGAAACCTTGAAATTAAAAAAAAAGTTCTACACCTTTGAAAAAAAAAACTGATTTTGTTTTTTTTTAACAATTAAATTGAAATATTTAAATCCGATTTAAATAAATTCTAGTTTTAAACATATTCTCTTAGATTTGCAGTAAATTCCAACATTTTTTACCAAAATCCTTAAGAATTTTTTCCAGAAAAGTAAAATAAAAAATGTTAAACAATTTTATAATCAATCTATGATTTTCTATTAAAAATGGAAGGATTTGACGTCATTATTTCCTACACAATGACAGTTTTTCTACAAAATTATTAACTTAACTGTTCGATTGTTAAAAATATCTACTTAACTGCGTTAAAAATAGTTTCTTTAAATCATTTAGAACAATCAGATTCTCCAAGAAAAATATCTTTCATCTATATTTGAGTATCATTTGCAACTCTGTCTCACTTTTACGCTTTAGGGCTGATGTTTTTGCTCTATACTAAGCTTTTTTTACAAAGGGTATCAATTAATCAAATGAAACACTCACCATCATCCATTATGGCCGTGGTAACATTTTTTCCCGTGATGCCCTGATCCCAGGCAGCCTGGACATTGAGGTCCAGCCTCACTTTCCCACCATTCTGCCCGGTGTTCCGCAGATACCACTGCAGAGGAAAGTATGGGTCCGTCGGTGCTTTTCCCGGTGGAACAACGGGTTTCCCAACGATCGATGGGATTGCAGGGCGCAATCCACGCTTCACACGCACAAATCCCACCTGCTGCACCGCGCTGTGAATCTGCAAGGAGCCAAATTGAAAAAACAAATTGCCTTTGAACACGTAATCTCCATTGGCGCGCTCACGAGTAAATATTTTCCTCTCTCTCTCAATCAAGTGGTTGTTTTCCCACCCACGCCTATCAATAAAATGTACATCCAGAGAGTCATTGAAAATCAATTCATGTTAATATAGCCTTATGCAATATGTGGGTAGTTTTTGGAAAGGAAGTCATGTAGAAAATTTCCCTCAAGTGATAATATTTTCACGCACTGAAAATTTCCAATTATTCCTCTCACATTCTCAGAATCAGCAACATTCTTTACATTTCCCTACAGTGTATGAATATTTAAAGGAGATCATTTCCAGAAAATACCATTCAAAACAGAAAATACCAAAATGAAGAAATTCTTCGAGTTTCTTTGAAGACAATTTCTCTACAATTTTCCAGGAAAGTCTTAAACAAAAAAATGATGAAATTCTTATTATAACAGTGAAATACATGGTAATATAAAAAAAGAAAAGTCATTGCATATAGCAAGATATGAAAAACAGCTGTGTGAATAAAATGGGAAACTCTTCGGTAGAAAATGTGATAACGATAAAATTATTTTATCAACATTTTATTAGATAAAAGAAAAACTTTTCTGTCCTCCAATGTTCGTTAGAAGTTTCTAACTGAAATTGAATTTCCTTCCATTTACGTCCTTGTAGTGAAACTTGCTAAATAATGCACAATCGTATTGACCACAAATTGCCAAAATCTAAACTTGTATGTAGGAGCTTTTCATCCTGTGGCAACATTATTTTCTCCCGGCGTATTTTGCAAACAAAACAAAGCTCAAACGAGAAGTTTTCGACAACCACCACACAATGAAAGTCAAGGGGCCCATTTCTCCGCATGTTATTGCCCCTTAAACTTTACGAAGATTCGGTTTTCTTCGTCTGCATTTTGCATGAAATACAATATGTAAGACAACTGTAAGAGGATATAAAAATGATTGATGCCTTTTGTCTTTTATCTTTATACCCCCATTTTATCCTTAACGATGATATCCCATGCGAGAGTACTTTGCTGAGATTGTTTGATAAACATGTTGCTTCTTCATGGCAAAAGATATGAATGAATGTAATGTAATAGGAATCTCTGCAATGCCTAAGAATTAATGCAAAGATGATGAAATCAGTGGGAAATAAAATGAACTAATTCAGGTATGAAAAATTCATTTAAGAATGATGCTTTTGGAGCTTTTAGTTCAAAGAAAATTTCTTCCTTGAAAATATTTTTATGAGCCATCAAGTGGAAAATTATTTTAAATTTCCAGAGAGTTATGAAAAAATACTTAAAATGCTTTACGGTGTTAAGACACCCCCTTAAAAAATTGAAAGAATATTAAGGGAAAATTCTTAATAATTCACGAAATTTTAACACAACATTCTTTTTCAATGAAAAATTATTTTCCCTAAATTTTTCACGAATTTAAACCAAAGGTCCATACTACGAACACACAGTTTGGTTGCTTTATGCGCGGAATCACTGTATTATGTGCAAAATTCCTCCGATAATATATTTTTCTTTCTTCCATAAAAATCTTTGGAACCTTTTGTACCATGGCTTTTATTTTCTTTTATCATTTCACCCATCCTACGGTAAATAATGGCGCACAATGAAGCCTCTTTGTCTCGTTTTTATAGGCCTGAAGACTTTTCAGCGATCTCTTAATTTGCAAAAAAATACACACACATGGCGAAATAACATCAATAAAATTCAATTTTATGATACCACCTTCGCAGAAAAAAATCTCCTTTTTTTTTAACTTCTTTTGTTCTTCGTGGAATAATGAAAAAATATTTGATTATGCGAGAGAGATAAAATGGATTACGTCAAAAGAATTTTCCTACAAGGAATGCGATTAAATTCATGCGAATGCATTGCAAATGAAATGCGAGACTTTCTTTAACTTTCTTTTCCAGAAGAAGGAAAAAACACTCGAACTTTAGAACTTTAATTCTCTCGAAGTGTCAGTTTCAGATGATTAATCTCGTTTATCACTAAAAGCTTAGTGACTTCCACGGAGTTGGCTTTCTTTGGCGTGAGATACAAAGATGGTGTGACAGGGAAATTGCCAAGAAATTCATTTTATGATATTTTTTCCTAAGAAATTTTCCTACATTTACAGAGAAGAGTGATAATGATTAAAATAGCCTCACTTATCTCACAAAGTTGGACAGAAAGTTCCTCCGGAGAAATTTTTTCTTTTTGCGCACTTCCTCGAATAAATTTTACAAAAAGATAAAAATTATTACGAGCTCTTCCCCGCCCCCATAGACATTTTTCACCCGGAGGTGAGACGTTGCTGAACTTTTTCAATTTTTTATTAATCCGTTAATTTCATAACATTCTTCACCCCCATTCCCATCCAAGTGGAAAGTTATAAAAGAATTTTCTTTTATACCAAGAGTTATGCGTTACTCGAGATTGTTGCTGTTTCAAGAATTCAGGGGTGTTTTCGCAGTTTTTTTTTCTTTACAAAATTCTCTCTTTGGTATAAACTTGCGAGGCATTTAGAGTTTAATCAACCAAAGAGGAGAAAATAACTTTTCCGTGCACTCCAAAATACACAAATTTCCATTTTAATGTGCACCTCATAATACATAAATGAGGGTTATATCTCTGTACGGGTGAGAATGCAAAGAACTTATACGTGTGGGTGGGTCCAGATTGACTTGGCGTCTTGCACTGGGTGTTTTCATACATAAATTACAAATGGAAATTTCCCCACTCTCACATAAATTGGATCAAATTTTGTGAGAGCTCCAATATAAATTGTTTATGGCGCTATAAGTCATGTTGTGCTTTAAAAATTTGCAGAAAAATTTATTATTAAATTTTCTTGATGACTAAATTGGGGAAGTTTAGAAGCCAATTTGGGGGGAAGTAACTTAATAAAATTAAATTTGATGGGGTATATTTCCTCTTTACATAAATCTTAGGGAAATTCACTGTAAAATTGCGTAAATAAAAAAGACTTGCTTACAATGCTGAGATTTTTTCCAGGAATTTTTTAAGCAATATTTTGACTGCTCTCAGGAAAAATTTGCATAAAAAAATAATAATAAATATTTCAGGGAATTTATAAAATTTAACAAGAATTTCTTTTATCAGTTTAAAAGAATTTATTAAACTGCCAATAAAATTAATAAAAGTTTATATGCGGTATATGTCGCACGTGATAGAGCAAAAGCAATCACAATTGAGCTTTATTGAATAAAATTTCTCAAAAGGGCTCTTTTGCAATGAAACGGAGAACACAGTTTAGCAATCAATGCATGAATGGAAAATGCATTTTCATTGAAAATTCAATCATTCACAAAAATTAAATTAAAATACACTGAATGGCTGCTAAAAGTTTGTTGATTGAGTTCAATTGTATTGATTCGAAAGAGGCAGATGGAAAAAATGAAATTGAAAACAAAGCTCTCTCGCTCCTTCATTTTAAATTAAAGTGTTTCAAATATATAATTCATTGAGAGATTTTATGGGAAATTCTTGGAAATTCATATTTTTGCAAATTTATTTTCTTGACTAATTTTCCCATTGAAACAACGTTCACTGTTGCGAAGTGAAAAAACGAGACCAATTTTCTTTTGGTGTGTGATATAATACAATAATAAAGTATAAATGAGATGGGGAATAGAAAACCGGGCGAAGACACCAAAATTGGGTAGAGTTTCCATCTCAATTTTCTCTTTTACTTCCAATTACATCCAGAAAATTAATTTTTCCCTCCATTGTCTTGTCTATTTGTCCCGATTCTTTCTCCCTCACCGAACATCCAAGAATTTATTTACTGCGAACTTTTCGTTGTCCACGGATATTTTCTAATATACTCCACTGAGACATTAAATAACCTTTTTTTCTGCAGTGTGACGCGAGAAAAATTGCCGGAAAATTTATTACGCTCGTCTTTGTTACATTTTCATCGTTCCCACCCACAGTCCGCACTTTTTTTTCCTCTAGCACACAGCATGAGGTGACAGTATGAAAAAATGCAATGATTTCTGATTTAAAGGGATTCTGTGGGACAAATCCTCACGAGGTTTTCATGGGGGACACTTTTTTGCGTCGGAAAACCATGAAAATTGGAACCTTCGTTCAAACAAAAAAATATGTCACGGTTCATTTTTCTCCGCCACAGAGATGTGTCTCAAAAATCTCAAATTTCCTTTCGATTCAGCACCTCATGCGAAGGAAAAAATATATAATATATAGAAGAAATCATATGCCCTACCCTGAAGGCAATATGGTTCTCAGACTGTGGGCGAGCAAATAAATTTTATTAAATTTCTTCTGTGTAAATGAGAATATAATGAATGTTGGTTTGGGGGGAATGTCATGAGATATGTATCATGATGGCACGAAATATGCCCAAACAGTGTGCCCCCATGAAATGTTCCAGAAATTGCAGAAGACACTTTTTCTGCTACATTTATCACAAACTCATTTCCACCAAGCTACTCTTGTGGGAAATTGGGTAGTCGGGGGAATAATGAAGCTTTTCTTGGTGCCATGGATACTTTCATTTTCTTTTTTTGCTAATCTATTTTGGGAGTTCTTTACAAGAACCTTTAATACATTTTCCCAAAAGAAATTATGAAAAACTGCAATAGAAAAATAGAGTTCTCATTTTGATTAAGTTAAAGATGACAATGCTTTTTGCTTAAGCACAAAAATAAACTTTTCAGGAAAAGCTTAGTCAGCATCCTATCGCAAACCACTAAAAGTTGATTTATGCACAAAAGCGAGTTCAATCAATAAAATTGTTTATTCAAACATTCACTTCTTCCCCCTTTCTATTGGAAGAGCTTCTTTAAAAGCACAGATCAGCATCACGAAAATAATAGTGTACTTTCGGAGCATTTAAATAACTTTTAAATTTCTCCATCTTCCGTCAGGAGAACCTTTCAGCAATTTTCCTGAATAATGCACAGAATATATTTTCAATACATCCCGCCGTATCATGCATGACGACGAAGCTTTCGTGAATACATACAATCTATTTTACATATTGAAACTTTATTCGTGCTCCCCTCAGCTTCGTCTTACGTTTTGTGTTTTATTCATCAGACACAGCATGACGCAAGGGATGAAAAGTTTTAATATGCAAAAAAAAAAAACTTCTATCAACTTTCACAACTTTAGCACACGGAACCATCCCGAAAGTACTCCATCATCAATTGGCCATTACCATGTTATGCTGGCTAACATCTCCATTCTCGCAGTATCTTCGCAAAGAAGCCGTGCTCGAGCGAAAACTGAGCAAAGTGGCAACAAGAACTTTATGGGAATTTCAAACATGAATTGAAAGTTTTATTGACAGGCAAAAATTATCAAACTATATACATACAATATTGAGGTAAAAATCTTCTTATATTGGAAACAAAGCTTGTTTGAAAGTTTTTCTTCGCTTTAAGGCATTAAAAGTTAAGAGAAAATTCAAAAATGCTAAGCTTCTGCACTTTCAAGATTTTTTTTTTATCTTTAGTTTCATTTTTTTAAATTAAAACAATCGCTGGAAACTAAAAAAAAGCTTTCTCAATTTTCGATTAGATTTAATACGAATTAAAAAATTATTTTAAAGAATTTTATTCTTCAAAACAGTTTCATTAAAAAAATCTTCGGCCAAATGTGCCCAAGAAAAGAAATAAATTTGAATTTGGTTATTTTTGCGTCAATAATTTCAAGGGAAGAAATTTTATGGTTCCTTCTGGGAGAATTTTGCATATCTTTACCCCAGACAAATTCACGAGAATACATAAGAAATGAGCAGCAGTAAATCGTTGGGAGACAATTGAGAGGCGTGTCTGAAATGCTGCCAAACATCTGATTAAATTTACATGAAATAAAACAGACGATAATGGCAAAGAAAACATGAATGACCGACGATTTGGGGTGAATAATTGCAATGTCTCGTCTGTTTGAAAATGATAAATTTCCTCTCTGTTCGTGGACACCCAGCTCTCAACCCCATTGCTGAAGAAATAGCATTGGTCATGCTGCATAGCTCTCTGCATGTTTGTGACAAATTGCTTTTGTATGTACTACTGTAAAAGCAATGATATACTTACCAAAGGATCTCGTTTCAGGACACGCGTATGTGTGATGCTCCGCCGGGATCTGGCATGAGGCAACGATCGATGCTTGAAATGAAATTCCGTCCCGGCGCTTCCGGCGAGCTACGAAAAGAAGAAAAAAGAGAGAAAAGCAGAAATATATTAGCATGTATTTCACTTCCAGCAGATTTTTTTATGCTGTGAAAGACAAACTGGGAGAAGGGCAGTCAATGGGGAGAAATTTTCTGAGTCACATGCGGTATCACATGAAGAAGGAGGCAAAAGCTCTCAGTTCTGTGCGCAAAAATGGCATAGAGATGACACGTGTCTGTCGCAGCTTTCATGCCTCACTGCCCAGGATTTTCTTCTATAATGGCCTAGGATGCACACATTGAACACAATCTGATCAATTTGGCGTGAATCGAGGGAAAAGGTTGCATGATGCACATGTATGTACAATCATTTCACCTGCCACCGAACTTCCTTCCAACGACATTTACAATAAAACCAATTGGAGCATGAAAATGCAGCTTCCCTACTTCCACGAATTACCCATCCCATTTCGGTTTTCTATATAAACCAACCCATATTTATGGAAATAAAATTCTGCACGCCAAGACCACCACAAACAACAACGAGGGGACAGCAAAAAATCCCCCCTCTACCATAGAATACCCCAAAGGATCATCATTCATCACCGTCATGGAGAATCCTCATCATTTTCACTAAGAGGTATATGGTTACAAAGTAGCCCACCCCCACAATAAAATCACGAAACAATGAAAATTTCATTGCTCGTGCAAATTTCGGACGCTTCGAGGTTATACCCGGCACAAGATAAAAGATAAATTAATGATAAGCACAGTGGAGCTTTTACGACAATTCGGTGTCGAAGCACCGCAAACTTTTCCTCCGGAGTCAAATTAACACTCACGGGGAGCAGCTTCGGTGACCTTTTGAAGACCTTTTCGGGGAGGTGAGAAATTACAGATATTAATCCCAAAGGGGATGAAAATTAATTGCAAAGCTCTCACATAAGTTTCTACGTCTATTTTTTTTTCGGGCACGGTGGTGGTTGTGCAAATTCCACAGGGAGCTTTTTTCTTCTTTTACTGAGATTGATGAATTTAACGTTGAAGCTGAGAGTAATCTCAATATCTACATGACTTGAAGACGATCTTAATTGGGAAAATGAATTCTTCTGTTAACGTCAAAGTTCAAAAGTTCATAAGATTTGGAGTAAAAAAAAATATGTGTCCACGATGAAATTAATCCAATTTCTCAATAAATGATTACAAAAATAACCATCGCTTTGTATTTTCATAAAGAAAAAGAAGAAATCAGAGTACAATGACGTTTATTCGGGATTCGTAAAGAATAAATTAATTCAATATTGAATTGAAATTAGCTTGAAGCGGCTTGAATTATTCGAAATTGAATGGAGAATTTGCAAAGCTCTATTAAATGAAATATTCATGCAATCGAAATGGAAAAGCTAAATCACATTAAATTTTATAAGCTCCACTTGTGAGATTGGTTGCACATATAGTGCAATAGTGATTCAATTTGGTAGATTTTTAGTGAAATTGGCCACATCTGCGAACAAATTGCACTATTATTTCAAAAAACATCTGGTGCATTCGGGTTCTTTTAAGTGAAAATGTAAATCAAACACTTGCATCAGAATTGCTAAAATTTATTCTTTGCATATCATTGAGTTTTCTCATTTTCTTTTATCCTCGAAGCCATATTGTAGAAAATCAAATTCATGATTTATTTCAAAAGTCGAATTTTTTTTCATATTATATCAAAACCAACCCCTTTCTGTATTGGATGAAATATTGCTGTTTGAAATGAAAATGCTTTTTTCTCTGACTTTGAATGATTGCCAAAAAGGAATATTCATCACAATTTCTGAAGGAAAATTATCTATCTCGCTGTTTTTATCATCTTTGGGAGGAACAAGGCTGTGAGAGGGAGGAAAGTAAAATTTTCACATGATTAACTCTTCACCATGGCTCGTCGAATATCACTCCATTTGTCATCACTTCCATCACCATGATGGATATTTTTCCGCCCAAAGATCTCCTTTTTGGTGAGAAAAGGGAAGCCGCGTGCGAAGGAAAAAGGTCAAAGGTTCTCACACACTTTTTGGGCGCAACAACTAAATCCCAATACCCATAAAATTAACCACAGACCGTCCCCTCCAAAAAGGTAGGTACCTCTACCGCAGAAAACTTCAAGTCGCGCCTCAGCCCGTCTGTATGGTGGAAATTGGCAATTTTCCACTCCTTAACCCCCTTGGAAGGGAATGAAGAAAAACGCCTTTCTTGAAATATTTCATTTTGTACAAATTTCTTCATCCACTTCCTCCTGCGTGTATGAAAAAAACCATGCAAAAAACAACAACAAAAAAACTGTGGGAAAATTCCATTTTTCAATTTTCTGCGCGCCGGCATATCCCAATGAAAAGCTGCCCAAGGCAGAAATTGGATTGTGGATCTTGTACAGTGCCTGAGAATTGTCTCAATTATGTAAGAAAGACTGTTGGAGAAATTTCCTCTCTTCAATGAAATTACATCGGAAGTGGTACTAAAAGATAACGAAGAAAACTTGTCGTCTTCCTCAATGATTTTCAATGTCACGCTCTGAGAATGCTTTATATGACAAGGGGGCATGCAAATCCATGAAAATAGGTACAGAATTTTCGTAAAAAAATTTATGAAAATAATCCTAATAAATTCAAGGATCTTCGGAAAATTGCAGAGACGAAAAAATTGATAAAAACATCAATTCAATCAATTGGAAAAATTGAAATCCACAAAACGAATGCAAATTAAACAAAAAAATCAACCAAAATATTCATTCGAGCAATAAAAAGAAACACAAATAATACAAAATATGAATTTAAAATTATTCCACCAATATTCTATTAATGATCCACCTCCCACCTCATCATACTTTATGTGCTCCCATCATTCCTTCGCCTTTGTCGTCTACCAATCAAATCCAAATTCTCTTGCAATACCCCAGCAATAAATGTCACGATTTTCGCCATTACGTGCGTTTTGATGCCAAAAAAAAGTCCCCAATCTCCTCCCCTAAAATTTTCACACAATAAAAAACCCAAAATAATAGAATTGCGTTTGAGAATTTCGACGGAGGGGGCTTTAGGAAAAGTTCAAAAGCACGTACAAAGCGAGCTTATTTACCATGGATGTGATTCTCTGCATAAATTTTCCATTCGAGACCCTTCGATTGTGTGATGCTTTGGAATCAAACTCGTGTCATTTTATAGCAGTGCTGGGTGAGTAAACTAAAAGTAAATCTTCTGGATTATCCCACATGGGACACGAAAACAACGTATAATCCTTGTTCTGTGTCTACCCCACGTGGGAAAGTACCACTCAAATGGCAACATAAAATGTATGTATAAGGAATAGATATGCGGTCAGAGGAATCTCCGTGCGTGCCTTGGTCGACCACCCCAAAAATAGAAAAGCTCCTCCCGTCAACACCCCCCAAATTCTTTAGGGGATGGCGAGTGATTCTCAATCTTCTTACACAAGGGCGAGTCAATCATTCTATGGTGACACTTTTAGCTCACGCATTCACCCCATAGTCTCTCCTTGAGTGCTAAAAAAATATATTTATATGCAGGAAAGTAACAACAACAAAAAAAAGTTTGCCTCCCTCCCTTGAACTCGGAAACATTGCTATACGCCCCTGTTTATATTGCGTACGTCGTCCTAGCTATTATGCAAATTTAATTTTAGTTTTCGGCAGTCTATTTTGGTCATGGTGTCGCCCTTACCCTTGAATGTGTGTCTCCCAAAAAAAAGCGATCATATGACTAACATGCGTCTCTTGGCCTTGATTCATCCACACACCACTGTAATGCCATGATTACGACACAAACTGCCATCAAACTTTATCTATACACGCCCCAGAAGCCGCCACAAACCATCAGCAGTAGCATAAATTTCCATATCCCCATCCCCAATTGTACATAATACAAATATTGCCCGCGAAAGCTCATTTCTTAAGCGAAAGCACTCAATTTTTTTTAAAGGATTCAAGATGCAAAAAATTTACAGACGAACCGCAAATTCGGTCAAAAAAGAAAGGTGGGTGGTTTACACTTGACCTTTTACTACCAGCAACAACCAGCGAGTGAATTTAAAATTAATTTCTCGAAAACCCATGAATTTCAAGTGAAAGGCCTTAAAGGAAATTTATTTGATTTGCAAGAATGAAAAAAGTGTTAAAGTATTTTATTGAGAAATTCTTTGAAAAAATGAAGTTGGAAGACCACCAGAAAAAAGTTCTATTTCAATCAATTGATGAGTTTATGTTTGAGAATTTTCCTAGAATTATTTTAGGAATTTGATTTGGGATGATTTCGCGCAAAAAATTGCGAATATTGAATTCGAAACATTTTGGAATAAAAACTTGCAAATTAGAACCCTCTCAATTGCTCTCAAGGCTCTCAATACTTCAAGATTAATTTTCTTAAATAATTGAAAATTGCATCAAACAAAATATATTACGTTCCATTTCCATCTTTCCCAATTTATGTCTTCTTTCGCAGTTAAAACGAAAAGTGCATCAAGCTGATGGGTGAGGGGGCGGAAAAAGGGAGTTCCGATGCATTGCATCTCTATTCGAGAATAGCACTTTGTAACACCACAGCGCAATTCTCAGTCGTATAAGTTTTCTCCATTAGGAAACTTAAGGGCTATTAAGATTTTTGTCTGTTAATGGAAGCTCATGTTGTGCTAGCTGCAGAAGCCATTAAGTCAAACCACTCACCACCACCGTTTTCTCCGTCTCCTTTTGCACTCATACACCCTTGACCGTACCACCCTTGGTTCAGATATAAAAGGGTACATGGATGGGGGGAGGGGAAGAGGACTTTCAAATGACAATATTGTATTTCAATTTGATTTATCTCTTCTTATGGTTTATAAAGTCTTGGAGCAATTTTCCCCCCTTTTGCCATTTTACTTTGACCGTGAAGATGTCGTGAAAAATCTCGCAACTTAATTAAATTTGCTACAATCATAAAATTGGGTTTTATTGCTGGGCGTGAAGACAGCGTCGAATAAAAAGAAGGACGTGGTGAATAACAGAACGGTGTGTACGACAGAGACATCGTGGTTATAGGGATAAAAAAATATGATAAAAAGGACATTGAGGAAATTGAAGAATAAAATTTCGCAATTACATTCTGAAAGTCATCCCCGGTTCATCCTGCGGTTTCTCTTCCATCAGCATCCATATGTAACACTTTTAGAAAGTTTTATTGTAAATTTTTGAATGATTCTTTTAGTTTTCAGTTTAAAAAATATGTTTTTAATAACGACAATTCTAAATTTTAAGGTTATGTTCTGATAAAAAGGACGCTAACAGTTTTTCAAAAGAAAAATGTCCAACGTTGCTTACAAATTAAGCCTCAACCGTAAAGTAAAACATTTTTCCTCTTCAGTTAATTCCTTTTATCTCTCTTTGGAGTATAATTTAATAGAGAATGAGAGAAGAAAATTGTTTAATGTGATTAAGAAAACTTCTTTGCAACAAAATGAGTTTATTCCTCTTTCTTTCGCATTCCAGTAAATTAATCACAAATAGCTTTTAACCTCAGCTTAAAGTACAAAAGCACACCGATGTAGAAGAATTTTTCTCAGTGTATTTTGTATAACGTCGATGATTGAGTTGATGGTAAAATAAACTTTGCTAAAGTGACGCCTCATAAAATTCCTAAAACATGCTTTTCATATTCACGATGAATACATTAGAGAAGGAGGGAGGTGCTTTTATATTTTCTATTTTCCATCCTCTCTCCCACATACATATGAATATAACCATTATGCGCTAGAAGATATCAAATTCTTGGGATTCTCTATCAAAAATCGATAGTTTTAAAATTAAAGTTTGAAGAAAAACTATAATTGACGAGAAATTCAAGGGAGTATCAAAGTTTCAATGAAATTTCAAACATTTTCTACGTGTTTGACTGCACACATTTTACCCGGAAACTTTGATGTGCAACAAAGTCACACCCAGGCAAAAGGCTAGAGGATTTAGGTCAGATGGTGTGCATCCAGTTTAATGACTTTCCTTCTCTCATTTATTCTTCAGCACACCTCTCTTAGTTTTAATTAGGTTCCCTGCTCTTGCATCACAGTCAAGGTACTCAACAATGCATTCTCGGTCCATGTTAAAAGATTAACTGATGTTCTGAGAAATATTTGAGGAACTCCAATTTATGCGCAGTTCCTCAAATTGTTTAAATTAGAGCAGCAAGATGTTTTAATTGATAATAATAGCTTTTATCTCTTGAAACCTGAGCACGTGAAACTTAAAACAAAATAATTTGGAATATTTGCTTAATTTGTTTAAACTGTCTAAACAAACCATTGTCTTCAGAGCAATATCATCTCAAATGGATGCAAAAGTTTCGTCTTTCCGGATTTTCTCTTCCAACAATTTAAGTTTAATAATCTCAAACTGAGCTGTCAAATTTTGACACATATTCCATTTTGACTTTTGCATATGTCATCAAATTGACAAATGAAAATCAAATGACGCTTCTCGGTGCTATTTTTGAAAAGAAGGCAATTTTATAAAAAAAAATACATTTTTTATGAAATAAAAATAGAATCCCGCATATGAAATATCCCATTGTGGCAAAAGCTTTCCATTTCAGACTTTAGGAGCTTCTCATTGGAAAACATTGTACACATATTATAAAAGTGTGGGAAAATCGATTTTGGATCAGCAAAACAATAACACATTCATTTCTCTCATGTGGAGAGAAAGTGCTTCCACTTGTTTCGCTATGTCACAATGGATTTAAACACTGATGTACCTTCTACATAGCCAAAGAGAGCAGACTTACATGTGCAGTAAATGGAGGCGAGAAGGATTTTCCATGAGCGACTGAAGGAGATTTATTTCCCATTACGCATTTGTATACGTAACATTTATATATTGAAGATCAACAGAATAATATACTTTAAATTTAAAATTGAAGCAAAAGATTTCAAAAGAAGTTTTGAAAGAAAATTTGAAAATTCTGTAGCACTGATTTTCAATGTCAAATTTTCTTTAAATAAAAATCAATCAATTGATCACTAATGATGCACCCTAAACTCAATTTCAATTCCTCAGTGGCTTCCACTGTATGCGCTACCCGAGAGATAGTCATAAAATTCACAAGAGTGTGAAAGAAGCTCTCTTGGGACTTAATTATAATGTTTCAGCATCTCACATCCTCCCGCTCCCCTATCTGACTGACAGACCATCTGTGGGCGGAAGACATAAATCTCTGGAATCATGATAGGAAAACGAGACAAAGAAGCAATGTAAATCCCCAAGTGGGAAATTTGCAATCTCTCTGCGTGAACATCTCGAAGATTTCGGGTGCTTGGTGCCAAAAGAATGTCAAAGAGCTTCTTATACATCGTAAAAAAAATTGTATGGTGCTACCCCCCGAGTAAATCCCCATGCTCTCAGTGTTTGCATACTCCAAGTTAAACATCCGAGGGATGATCCCTTACCACGTTACCGCCTTAGGCAAAGAGATAGGTCCTGGTGGGAAGCTTGCGTTCTTGGCAGCACATTTTGAATTTTCTTCTGCAGCGCCAGTCGGCATTTTGTAAATAAAATGTATATATCTCCATATATATTTTATATGAAAAAGGGGGAAGCTCAATGGAATTGATAAAATCAGGAAGGAAACATTTCGAGAGAAGAGAAGAAAGGGAATGTCTACAGGGGTTGAAGCTTTTCCCGCTCATACACTTTGTATGAGGATCAAAACTCTGAACAAAAAAAAATTATGTTACATTCCTTTTCACCAGCAATGCGCAGCAATTCAGCATTTTTCATCACACTCCAATGAAGCTTCCATAGAGAAAAAAAAACGAAAAAATAATCGTGTGAAAGGGTGAGTAAAAAGTTTACAAGCTGCGAGAAAGCCAGAAAGTGCCTTTCTTCTTTGGTTTTTACTCGTAGCACAAAAAGTTTCTTTTAAAACTCTCGCAACTACGTCACGTTTTCTTTTATATTATTTTCAAAAATTCAAAAGCATGACGCAGAGGATGGCTTTCGAAGGAAGAAATGCCTTGAGGGGGTCTACATTGCTGAGTACACACACACAACCGCTTTCCCCCGCGTACTCTTTGTAAGGAAATTGGCTTCAATTACGTACAACTGAGCTGCTGATGTAATCCCTTTCGGATATGCCTTTAAGATGAATAAAATGTCCGCATGATAATCTTTTTTTTTCTCATGCCATCATCATTGATGATGGCTTTTCTGGGGAAATCCTTGTATGCTTGAGAGGCAAATTTTCGCATCAATAAATCTCAGACTTGATGAAAAAACACGTAGAGGGAAATCACGGAGATTTAGGTGGAAAAACATTGACACAAAAGTGGTCAGAAGCTCTCTCTTAGCGTCCAACTTCATCAATGTCTCGGAGTTTTTGTTTGAACGAAATTTTTCTTGACAACTTCTCGGATGAATTGCGGGCTTTTCTCGAGAAGAATGACATAAAATTAGACGATAACACCGCGAGCAACTGACTTGGCTATTTTGGGATATCAACTTGGACATTAATGAAGACAGAAAAATTCTTTTTAGAAGACTTGTAGAAGATTCTTTAAATAAAAAGGGATGAAAAATTCTTCTAAATTTCCATAAATTATGGCGCGTTTTTATTGCAATAATAAGAATAAACAGGACATAAATTATATCTACATTTAGGTCCATTTTGTGCCTAAAAGTATGCAATATTATCAGTTACATAACGCCATGTTCTTTTGCAAAGTAATTTATCAATTACGAGGTCAATAATCCCGGCAAAAATAGAAGCCATTTCAATTTATTCATACCTCGTTTGTGGGATCATAACAGGTGAAATAAAATGTAAATAACCTTTTAGGCAACTTTGCAATTTGCACAAACTCACCAAATAGTTTCTCTCCCAAAAACTTATTGACACATCCATTACTTTACACTCAAGTGAAATTTTAAACCATATACCCCTAAGCTGTATTTTCCAGTGCTTTTTCCCAGCTCCCAAAGCTCTCCGTGGTATATTGACATTTCGTGGCTTGTGCCTAGCGCTTCTACAGGATGTGGGTTAAAATTTGCAAATTAAAGAGAGAAGCTCCAGCCATTAGATGAATAGAATTGTATGGTATATGAAACACACATAGCAATGGGGAAAATTTTAATTTGTAGATTTTCAAGTGAAAATCACACAAAGGAGGTATAAAGGCGTAAACGCGCCAACAATGAGAAGGGAAGAGATAAGAATAAATTCTGAACAATAAATATTAATACACGTGAAATTTTGCCAACTCTGAACCTGAAGTCAACTAGAATTAATTTAGTCTTCAAATTTATCATCCGGTGGAAAATTTGCTGTTGGAGAAAATTAATTAACTCGCACAGCAAAATTTTCCCTGCACTCATGTTCCGGTGCGGTTCATCCATATGGATGGGGTTGTTGGTGTTTGTTTATCATGTTAGCCAAAGAGATGTGTCGACACAGCAATGAGTGAAGGGTTTTGCAGTATGTTTTGGATTATTTCTGACATAATAATAATGGATGTATCCACATTGTGTTTTTAGAGCCATATTTGTTGTGCAAATTTCAAAATGATAAACAAAAAGTAAATTGAAAATTTTGCTAAACTTGAACAAAAACTTTATTCACTAGATGTCGCCATTGAAAAGTTTTAGCCCTCTGGGGGTGAAAATGTTTTTTTTTTTTAATACAACTATATGGAATAAATTTCTTGATTCCCTTCAAATAAAACTCATAGAGCAAGATTAAAATAAGTTCTTATTAAAACTACATAAAATAATGAAATTATATTCAACATGACCTACATACAAATTAAGTTTTTCCATTGAATCTATACCTTCTTGCATAAAATATTCCCAAACAATGTTTATTTAATCTTTTACATTCAACTACATTTCCATATTTCCATGCATAAAATTACTTCATACAGCAATTTCAAATGCATAAAGAACACCCAGAAAACAAACTGACGAGCGAGAATTCATTTCAGCAGATGCTTCATTTTGAAAGGATGACGCCATGTCTTTTCTTGTACGGAAAAGCAGCATTGGGTTGAGGAATTTTCCGGAAAATCATTGTGATTGCTCATTATTTTGTAACATGAACCTCTGTCCAAAAAAACTTGGCAAAAGTGATGTAATGGGCTTTAATTAAATTAATCGCCATATAGGCTGTATTTGCAACTCCATAGCATCGTCTTGAAGGGTTGAACGAACATATAAAACCTCTTTAGGAAAAAATATTTCCCACTCTAAGAAAAAATATAAATACGGATTCAGTTTGGCGTCTGTGAGGGATTTTTCGCCTAAAAGCTTTTCCCATCAAAAGATTTCGTCCTCCACATTTTCTATCCCTTCGCATATTCATTCGCGTTTGTGTTTGATGCTCCTGCCCATTCCCTTCGCCAGATAAATTTCTACATGTAATTTGGCAAAGTACATTGATGATATTTAATTGCTATTTAGTTGGGTATAGAGGTGAAAAGTCATTCATCTGAATTCACTTTACGTAATGAATTCACGGTGAATTCTTCTTTTCCATTCAACTTAAAGAGAAACATATTTTCTTAACACCAAAAGCCCCATCTCACCCCTAAGTGTGAGTAGGTCGCATTTGGAGGGAGATTTCAGCGTGGGCGAGCTTTCAAATTTTCGCTCCCCCCGAAAAAAACGTTCTTTGTCCACGTGTCAATCTCCTGTGCCAAAATATTCAATGAAAATCTCCTTTGGCATATTATTTTTTATCATGCCTATGTGGGTTGGACGGTGTCCTTTTTACGCGCCCTCCCCACACAATCCATATAGTCGCAAATTTCGATACGAAGGACATACCAGAGAAAAATATGCTGGAGAAACGAAAAGTTTCCCCGTAGCTGAAAGTCCATTCACATGGTTTATTTGGGGATATTTTATCCGCATTGCCCCACAAAAGGAATTTCAGAAAATACTTGCTTCAATGAAAGAGCATATTCCTTTGACTCCTAATGACCGCCTTTCATCCAACAACGGCGAATTCATTTAAAAAAAAAAAAAAAAGTTGTGCACATACTATTTGTACGGAAAATCAAAGCTAAAAGCTCCACATACGGTACGCGAGAAAACATGGAATCTTATTTTTAGAAAGTTTCTAATCCAATGTTGCAAAATATTATGCCAAAAGGGATTTGCGGGGGCTTTTCACCAAATAAAATCAAGCTATTGAAGAATGATATTTTGCTCATCTTTTACATACTTTTTAACATATTTTGATAAGATGAATATATTTTACCATTTTTGCAATTTTTCTAATATTGCTTCTTATTCTTTATTTTATTTAAAGAATCTTCTTTTATTTTTAAATGAAATACAATTAAGTACTACCAAATTTCGCCTAAATTGCTGCAAATTACTATATATCAATTTAAAATGACCTTTTAAAATATTACGACGTCATCAGAAAATCATATTCTGAACACTCAGATATTTCCAAACGGTAAGAAAAGCTCTGCAAAAAAAGTCTCATTAATAAACTTTACGAATTACGACTATAGTACCTAAGAACTTTTCTTCAATATTGAAGCTCTTGGGGTAGGGAAATCCATCATCCTGTGGAATTCTGTATGTGAAAAGTCAAGCTCTTTCCTCTTGCGGTATGGAAATGGCAGGCAGACAGATAAAGTAACTTTTTTCCCATTTCCCTTTTTGTCATCCCCGGTGGATGCTTCAAATAAACATAAAGTGGATGGAAAATGGGTGCAAAAGTAGGGGAGAAAAGGCATCCGGCATATTTCAATCAATAATTCATAATATATAGAAAACTGTTTATATATCACTGAATAATGTAAAAAAAATACCCCGCCACTCACTAAACGTATCTTTTTCACTGTATGCTTACCATTCTTAAAGAAAATAAATTTGCAAAGGGAAAATTAAGTGGTTTTACGAAGAAAATTTTTCCCTCTCTTGAGCATATGGAAGTGGTTTTGCTTTTAAAAAAGCCCCTCTCCAATGTAATCTCATTTGGATTTTGAACCCACATCTGCTTCCCACATTTCATACCAAAATCCCCTTGAAGCCCCTTTTCCCCTTGGCCCCCTCGCACGGTACATACTGCCTTTTTTGGGGAGGCTTGAAATTCCACTGTGAGAAAAATTATTAAGTCTCAATAGCGAATCTGGTACGTGAATATCATGTTAATGCCGGTGGAAAACTTCATCCAGGAGTGAAAGAAAAACCACCCTCACACACCGCTTATCAGCTTAACTGTAGACCTTTCTGTGCAATACGTATGGAATATACAGGAGATTAAAAATGAGCAAACCGGAGGCCGGAGACAGTACAACAACAAAAAATCCCAGGAATTTCATAAAGATTCCACGCGTTGAACGGTGCTACAAGTTACAGGAGATACCTACATTTTTTTTCTTTTATTTGCACCAAGACATTTGGAATGAAAATTTCCGTGACGCACTTTCCTACTTTCTATTTGTATTATATATACAAACCTATATAGCATTACATGAGATTTGAATTCCAAATGAATTATTAGTGTGACATTTTGGGAAATCTCCCCACAAATTTTTGCGAGAAATAAAAAACTTTTTCAGAGTTGAATTAATTTTTTCGACGAGGGAAAATCACGAAGAGACGCCACGGGCAATGTTCTACGCGATGGAGACGCCGGGTGGGGATGTGAATGGAGGTATGTGTCTATATAACTTTGAAAATTGCAATTCTCATGCTCCAATTAGGACTATTTTTAGTTCATTCGCGAGGGTTTTTTTTTGTTTGAAAACTCAAACAGATTGAAATGTAGAACATGAATCTAAAAACAGCTTCTATTTTGCTGGAATTTACAAACTTTTACTGTGAAAACTTTCAATTTGATTTTATCTAGTTTTGATATTATTCATTTTCTCTAAAATAATTCTAGCGGAAGGTTTACATTGATTTTCTTTTAATAAAAGTTCTTTTTATGGAACCTTTAAAATTCTGTTACTTTTACTCCTTTTATTCCTCAATTTAGAGATAAATTCAGATAGCTTTGCTTACAAGCAACCATCTGACTTCCTTTGACTTGGACCTTCTCAGAAATTGTCCTTTTCTCCACCTACTGGAGAACCCCATGAGACAATGAGGCAGAAAAGGGTTCTGGAGGCTCACAGAGAGTGCTATATGTCTCGGAATAATCAATGGAGTGTCTCGAGATTTATTCCATCCGTTCATCTCCAAACCCCTCCACAATCCTCAATCAATAGCTGTGAGAGAGATATAAATAAAAGCCCCATCACACAGCCAATATTCAGTATGCTGTGAGGCTATGAAGGTAATGGGAATTTTCCTATTACATATCCATGATATTTTCAAAATACATAATAACTCCCTTCCACAGGGGCTTACAAGCTCGGCTTCAAAGCACAATTCTCCCACATTAAGGGATGCAAAGAATTGACTTTTGATCCCAAAATCTGACAGAAAAACCCTCAAAGAAATTAATTATTCAAATTCTTTTGGACTTTTCATCCTTTGCGGATTTGTTTATTGAAAATTAATAGCCTGGGATTTCTTGTTTCTCTGATTAATGAATTTCGTGTAAAACTTTTGTAGGGCACGAGGGTGCGCTTCCCCGCATGAAATCGAAGAGAAATTCCCACAACGCCCTCGTTTTTATTACACGAGAGCTTTTGCAGAGAACATCGAGTGATACCACAGATGGAAGGGGAGTCATGTAGAGTGGCAAAACCACATACAATGCCTACAACCCCCAACCCCGTATTGGAGCTAAAGTGAAGGCATAAACATAGAGTAAGAAATTTGACCAGATGAGAGAGGTTTAGAGAAGTGGCTCGAATTGCAGCCATTCCAAAGGGATATGCTTTCATACGTCCAAAAAGCTTTTGATTAGGTTTATGGGGTTTACGGTTTCAAAAGCCTCAAAATTGTTTACATTTCAGTTAGATATTCTCGGTATGTACTTGTACAACGACGTGAATATGTCTCATGAGGTTTGTTTGATTTATTTAAATTAAAAGTCTTGAGTTTCCAGACTCAGTTTATTCAATAAACTTCTCATTAGATTGTTAATTAAATTAATTTTTAAAATTTTTGTAAGCTTTTAGTGGGTTTTCGAAATCATCTATCATTTTTCCCAATCCCGCAAGATATATTTTAAAATAATTGCAAAGAATAAATCAATAATCTTGCAAAGCTCTTTACCCACAATTTCAATTAAATCTCCCATTTGCACTTTCACCCGCTTTCACCCCCAACTCTTTAGGAATTTGATGGCAGTGTCACTCTTCGAACTCCGTCTATATTGAGTCTAATATAGAACACAGAGAGAGAGCAGCTACATGCGAGATTGAAAATATACAGTGTAGCATGATTGATTTTTCCTTGCCGGATGCTGCGACCAAGGGCCGACGGCCTAACATCCTTCGTAGACGTGCGGACGCGCAAAGGGGCTGGGTTTGTGGTGAAGAGGAAATTACATTTCTAGCCCTGAGATTCAACCAACCATATGTTAGCATTAAATTATTCAATTTCCCATTTTTTATTGAATTAATCAAAAGTCTGTGTACTTTGTGCTGTGCCACCCACCCTTGCAACAGCTGGTGTTTGCTTTTAGGGGAGCAATCACCTCCAATTTTTGCGCAATTTCGTGTACACCCCCAATTGGCCACCTGTTCAATCATTTCAACCACCCTCCTGTCCATTTTCACACATTTATTATTATTTTATTGTCACCACAGGCCTCCCCGTGGGACTGTAAGTTAACGCGGCAAATGGGGGATATTCCGCACATATCAACCCATCTAGTATGAAAAAAGAACCGAGGGTGACGAGCCCTAAATGGAGGGGTGGTGGTGGTATGGAAAGTTTGAAAGAAAAAAGCACAAAAATAGCACGTATGGAGAAAGTTTTGTGTCAGGAGAGGAAAAAACACACAGCATGGAAAATTGATGAGAAATTTATCGGTATAATTTTAGTGCTGTGGATTGTGGAGGCAAAAGGATACCAAATAGCCCCTCAAGCTCTTTTGGGAAAAGTTTAATTCACACAGCGCAAAAGATCGAAACTCTTAATCCCCCACAGCCCACGGCTGAAATCCTCATTAACTCATTTTGTTGCGTAGAACCCCAGTGGAGGCGCCCAGTACCACCCGGCGTCTCCACTGACTCACCAATTGCCCACGGGTTGACTTTCGAATTGTGACAAATTAATCGCAATTCATGGAATTCAATAATCATCATTCTCGGGGGTGGTAAAAATCCAACCAGAAATAGCGTACACATCCACGCCTACGCGACCACAGAAAAAAATAACCCCGTCGATTGTGCTGCAATCTCACGATGATACGCGCACATTCTCCTTCAATTTGGTCACAAAATACAACAAATAAAAAACCCATCATTCACTTTTTGCGCCCTTTTGAGCCTCCCTTGTGCAATGAATGTGGTTTCCCTTATTTTTTTTCTATTGCCTCATGAAGCCACCCTGTTGTAGTCCTAAGTTTTTCCAGACCCTAGTCTCATGGCTAGCGGGTGGAGGGAATGTGCGAGCTAAATGTCCTAGGCGGTGGATGTACGTGTGAGCGTCGTCCATCAGCACGCTCCGGTATGAGTCAGTCTCTCTCTGAGTTTCGTCGGGAGCGCATGTGGGGCATTTAGTTAGCCGTGCCCTACCGCTCAAATAGACTTTCTAGGTAGCCCAACTTAATTGGACTACATATCAGAAGTGGGATGAAGATCCCTAAAGAATCGCAGAAGTGAAACTGCGAGGTGTACGCGAGTGAAAAGTGAGAAATGTGGTGAAAAGTGTGGAAAAGCTGCGCAATCGACGGAGCGACAAGATGGCGGACGGCAAAATTCTCGGAAAGAGAATTTCTTCCTCATCTGGCAGCGAGGTTTCCGGCACCAGGCAGCCATCAAGGGCCCCAAAAGGGAAACTGTGAGTAGAAACGGGGGGTGTTCCGCCCCCCCGGGGCACGCGGAAGAGACCATCGCCGAAGGAAAAAGTGGCGGATGGGGTGCCCGTTGGTAAGAGAGAGAAAATAAATGGAAAAAAAAGAGAATTAAATACATGCGCATTTTCTTCATTTTCTTATGAAAAACTCTAATGTGTATATATATGTAAATGTTGCAACAAAATCTACCCCTGGGGTGTATGAGTGTGTGTGTGTGTGTGCATGAGAGATCTCTCCGACACGAATTATTTCCGATTGTTATTGATGACGTCACGTCAAACAGAAATTTCGAGAATTTATGGCAAAGTGACAAGTGGTTGCGCGGAATTTCTTATTTCTGGCTATTTTCTCAGAAAAAATATCGTGGTGATTGGTGAAAAACAAAGGTAATTCATGTGTTAAAGAGGATGACTAAGGGCAGAAAAATGCTGGATAGAGCCGCAAGAAGTGATAAACAAGCACAAAAAAAGGACAACATGTTTAGAGGTTATGTTGTTATTGTTTTTTTTTGAGCAAAAATGAGCGGATTTGCGAGCATTTGTCCACATTATTTACGCGAAGAACCTCATGTTAGTCAACCTCGAGCACCGGGGGTGCGAGATGTACCATCTTATGTACTAAATGTTGTTGTTTTGGGGTTTTCAGACAACAATGACTACTCCTCCGACTCAACGTCCACGGCTCACGGCGGTTGAAATGGAGGCTCTTATCCCTGCGTTCGAACCTGGACAGAAAAACGGGCTTCTTGCGGAAGAGTGGATCCGGAAAGTGGATGATGCCATCGTCCTTTTTGATATGGATGCCAAACAATCCTTGGTGGCTGCAGTGTTTCGGCTTAAAGGTGCCGCCAAGGATTGGTATGAAGGAAACCAAGAGAACATACGATCGTACAGTGACTTCAAGAAGGAGATTCTACTGAATTTTCCGGAGAAATTGTCCGTGGCCCAAATTCACCATGAACTGAGGATAAGAAAGCGAAAGAAAGAGGAATCAGTGGAGGAGTATTTTCACTCGGTGGTGAAGCAGGCCCGGAGGATTAACCTGCGGGATGACGATATCCGGGAATACCTCATCGAAGGAATTCCAAATGTGATGGTTAAAGGACTGTTGTTGTCTGCTCCGGCTGGAAATCTTCCAGGCTTTCTTAGCTACATGAAAAAGGTGGATAAAATTGTGACAAAGGATCGTGAGGAATCGAGTCCCTCAAGCAGCAAGAGTTCATCGGAGGATGGAAAGTATCATCCGGACTAGATGGTGAACAAAAAGAAAGAGACAGAAGATAGCTCTAGTGAGGCATCCCAAGAGGAAGAGACACACGAAGTGAACGTGGCAAAGGACAAGGAAGAAAAGGAAGATGTTGTGGAAACTTTTTGAAATAAAGCATTTGAAGTATTGACATCTTCTGAGTTCGATAGGTCGTGTCATTAGACTTTAGGTCTGGGGTTGTGTGTCCCCTTGTGTTATCCCATGAAGGCCCTGAATTAAAGAATCGAAATGAATTAAAATTCTCGTGGGGTTGGCCTCTTGTGAGAGGGTGTCGCTATCTTGGCACAAGCATTTTCCTTGGGAGGGTACTTGGAGTCACAGTAGCGGGGAATTATTCTTCTAATCGAGTTTGCTGCAGTAGTGGTGGGTTGGATAAAAGAAGATGATTCCGTGTTCAATGGCATTTACTGTGAATGTCGTTGGTGCTGGCAATTATGCCGTGTTATCCACATAATTGTGGGAAAGGTCCTGTGTCATACCATCCGTGGGTGGAGATTCACTGACCGTGGATCAGTAAACCTGATCGTGTAAGGACAGCCGAGCTGATGTGGGGAAAGAACGAACACCAAGGGTGAGGTGGCTGTGCTCCAAACGTGTGGACCAGCTACACTCATCGGTGACAAGGGACGTCACCACATCAGTATGGCCGAATGTAGTCCTAAGTTTTTCCAGACCCTAGTCTCATGGCTAGCGGGTGGAGGGAATGTGCGAGCTAAATGTCCTAGGCGGTGGATGTACGTGTGAGCGTCGTCCATCAGCACGCTCCGGTATGAGTCAGTCTCTCTCTGAGTTTCGTCGGGAGCGCATGTGGGGCATTTAGTTAGCCGTGCCCTACCGCTCAAATAGACTTTCTAGGTAGCCCAACTTAATTGGACTACACTGTGTATTTACTTCCTCCTTGTTGTTTATCTTGCCCAAGAGCCACTCAAGGGGAGATCGATTAATATACAACTCAAGGTACACACACACTCACATTGAAGGATTTCCCAGAAGAAAAGGAAGTTCTCAAAATAAGATGGATTGGTTGACTGGACCAGAGATTTTTATTATATAATTTTTCATTGAAAAAATCACTTTGAGAGATGATTTGCAGAAGTTTTTGTAATGAAAATGATTTATTTTCTCTCAATGACAGAAATATTTAATCAATTCTTTTTAATGAAAACCATAAGTTTTTGAATCTTTCTAGGCCTTTTAGACTAATAAAGATGATTTCATTGAAAGTTATAAGACTTATTAGATAAGCTAATTCGTAGTCTGCCAATTTCTTTTGAAGAGCTTTTTAGATTTCTTAAAGTCTTAAAATCTTTTCGATGGAATTTAGAATAAAATCCGAAATTTCTTACAACTCTCTAACAGCATAAACGCGTCTAAATTCTTCCACGCAAGAATTTTTTTCATTGATAAATTCAACATAAAAGTTCAATGAATAAAATATGGAGAAAAATTTTCGTGAAAAACCTCTAGTCCAGACAGAACTTCATGAATATATATCCCCCCTACATACGACAAAGCTTTCAGTTTTTGGCGGGGGAGCAAGATTTCTTTTGGGGCTTAGAGAAGCTTTATATAAAAGAGTGCTTGCTTGAAATATTCATCTTTGAATATTTTAGCCCACATAATTTCACCTCCTGCGCCTTGACATATCACGAAATACCCGGCAAAACAGGTGTCGCATGATTGAAAATTCAATAAACCACGGCATACATGTGATATCAATTTACCACTTTCAATATTTTATAAGGAAACATTCTTATAAATCTTTTAGATCGCATTCTTCAGCATTCTCTTGCTTTTTGAATCCTTTTGAAAAGCTTTTTGAATTGCGTTGCATTTTAAAAATTCATTTTTTTTTAATTTCTGTTTTGAAAGTTATAAAGAAAAGCTGCGATTGTATTTGAGCTTTTATTAAGAAATTGCCCCCAATTTCCCAAAGAAAATCAAGAAAATTCTCAAAAAATTTTATTAGAAATTCTCTAATTTTCAAAAGTTCAATATCAAAATTTCAAACAGAAATTTTTCAAGCAAAATTCGAAACGCAACCTTTTCCCGCAGAACTTACAAACCTTTTTTCAATCAACATTAATACTATGCTGCTGGATGAAATTACAAGCTACTTCCCGCCTCCGGAGCGCCACAAAAGATGCGTAATGGAAGAAACACCTCCACAAAACATCAATTACGACGTTCCAGCTATGGACACGCATGAATGGAAGCCTGGCAGATGTTTTCTGCCACCAAACCACCCCCGCATACGCGCCAGTTTTTTTTATTATTCTTTCAAATGAAAATGGAAGCTTTTTTTTGGGAAATATAATTTGATTGTTGTACTCACCGAGCCTAGGTTGTCGTATCCATATTTATTGGCAATCTCATGAGCCACCTCATTGTGCACGTTACGCTTGAAACGCACGAGGAAGGAGCTGGTGAAGACATCACCAGATGATGAGGAGACAGTCGCTGCGGTGAAAATGAGCCCCAGGAGGCACAGCCATGTCACTGGCATCGCCCACCAAACTGGACAGGTGAAAGCTCGCTGGTTAAAAAGCACGTCTCGCTAAGCTTGACAGCTGACTGTTGAATTCTGAGATGTAGAGACTTCTCAATTTGCGCCTCGCCCGAAATGCAAAAAAAAACACCTGGAAATGTCTCAGTGCCCACCAACTGAATTGCACACCTTCACACCTGCATCTTTCCCCCCTTTTCGTGCACTTTTGCCGCGCTGTGTGAGGGAAAAACGGTGGCGGAGCACTACTCTCTATTTCTCCTCCACAAACCACGAAAGCACACACGCAAAAAAAGCTCCCTTCCCGCGAATGTTCGACGCTCCCAAATAATTGAAAAAAGCTCAACAGTTCACACTGTGGGAGTCTCAATGGGGCTTCTCGAGTCCTGGCCTTTGGGCTTCTTGGCTGGAATGTGTGGTGGATGGTAAAGAGAAGAGGCCCAGCACACAGAAACTACACCGAACTTGTATCGATGGCGTGCCAGTTGTGACAGAAAGTCCGTGAATGGATTCTCTGCCGTCAACTTCGATCGGCTCGTCTTCTGGGGGAGAATGCTGGGGATGCGCAGGAGTGGCTGAAAACACCATCAAGAGCCCCCTCGGTACGCGCCACATTTCTCTGTGAGTGTGCTCAATGACGTCATTGCATGCCTAAGCTCACCAAATGATAATATTTGAATTTATACCCTTCGCATCAGGGCAGAACTCTATGCGAGCTTTCAAAGCTTTCTTCGTGAGAGGATGGGAAAATCCCTAACATATGGTGCGTTGAATATTCTTTTTCAATTTTATTTTTATTTTAAATACAGTCGTGATCGTGCAGTAGGACCGTCGTCAAAAAAAGTTCTCCGCGGTAAAACGGCTGCAGAATGAGGAATTTCGCATTCGCAGTGGGACAATTAGTACTATTGGAAAGGTAGGATACCAATTGTCCTACTACGAAGGCAAAATTCCTCATTTTGAAGCCGTTTTACCGCGGAGAAGTTTTTTTGACGACGGTCCTACTGCACGATCACGACTGTAACTTTATTCATTTTTTTTTTATAGATTATGGGATTTATTAAGCGGTTTAGACGACTCGAAACTATTTAAACTTTTATGAGTTTTGGGTTATTTAGAACAAATCCAAAGAGCTTTCTCTTTTTTCGTTAAATAAAATAATATTCTCAAATAAAAATTTAACTTTTAAGGACAAAAAATAGATTTCCAAGCTCCCTAAAAAGGATAGGATTCGATTGCAAAGAATGCTCCCATATGGAGTCAGTCAAATAAACCAAGTAATTTAGGGGATTCCTGGGGCCCTAATGCAACCCTGTTGGGTTAGAAAAAATATAGATTTTCCGTTGAGACAACAAATAAAAATAGCCATACAGGCACACAAAAGTTGTATGTGGAAGGTGTTGAGTCAGCCACACACTACAACCCGGCAATTAATGCGCAAGATCACCCTGAACTTTCGCGTCCCGACATGGGAAAATGCGGGGAAAATTGCGAATGCTCCGCCCTTGAAAGCTCTCACAATATTGTCCTCCCCTCCCCTCCCCCGCGGCCAGTAGACCGCGAAAAAAGGGGAGCCAGCTGGAGAGATAAAGCCCCATCAGTAGAGGATCCAACATTACATGTTGTGAATAGTTATTAAACATTTCTCAATCTTAAATCCCATCGAGTGTGATGCTTCTACGCGGGTACGTGTGTGCGATAAAGAATCGATGATAGCACATCGTAAAATAACCCTCCATCCCTGCCCCTTCTAAGCCGCCACAATTGCCCCCTCCATTTCTTTCAAGAAACACATTGAGAGAATAAAAAAATCATTTTTTTTAATCCCATTCATTGAGATTCGTATTTTACAGAAAAATATATGAATGTTTTTTTTTTACAGAGATTTGTAATAAAAAGAGACGAAGGAATGATTTTTCTTTACCTTTACTGCCACAAGAATGAACACAGATCTTTGAGAATATAACAAACCCTGAGATGATCATCTTTTATTTATATTCTTTTGCTGTAGAGAATTCTTCAGGAGACGCTGCTTTGCCTCCAGACGCTTTAGCTGAATCTCCCGCGCAGAACATCTTCCAGCAGCTGAAAAATTATGAATGAAAATGTTTCAGAATACTTCGCATGAATGCAAATTAGCTGTTAAACTTACAGGATGTGGAGGAGACAGATTCATTGCTCCCATTCCGGGACAAACTCTGTGCAGGTTCTCTGTTTGTCGTTGAATCCGTCGGCATGCTGTCGTACCTGAAGATTCCCTTTGAGACATTATTCTTCACATCGGGTTGTGTTTGCTTTTGCGCCGGCATCGTGGCGTGTCTCCCAAAGCTGGCATTGCGACTCGTTCCGGGCGCATCAAGAGGCATTTGCGACAGTATTTCATCAAAAGATGTATCATCCAGCCATTTAAGATCTTCATTCCGCGTTGTCATTTGAGATTTAGGTGGAACCTTTGCCACATCTGTCTTCTTCTCCTCTTCCGCAGTAAAGACAAACTCTTCTGATTCACCAGCTGCTCCCTTGTCAGGAGGGCCCTTTGGAACTGTGGCAGTTTTAGCTTCAACCTCCTTGGCAAGAGCCTCCAAATCACGATCGATGGCTGAGTCATCGAAGAGGAAGTCTCTATCGTCACGTGTTGCAGCACCTTTTGGCTTCTCAATTGTCTTCTCGCCATTCACGCAGAAGGTATCAGAGCCATCCAACACATACTTCACCATATCCGCCGTGGTCTCCACTTTGGATGTCGCAGATTTCTCCTTCTGTTCCACACTGGGTGATCCATTGGCCTCCGGGGCAAGCTCCGGGGATGTATCGAGAGTCATTAAATCCTCCCGGAACTTGAGGAATCCACCCGCGCCCCCTTCATCATTCTCCTTCGGCTGATTCTTTCCACTCTTCTTGGCAGTTTGAGATCTCAGCATTCGCTTTCCCTCTCCAACACTATCTTTCTGCACAACAACAATACTCCTCCGCGTCAGCCTTCGTTTCGCCAGGGGACTCTGCCGAGGACTCTCCCACTGCCACGCCACACCAGTTTGTTTGTACAGATCCTGCGACAATGCACGAATTGGCGAGGAAGCCAGTTGCGGTGAATTCCAGGCATTCCCATCCTTTCCAGTGGTAGAACTCACAGGTGTCGAGCAGTTGCGGTTCAAGAATTGATTCGTACTCGTCACCGAAGTCCCCGCCTGAGGACTTCCTGTAAAAAACAAATGAAATGTAAAGAAAAAACGAAATAAAAACATTCCGGGAAGCGTCTTACCCGTTGAGTCTGCTGAAAAACTAGATTTTCTCTTGAGCAACCGCTTCCTGCTCTTTGTCTTCGGCGTCTTTCCACTGTTCATGTCTCTCACATCAACCCTGCATTGGAATTTACATTAATTAACACGAATTATTTTGATTTTTAGATTATTTTTTAGCAAAAACACAAAACGCGCCGGAATTCTTCAAAACAATTATTTGAGGTTATGTTGGGTCTTTTTTGAAGATTTTGAATTTAACGATTTTTACATAAGTCCGTTGTGTCCTTAATCAATTTATTTTCGATAAATTCTTACACTCAAATTAAAATTATTATTAATTTAAATACGAAGTAAAAGATAAGTTTTCAATTATCCAGAGAGCTCAAAAATGTTTAGGCAATGATGGAGGAACTTGTAGAATAAAAAAAAAGTTTGATTTCATCAATTAATTAAATATTAAATAACTTTTATATCAATCAAGTCCTTATAAAATTTATTCTACGTACCTTTAGTATCTAATCTTGGTCCCAGGATCGCCATACAACCCAAGCTGTATGTAGAAATCACATGAAATGTTCCCCAACTAACAATAAAGAGAATAAACTTTCTGAAAATGCTCTGACCGCGTTTGACGCCAGTTGATCTCTGACTGATCTTTCTGGATTTCTCAATAAAATCTTTCGGCAACGATCTTAACGCTGAGAGACAAAAATTATGACGATGCGAGGAAATTGGAGACAAAAACGTATTTTATCACTTTATGAGAGCCCGAAAATGTTTATGCTACGTAAAGAAATTAAATAAATACTTGAAGTGTTGAGATAAGAAGAGCTGGATCATGTAACATAGCGGAATCGGATGTTTAGAGCGTTTGAAGCCAATGATCTGAAAGGCAATCAGCTTGAAAAAAAATAGCTCAATTTTTATCTAAATGTAGTGGAGACTGGCGAGAATTTTATTGCTATTCTACGACTTTTTCTTGATTTTCTAAAGAAAAATTAAATAAAATCATTTTCTCTTCATTTTACAATGTATTTCCTCAATATATTTGCACAAATAAAGAAAACTCAAAGGAGAATGGGTAGTAAAAGATGCTGAAGATTGTGAGTGAAAAATAATATAAGTAGTTAATAAATCCTTGATCTATCCCACTCCTTTAATCCTACTGAACTTCCAGCGTGACACTCGGTATGAGATGCCACGATAGCCAGAAGGCCAGGAGTGGCTGGAGGGCGGCAACCAGGAGGAGAAAATAGAGTTTTCTTTTGTGACCCAATGTCTGGTCGAATTGCTGTTGATTCCCGTACGGATCGTAGCCCCCGGGCACAGGAGCGGTCTGTGGATTTGACAGCACCTTCGCCTTTATGTTGCGTAGCTACGGAGGAATACAATTCAGGATTAGAAGCAGAAAAAAGGTTGAAAAGAAGGAATCTTCTTACCAAAAAGAAGGCAAGGGAGAAGCTACAGTAGGCGAGTGCAGCGTAGTATCCGGACCGGCGGAAGAGGATACTGACGAGGATGCAGAAATTGATGATGGTGTACTTGTAGCCGGAGAAGGCGAGCAGATCCAGTGTCTTGAGGGATGTCGAAATGTTGGCCACGTAGAGAGTCACAGAGTAGATGATGAGTTCAAAGATGCTGTAAGCCAAGGCGCTTGATGCCAGGATGCCCAGCTGTTCCGGCGAGAAACGATCCTGCATCCCTAAAATGCAAGAAAATCTTCACACTTCCTGACTAGAGAAGTAAATCAACAAAGAAAACTCACCCAGAGCGAGTCCAGCAAGCACAATGTACGTGATGTAGGCCATGGTTGGGATGTAGAGATCCGGAGCATTGACGTCATACCTCGGCTGCACCGGGCTGTCTTGGTCGTACTTCAGCGACCAATCCGTGTGGGTGAAGGGGAAGAAGAGGAGCCGCAGCTTATTGATGACGTACCTATTGTCCACGGCAAAGTAGTACTTGAGCCGCGTAACCGGGATATACTTTTCAAATTCCCGATTAACCAACTCCTTGCCCTGATCTGCAAGTCGCTGCCCATACTGCATTGCCATGTCCTGGACAATTGGTTGCTGCAACATGGAAAATTGCCCCGGAAAACCACCCGGTTGACCTCCTGGTGCCCCACCAAAGGGCATCTGCTGTGCCTGTGGCTGCTGACCCGGCGCAAAATTACCTCCTGGGTACTGGGAATAATTGCTCTGATTGATATTTTGGTCAAATCCATAATTCTGCTGCTGCTGCTGCGGCATTTGGAATTGCTGCTGTGGTGAAGGATTCTGCGGAGCATACGTGGGTGTACTTGTTGCCATTCCATACGGTTGCTGTGGAGTGGACATAAACTGCGGAGCACCCTGTAGGGGTGCAGCTGGACCCATTGCATTCGTATCGCTAACTCTCTTGGGTTTCCGGACACCGCTGGCTACAAGAAAAACATTCCCGAATGGAAAGTAGGGTTAGTTCCAATTGGAATTAGGCGAGTATTTCAGCAAACCAGCAAGATTCTACAAACACCTCAGGCACAGCACTCACAAAAAGGGGAAACTCTCTGCAGATTGGGGAGGGAAAGTGTCCAGGAAGAGCACAAAAACCATCCCAGGAAGGGAAGCAAAACAAGAAATTTCTTCACACGCACTCTACTTGCCAGTTTTCCTTACAATTTTCCAACTTACGCTGCCGGGCGCTAGCATTGGCGTTGTAGTTCATCCTGGACAAACTCTCCTGTGCCCTATTTTAGCTAATCTTTCAGAGTATTTCCGGTGAAATGCCTCAAAAAACTCAAAAACTACACATCACTAATTTTCAGTCAAAGCACCCATTAAAAATGATTTTGATCGTAGGATGGAATTTCTCCGTTGGACGTGCGTTGTGACATTTTTGAAAAATGTACAGTGCGGGAAAAGTGTTAAAATTCATTTTTAAGGATAAAACATTTTTTGGGCTTTCTTGGAAAAACTGTTGATGTTCCTGCTTCCTGAGCATGAAAAATCCAATTTTGCTGGAAAATTCGGAGGGAAATGCAAGAAAACTGCGAAAAACCCGCCATGTGAGCGAGACAGTAATAGTTGATGTATGAATCAGAAAATCTTTCTCACTTTCTCCTCAACCAACAGCAGCGCCAGAACTTGCAGCGGAGATTTTTTGGCGCAATTTACAAAAAATAAGATTTTTTATAAAAGGTCATCAAGAAATAAAATCATCGATTAAAAAAATGATAAAATAGTAAATCGGGAAAATTTCATAATTTATTTCACATAATGATGTATAAAAATTAATTTATTAATTCCATACACTATGCTACTCCATAAAAATGGAAGTTCTTTCTCTTTATCTGCATTAGAATTCGTCGTTAAAATTAAGGAATTATTTAGTTTTTTAAATAATTCCTTGCACATTTAGTTTAAATATAGACATTTTGTAGATTATTATTATTTAAAATCGTAATTTAACAATCTCAACACTTTGAGAGGAAATTTAATTAATTAAAATAATGCACCACGTCTCATATTGCAGAGTAAGTATTGTATGTAATTGTGTGTTTTTCATTCAACTTTTAGAGTTTTAAAGAAATGTAGCAATTATTTGAAGATAGGTTTATCTGGACATTCGTTGAGAGCCTCAAAAATAGTCTTCTTCTTTCAAAAAGTAGGTTTTATCTTTGATCTTTGTGTGTAAAATATTTAGCAGTGTGTTTTCCTAATGTCTGTTGAGGAAAGAAGAAAAAAAATAACTTTTTCCGTGAGACTTTAATTTTTTTAAATAGTTTTTTAGAATAAAAAATTGTATTGCATAATTTCTAAGGGACGGACAATATGCTTAGAATTCAAATCAATCTTTGTTAGGTAGATAGTTAATGATTTTATAGTGTTTTAATCCAATTAAATTCTTAAAAGATTATGTTGTAATAGGGTAAAGGTCTTACTCGCTCCAACGTTCTGTTTCTCTATACATGCGATTAATATTGTCTCGGAGGAGTTTCTCATCCTCCTTGCTCAGATTTGCAATTGTGCATTGCTTCCGTAGAAATTCAAGGCACAGCTGTTTGCTCAAACCAAAGGCGTGCATATTGCACGTGAATGTTCTGAAAGGAATTTTAAAAGGATCTCAAAATGGAAATCTTTAAAAAAATATATATAAAATGAAATTATTGCTCACCCTAATTGGCCAAAGGTGATATTTTGTTGAAATTTAACATCTTCAGTAATTTCAAAGAGATGATTTTTCTCCTCAAGCACATCCTCTTTGATATCCAGCTTAATTTCTTCATCAATCTCCTCATTTGTCGCGGAAGAAATTGATTGAGATCGATCTCTTTGGGGTGTTGCCGTATTCCTTCGTGTAGTACCATTTGATGAATCCTTCTGCGTTGTTGATGATCTCTTTGTCTGAGGCACGGGACGATGTGCTCGTTCACACTGAAGGGCGTCAAAAAAGGCGGCATTCCAGAAGCGCAAGGAATGCCAAATTGGTTGATCCCTCAAGTAGATGTAGAGATATTCTCTATAGGGCTCTATTCCTGGTACAGTAACTGTGAAAGAGCAACAAATAAAATTAATTAAATTAATAAAAGATTAAGCAGCAGCATAATTACGTACTGTCGTGGTAGAATGTAAAGCACATATTCATGAGACTTTTAGCCGGAGAAAAATCCTCACTTTCATGGCATTCAAAGAGGACAATCGCAAAGTACTGCACCAAGGAGTAGAAAGTCGTTTCATCCACCATCTTCGACTTTACACGTTGTGCATTAACAAGCCGAGAGAACCACAGACGTCCTGCCTCAGTTCTGGCCATTTGTCCAAACTCCGACTTCAATTCGAGACTTATTGCGCAGGAATTGTCAAAGAGCGCCGTGAGGAAGCGTCTCATAAATTCCAGGACCACCTCCTCTGATTGACTGTCGAGACTTATTGATGATGCCCACGATGGGACAGAATTCACGGATTCCGATCGCATCCACACCTTCAAATCCGACGACTCACAACTCCCACCACCACTTGGGAGGCATAAATCGTACTCACTTGTTGAGATACTACTCGCATCTGGCTTGAATCTCTCCTCCTCAATTGGGGTTACACGTTCACTGGGTGCCTGGATATCAATAGCAGGGTGAAATTGTTCATGAGTTGACTTCAAAACCTGACCACCATCTGCATTATTTGCTGCATCATCATTCTCCTCGTCGACATGAAGGGATTTCGAATCAATAGAGCAATTACTCATATCCGTGGAAATTGATGATGAAATTGCATGATGGTTCAGATCGGCCATATCGTGATTTTCAGCTGAAATTCCTGTTGAAAAATAATTAAAATTTTATTATAGATATTAAATAAGCAATAAAATTAGCCTCATAAAGCTCATGAATTTCGTAGGGAAGGTGTAGCCAATGCAGGTGTTTGGGTAGATTAAAAACAGTTCAAATTTTTCTTTTGGGGTCAAAAAATATTATTTTAAAGCAATTCATAAAAAAAATTAAAAAAGGGTTTTTTCAAACGTTAGAAAAGAAATGAAATATGTGTAGAATGTACAAAACGTTAGAAAAGAATCGTTAAACTTTGAAAATCAATTGTTAGAATGAATAAATAGAATAAATATTAAACGTTAGAAAAGAAATGATATTTAGAATGTAATTCAAACGTAAGAAAAAACGTCAAATTTTTTGAAAGTAACGTCAAAAACGACAAAAAATTAAGATGCTAAAAAAGTAACGTTTGAAAGGAAACGTCAAACTTTTAAAATAGAAAATCAATTGTTAGAAAAAATATGTCTAGCATTAAAATAAACGTTCAACATTAGAATAAACGTTAAACTTTAGAAAACAAACGCCAAATCATTGAAAAGAAAGGAAATTGTTAGAGACAAAAAAATCTTGCTTCAGAATAAACATCTATCGTTTTAATGTCAAACGTTAGAATTAACGACAAATAAAACGTTAAATCAATGTCGATCGTACTTAAAGAATAAACATCAAATCAACACAGAATAAGCGTCAAACGTTAAAAAAAACTTTGCCTGTTGGAACAAACAATAAACTTTTGAATAAGCGTTTATCTGTTAAGAAAAGTAAATTAGAGCGTCTGGCGTTTAGAAGTTTAGAAGGTAAAAAAGGAGTTTTCTCCGTCCGGTGAGCGCCAGAAAAGAGAGATTTTTTTTTATAAAGAAAATCCCAAGATTAGCCTAAAAGCTTTCGATGCGCTCTGCATCATCTTCAGTGAGTTATTTGGAAAAATTATAAAAATTGAATTAAAAAGAGGCACAGATTAACATTGTTCGGGGATGGTGAGTCTCTTTTCTCCTTTTTTACCTTCTGTTAAGAAAAGGAACGTCAAATGATCAAAAAGGATCATCAAGCGTAAGAAAAAAAATGTCAAACGTTAGAATTGCACATAGTCAATTTTTAATGTTCTTAAATTGCTTTAAAACACCCTAAACGAAATCACCCCACCCTCAAACAAAATCACCCCCTTTTTCAAAAGAATTTTGGTTTTTTATCCTTCTCTAGATAGAATCTTGAAATACTAACTTGGAATAATATTAGGATGTCTGTATCGTCCAGAGAGGATTTCTTCATGGGCACGTCTCTCCTTGACACGTCTTGCTTCAAAATCAATCATGTAGTCATCATAATCATCTTCCTCGTCTTCCTTTAATCCCGTTGAATCAGGTGGACTTGCTTTGGTCTTCTTTGGAATTGGCTGTGGTTTGAAGATATCGTACTCGTCTTCTGTCTCCCGAGAAGTCTCCGTGGATGAACTCAAACTCAATGCTTCAAGCTGCAAAATAAATTGTTTAATGTTAGTCCAACTTCCTTGACAAATAAGACTGTGAATAATTTTATTATTCTGTACTTTTTTAAAGCAACTTTCGCGTTCTATTTTATTTTTACACATAGCGTATATGATAAGGTATTTTGCATAATAAAGCACACATTTACATACCTTACTGGAAATACCATTAAAAATTTCATTGCTACTGCCAATTACTGATAAAAATTTTGATTTAATTATTCCAGGTGTACGACCCATGAGTTGCCTCATTTTCTGCACATCGCCATTCGTTTTCTGGGACGTTGATGGAAAATCAACCATTTCGCACAAATTGTCGCAGAAAAGCAGAATTATTTACGTAGAGGAATAAAAGGGGTTGATTTTCTCAAATTGCAATTGGTTCACTTCTTAATTTAACACACTTCACGCGAAGCATTTGGGGGAACACATTTATATCGATTTTAGGAGCACCTCTTTTTTTTTCGTGGTGGTACTGCCATAAAACTACCCTTTTGTGAGAGAGGAGCTTTAACACTACCCCTATATAATATTATTTGAATAAACTACACAATGTGGAGCCAATTCTCAAGGAGGAGCTTTCCTCAACAACACAAAACATTTTTTTTTAGCTTTTATATCACAGCACAAGCTTTTGCTTCTGTGTTTATTAAATTATGTATGTGTATAAAAAAAAACTATATATCACTTTTTCCACTAAACCATAGTGCAAGTAATTTGTCCTTGTAGTACATACAACTAGGATAAAAGGTCAATAATATTTTTCTGGAAGAGGAAACTAAATTTAAATAACTTTAAGCACCTTGTTTTCACCTACAACGAGAGAACTATTAAATCACTTTTGTGCTGCAAAAGGGTGGAAAATAGTTTCTTTTTTAAAGTGAAATGGATGTTAGAAGTAAAATTTGAGAGAAGAGAAATTCGGTCTTCACAGCTCTTGTGTTGCAGTCAAACTGAGAAATTTATTTTCTCTCTCAAAGTCGCGTCGTGGATTGCAGATTTAAAGAGAAAAGCGCCGGGTTCTCTCATTCTCTCGCGTCTCTGGTGGTAAACTACACGTTTGTTGGAGAGTCCAGAGAATCCACATAACTTCTCATGTAAAATAGAATAACACACCTAAATATTAAAAATAAATAAAATAAAATTACATAAAAGGACTTCCTCAATGACTCAAAGAATCAGGAAGGACGAAAAAGCGAAAATTTCAAAGTTGGGATTTCCTTTTAAAGAAAAACAATAAATGTAATTTTTTAAATTTATCGTATTATTTTATTTATTTACATGCACTTTATATACAGAAAATTTCTATCTTGATTTTATACTTTTCAAAAAAAATCTTATTTTTTTCTCTTAATTTTGCATGTTCTTCACAATTTCTTTTTATTTACAAAATGGCAAACTTTTTTCTTTCATTTTATTCATTGAAAAAAACTCGTCAATATAATTTTGAAAGTCTCCAATTTTCTGTATACACAATAAATTAATAATTTAGAAATCTTTTTTTTTTACAATTTTGGATATGTATTTTTTAATGTTTTTTTTTATACCGTGTCAGCAGAAATGTGCATTATAAAATTATTCGATTTTTTTTCTTTAAAAACATTATTTTCAGACCATAATTAGGTAGGTACTAATCATACTATTGCATGAAAATCAACAGAAACATCTTTTCCAACTTTTATTCATTTTGCTGATTTATTGAGGAAGGATTTTTAATAAAAAAAAAGATTTTTTAGATAATTTTAAAGTAAAATCATTTAAAAATTATCCAGACTTTGTCTTTAGGAGCTTTGAAAACATTTTTTAACCAAAACTGAATCTAAAAGCGGAGTATTTTGGAATATAGAGTCGATTTTGGTAAAAATCTCTTCTTTTCTTTTCTAAAAACTTAAAAGGTGTTGTAAGATTTTCACAGATGATGTTTTTAACCCGTTCTATTGTCGTTCTATAAAAGAAAAACAAAGAATTTGTTGTTCCAAGAATCAATCAAAAAGATTCAGTCAGAAAGATCTGTAAAGAGCCCTGAAAAAGTAATTTTTCTTTAAAAACCCGATTAAAAAAAACAAATAGGGGATGGTCACGTTATTTTGGAAACTCGAGGACTTTCAAGAGCAATTTTCAAGCCAATTTTGAAACCAAAACTTCGAAATTTGCTTGCACTCTTAAAAATGGCCAAATACCGATAAGAATTCAATTTAGAAAATAAATTTTTGTAATCAAAAAAAAAAATTTGAAATTTTCACATTTTGGCTCTTTTTTTCCTGTAGAATTTCCAAAATAACATGACCATCCCTCATTCTCAATTTTTTTAAAGATTTTTCCCAGAATACTAAAATCGAATCCGAATCTACCTTTATATCTCAAATATGACTCTTTTTGGTAATTATTGATCCGAAATGTCAGAATATGTTGAAAATTAATAGAAAAAAACCAACATAGGTATCCAAATAATTCTTTAAAAAAAATATTCAGAATAATACTCCTTTTAATGGTAAAATTTAAATATAAAAATCCTTCCTCCTTTTGTCCATGATTCTTCACTCATCTTTTGATTTTCTTTCACTTTTGCTTCATTTATTTTTTTATCTTGCATTTTGCAGATTTTTCTCGTCAATAAATTTAATTCTTTCACTGCCTCTTTTACTATTTTTCCTTTTTCTTAGTAATTTTCTTTTTTTAAAAATTAAAAGATTTTTTTTTTCATTAAATACTCTCTAATTCAATGTGTTATCATTATAGGTTTTATAGTTACATTCTTTTATCTATTTTTTATTTATTTTCTTTTCTTACAAATTTGTTTTCCATCTTTCCTTTTCCATACAAAATTTACCATTTTTTACATAAATAAGATTTAAGAAAAAAATAAGCTGCTTTCGTTTTTTTTTATTAAAAAAGTGAATCAAGGAATTATTTTTTTTTCTAATTTCTCTGCACAGCGCAATAGAAAATAAAAATAACTTTTTTTTATTCAAACAACAGCACGTAACAACATTAAAATTGCTAATTTATTCAAAATATATTTTTCACTCTTTTTCAGGACTTTCATCCTCTTCACGTGTTTTTTTTAATCTTGCTTATTTTCCCTAAAATATTAATTTTGTATTCACTTTTTTATTATTTTTCTTTTTAGTTTCTTGGTGAGAGTAGATTTTTTTTTGTTTAATTTTATTATTATATTTTTTGCTCATCATTCCTTCCTTTTATTATAGGTTTAATTTTTTTTGTTCTACTTTTAGTGTCGGAATGTTTACAAGAAAGAATTGATTTGTTTTTCTTACTAAATTGTACAGAGATATATTATTTTTTTTCTTTTTTTACTTTGATGGACAGATTTTTCTTGTTTTCTAAATAGAATTGTTTTTATTAAAAAAACATTTTCAAGATTCAGTTTGAAAATTTAAAAAAAAATACACAGAAAGGCTTTTAGGTTTGTTTGTTTTTTTGTTTTTTGCAAAAAAGCAGGTAAATATAAGAATAAATCACAGTTAAAATAAAAAGTAATTTTATAAAATAAACTTTTATATTGTAAATTGTAAAATTATTTTCTTCTTCTTTTTTTAATCTAAAGAGATACAATAAAAATAATCATTTATCTGTTGAATTTGTTCGCAAGTTTGTGGCTTTTTTTTGGAGGGGAAAATATCCTCAAAGTTTATAGAATCCACAGTTTTTTATGCCTCTTATGCAGGAAGATAAAAAAGAAATATTTCTTTTGCAGAAAGAAAAGCTAAAAAAAAAAAGTATTAAATATTGTAGGAATTCGATGCCAGTTCTTTTGCTTTAAAAACTCGCTAAAAGAGCTTGAAGAAAGTTTTTAAAAATAAATGAACAATTAATGTAAAAATTAAAATCTTAGAATTAGATTGAAAATTAAAATATTAAAACATTAAATTAAATATTTTCTCTTCTCACTTTCTCTCTCTCACTCCTCCATTCACCCTCAACGCGCATTTCTCTCTTTCTCTTCAGTAAACTTAGTTTTAATTACAAGATTTTTGTTATCTTTGGTGTGTGTAAAATTTTTTCTACTAATAATCTTTATGTTTTTTTTTTCATTAATTTTTTGGAGTTTTTTTTTTTAAATAGTATCCTATATAAATCAGTTTCACTTCACAAATCTTCCTCATTTTTTTTTTAATTTACTGCTCATTACATTTTTTTTTCATCCTGCTTCACTTTTCTTTTAACACGATTCTTTATTAATTTAAAACAAGTTTTTTTCTTCTTCATTTACTCACGCCACGTGTTGCTTCGCTATATGTATTGTATATAATTAGTATTCCAATTGCATGAGAATTTTATTCGTAGGCCCATTTTTTTTAAACTCCTCCTTGACGGAGTTTTTTCATTCAGATAGATGAAAATTCCTTTAAGGTTCCACTATTAAACCACCGTCCCCCCGGGAGGCGCAGTTGGACTCGAACTTGCATGTTGTGGGGCGTTCTGTTTGTAAAAAAGAAAGAATTTAAATGTTTTATTCGTTTTTCTTTACTCTCTTTTAGATTTTTCGTAAAATGAATCAATTTTTAGCTGTTTCTTTCAGACACAGCTTTTGTGTACCGAGCAAAATCGAAAGTCGTCAGATCGGGCTCAAACTTGGGATAAGCACGAATTAGGGTCCCCACATTCCATAAAACGTATGCGTCCGGAGTTCAGAGCTAAATTGCAAGAGAACGGTGATAGATAGAGACTTGCGGTAAACGGCAAAATTTAAATATCGACCGGAAGACATATATATAGGTTCCTACAAGGTGTTGTGAAGACGAAGTATATGATTAAAATGTTAAAAAGTTACAAGCCTTATATAGGTTCCCACAAAGTGTTGCGAAGACGAAGTATATGATTAAAATGTAAAAAAGGTACAGGCCTTATATAGGTTCCCACAAAGTGTTGCGAAAACGAAATATATGATTAAAATGTAAAAAAGTTACAAGCCTTATATAGGTTCCCACAAAGTGTTGCGAAGACGAAGTATATGATTAAAATGTAAAAAAGGTACAGGCCTTATATAGGTTCCCACAAAGTGTTGCGAAGACGAAGTATATGATTAAAATGTAAAAAAGGTACAGGCCTTATATAGGTTCCTACAAGGTGTTGTGAAGACGAAGTATATGATTAAAATGTAAAAAAGGTACAGGCCTTATATAGGTTCCCACAAAGTGTTGCGAAGACGAAGTATATGATTAAAATGTAAAAAAGGTACAGGCCTTATATAGGTTCCCACAAAGTGTTGCGAAGACGAAATGTATGATGAAAATGTAAAAAAGTTACAAGCCTTATATAGGTTCCCACAAAGTGTTGCGAAGACGAAGTATATGATTAAAATGTAAAAAAGTTACAAGCCTTATATAGGTTCTCACAAAGTGTTGCGAAGACGAAGTATATGATTAAAATGTAAAAAAGGTACAGGCCTTATATAGGTTCCCACAAAGTGTTGCGAAGACGAAGTATATGATTAAAATGTAAAAAAGTTACAAGCCTTATATAGGTTCTCACAAAGTGTTGCGAAGACGAAGTATATGATTAAAATGTAAAAAAGGTACAGGCCTTATATAGGTTCCCACAAAGTGTTGCGAAGACGAAATGTATGATGAAAATGTAAAAAAGTTACAAGCCTTATATAGGTTCCCACAAAGTGTTGCGAAGACGAAGTATATGATTAAAATGTAAAAAAGATACAGGCCTTATATAGGTTCCCACAAAGTGTTGCGAAGACGAAGTATATGATTAAAATGTAAAAAAGGTACAGGCCTTATATAGGTTCCCACAAAGTGTTGCGAAGACGAAGTATATGATTAAAATGTAAAAAAGTTACAGGCCTTATATAGGTTCCCACAAAGTATTGCGAAGACGAAGTAAGTATATGATTAAAATGTAAAAAAGGTACAGGCCTTATATAGGTTCCCACAAAGTGTTGCGAAGACGAAATATATGATTAAAATGTAAAAAAGTTACAAGCCTTATATAGGTTCTCACAAAGTGTTGCGAAGACGAAGTATATGATTAAAATGTAAAAAAGGTACAGGCCTTATATAAGTTCCCACAAAGTGTTGCGAAGACGAAGTATATGATTAAAATGTAAAAAAAAAATTACAAGCCTTATATAGGTTCCCACAAAGTACAGATTGGCCACCAATGAGAGAAGATAAGGAGAGTTGTGTTGTGGATGTAGTGATTTTTTGTTATTTCTTGACGTGGTTAATTTTGTCTATTACTTGCCCTGAGGAAGGACTTAAATATGTAGTCCGAAACGTTGGCCGGAAATAAAAATTAATTAGCCGAATGAGAGACCGAAAATCCGCCTTTTAATAAAAAATACATTTCGCCTACGGTCGTCCCTTACAAATTGGCCTTCTAAAGATTTCTTAGGGAATGACTTTTCAACTTTTCCCGACTTTGCGCGTATTTAAGTTAATCGCATTCTAGTTTGCTCTCACAAAATTGGTACACTGAAAGAAACACAGCTCTCGTAAGCTTGGTCAGCTTACCAGTACATTATCAAATAAAATTAAAGATTTAACTTGGAAGTTAAATGCAAAAATAACTCACCGAAAATCCTGGCCTTGCCCACGTGTAGATAATTCCATCCTGGCACGCCGTGAGGAAGCAATCCTCGCGAAAAATGAGCGCCGTCAGTCTTTCATGGGCAATTTTCTTGCACACAAGCGGCTCCAAGACGGGGCATTCGTCAAAACGCGGACACGCTGACGTCCCAATGAGCTTCATTGGATCATACGAACCCACATTGCTATTCCCACTGCTGGCATCCCCATCAGTTGTCCCATTGCCATTGGCAGCAACCGTTGTGGCTGTACGCTTCGTGGCATTGCTCGTGGTATCCCCGGGGCTGCTGGTGCTGTTGTTGTTGTGCAGAAAATGATGATTCCCCGATGATTTGGACAAACTAAAGGTTTTCTTGCTATGATGATGACTACCCCCGTGCTCTTTGGCCTTGTCACTCCCAAAGCCCAAATGCGAAAGTCTCTGTGTGAGTGTATTGAATGCTGAGATCCCATCTGAGGACTTTCCGCTGCTCCCGTTCTTCGCATCCGGCGAATCTGTGGCCTTCGACGCAACACTATTCCCCACACAATTCCCAATCACATTCGCACCCTTTGCACTCTTTGCACTCACGCTGTTCCAATGTTTACTACTATCACTATTCGTCGCCACTGGGGCACTATCGTTCGCCAGGGAGTTTGCATTCCTCCCGGCCGGCACTGTTCCACCAACACCACCCTTTCCGCTTGAAGATCGCGAATTATCCACATTGTCGCGTGATGCTCCACTTGAGATGGTCAGAGCGGCGCTTGCAGATGATACAGATGAGCCAGAAGCCGACGATGAGGCCCCTTTGTGCTCCACTTCACCATTCACGAGATTCTGCTGAGGATCGTGGGAACTAAGACGATGCCTAATGCCCACGGGTTGCCGTAGAACATCCTCTGTGATGTCCCACAGGCACAGCTGAGTATCCTGACTCACTGATCCCAATCTGAGAAGCAGAAAACAAACAAATTCAACAGTAGGAACAAAAACTTTTCAAAGATTCTCAATCAATACGAACCTATAACTCGTGGCCATCTTATCCGCTGCTGCGGAATCTCGCGCACTGGACGGTGGCCGTCGTCCGGATTGCGTCTCACTATCGTGACCGTCTGTGGTGTTGAAATTCCTAAAACCCCCGTCATTGATGGGATTCTCATCGTCTGAGAAATCCGGCCCATCCCAGTGGGAATAGGATGTGGTGTACGGGTCAAAGGCCACCACGGATACCCATGATCTATGCCCCTGTCCCCGTGCCACAACTCTCCTCTCCTGCATTGACCACACCGTCACGAGATCATCTTCCCCACCGACAACAATGTACTTCCCATCGGGGCTCCAGCACACACACAGGAAGCCCCCAAAGTACGATCGTGCAATCCCCAACAGTTCCATTGTGTCATAGTGGAAGACCCGCAAGAAGCCATCCTGGGACACAATGGCCAAATTACTGCCACACGGTGAGAAACTAAACTCATTTATACTTCCATTGTCTGTACCAAAGGACCACTTGTAGAGGGGATTGCGCGTTGACTTGGACTTGCACGTGTAGATGACAAAGCCCTCGCCCATTTTGAATTGCTGATAATTTGGGGCCGTCGGCGTACACGGGAGCTCCTCATTGTATAGGTAGAGATGCCCCGATGCATGGGCGGCTAGGAAGAGATTTGGTGACGATGGGAGCCACTTGAGGCACGTCACTTTTGTCTTATCAATTAGGCGCTGAAAAGAAAAAGAAAAATAATTTGGTCAAATTTTAAGTAATTTGGCTAATTTAATAAAATTTTATGTAATTTAATAATTTATTAACGCGTTAACTCGTGAAGAATATTATACTTAAAACGGTTGTCGCAAATTTACCTACTTGCGACTCAAAAAAAGACTACTTGTGACACAATCGCCTTATTCAGACTCAGCTTTTGCCTAATGTAGACTCAGTACTATCTCAGTACTATGTAGTATCTGTACTACAAAATACCTAATGTAGCCGCGAGTTTTAACTTAAGGGCAAATTAAAAAAAAATAAGACAGCGAATATTTATATTTTTTTGTAGAAAAAGTTTACCCAGCTGGCCTAGTTAATTTATGTTTTTACTTCCTATTTTTTTACATAAATATCTCACTAAAAAATAACGTAAAATAATATTTTGAAATCTGCAAAAGACTTTTTTGTTTTTAATAAAAAAAAATTAAGTCAATTTATAGCCTATTATTTGACCCTGTGTTTTCTAAGAAACCTAGAAGAGAAAGCTAGAAATCCCTATTTCAAGCTAATTTACTCAATAACTTTTAAATATTTCTTTGATTGTTCGACTAGAAAATCTATAAATAATCTATTTTGTAAATACAGTCACCTAGGGCATAAACCTATAATAATGTACTAAAATAATCTAAATCAATTTTAATTTTTAATCTAATCTTCAACAAGAAAAATTTAAGCAGATTTATATTCTAGTTTTATGTCCTTAAATGGTTAAGAAAGTTAGCCAGGAAAAATCCAGAACTACTTCATTTTGTAAAAGCCTAAATCCAGATTTCCAGAAATTCAAAAATCTAGAAAACCGAAACTAGAAATTCAGATTTTTAGCTATGTTGTTCTATATTTTAAAATATTACTCTGATTCTTTAGTCAGAAAATTTCTAAATTCTACGTTTCTGTTTTTAAAAAACAGCACAGGAATTTGGCTAGAAAAAAATCTAGAACTTCTGCTATTAGAATTGAAAATTCTGAATTAGGAATTTATTCTAGAAAACCAAACGGACTAATTCTTTTACCGGAAATTTTAAGAAAAAAATCAAAATTAAATAATAACAATAACAACTTATATTTTAATGCCTATTTTTTTAGACAAGCCGGGTTAGACTTTTACGACTACATGAACCTTTTATTATACAGCCCCTTAACGTATTAAAAAAACATCGAATTCATTGATAAAATTGAAAAATTAATTCTGCTTAATTCCTCCACACCTTTTCACTCCAGAAAATCAATTTTTAATTTGAATTATTGTGTATTTATGCTACAGCCAATGCATATTAAGCAGCATTTCATATCTTCTTCTATATAATAAAGAAAGGATTTCGTTCCTGTACAGCTATGCATTTCTACACCGTTTGTCCGATCGTGATGAAATTTGGTACAGAGACTACTGATACCAGGCGGTTTTTACCAACGGCATTCATTTTCCCCCCAGATCCCCCCTTCACATAGCCCTCATATAAAATTCATGCTTTTTTGACTACTTTTTGAATTCGGCGCCATAAATGTTGTGCGAAATTCACTTTTTCTCTTTGAAATATCTGTTGGAGGTTTTTGCGTGGCCCATCTATATAATAAAGAAAGGATTTCGTTCCTGTACAGCTATGCATTTCTACACCGTTTGTCCGATCGTGATGAAATTTGGTACAGAGACTACTGATACCAGGCGGTTTTTACCAACGGCATTCATTTTCCCCCCAGAGCCCCCCTTCACATAGCCCTCATATAAAATTCATGCTTTTTTGACTACTTTTTGAATTCGGCGCCATAAATGTTGTGCGAAATTCACTTTTTCTCTTTGAAATATCTGTTGGAGGTTTTTGCGTGGCCCATCTTCTCTATATAATAAAGAAAGGATTTCGTTCCTGTACAGCTATGCATTTCTACACCGTTTGTCCGATCGTGATGAAATTTGGTACAGAGACTACTGATACCAGGCAGTTTTTACCAACGAGTAAATATTTCATTAAATTTATTTCAATTCGTCACAAATTTCTTCTCTTCTAAAAATTTGCGCGAAGCGCAACAAATCCCCGCGAAGCGGGGCGAGGTAAATTGGAGCGAAGCGACAATTTACCTCGTCAATACATAATTTGTTTATTGTTGCGGATAAATCAAGAGTTTTACCAATAAACATTTTAAATTAATTTATTTGGGAGTTAATGGGAAATAAAAATGGGAAAAAAACGCTGCGGTTTATCAGTAGACAGCTTAAATTTATCTGCAAAGCCACCAAATTGTTCTTGTGGATTATTATTCTATTTTACACCAAACGATAAGACCTTCTTTCACATTAAAATTTGGCATGCAAATACGAAATAACGACGATGCCATGAGCCAGAAAAGAAGAGTTTTCTCATGAGAAATATATAGGCAACATTACAAATTCAAAAATAAAATTATGTACATTATTAAAAATTGCGTATATATGTAAATTCAACAATTATACAATAAAATGTTTCCCTGGTGGTGTTCCTTCTCTCTTCCTACATGTATAGTCGGAGCAGAACAATCATTACACATAAACTCCCTTGTGAATCATTTTAGTAAATAATTCCCCATAAAGTTTTTAATACAATGGGGGGCGCATCGTTAAAAGGCAAAATGAATAAAAATTATTTCGCAAAATCATCAAAAAATTATGAAATTTTATTAATTAACATTCCTGCATTGTGTCGGCGCAAAATTAATCAATTTTCCCCCAGCAAAGATTAATAAAGAATAAAATGTGAAGCAAAAAATCTCTCTCTCTGTGTGATAAAAAATAAATTCAAAATATTTCACTGCAAAGAAAGCAATTGAAACAGAGAGAAGAGAAAAGATAGAAAATTCTCTAATCTCAAATTAATCTGCGTGCCAAAAAAAAAAGATAAAACAATTTTTGTCTTCTATTTTTCTCCATTTTCGCGAATGTGCAGCACCAGTTGATTTTTTTTCAACCCACAAAGTGATAAAAGAATCTCTCTCTCTCTATCTCTAAAAAATTGGATTTCTTTCTCTTCTACTGCCTCCCACCACACATCGCGACCCCAGAATGCAATTTGTGTGGAAAATTCGAATCATTCGCAATTGTCTCTCACATTTGCCATGCCGAAAGGGATTTTTGTTGTTGTTGTTTTGTGTTTTTAATTAAAGCCAATTTGACTTTGTATGTTGCCAATTAATTGATCGAATACCCCACCGCATACACACACACAATTTTATTCTGGAACACAAAATTGGCTCAAAATTCCCTCATCAACAAATTCACATTCTCTCATCTCTAATTCACTTCTTTCACCCACCCCCTCCATACATTTCACGAGAGGGAGGATTGATGAGGAATTTCCTTTTTTTTTTCAACAACAAATTGAATTATTTCGCTAAAAACAAAATTCTTTTAAGTTCAATTAGCAATGATTCAATCTAGGACACCTGAGGACAGGGTGCTTCTGAAGAATAAAATTCTTTTTTTTTAATTTCATGTAAAATGTTTATTTAATTCTCTTTATTGCAGAAAAGAAATTTTCTTATTCTTTAAAATCTGATTTATTTTTTCTGTATTAAAAAAAAATTAAATAAATAAATTCTTACATAGGGTTAGTGGCAGAGCCCCCAGCCGTCAAAATATTAAGTTGCCAAGCCAATTTTCCAAGCCGCGGCTGCCGAAATCTTTCAAATATTTTAACTAACTTTTCTATGCTTTCTAAACACGATTTAAGTTTTAACGAAAATTTTATGAAACTTTATTTTTATAAATAAATAAAGAATAATTAATATATTACTAAAATGTGTGCAATATTAATTTTATTTTTTTGAGATTCCTTTGTGCTCAAATAAGACATTTTTGAACAATAAATCCAAACTTTAAAATGTTTAGTTTTTCATCCTTCCTGATCCTGTTAGTCTTAGAGCTCCCAGCCGCTGAAATTTCAAGTTGCCAAGCCAATTTTCCGAGCCAAATAAAATATTTTTTGCGAATTCTTTTGTAATCAAATAAGAAATTTTTGAACAAATTAATCAAATATTAATAACAGACGACAAATATAAATATTTTCAGTTTTTTGTCCTTTTTAATCCTGTTAGTGACAGAGAATTTCAAGTTCCGAAGCAAATTTTTCAAGCTTCCGCCGCCGAGGCTCTCGTCAAATCAAGCCACAGCAGCCAATACTATGTGCGACTGAGGGCTCTTATTGGGATCTTCTTTATTGCCTTCAAGTATGAAAATTTAATCTTGCAACATTTTCAAGGAAATCTTTCTTATCTTAATATATCTTCTTCTTCTCCTTTTTTCAGATTTAGAGTAAAATAAGTGTCCCATATTTGGCAACCTTACTCAATTAAATTCTATAAAATAAATTGACATTTTTGTGTGCAGTTTTCTTAAAAGTTTCCCTTTTTATGAACTTCTAAATTTAAATCTCTTCACCGTGGAAAATATCTTCTACACCCTGTACGTTTGCTTAGAGATTTATTTTAGAACCACATTCTTTTATGTATGTGCACTGGAAGGAAAAATTGCACAAGTGCGGAGGAAGAAAGAAGGTAATATTGAGTTACACATAAAAAAAAGTCTAGGTATTCAAGCTTCTCAGTTCTCTCTCTCGTGAATAAAGTGAGAAAATAATATTTTTATAACCCATCACCCCCACTCACCGCCTCCCCCTCCCTGATGGTGACACGGAAAGGAGATCATTGGGGTTTTTTTAGCACTCAATAGAAGCAATAAAATTGGTTTGATTTTTATATTTCGCGGTTTTTTCTTCGCACTCAATTAATTGGCATGGAAAGATCAATAAAAATGAGAGAAACAAAATTTGGCACCTTTGCAAGACAATAAATTTCTAGTTTTTTTTGCTTTGAGGAAATCCCAATGATTCATGCGAATCTCACGGTGGTGTGGAGAAAGTTTTCCACACACACAATCCCCATGAAGATAAATCGCACGTGTTTGAAAGGGGAGGGAGGATTTATTCAAAATACTCGCTGTGTGGAATTTCTTTTACTTCCTGAATTTTCCCACAATTTCCGGGGAAAATCCTCCGCACCAGGCCATCCCCACGCCTCCGGGAAGCCCTCAATTGATTTTTCCTGCCTTCTCAACTTCTCTGTGGTTTCTAACATTTTTCTTTTTCCTCTTTTTTCCCCACAAAGCTTCAGAAATGAATTCAAAATACACAAAAAAATTGCAATGAAAATGTGTGGGATTTCTTACCTCCTCATTGTATAATTTTCCAGGTTCTCTGCGACCAGGCTGGACGAGTTGTATTTGTCCAGTAGTGAAGCCCACAAGAAGGGGAGCACCTTCGCTGGTGGCATTAGTTGAATTGAAATCATGGCAACTCGGGTTGGTACCCTTGTAGAGTTTCTTATCAATTGGTTTACTCAGATCTGCCGTTTGCTGCAAATTGCCGAAAGAAAAACATGATCATTGAGATACTTTTAGACAATTTAGCGAACCTCACAGAAGTCTCATCATGAGAGTCACATTTTTAGACTTCTTTCGTGGTTTTTTCTTTTAGTTAAAACTTTGCAATTTTCTCAAGTGCCCCACAGAAGTTTTTCTTCACAATTTTAATGTTTTTTCTCTCTCGTTTTTTTTCCACAAAGACCATTCAGAAAGTTTTCTAGCTTTGAGTTGTAAATGAAATCTCTGGTTAAACCTCAAAAAAATAAAATCTACACAGTGTATGCATTCTAAATGCTGAAATAAAAACTCTGAAAAGCACGTTCAATAAATCCCATTCAATGGAATGCCATTGAGAAATTTTTACAACTTTTTTTTTCTTTTAATTTATTTTATTTAATATGTTTTCCCCTGGCTCTTGGGAGATAAATATTCCAATGCTTATATTTCGCAATAAGATTATAAAATATTATTTAATATTTCTTTTTAATGGAAAATATACGGGTGATAATTGTGTGTGAATTGTTAGTTGTCTCGTGCCTCATGAATATTTCTTCTGTGGAGTGTTTCCATTTATCGGAGCGAGCGTAGGGGGCGAAGGGAAAACACCTTTTCCCACGAGACGTAGGAATTGTAAATGAGCCCACCGCGCGCGCCAACGAAAATACCACCAACCCCTCAATTGTCTCGCCCTGTGCTGCAACCCTCTAATCGCATGGAATTCTCAATGTCAGCTTACTTTGAGTTATTTAAACACTTCCCTTCGCGGCCTTTTCTTCGCCACCAACAAACCCATATTTTAGGAACCTTTTTCAACGCTGAGACTTCCAAGTGTGTGAATGGACAATCATCAAAAACAAACCAAGAAAATGCAACGAGCAATGCACGGTCAGTTTCACAGGAAAATCATTTTGTAGGTATGGACAAAATTAGCTTTCTCATAAGCATTTGCCCCTTATATGATAATTATACTGAATGTTGGGGTACAGTGTAAGGTGAAATTTCTGTCCCAATGTCAATTTATTTAATTATATATTTTTTTTTATAAAAAGCTCTTTATAAAGTATTTAAAAAAAATATTAAGGAGATCTATTTAATAAAAATCTTGTATTGCTACTTTGTTTGATAAAAAGGAGACTGATGATGGATAAAAAATAAATCAAAACGTCGCTAATTATGACACAATGCGCACGTTTATTTATCCAAAATTCCACTGAATATGAAATAAGCAACAAAGATAAATTTTAGGAATAACATTATAATTATATTTGTGAATTTACTAAAGGGAGCATAAAACTGTTAAAAATCCATCTTTATGCTACTGAGGAAAATATCTTTATCAATTTAGGCGTAGTAAGAACATTTCATGAATTCAAAAGGTAAAAACCTTAACAGTGACATCATTTTTTTGTGTTTTTGACTAAATTTTTGTAATCTGCTCCTAACCAATCTCTGTGGAAATTGACAAGTTTCTTTCGAGATTTCCTTTTTTCTTTTATGATCCTCAAAAAGACATTTGTTTTTGATTGTTTTCTCGTTTTCTCCAGTTTCCTCAAATGAGGACAACAATAAACAAATAAAGTCAAAAATAAAGAAAATTCCTGTAAAATCATTGAAATTAAAGCCAAATTGTCTCTAGAAGAAAATAATTAAATATTTAAAAGAAAATAAAAAAATCATAAGAAAACAAATTTGTATGACAGAATTTTAGGGCTATAAAGAAAACCGTTAAAAAAGTTTAAAGACCTCAATTTACGAGTTTGATTAAAATAAAATTGCAAAGAAATAGAAGAATGGGAGATTTTTAATTAAACCGCTGATTGATCAATATATTTGTTACCTGAAAGGACTGAAAGACAGGATCAGAATGAGAATTAATATTATAAAATTTAAATCTTTTTATTGTCTTAAATTTTCTTTATCTGTGATTTTTTTTTCATAATTTTAATAATTTAACAAAAATTCTGAAGCAAAAGAACATTTTTAAGGATTTTTATCTCCCTTAATATTTTTTCAGCAATTTCTTCAACTACAAAATTTTTTAAATAAAGAAATAAAACAAAATGATAAATGAGTTGGGACATTTATTTTATCTCCCACTGTGCATTTCCTATTGACATTTTCAATAAAAATCCCCAAAATTTACCTCACCAGCAGGCATTATGCAACGCAATTTAGTAGGAAATTTGACCAAATTAGCAACAATAAATTAATCTTAATGTTTTCTTTTGCACAAAGTTACAACAGAAATCCCTACAAGCTCAATTAAGTGCTGAAATTTATTACGCTGTGTGCCTCATAAAAGAATTTGCAAGTAGATTATTTCCTTTCTCCCCATTAAAACTCCCGAAAGAAAGCTCGCAGCTACAAAGCAAACTAACTGATAAGGCTGGCAAGTGATAAGTTTTGGAGTCTCTTTTTAGCTCCTTCTTTGTATTTCTGGGCTTCCGGGAGTTCGTTTTATGCCCTTGACTCAATTAAATTCATTTTTATTTAGGTCTTGTTTTGGGAGGAATCTCTGACCAGCAGGTGCATTGGGTATCAGAGATGGGAGTATAGGGAGTATCTTGGGGCACAGAATAAGCTTGAGAGGAGCTTAGAGAGAGAGCTCCAAGGGCAAAAGATGAGCGTGATGCGCGGAAATGGTCATCACATTGCTTGCACCCATTATCGCTGCATTGTGAGCCAATTGCTGATCCGGATGTGCCAATAAACGTATCGCGAATCTCGTGGGACTGTGCTTGTGTACACAAGAGCGGCTCCGGGTTATGTAATGTCAAGTGATTCAGTGGGGGAGGACGTACAGGTAAGCGGGTGGATGGATGCTTGCGGAGATTTATTACCTTCTTGACGCCACGGTAGGCGTACACGAAGAGCTCCTTGCCAAAGTTGTAGCATATCCGGTCACCGCCGGTGGTGGCCAGTGCATAGCCAGACGCATCCTGACCGTTGGTGGTGCCGATGGAGGCGGCTGGCTGCGTTGCTGCCTGGAGGGGCGGTGAGGCCGTCTGCTGGGGCGCTGTATGACTCGGCAGCGACACAATGGACACCCGGACCTGCGGGGAGCTCTGGTTGTTGGTGTAGCCGACACGATTTGGCCGCGAGTACTCGGAGAGCGTCATCAACCGATAGGTGCCCTCCCTCGTGACAAATTGTGTCTTTAAATCATCCTTCCCATTCTGATCGAGTTGCACAGCCATTGTGACACTCTACTCCCCACGTCACTGGGTACACGCATCAAGGGGGCACCCTGGGCCAGAGATCCACCTGCACACAACCCGGGGGATCCTCCAGCCACGCACAGAAAGACGAGGGAGGTTGAAAAATGGGCAGATTCGCACGACACACACAGTTTTTTCCCTTTTCTCTGCACTCTCGCGCAAACACTATTTACACCCCACGGAGGCACAGGGGACCCCAACTAGGCATCACTGCGTACAGCAGCACCGGGCATTGTGCACTCGTGACCCGAAAGAGCACTGCAAATCGCACAAAATCCCTTGAAATGCACAAAATTTAAATTAGTCAAAATCCGCTGAATTGTTGGGACGGGTGACTCGTGACGTCAATCTGTCATTTGAGAAATTTTCTCAGCTGTCACCTCCTGTCACTTATAATCACCATTTTTGCGCGTCGCTCAGCTGTTATACAAATGCTGTGTGTAATTTCATGTAATAAAATGAAAACCTCTTAAGAATTCTTCTAATTTACTAAATAAATAATTAGAAAATAAAACTAAATTAACTACATACACCAATTACCTTTCAATATTATTAAGTAGAAAATTAATAATTTACATTAGAACAGGGTATAAATTAAAGTATAACAGTGAATGCTGTCAGTACTGAACTCCTCAAATGCTGTCTGTTGTTTGTTTTTTGTTGTCGTCGTCGTCCTGAAAAAGGTAATTTCCTGCAAATCCTGCAGCATGTCTCTGATAAAACTCACCAGAATTGGAAGAAGGTGCTTCTCCAGCATCCGAAACTCCAATTTCCTCTTGGAAAATCTTAAAAGTAGAGCCCTTATTCGCGTCGCCGGGGCGGAGAGTGCAGACCTCCTGCAGGGATTGATTACAAACGACATCCGGCACTTGGAACACGGAGCCCAAGGGATGTACGCCATGGTACTCAATAAGGCAGGAAGGGTTGTCTACGATACCCTCATTTATCACGCTTCCCCTGGGAATTTCCTCATTGAATGCGACAAAGAGATTCTTTCGGAGCTGCGGAAACATTTGCTGATTTATCGTGTGAGGAAGAAGATTTCCATTGATTCCCTGGAGCAGGAGATGAATGTTTGGGTGGCTTTTAAGCCAAAAGGAAATGAAGGAGAAGTCAAAGGGGAAAAGACAGAAGAAGGAGTACTTATTTGCCAAGATCCTAGACTGAAAGATTTAGGATGGAGAATTCTTGCGCCAAAGGGACAAGCTCCAGAAGAGATTTCTTCATTGATGGGACAATGTGCAATTGTGGAGGATCAGTATAGGAGTCATAGGTATTCTCTGGGAGTAGGAGAAGGCATACAGGATCATCCGCCTGGAAAATCCTTCCCACTGGAAGCAAATTGTGACTACTTGCATGGATTGAGCGTTCACAAAGGATGCTACTTGGGGCAGGAATTCACAGCCAGGACTTATCACACAGGCGTTGTAAGGAAGAGATTAATGCCATTGACCACAAAAGGACAAATTCAGGATAAAAGCGACACAAATATTGAATCTGATGATGGAAAGAATCTTGGGAAGTTGAGAGGAGTTGCAGGAAATTCCGCTTTAGCCCATTTAAGGATTGATCCTGCACTGCAAGCTAAGAAAATCCTTATTGATGGCATAGAAGTTACCACAGAAAAGCCCTCCTGGTGGCCTCAAGAAGTTCTCCGGGAGAAACCTTGAAAAGAACTTTGAATTTCTTTTTGTTAGCTGTAGTTGAGAATTAAATATCATTTCATAGGGATACAAAAGTCGTTTCTCTCTCTTTTCTTTCAGCCACCCCCCTCGAAATGGAGAACCCAGAGCCAGAGAAGGATCAGAAAGAACAGAAACGTCCGGAGGAGAAGCAGAGAATCCCCTTTTGCTGCTCCCTGTGCTCAATGTCTGAGAAATGTGATTACGTGGGCAAGAATCCGCCCTTTGCGAGGAAAATTCAACTAATTGAGGATTCTTACATCATGATTGATCCCTTCTCCCCACCACCCATTGATTCCCGGAAACAATCTTCAGCTGAACGATATCTCGTCCTTGGAGCTGAGTGTTCAGTGTGCCAGAGAGTCGTCTGTAGAGGCACCGAATGCAGTTTCTTCTATACAGCAACATTCTGCACTGAATGCGTCCGGGAGAAGCTCCGGGAATTCCCGCTGGAAGTTCAAACAAAAATCCGGAAACAACTTCAGTCCTCTTGAAAGATTTATTTCTCAATTTTGGACTTTTTGGGCTCCTTCTTAATTCCCGAAGTGGATTTCTTCAGCTGCGGATTGAGCTTCTTGGCCAATTTCATGTTCACCGAACTGCGGTGCTTCTTCTTTTTCTGTAATTTCTGTAAAAAGGAAGAACAATTTTTATAACTTTTTATGACCATCACTGTGTAAAAATAAAGAAAATTCTTTTTTACCTTGAATTTCTCTTTCCTCTCCTTCATCTTCTCTTTGTCGACCTTCTTATTTATTTTGCCACCTTTCCCCTCTTTATCCTTGCTTGGGAAGCCTTTTCCTTGACTCTTTGGAAGATTCTTCCCTCCCTGGAGTCGTTTCACATCTTTCTTTGCCCGGAAATCCTTCTTGCCGCCCTTCTTATCTCTCTTCTGAGGTGGTTTCTTCCCTCCGGGCTTGTCTTTCTCCTGCACAGGACCTCCTTTGGGAGTCTTGAGCTTCGCTTTGTACCTCTCAACGCGTATTGGACGATCATTCATCATTGTCTCATTGAGTTCCAGTGCCAATCCCACAGATTCGGGATTCTTGAAGCACACATAGGCTGTTCCTTTGCATCCCAGAGGACACCTCAATGTCCTCACATACCTAATTTCCCCGCAGGATTGGAAAATCTCGTACAGATCATCATCAGTCACAGCTGGAGGAGCAAAAGATTAGAGATCAAAAAGTTCTTTTACAGGATAATTAATTTAGAGAAGGACCTACCGTAGGTAAGATTGCCCACAAAAACCGTCCTCTTCCCATCAAAGTACTTCTTCTTCCCATCAGCCATCATGACACGAATATGGGCTTTCCGGAAGACTTTTCCGCTGGCTTCCTGAGCCCCAATGGCTGCCTCTTCACTCTCAAACACAACATAAGCCGTAATGCAGGGATGATTTTTAACCTGTCGACAGTTCTGAATCTTCTGGCCATGGTAAGTTCGCAACCGGACAGTCTTGATCGCCCCGAAATTCTTCAGGAATGCTTTCAATTGATTCTTCTTTGTATTTATTGGCAGGTTCCCAACAAATATCGTCCTGCTCGCTTCTGCAGGATCGTAGGCAATCGTTCCTGTACAAATATTTCATTAAATTTGAGGAAAATTGAGTGAAAATTCGAGGAAATTACCTTTCTTTTGAGGCAAACTTTCATCTTCCGACTCATCTGAAGTGCTTTCTTCGTCTGTTCCTGGCAAATCTTCAACTATTTCATCTTGGGGTTCTTCCTCAACCTTTTCCAGATCAGATTCCTTCACTTTCTTAGCTTTCTTTTCCTTTTTATCCTTAATTTTCACGGATTTTTCCTCTGCTGTTGTTTTCGCCATGCTTATTTTTTTAGGTTATGTTTCTATTTATTTTCTTTTGACCCACGTGGTTATTTTGAGAGAACACAGCTATTGTAACCGACTTACTTTTGAAATTGATTAAATTTTTCTCAAAAAAAAAGAAAATAAAAGAAAAAGTCAGAGGGGAAATTAAAAATGTATTTAATTAATTTACATTAATCTCGGTGCGTGAATTTTATTGTAAAATTCAATAATGAAGGGAGGAGGAGAGGATGCAATGGATCTACTTCTTCATTGTCTTCTCGAGCTGCTCTGCAATGGCGGCGAGGAAGTCTTCTGTATTTAAGTACATGCCCTCCTTGACATTGGGCAGTCCATGGATGCAACCAGCTAAATCTTTGGTCATTTTGCCCGATTCCACGCAGTCGACGCATGATTGCTCGAGAGCTTTAGCAAACTTGGCCAAATCCGGAGTACCATCGAGCTTGGCACGGTGTTCCAGACCACGTGTCCAGGCAAAGATGGATGCCACGGGATTTGTTGAGGTAGGTTGTCCCTTCTGGTGCTGACGGTAGTGACGGGTTACAGTTCCGTGAGCAGCCTCAGATTCAATTGTCTGTGGAGTTAAAAATTGATCAGATTTACTGAAATAAGAGTTAAAAATCAAATTAGTAATCTACCTTTCCATCTGGGCACATGAGCACAGACGTCATCATGCCAAGGGATCCGTATCCCTGAGCCACGATATCAGACTGCACGTCTCCGTCGTAATTCTTGCACGCCCACACGAATCCACCTGAAGACTTGAGTCCCTGAGCCACCATGTCATCAATGAGACGATGCTCATACCAGATCTTTGCATCATCGAACTTCTGCTTGTACTCTTTGTCGAAGATCTCCTGGAAGATGTCCTTGAAGCGCCCATCGTAGCGCTTAAGGATGGTATTCTTTGTGCTCATGTACAGTGGCCACTTCTTCTGCAGCGCCACCTGGAAGGATGAGTGCGCAAATGCCCGAATACTTTCGTCCGTATTGTACATTCCCATGGCAACACCACCAGCCTTGAAGTTGAACACCTCCTCCTTGATCACTTGACCACTGGCCGACGTGAAGACCAGCTCCATGCGTCCTGGCTCAGTGATCACCATATCCTTGGCTTTGTACTGATCACCGTGCGCATGACGACCGATGACAATTGGTTTAGTCCAGCCCGGCACCAAGCGTGGAATGTTGGAACACAAAATTGGCTCACGGAACACCGTGCCACCCAAAATGTTTCTGATTGTTCCATTTGGACTCAGCCACATCTTCTTTAGCTTGAATTCTGCAAATGGAAAGAATTATTTCATTGAAAATGTACATTCGTAATAAAAACGATAAATTTTCTTTTTTTAATAATTTTTAACTCGAGTATAAAAACTTTAGCTAATAAATCAAATTTCTGCGCAAATTACGATAAAACTACAAAAGAATCATTAGAAACATAAGCGTTTGAGGGTTTACATTGTTACTTGTTTTCTTTTATTACGCGTAGAATATTCATTGTGAGAAAAATACTTTCCTCTCACTCTGGCATTTTGTGTAGGTGAGCTTTTTTTGAGTGTGCGTGAAATTAGTTGGTGTTCCACTTCGTGGCCAACACCAAGTATTGTAATCGTCGGATTTTCCGACCACCTCAGATCGGGCTCAAACTTGGTATGAGCACGTTTCAGACAACCCACATTCCAAAAATGGTGGTGGAAAATTTTTGATCCGGCCGGCCTGCCGGCCGGCCGGCCGGCCGGCCGGTCGCCCAAACTTTGCCTTATAGCTCGAGAACGGTAACAGATAGAGACTTCAGGTTTGAAGTTTTCTATAGAAATGTAGGTGTAAAATTTCATATTTTTACATTTTTAAAATCCAAGATGGCCGCCGTCCGCCATTTTGAAACACCGTCAACCAGTTCCCTTATAGCTAGAGGTCTGAAATTTTAGTATGATGTAGAGCTCAGTGAGACGTTTTCATCAATAATTCATACTTGAAAATCGGTCAAGCCGTTTAGCAAATATGGCGGCTCAAAGCAAAAAGTGTTTTTTCGATATAACTCGAAAACGGCTTGACCGATTTTGACCATCTTGGTATCAAATGAAAGGTATTGAGAAGCCCTACAACTGTCTAGAACATTCCAAGTTTCAAAAATATCCGCAAGAGGCGCTAAAATCAAAAACAAAAATTGCATAACTTTAAGAGGCTATATCTCCGAATTGCCATCATCGATTTCCTTTAAATTTTGATATGTTGTAGCCTGACTCAATATCTTTCATCAGTCCGAAAATGAAGAAATTCTATGTCGCCGTTTAGAAGATATAGCCATTTGAAAAATTCTTACGTTTGAAAAGTTCTAAGAGCCATATCTCTTGAACCGCTTGTCCGATTTTGCTCAATTTGGTATCAAATTAAAGGTTTTGCAATTATCTACAACTTTCTAGAACATCAGAAACCTCTAAAGCCATTCCTTGAGGACGAAAAATGCGAAAAACTCTTTTTGTGAAACAAAAATCCGCCATTTTGTGTTCTAGAGGTGACCTTGAAAATCATTGAGATATATGTCAAATTATAGCTTATTTCAAGATCTTTCCAAAACTAGTCACGAAATTTCTGTAGGTTTTATAGAACTAGAGATATGTCTATTTTTATGCATCAAATTGCTGAATTTCACAAAAAAATTCAACTTTGCCTAATAGTTACTGCTCAAAAATCAATTTTAACGCATAAATAAACTTTTCCACGTTGTGGGACACCAACTCTTATAACTGGACGCGTTATGATTGACTTTTTGTTGTAGTGGTGCGGAAAAATTTAAACTTTAACGAACTTTTTTTTGTTTTTTTCCAAAAATGCGATTTTCTTGTTTTTCCTCCAATTTTTTCTCACAAAACACGTTTTTGGGGCTGCTGTGACACTTACGGGTGCTCCCGCGGCTCCGGGGAGCCCTTCTTTGCGAAATTTGGGGCTCGCGGAAATTTTGACGGTTGGGTTACAAATTTGAAAATTTTGACGGTTGGGGATTTTACGCGCACTTTTTTTCCCGGAAATGGATTTTCGTGACTTTTGGAATTCTTGATGCCAAAAATTCAAAAGTGTTTTCCTGGTCACAAAAAACACAATTTCCCCGGAAAATTCGGCGGAAAACGTGAGAAAATTGAGAAAAACTGAAAGTGTGAGGGAGACGGATAGCGGTAAAATGCATCCATCTCCTTTTCTCTTCAACAAAATGTACCAAAAAAGGCGCCAAATTCAAAAAATAGTCAAAAAAGCATGAAAATTATATGGGGGCGCTACGAAAGGGGGCTCTGGGGGGAAAATGAATACGGTCACTCGAAACCGCCTGGTATTAGGACTCTCTGTACCAAATTTCATCGCGATCTTTAAAGATTAAATCACACAATTTAAGAAATTTTCCCATAATAAAATAATTTTCAGACAATTTTAATGTTTTTCTAATCTTACCTTCAACTCTCTGCTCATCGGGTGTGATGGTGGCGCATTTGATGCCAACATTGTGCTTGAGGATAGCATTGGCAGCATCAATGGTGACCTGATCGTTGGTCTGATCGCGATAGGGTAGCCCAAGATCGTAGTAGAGGCACTCAATCTTCACGTACGGAAAGATCAGCTTCTCCTTGATGAAATGCCAAATAATCCTTGTCATCTCATCACCATCCATCTCCACCACGGGCTTTGCGGCCTGAATCCTCGCTCCGGAAGCATCTATTGCGGAAGAAAAAAAAATGAAATCTTCATTAATTTTCGCTGATTGAAGGGTTAATTTCAACACAGAGCATCTTCTCTTTAACAACCATGTTGATCCCCATTTCATAAGAGATGACCGTGAAAATTTATTTTTTTTTATCTCCGCGTATGTGTCGCTCGAACTCAACTCAAGAAAAAAGTGCGTATACCCACGAGAAGAAACTTGTTCCTCATTTCAACCAAAATTTTAGACATTTTTATTCTAAATTTATCTTCTCTGGACTTTTTGTGTTGATCTGCGGTAAATTTGCTCACTTCACGCGGTAGTTTGCTGAAGGAATGGGTTGACGTCAGCACGAGGGCCCCCGCTTGCTCTCTTGCTTCAGATTTAGCGAGGATTTTTGCCACGGATCGTTGTAAACAACAATGTTCTTTTAAAATAATCTACAAATCTTCTCTGTAGCATATTACATAAACTTCCTCTCAATTAACTAATGAAAAAGTGGAATTTAATGAAGAGCTGAAGCAACAATCAGAAAAAAGATCATGATTATCATAAAAAATCCTCTGAGGATCAACAAAATTCTCTCAATAAATTTGATTGATCAAGAAAATCTCAAAATTAATCAACGAATAAATAAAATTCATGTCAAAAGCTTTTAAATAATATTTTCAATGCCAAATTAATTATTTATCTACAAGACACAAATTTTTGCAAATTAATTCACTTTTATATAGATTAATTGCACCTCACTTGCATCGCGTTTATACGGGGATTTATTTTTTAAAAAAATCCAGTTTTATGAGTAATCGGTGTGTGAATAAAATTAATTTTATTTGCAAATTAAATGAGAAATATGTCGTGTTCAAGCAAGAATCGTGGGTTGGAAATGGATTTATTATTTTTCACATTACTAGCTGCTTCCAAACGATCAGTTGGAATGAAATTGTGCACTTGAACTTTTTATTGCAAAATTATTTCACTGAAGAAATGCAATTTTATCATTTTGTGCGATGTCAATAAATTGAATTATTTGCCACTAAACTACTGTTAAAGTGAAAGGAAAAATTAATATTGAGTATGAATAAAATAAAATTTCCTTTTAGGAATTTATGAAAGATTTTTAAAATTTATTTAGAATTTCTTCAGCATTAATTAAAAATTCTTATTTTAGAATCGATAAATTGGTTCTGAAAGGTTCTAATAAAAAAGTCTATTCGCTTTTATTCACGTGTTGGACTTATTCGAAGATACGCACTAAAGAAAATATTGTGGAGGGTCAGATAAAAAGAAAGCCAAACAGACTTTTGATCTTCTCACAAATATGATCATCAAATTAAATTAAAAATATCAAATTAAAGTCAAAGTCATGAGTGTAAAGTGTCTTGTTTCACTTTATTAAATGCATAAAATATATGCGTCAGTGCTTCAATCAATGATTTTCTATCTTGATTGAAACATTGACGCACATGTTTCATATTTGAAGAGAAAATTAGATACAATAAGGGCAAGGTTTGGCATTTTTTTTCAGTAAATCTTCTTTTGATTTTTATGTCTGCTTTTCTTTAAAGTTTCTTGATCTTCAAGCTCACACCAAGAACAAATATACAGATTCCTTTTCAAAATTAATAAATAAATATTCAGAGAAAACAGTATTTATATCCCATCAATGAATACCCCTTATCAATTTGTCAATTGCTTGAAATTGAGAGATAAAAAAATTGCTACAATATTCCAAATTTACGACTTTATGACCGTCACACGCGGGGTCATGATAATTGATCATGACGCCTTTTTTTCTCTCACTCTTTTTCTCTCTCTTCTTATCAACTTTATTACCACCAAAAAGTTTCAATATTTTCCCATGGAAATATTTTTCCGCATTCTGGGGAATTTCCAAGAAAATTCCAACGAATTTTACAAAAAAAAATTAAACTTTTTGTTTAAAAATCTCGCACAAATCTCTTCATCTTATTTAATGCTTTTGGTGATCTTCAGCAGAGGAATTTGATTGATTTTCCGAATCCCATGAAATCTTTCTTGTTATCGCAAACATTTTGGTCGTTGAAAGTGGTTGAAAGCATGAAGAATTGATGTGGCCACGTCTAAAATCGGATCACATGCTTAAGAGCGATCACTTAATAAATGATCGCGATCGTGACGTACACGTACGCGGGTGTTTAACTTCAATATCGAGCTCTTTTACCCGCACAAAATTTTCAGGCATACATTTTCCTCGCGACATTTCGCAATTTATTCGCATATAATTAAGCCCAACTAAATAAGCAAAAATTGATAAAAAGAAATTAATTTAATGCCATCACTGTGCTTGTGCGCAGGTGGCCTCCACGTTTGGAATTATTGCTCAACAAGGGGGAGAATTTATCGGTAGCAGAACCACAAATTAACGAGCTACAAAAATGCTCAAATTTGGGGGATTCGCCTCGATTCACAACCACAGTGTTTGGTGAGAAAATAATTTTAGGGAAACGAGCCCAGAAATCCCAACAGAAACGTAAGCAAAAATTGAGATCACGTTCAAGTGTGGCGCTCTAATTTTCATATAACATCCCACAAATCGCACCTAAGTAAATCAACCACATGGCCAATTTTCAAGGAATTTTATTCAATTCAATACAGGGAGAATATTGATTAGTGATCGAGTACAAACGTTCCTATGCTAAACTAAGACCAAAAGCTCTCTCCCCTATGTCGTGGCATACAGTCACAACGTGAGGCAACAATTTAGAAAATTAATTGCCGCGACGCAGACGAGAAAAAAGAGCAGAACGGCTGAATGAAGCCACATAATATTTGAATTGGAGGACGAAAAAATTAAAGGGAAATCCTACTACTGGTTTTATGTGTTTATCAGAGTTGAAACGTAAAAATTCTTCATAGATTTAAGAAGAAGATTTATTTGATTTTTACACTGGGCTTTTATACAAAATATCTACGGTTCGAGTATAGACGTCTTCAAGAAATTAATAAAGAAAATTTTTCGTTTTTTTTTTATTATTTTGAAAAACTTTTTTACGGGGAACATTTAGTCCTTTTAATCCTCCTTTATAATTTGCATTAACTTCTTTTAAATAATAAATAGTTTTTCTAGGTAAATGCTATTCTATCCCTAATACCCAAATGATTCATTAGAAATTCCTGCCTACCGACAAGACATAAAAATTCTTAGGAAAATAATAAGGACTGTCTGGGATCGAAAAGTAATTTAAAACTACTTTCAGAGCCAAGAACTATGGAATTTTCCACAAATTGCCATTTAAACTTTATGCAAATTATCTTTTTACCAAGAGATTATCAAAAGGGGTATTCGAGCTTATCTCAAATTAATCATCTAGGAAAATTTTAACTCATCCATCAAAATGATGGGCCATGCTCAACACAAAAATGTCTCGATCATCATCTTGAGAGCTGATATGTGGGCGTCTTAATTAAAACTACACACATCAGTACGCGACAGAATTTTAGTACAAGAAGAGAATTAAATGGAAAAAAATGAAACCCAGAATGGAGTAAAAGTTCATTGTTGTATGTGCTGGAGATGGCGAAGATTGCGAAGCCAGAGAACAAAGAAGAGCTTTCTTGTGCGCAAAGGAGGGCATGTAGGGTGTCCGGAGGCATTTTGTGGGAATCATCTGGGTGAAGGCGCATCGCGCAAGAGAGGTGAACAACCCTTTTGTTGTTGCACTGTGAGGGCAAAAGAGCGACACGTGAACCGCGTTGGACTGGATTTATGCACCAAAATGTGATGTTAAACCGATCTTTGAGGCCTCTGGGGGAATTTTTGGATGCAATTTTGTTGCAAACGAGTTTTCTTTTTTGCCCGATTTCTTTCCTTTCCTCATCTTTCGAAAAATTCTGCGTTTCTTTCACCCAACAAGACCTCGCTGGAGAATCACGAAATGAGCACAAAATCGCGATCTTGACATCTAAATGTGCAAGCTGAAGGACAAATCACGCTTTTCAATGCATTTCTTCATTCATAAAAATGTAATTTTAATTTATTTGCCATACAGCATCATGTTTGGAACCCCATTTCCCGCGCGCGCCTATTTTCCCGCCTAAACGCTTGCTAGGCTTCTCTAATCGAATGAGTTCAAGGATGTTAAAAATGAGAAATTCATTACGACATTTGCATTAGAATTAATGGCAATTTGTTGTGATGTGTTGTCTCGCCAAGTCCGAGTATAGTGTAGCTGATAAGAAATGTTCACAAGCAAAAATATAGCCCACAACAGATAATAATCCAAAGGCCGCGGAATAGTGCAAAAAACTCTAATTGCGTGCTGTTGAATGGTTGTGTTGCCCAAAAACACCCAAAATGCTTCAGATTTTTTTTCAACTTCCCCTTTCATGAAGCTTCCAAAAGGAAACCTCAAAAATTCGTTTTTTTTCACACAGGACAGGTTTCTAAAAATCCCGTCAATGTAAATTCAAAGTCTTCCCCAAAAAAACTCATGGATAGGAAAAAAAGCTAAAAGAAATACTCACAGTTCCGCCTTGAAGACGCCGAGGTGGCTCCACAGGGAACGGCGGCCACGTTGGGATTGAGGAACTTGGAGAATTTCGTGAGTGCTCGTGCCATTGCTGCTGGACACACAGATTACGGAAATGCAGGAAGCACAACTAATTGAATGGTATTAAATGCAATTTTAACGGAAATCCCGCCGTGAGATGCTTGACAGATCGCTAAACACGCCACAAAATTTATCACACACAGAGCACAGCCACTTTGCCGGTTGGAAAGAGACTGGCGAGAGAAGAGCCAAAGCTGAAAGAGCCCAACTCCCCTCCAAACTGACGACAGAGTTGAAGAGAAAGAGAGAAAATGAGAGACAAGAGAGTCAGGCAAAAAGGGGTAGTCATTGAAAAAATGAAGGTACCTACCTGTTTCATATTCTTATTTTAGAAATGAATATAGATGATGGATATCAGCGTGCGTACCATAAGAGGTAAGATAGAAATTAAGAATAATCCAAAGATTAAGGGGGGTCTCTTGGGAAATCTGTTAGAATTTACACATTTTTAATGTTGTCATTTTCTTGGGGTTTTTCTTAAACTTGGATATCCGATTATGGTTACATTTGTAGCCTAGTTATTGAAGTGTAAGAAAATCACTTTTCGCCATTTTAGATGCGACGCCATCTTGTGGTTTTCCGACTTTTCCGCAGAACTGCCCTAAAACACAAAGGTAGGTTTTTCTCAGGATCTACTGGATGGATTTTGATGGGGTAAAAAGCAAATGAAAGAGGACATACCCATGCAGATTTTGATGTACCAGAATTTTGAATTTCCATTTTGGGGCTGAGAAAAGTGGAAAAACGTCAAAAATATCTGAAAAAAGTAACATTTTTCCACTTTTCTCAGCCCCAGAGTGGAAATTCAAAATTCTGGTACATCAAAATTTGCACTGGTATTTCCTCTTTCATTTGCTTTTGACCCCATCAAAATCCATCCAGTAGATCCTGAGAAAAACCTACCTTTGTGTTTTGAAGAAAATCTCAAGATGGCGTCGCATCTAAGATGGCGGAAAGTGATTTTCTTACTCTTTAATGATAAGTCTTTAAATGTCACCAACACTTGAAAACCGAGTTTAAGAAAAACCCCAAGAAAAATTAAAATATTTAATTTCACCAGCTCTCAAAAGAGACCCCCCTTAATTACAGAGCCGTTTAGCTTTAGTGCTTATTTACCCTTTATTTGTACATTTTGTGACTTGAATCTGGGAATTCTGGCCTTTGGCAAATCGTCTGCCGTAGTTGTTGTTAGGTTCCACACAATCTCTGATTTCTTCATCCGTTGATATTGCCCTGTTTCCTCTTTCAACAGCAAATACCTTCTATCAGGATCGTGAAGACTTTCTTCGGTATAGTTGTACAGAAATGCTCGGAATTGCCTGTTCTCCCCTCGTTGGTTCATAAATTTTCCTTTTACTTCATTTTTGTCTCAAATCTTGTCACTGTTAGGTGCATTTGGTATATCCGTGGGTGCTTCTATTCCAAATTTTATCATAGCTGACAGGGCATCTCTTACGGCTTTAAGAACAAGTAATAATTGGATATCTTCATCAACCGGGATAGTGTTGTTTATTTTATTTTCACAACATGACTTTATGAGAAATTTTTATCCCTTTTGTGTTAAATTACACTGGATATCTTCGAACATTCGTTTAATTCAATAGATGATGTCTCGATAGTTAAAATCTATAATGGTACTATGAGTTGCTGGCATAAACGCCTAAAACACTTTTCACATATCTGGGAGGAGCAATGCTTCAACTCAACCAGATCTTGATGTTGATGAGACTGTGAGCATTTATCTCAATGCAAGTGTACGCATTCAGGGAAATAAAGTTAAAAGTCAGATGAAGGACTTCACTTCAGCTCTTATTGTTCGGATCTTTGAAGACATATTTTGGGAGATTCTGAAGTGAATTCCTTCATCTGACAATCAGTTGCATTAACTTAAGAAGCTACCAGAGGAGACAGGAATGAGTGTCACCATGGTTCCTACAAAAAGGTACGATGTTTATTCTTTAATTTTCCTTTTTCTTTATTTCACAAAGAGGTATTCATTCTCCTCAATGAATACCCCTTTGGCCATACCTATAAATTCGTATCTTGTTTCCGCTCCAATACCAATCGCTTCAAATCCAAACGCTTTTTGTTGATTGAGCTGGCTTCCAGAACCACATGATTTTTTGCAGAACAAATACCTGCGTGATGGGAATCATGTGGTTTGGGGAGCGAACAATCCTATGAGCTCCAACCGATCCAACAAATTCGATAAAATATTCTTTCATGAAATATTTATGCCACACAAAATGTTTTTAGTTGAGAAGAGAGTCCACCCACAATTTCTCGCTCCCAAAGGTAAGAAAATTCGTGATTTTGCGCAGAATGAAAGTGAAAATCGACGCTTTTGCTTTTCATCAATGAAAGTATGTTGTACAAAACATTGCGGGATTGTTTTTAAAATCACAGAATGGTCAACAAACCCATATATAATTTGCATGATAAAATTCCTAAAATTTCAAATGGAAAATCACTGCAAAATTTGAATTTTTGAATCTTTTATTGACTTTTGCTGGAAAAGAAATAATGTCCGAGTGGAGAAAACAACTCTTTTTTTTTTGTAAAAGTTCATCGTCCTGATTAGGTGAGAAAACAATCCGCTTGTGGTTACCTTGAAATACCCCTTAGCTCCCACGAATAGCGATGATCAGTGCTAGATGAGAATTTTTGCTTGTCTTTCGCAAAAGTCTGTCAAGAAGATTTTTTTGCCCCCATTCGCGACTTACATAAGAGGAGAAGCTAGAAAAACATTAAATAATCTATTTATCAAGCGAGAATTTTTCACATTACATAATCCAGAAGAACTTGACGCAATTTCTCGCACAAAATCGGCAGATCTCAAGCAAAAGCTATAAAGCAAAAATTTTCATCTCTCCACTGATAATGAGCGCAACCATATCTATACTAAACGAGCTGACGAATTCCTCTAAATATGGGATGTTCTTTTTTTTTTCTTCTTACCCCAACCAACACTAGTGATTAGCGTGTGCTTGGTAATTTATTTAGAAAAATTTCAACTTCTATTTTGAAAATATTTATACATCATCCGCACTGATCCATGAAATTTCGCGGGCGGCCCAGGGCAAAAAATCATCTCTTTTTCCGTATGAAACTTTTTGGCAGTGAAAAACGCGCGTCCTTGCGTCAATTTTTTTTTCTTTCGCACGCACTACGTAACTTTGCGTTCTTCCAACTCCCGCAATTCTGGGATTACATAATGTTTGTTGGCAAAACACAACCACCCCTGTAAATATTTACTACGCCAATTCATAGCATATGTATAAATTTTCTATGAGAGCTTTCTGTTTTGAGAATTACCTTCATTCACTGCTATGGCTTTTTTTGCTAGAGCATTTTGCGGTTTATCACCACACTGCAGATTCATTTGGGGACACTTGAGAAATTAAATAACATGCAAAGAAAAAACATATCGAATTCCCGCGGGAGATAAGGAACTTTATGGAGGTCTATTTTGAGCCAAATCATGCGGCAGAAGAAGCATAAAATTCCAGCAAGGCACCTCTAAGACACTATCTCTGTTTTAGCAGCTAAAATGTCAGCAATTTTGCAATGTTGTAAAGATTAAATTTGCAGGATTTATGCTGTGATGACGCTCTCGGAATCTGGATTAATCTTTTCAATACTGGATTTTTTATTATTATTATTTTTGTACGAGAAAAAGTTTGAAAATACTTTCCGGATGAAGCGCAGACTTGTTTTAAATTTTCCCTAAAAATGTCTTAAAATGCTTGAGATCTAATTAAAGAAATTTAAAGGAATCGATTTTGTTAAATCGGTTAAATTGTTGTACATATTAAAATTTTTGAATTACATATAAGATTTTTGGTGATCTTTTAAGATTTTAACAGTTTGTTTCTTTGAACGTGCTTTTAAGGAAAACTTCTTTTCTGAGACTCTTTAAAAATCTTTCTATTTTTTTTAACAAATCTTTTGGTTTTCTTTTATGGAATGACAATATAATGATTTTTTTAAAGCATTTACCGCCAAAAATCTTAGAAATACTTGTAAAATAAAGAAAAGATTTTTAACAGATTTTCCCTTATTACTAACTTTGCTTGAATAGGTATCATCTAGCCTAGAAAACTTAAACAAATTTTTATTAAATAAATAAAAATATTTATCTGTTAAATTCTGTTGAAAATAGCGACTTTAATAATCTCCATATTAATTTCTAATCAATAGTCTATTACTAACAACATCATAAAGATGAATAAAATTGCCTGTTTAATGGCTCTCCGTTCTGTCAGTATTCCGTCGTCTATCATGCAAAGTCAATTATTAAATAGCATCATTTGAATAAAATATTTTCCATCTGTGTGAAAATATCATTTTACAAATTGCTACGCGATGCAAAGTTTCTTATCAGCGCGGATATTTTCAGAATAATAAATTTTCACAGAAGATTCAAGCTAAAAGAACAGAGAGATTAAGTTCTCCCCCCTAAAACGTGAAGGTAAATTCATTCACGTAATTTTTTTATTCACAAGAAAATCTCTCAAAAAATATTTACAAAAGGCTCTGGGGAATGTTAAAAAAGTAAATATTTTTGAGTGATTTCTCAAACAGTAGCTAAATATATTCTTCACCAACACTTTTATGTTGAATTGAGCATATTTCAATGCGCAGATAGGCCTTATCACATTCAAGGGCTCTGAAAATTGTTCTACCTGAAAAAAGGTGGGACAAGCAGCGAAATTTTTGGAAGTTTGAAGCCAAGTTTGGAAGTCTTTTTTTTTCTGCGTGTGATGGTAAAAGAGACATTATAGGTGAGAGAGGTACGAACTGGTATCAAACACCATCTGATTCAATATCAATTCATTCGTTATCAGTTGCGCAATTCATTTGATTAAACAATGTTGTACTTGACGAAGCCATTGAGGCAATTTCGGGCCTCTTGCGGCTTATCTCGATTATGCTTGAGTGGGATGGTTTCGTTTTTTTAATACAAAAACCCACTCAAGGGGTGAATAAATTTCTCCAATATTTTCCTTTTGGGAAATTTCTCCCGGGAAAAATATTTCCTCCTGAGGAAAATTTTAACTATGAAACCCCTCGTTTGGAAAGTCACATGAATTAACGCAATTCCCATCATCTGACCCGATATTTTATCAGTTAGTGGGTTCCCCCCATTTTTCCACCTGATCAATCACGCTTGAATAGGATCGAATTCTCTATTAATACCCTCCACACACCGCATTTTGGAGCCGATTCTCTGATTTATTGACGCACCATTGAATGATTTACGAAGTGGACTTTTTGAGCAGCTCAAGAAAACTTTTTTTTTGAGTGGGACTGAGGCTCTCAAACGAAAAAATCTCGAGCTTGAGGTAGTCGAGGAAGAAAAAGAGAATACCAAATAGCAATTTATTTTTGTCCGAAATCCACGTTTTTTGCTGAAGAAAGATAACAAAAAAATCAACGAAAAAGAAACCAAAGAAAACCTGCTATGAAGGAGCCTTTAGTTCAGCTTTTTTTTGCTGTTCAGTGGATGGTCCTAATCTTTTTTCTTTGCTTCTTGTAAAAGAGGAAGGTGCATACATATGGTATATCTGGTGAAGAATAAATATATTTCATACATTTGGGAGATTTTTAAAGTCTCTCAGTTTGTCTTTGTAAATAAAAATTCAAGGTCAAGACAAACACTCAAAAGACTCACAAAAAAAAATCATAAGTTGAAAGTTTTGGAGGTATTTGGATGGAATTCTAAAATAAAGATCAGCTGGATGACAGTGGCGTGACCAAGGGAGGGTGTTTCGGTGTTTAAACTCTCTATAAAAATCAGGCAATTTAGGTTTTTCTTCAGGGGACGAAAGAAATTATTTTCAAGCTAGAAAAATTCATTTAAAGTTTAAAACAAAAAAACTAGTTAATTTCAAGAAATCGAAGAATAAATGTCAAACGGTAAACGTCAAACGTTAGAATAAACGTCAAATGATAGACAAGTGTCAAACGTTTGACAAAAAATGAGACGTTAGAAATAGAGATGTCAAATGTTGGAAAGGAAATGTTAAACATTAGAAAAGAAATGTCGAAGCTTTCCAAATAAACGTTAAACGATAGAAAAGTGTCAAATATTAAAAAGAAAATAATGTCAAACGTTAGAATTGCACAAACTGTTTATTTAATTCTGTTTAATAAAGTGCAACAACTTTAACATGATTAAGTAGTCTTAATTTTTAAATTATTGACCCTTTAAATTAACATTTTAAACGATTTTGAAAAGCTTGACTTCTTTTCCTTTGGAGATTCCTTTAAAAATTCCTTCACTGCTGTGCGTGCTTTTGTAAAAAGGCAGGTGGACAAGAAAACAAGCCATTACCAGAGAAACCCAAATCTTTCCAGTTTCAGCGTATACATCGCGTAAAAGGTTTGAACCTTTCGGGGTGCATGTTTTGCACAAAGTCTGAAGAATTCAGGTAATTTTTTTTTGGCTCAGAAGGGATCCCTTTTGTACCTTCGTTTCACAAAAGGTGCGACCCTTCTTGGGAAATTTAAGAATACCTTTCTCATTTTATTTATTTTTTCTTTCTTGAAGAGTGAGCTTCGTCAGCTGAGATTGAGGAGAGCTACCCAGAGAGGGGTAATTGAGAAGTAGAAGGGGTACTTTGAGAGAGAGAGAGAGCCATTTCCCCTGAAAGAGAGTCCGGTGAGTGAGGCACTTGAGAAAAAGTGAGAAAAGCTCTTCAGTCGTGAACGGTAAGCCGAGGAGGTTGGTTATACGGCACCACTTTGCTTCCATGTTATTTCGTGTGTGAAGTGCAATCTCCCCGAATTTATTTGCTTATCCACCATTGAGGATCTTCAGTGATCATCGAGGTGATTTTTATTTAATTAAATTTATGAGAAATTCGCAGTGAAAAGACCACTTTAAACGCCCCAAAGCCACGCTGTCGCGCACAGAGAGCAACTTCCGTTGCGGATGGTGTAGAATTCTTCCAATTCGGGCATTGAAGAATATAATGAAAGGAGAAGCTCAATGTGGAACTTTTTTTTGGGAGTGAATGTGGGAAAAAAGGAAGCATTCGTTGCTGGGGGCATCTTCGGTCTTTTTTTTTTGCTTCATTCCCTTGAGTGATTCCATTTTAGTACAGACCTTTTTTGTGCCTCACAAACACTCAAAGAGAGAAGCATCTCTCAAGTTCTCTCTGGACGCAAGCGCTCTTCATCAGCACCCAGCAGAAGCGTCCAAGAGGGGAAGGTGGGGTGAGAGATAGAATTTTAATTTTGAAGTGGTGGGGAGCTTTCTCGCAAGAGAGCAGAGAGAAATCACACAGAATGTTAGAAAGTACCCAGAGAGCGATATAAAGCAGGACAGAGTGCCGGTAAAATGTCTACGTGGAGATCTCTTATCAATATGGGATTTATTAGTTGATTTTTTACGTATTTCACTTGAAAATTTGCAAAGAGGAATCATTTGATAGTTAATTAGGGTTTGCAAAGATTTTTCAGGTCAAAAAAGCTTTAATTTGACTTAGAAACTTTTTAAACTTGATTTTCATTTGATCTTTAAAAACTAATGAAGGGTTTACGGAATAACGAAATTGAAAGTATTAAAAATATTTAAATGAAGCATAAAAGTAATTTATATTCAAGTCCTGTTGCAAGCTTTATGCTTTTTTTAATCCTTTAATGATCATAATTTGAACATTTAGACCCCAAATTCTTTAATCTATTTAATAGAACGCTTGTTTCGTTGTTAATATTTATGTAATAAGTCATAATCAAAGAAGAAATAAGTCATAATAATTTTCTAAATATTCACAGGACTCGAAGGATCAGTACGAACGAAAAATTAAAATTTAAACTTCTTTTTTTTACTTAAAATTTCTTCCAATCAGTTTTGAATTTTATCAAAACTAATATTTTTCACTAAAAGCTTACTGAAAAACTTGTAGTCCTTAAAGGGTTATTTGAGCGTTTGTAAATAAATATTTTTGCTTAAGATTTTTCATTTTTGTAAAGCTTTAACTTCTCTCACGTTATTCACTCGATTTTTTCCCAATATTTTTGGATTAAGAGCTTTAAATTATTTTTATAGATCCTTCAATTTATGCTAATTATTTGATTAAAAAAATTAACTCACAATTTTCCTTAATCCTTGTGGTGTCTGGTCACTCTGTCTCACGCGCAAATTCAATTGAGAAACTTTCAATCTATCTATTTCGCACTTCCTATCGAGCGCGACTTCTCTCACTGACCCAGAAGATGATTCTCCCGCGGGACAATTTCTTATCAAAAGCCTCAAAATGCGACGAAAAAAATGGGTCAACACTTGATTGGCCAATGCATTGAAGTTGTCTTCTCAATGTGACTCTTCTCTTTCTTCTTTTTTTGGTCCTCAAACAGATTATACGATTTTGTCGCGGAAGATACACCGACGAATTTCTGGGCTTCAGAACATCCCGCTTGAAGCACGACTGCTAGACAATGACGGGTGGCGTCTTGAGACTCTGCACACTCAGTGGGCAGCATCTTTTGCGTATTCCGCGCCCTATTCATCCTCTGCGCCTCTTTTCGGGCTCTGTGAAGCTCCTGCAGAAGGATGGGAAGCCCGTGGAAGCCATCAAGGGGATTGAGTACAAAAATCTCACAATTGGCTGCCCCAAGGAGCGATGGAACAACGAGAGACGGTGAGAAGATCCTCCTTTTGCAACTTCCTTAAATAGAGATGCTCAATGCAATTTTTCTTGCAGTGTTGCCATGACTCCAGCTGTGGCTGCAACGCTCATCAAGAAAGGTTTTAATGTAAATGTCGAATCCGGTGCTGGATTGGAGGCAAAATTCCGCGATGAAGACTACAAACAGGCTGGAGCGAAAATTGTCGACTCCAAGGGGATCTACAATGCAGACATCCTCCTCAAAGTCCGTCAACCAACACAGGAAGAAGTTCCTCTACTGAAACCCGAATCCACACTCATCTCCTTCCTCTATCCAGCACAGAATAAGGATCTCATAAATGAATTGGGAAAACGGAAGATTAATGCATTTGGTGAGTATTCCCTATTGATGTGGATTCAATTACATTGGAACGACGCACCAAAAACTAGAGGATCGAATATTTTATAATAATTTGATTTTTCTTCCTTCAGCCATGGATTGTATCCCGCGTATTTCTCGTGCTCAAGTCTTTGACGCTCTGAGTTCAATGGCCAACATTGCAGGCTATCGAGCTGTTATTGAGGCTGCCAACTACTTCCCGCGCTTCTTCACAGGTCAGATCACTGCTGCTGGTAAAGTCCCACCTGCCAAGATCCTCGTTATCGGTGGCGGTGTAGCTGGTTTAGCTGCAATTGGTCAAGCACGTGGTATGGGCGCCATTGTGCGAGCCTTCGACACGAGATCCGTTGTCAAGGAGCAAGTTGAGAGTATGGGAGCGGAATTCCTGACCATCAACATTGAGGAAGAAGGAGGAACTGCTGGTGGCTACAGCAAAGAAATGAGCAAAGCCTTCATCGATGCAGAACACGCTCTATTCGCGAAGCAGTGCAAAGAAGTCGATGTGATCATTACAACTGCCCTGATTCCCGGAAAGAAAGCCCCCGTGCTGATCCTTGAGGAACACGTGAAGTCCATGAAGCCAGGAAGTGTCATTGTGGATTTAGCTGCCGAGGCAGGAGGAAATGTCGCCACAACTGTTCCAGGGCAGGTTAAAGTGATTCACGATGTTGTTCACGTTGGTATCACAGATCTGGCCAGCAGACTCCCAACACAAAGCTCCACTCTGTACGCCAATAACATCAGCAAATTCCTCCTATCAATGGGAGAGAAGAATCACTTTGATATTCGCCTAGAGGATGAGGTTGTTCGTGGTTCCATTGTGTTGCGCAATGGTGAACTCATGTGGCCACCACCAGTCATCCCCGTGTCCGCTCAAGCTGCCCCTGCTGCTGAAACAAAAGCCCCAGCAAAGGTTGAACCCGTTCCGGAGGATCCCTTCCAGAAGCAGCTGAAGAGTAGTCTCACCTACACCGCTGGCTTGGCGTCTCTCCTTGCTCTCGGAGTTGCATCCCCCAATCCCGCTTTCACCACAATGATGACCACATTTGGTTTGTCGGGAATTGTGGGCTACCACACTGTGTGGGGCGTCACACCGGCTCTCCATTCACCCCTCATGTCCGTCACGAATGCCATTTCGGGCATCACTGCCGTCGGAGGACTCCTGCTGATGGGCGGCGGAGTTACTCCATCAAACACAATCGAATCCTTGGCTGCTGGTGCAGCTCTCATCTCATTCATCAACATCTTCGGTGGATTCCTCGTCACCCAGCGCATGCTGGACATGTTCAAACGTCCTGGAGATCCACCAGAGTACAACATGCTCTTCGGCATTCCCGCAGCCGCCTTCCTCGGAGGCTATGGATACGCCGCTGTTGCCGTAAGTTTGCTTTTCTTTTCTTTTTTTTTTGAGATATTTTTTTCGTTACATATTTTCGAATTCTGATTTTGAATTCCTGATTTTGAAATTCCCAAAAATTTCGAAATAGATTTACAGATTTATAAAATTTCGGAATTAAATTTCAAAAAATTTGAAATTGATTATCGAATTTATAATATTCGATATTATAAAATTCCGAATATGATTTTCGAATTTGAATTTTCGAAATCGATATTCGAATTTATAACATCGAAATTGATTTTTGAATTAATAAAAATTCGAAATTAACTTTCCGAATTTAAAAAAAAATCGAAATTGATTTTCGAATTTGTAAAATTTCGAAATTGATTTTCGAATTTGTAAAATTTCGAAATTGATTTTCGAGCTCATAAAATATCGGAATGGATTTTCGAATTTATAAAACTTCGAAATAGATTTTCGGATTTATAATAGTTCTAAATTGATTTTCGAATTTGTAATAATTTTAAAAAGTAATTTCGAATACATAAAATTTATTTTTCTTGGAATTTATATTTCGAAGAAATTGATATTCGAGAGCTCATAAAATTTCGAAATTAATTTTTGAAGCAATAAAATTTCGTAATTGATTTTCAAGTTTATAAAATTTTAAATTTGTTTTTTTTTTTTAAATTCATAAATCTTTTTTATTTTTGAATTAAAGAAAAGTTTTAAATTGAAAAAAAACCGGAATTTGCAAATAAAATATCTTAACTTCCAGGGCTTCCCTGAAATCCATCAAATGGCTTACCTGGCTTCTAGTTTGTGCTGCGTTGGGGCTCTTGCAGGGCTCTCGTCACAGAAGACATCACGTCTGGGCAATACTCTGGGCATGATTGGCGTCACGGGTGGAATTGCCGCTACTCTTGGCCACATGGCACCCTCCAATGAAGTCCTCATGCAGATGGGTGGTGTTGCTGCTCTTGGCGGAACTTTGGGCAGCATAATTGCCAAGAAGATCCAAATTACGGATCTTCCCCAGCTTGTTGCTGGCTTCCACAGTCTCGTGGGATTGGCAGCTGTCCTCACGTGCGTCGCCACGTATATGCACGACTTCCCGAATCTGGCAACTGATCCTGCGGCCAATGTGTTGAGGACAGCCCTCTTCCTGGGCACATACATCGGTGGAGTGACCTTCAGTGGCTCCCTCGTGGCCTATGGCAAGCTCCAGGGCGTTCTCAGCTCAAACCCCCTCTTGCTTCCGGGTAGACATTGGATCAATGGTGGTCTCCTTGCTGGCAATGCTCTGGCCATGGGAATGTTCTACATGGAACCAACAATGGCCGGCGGATTGGGACTCCTTGGAGCCACATCCTTGATGTCCACCGCAATGGGAGTCACCCTGACTGCTGCTATTGGTGGTGCTGACATGCCCGTGGTCATCACAGTGCTCAACTCCTATTCCGGCTGGGCACTCTGTGCTGAAGGATTTATGCTCAATAATAACTTGATGACCATCGTGGGAGCTCTCATTGGATCCTCTGGTGCCATCCTGTCGTACATCATGTGCAAAGCCATGAATCGTTCCCTGCCAAATGTCATTCTCGGTGGCTACGGCACCAGTTCCACAGGCGGTGGAAAAGCCATGGAGATCACTGGAACGCACACGGAAGTCAATGTGGACGGGTGCGTTGAGATGATCAGAAATGCCAAGAATATCATCATCACTCCCGGATATGGGCTCTGTGTGGCCAAGGCACAGTACCCCATTGCTGAGATGGTTAACATTCTCAAGAGTCGCGGCAAGAAGGTTCGATTCGGTATTCATCCAGTGGCTGGAAGAATGCCCGGACAGCTGAATGTTCTCCTCGCCGAAGCTGGAGTCCCGTACGACGATGTGCTGGAGATGGATGAGATTAACGATGATTTCTCAGAGACAGACTTGGTGCTGGTTATTGGGGCCAATGATACAGTCAACAGTGCTGCTGAAGATGATCCAAATTCCATCATTGCCGGCATGCCCGTTCTGCGGGTCTGGAAGTCCGATCAGGTAAGCCCTACGGCGTGCTCTTTCCAGCTCTTTTAAACCAAATTTTTATGCTCTAAAAATAGGAGGAAAAGAATTTTCTTTTAATTTTTGAAAATCTTCCTTCTATAGGTCGTCGTTATGAAACGATCTCTGGGCGTTGGCTATGCCGCTGTGGACAATCCAATCTTCTACAAGCCAAACACATCGATGCTGTTGGGCGACGCCAAGAAAACTTGTGATGCGCTTCTGGCGAAAATCAAGGAGGAGGAGAATTAGAGAAAAGAAAAAGAAAATTGTACAAAGGGATTCAAACACAAAAAGAAAGAAAACCTTCCTTCGTACTGAAGGTTTCCCTGTAGATGAAAATTTACTCCCCCCCCCTCTTCCCTTCCACCCATCATAGAAGAAATGACCTTTCAATCGTTAAAGAAAAGAAAGAAAAACCCTTTAGCTGTGTAAAATCATCCCAAGAAAAGAAAAGTGAATGTGAAAAAAAAGATTTCATAGATTGATGTAAAATATAAATATATATATTTTTTCTATAGAGGAAAACTTTACAAGTAACGAGAGATAAATTCCGCACAATGAGAGCTGAGAGAAAGATTAAACACAATTTTTTTTTGTTCTTGTCAAAAGCCATTCTCTCCTTACAGAGAACTTTTGAATAAAATCTACTTACATTTTTTTTTTTAAAACTTTTTGTGAATAGACAAATTGAATCAAGAAAAAAAGAAGATTTTTAAAGCAATTTTATCGTCGCAGCATTTAAAAACTCTAAATGAGATGTTAATTTAAACGAAAATAAAGTTTTAATTTATTTTATCTAACGACTTGCTTGCCTCGTTTGTTCCACATCCAGCAATTTGTGTTTCAGTTCTTGTACAGAAGGATCCTTCGGGAGCAAATTCTGCCAACTAAGCGACCATACTGGAGGGTCTGTTGTCGCTCTTCATCGCTTCCGTCCAGCTGAAAAAGAATTCAAAAGAAATCTCAATCAAAACCTAAATTTAGAACTTTTCATTTCTTCTTGAATTTTGAATCAATTTTGGCGATTTTTTCACACACAAACAGGCAATTAAATAGGGGAGACTGGAGCTGGGTGAGTAATCTGAATTTTTATTCAATTAATCAAGAACTTTAGAAAGAACAAGGGATGATAGGAATTCTATCTAAAAGAATGTTCCCAAATTGTACAAAAATTGATTCAATTTCAATTAATTTTATTTAACCCTTTCACGTCCACGTTAAGCGTAGAAACATTGAAATTAGGACTCTTTTATTTCTCAGGCAAAAAGTCTTCTTTGCCTCTTCTGCGTGAATTTAATGCAAAAAAAAATTATAAAAATTTGGAAAAATAAAATGTTTCACGTTTAGATGACCCAAAGAACGCGAAAGGGTTAAATTTAATTATTCTCTTCATCTTCAAACTTTTAGCTCAGATCTTTCCTTCAGATTTTGTATAAAAAATAATAAATTCAAACCATTTTAGCATATTTCTAGAACAAGTAAAGGTTAAATCAATCACCTCTGTGAAAGTCATTTTGCTCTCAATTTATCTTTCCTTTTTAATTAATTCAGAATTTAATTTACTTTTGCACGAAAGAAAGCGATCAAGGCTGCTGCAAATTATTATTTTTTTCTTCTTTTTTAAACTACAACATTTTTTTTAAATTCTTATTCTTTTAAAGGGATAATTGAGCTAAAGAAAAAATATTCTACTCACATTGATGTAATCCTTAAAGTACATTATGGTGTTTTCGTAGAGACAAACAACATTCTCAAGGTGCCGCACCTGAAACTCATCCTTGTCCCTTGCATGCGGATCCTCATTGAATCTCGAATACTTGGAGCGGTCCAACTTCTTCAGTAAATCTACGAAAAAAATTAAAAAATTAAAAAGAAATCGAAGCTTCAATCAAAGCTCCTTCCTCACCTTCCGTGATTGGGTGCCAGGAATAGACTTCGGGGCAGAGCAGTGAGGACGGTTGGAGTTTCCCCTTGTAGCGCATCTTGGGGCAGGAGTGAATGTAGAAGCCCATGTAGTAGTACTTGAGCTCTGGGCAGGATTTCTGAAGTTCCCGCGTAAAGGCAACTTCCCAGAGAGAGCTGTACGTGCCGAGGGACAGGAAACTGAACTCGGGATCGTAGAACAAGTAGACGGAGCTCACGCAATTGGGCAGGATGTCAATTACACCGACCGCAATGAGACGATCATCGAGCCAGTACTGCTGATGGAAGGAACCAAATCCCTTTGCCGGTGACGTTGATGATACTTTTAGCTGCAAAGGGGAGCGTTGCAAGAAATATTGAAAATCTTCAATGTCCTCCGGTGGATCCTTGTGCACGAGAGTCTGATACTTTCGGTACAGCTCATACTCCACTTGGAGAAAGGCATTGAATTCCTCACCAGTGGAACAAACCAAGTCAATCTACAGATGAAAGAGGAAGAAATAGAAAGGAAAAAGAAAGAATTACCTGCAATGGCGAACGACACAGGAAGCGTACAAAGGATTCTCGGGTATTTTTATGTGGGGGATCACGGTGGATCACAGTTTGGTATTTTCTATAGAGCGCTAGCACCTCATCTGTGGCCCCCTTTGCGGATGGAATGAGTTTCACCTGGAATGTGCGGGACAGAACAAAATTAAGCATGCGAGGGCCACAGTGAGTACATCTCTGCAAGTACCTACCCTCAGTTTGTGCTTCCCATCCTGTGGAGCTTCTCCCAGGAAATCCTCCAAACTCTTCTCCACATTCTTTGGAGGCTTTTTCACGGGTTGCTGCGGTAATCCTTGAGCCTCCCTTTGAGCCATCTTTGCCTGCTTCCTCTCCAGCCGCAGTAGCTTAGCCTTCTTGCACGGAGGCTTAAGAGGATCCATCTGGGAAGCAGCACTCCCACTACTGGCAGCATTTACAGGTTCTTTTACACTCGAGCACTCCATGCTCGAAGATGGCTCACAAGGTGGTAGCTGCTCTTCATCCACCAGCTTATTGACTAACTTATTAACATCTATGACTCCCGTTGTGACTTGTGGGCCCATGGGAATTTCTTCCGCAGCATCAGTTTCTTCATCTTGATTGGATTCCTTCTCCCCGGAATCCTTTAATCCATCCCTCAGGAACTTATTGACTCTCTTGATAATCTTCTTGTGAGATTTAGACAGCTTGAAATTCAGTGCATCACACCTGTGGAGGACACAAAAAGCATTGAGAAAAGAACCTTTTTTTTTTTTTTATTTTAAAGCTTTACGGCCCCAGCCTTTTCAAGCCACAAGGCCGAGAAAAGAACCTTCCGTAGGAGACCTCGGTGTGAAATTCTAACCTAATTGTGTACGAAGGGCAGCAAGTTGATGAATTAGTTGGTTTATAGCAGTAAGTACCGGATCGCCTCCAGCCACGATCAATGAGATCCTGATAATCCCTTACAGACATCACATGAGCAGTCATCCCTGCAAAAAGCCCAGGAAAAGCAGGAAGGTCAATAAAGGAAAATCAGAACAGAGATTTATTTTCATTTCTCACCGTGAGAATTGCAGGTGTTTGACCTCTTGCAGTACCCGCAGGTACTCTTATTGAATTCTCCATGGTACATAACAATTGAATACTCATCAGACATGGATTTTTCTTTGATTTTCTTCCAGAAGAAAGGATTTTTCTTGCCAACTTTTTTGTTTTGACACCGCTAACGTCAACCACCTTGAAGTTTTGCGTGAAAACTTTACACAATCGATGAATTCATCGATTTTTCATGCTCAAAACTTCAGCTTGCTCGGCGGAAGTTCTGTCTCAGTCTTTTCCTGTGTGAAGTTGCACCACAAAGAAGAAAACATGGTTTGTTTCCCGATTTTTCGCTATTTTCCACGCTTTTCACGCACTTTCCACTCCCGAAAATGTTCAAAAGTAAAGCCTGAAAAGTTTTTCTGCAGAGTTAATGTGAAAATTTTGCTTAAAAACATGAATTTTCGCGTGAAAAGTGTTGAAAAGAATTTTCATGGATATTGAGGTTATGGAATGTGGTCTCATAAGTGAATTTTATCTTTGCAGTCGTTGATAGTTCCGGAGAAATTCCAGCATATTCTGCGTTTCATGAACACCAACATCGATGGCAAGCGCAAGGTGCCCATTGCCATGACTGCCATCAAGGGTGTGGGGCGTCGGTACGCCAACATTGCCCTCAAGAAGGCCGACGTGGATCTCACGAAGCGTGCCGGAGAGTGCACCGATGAAGAGGTAAGACCCCCTCAAAGAAATTCCCTGAAAATGCCCCATAAACTAATATTTCAATTTGTTCAGGTCGAGCGCGTGATGGCCGTGATCCAGAATCCACGTATCTACAAGATCCCGGATTGGTTCCTCAACAGGCAGAAGGATGTGACTGACGGCAAATACTATCAGCTCACATCTGCCGTTCTCGAGTCGAAGCTCCGTGACGATTTGGAGAGGCTCAAGAAGATCTGCGCCCACCGTGGTCTCCGTCACCACTGGGGACTCCGTGTCAGGGGTCAGCACACCAAGACCACCGGACGTCGCGGAAGGACTGTCGGTGTGTCGAAGAAGAAGTAAATTCACTCAATTCTGTGGATTTATTCAACGAGACCTGGGGATGTTGCTGTGCACATTTTTAGGAATCTGAATAAATTTTGCTTTGATAAATTCCAATTTCTTTTTCATTTTCTTTCTCTTTTGTGTGTTTATAAAGGTAATCTGTAGAATTTCTTGATCTTTTCTTAGTCAGGGGTCCTTTGGAATATTTTCCTTGAAAATTTGTGGCCACTTCTTTTGCATCTAAAAGAGAAAATTAAAATAAGATGAAATGCAGAAAATTAATGATTTTTTTAAAATTCAGAATTAAAAGACAAGAATTTTAATTAGGAAAAAAGAAATTTTAGATCAAAAGTCAATTTTTTTGAACTTCCTAAATACCAGGCGCCTCCATTACATTATTTTTTTTTGAATTATTTCAACAGAATGTAACGACCAAAATAAAAATAAATAAACCAAAAAAAAGAACAAACCTGATTTTCTGCATCCTCAGAGTGTCCAGCGTCAATTTTGTTGATCTTGAAAAACTCTAGGATTCCCAGAAGTGTCTCTGCATTAGGACGCTTCGATGGATCCTTGTCCAGAAGACGCTGAATTAATTTTTTGTAATTTTTGGATAAATTCTCAGGCAATTGACCTTCCTTAGCTTCCCGGACGATCCCATTAAAATCCTGAATTGTTCTAATGGGCATGAGGAGCTCCAAGAAAATAAGTCCCACACTGTACAGATCACTGCTCCTTCCTCCTTGATTTTCTAATTTCTCAGGAGCTGCATAAAGCAACGTTCCTCTGGGTTGTCTTCTCTTGCATAATTTTGTAAAATTTGTCAGTTGTGCTAGCCCAAAATCCGCAAGTTGAACCACTGTTGTGCAATCCTTGGAGTTGATAAAAATATTCTCAGGCTTTATATCATTGTGGATGACGTTGCAGCGATGAATGTATTGCAGAGCTGCAGCCAGTTGCTTCCCAATCCCGAGAGATTCTTCGTTGAATTTAAAATTCCCCTCTGCCAGGTAATCTGGACAGACCCAGCAGATATTCTCTGATTTTGTATTCATGTGAAAGAGATCAAAATGTTGGCCTTTACTGATGAATTCCTTGAAGAATTCATTGAACTCCTCAGGATGACGATTGCGTCGATTGAGCCACATTCGTAGATTCATCTGAGCAATGTTCATTTGAATGTACATGAAATTGTCTTCATAGAAGGCATTTTTGTACTTAACAATATTTGGATGATTGTCCAGGCGCGCCAGGAGAGCTATTTCATTCCGAATGGATTGAAGATGCTCCTTTGACACTATCTGGACTTTCTTCACCGCGTACTCCTTCCCATCGACATTGTGACGAACTCTGTAAACCACACCAAAACTTCCAGATCCGAGTTTCTCAATCTCTGTGAACCAGGGGGTAGACAAAGCCCTTTTTTACCCGAACACAGCAAATAATGGCGGACGGTTTGCAAAGAAATTAAAGGAAGAAAATGACGTCACTTTATTTCGAAAAAGTGCATCAAAATTTTTGAAATCAGTTTTAGTGCATTAATCTTCGTGAGACACCCCTCAAAAGCTATCAATCGATAGAATATTAAATTATCTATCCAGTGGTGGTGGATTTTTTCAGATTGAAGCATTTTCCTGGGTGTCTCAGCGAGTGAGCAGTGAATTCCTATGGAAATAGAGTTTTTGTCTACCCCCTGCTGTGAACATTCTCTGGTACTGAGATCCCTTCTGTAGGATCCTTTTGGGATCTCCACATGAAGATGATGATACAACTCCCATTTATTAAGAATTGAGAGCAAGGAAAATTTAACTCTATTTAACTGCGATGTTACTTATAGACTGCATCAGATCATAAATTGAGCTATATTGGGAATAGATGATAAGCATTACGAACATTCTCGTATTGTTTGATTATTAATTATCGCGGAACGCTTGTCTCCCCTGAGAGAGAAACTGATAATTATTTTGCGATTCAAACAGCCCATGTTTTGATATTAATATTCTTACAGGTGTGGTCAGAAAAAATGTTGAAAAAATTAATTTGGCAAATCTTAATCTCATAAAATAAAATTAAAGGACTCACAATTCCTATCTAAAAAGTTCACGGCCCTTGATCATGATCCTGGTCTTGATATTTTTTTTAAATGCTTGAAAATCAATTTAAATAAATTTAATGAATCAAAATTCGACCAATCTTATTAATTTCTCATTATTGAACCCTCGAGAGGAGAATTTCATAAAATTAATGTAAACAGAGAGTAATTTATGCTTCTTGTTTTATTTGCATTATCGCAAGCTTAGTCACACAACCACATTGTATTGCATTCCACAGCGCATCTCCGTTTGTAAAGAAAAATCATTTTTTTCCTTCTTATCGTTCTCTTTTTTATGATTTAAAAAATAATTATCATGGGAGGATTATTCTCTCGTCCTACATCCCGATATCAGGAGGAATTTACTGAGATTGAGAAAGTCGGAACTGGAGGTTTTGGCGAGGTTGTCAGAGTACGGCACAAGGTTGATGGCAGAGAGTATGCAATCAAGAAGATTCCAATGTCTCTGAAAAATGTGCAATTTGTGAAGAATGAGATTAAAGTCCTGGCAAGTCTTGACTTCCATCCGAATATTGTGCGATACAATACATCATTTTACGAAGGAAATGTAATGTACATTCAGATGAATGTTGCGCAAATGACTCTCCGGACGTGGCTCAATCGGCGTGACAAACAAGCTGAGCCTTTCAATGAATTCTTCAAGGAATTCATCACAAAAGGCCAACATTTTGATCCTTTTGGAATCAACAATACAAAAGATATATGTTGGGTATGCCCAAACTATCTAGCTGAGGGAAATTTCAAATTCAACCAAGCTTCCTTGGACATTGGGAAGCAAGTCGCATCAGCTCTGCAGTACATTCATCGCTGCAACGTCATCCACAATGATATTAAACCTGAGAATATTTTTGTAAATTCCAAGGATTGCGCAACAGTGGTGCAACTTGCGGATTTCGGGCTAGCTCGCTTTCCATTCACGAGAAGACAACCCAGGGGAACATTGATTTATGCAGCTCCTGAAAAATTTCGTGGACTCGGAGGCATGAGCAGTGATCTGTACAGTGTGGGACTCATTTTTCTGGAACTCCTCATGCCCATTAAAACAATTATTGACTTAAAAGGGATCTTCAGGCAAGCTAGAGAAGGTCAATTGCCGGATAATTTATCTATAAATTATAAAAGATTAATTCAGCGTCTTTTGGACAATGATCCATCCAAACGTCCCACTGCAGGGATACTACTGGAAATCCTAATTTTTTTCATGACGAACAAAATCGACGAAGAGCATTCTGAGGATACAGAAAATCAGGTTTGTCTTTGAAATAAAACTTTACAAATTATTAAATTTATAAAATCATTTTTTTTTTCATTTTCAGTTGTGTAAAAAATGGCCAGAAATTTTCAATTAACCTATCGAAGAGTAGACGATCGATGCAACGAATGCAACATAGGTACATATTATAGAGGAAGCATAACAAATTCAGAGAATAAGTAACTATATACATATTGTAGAGCAGGTGGCTACAGTCTAAAGATTTGTTCATTAGAGATCGAACAATTGTACGAGGATGTTTCCTTTTGTAGTGATGTAAAATAGCAATAGAAAGCTCGAGAACTTGCAATTCCAAGAATTATTGATAACTCTTATCTAATACTCAATGACTCATTTGCTATTCTTGTTGTTAACTCAGTCACATCTGCATCCACTTGTATTTTACAACGTCATTTAGTGCAAGTTAAATCACTGATTAAAATTACCGTCAGAATTCATACGGTAGAAGTCTTAAAAAACGTCCATCCGGTAGCTATCGTTAACATTTCGACGGTAGCGATTATTTTAGTTAAAATTATCAAAACGCTTCTACCGTGGGAAAAACTTCCATCCACAAGTGCCGTCTTAATATTGGACATAGGCATATTTAACGCTACTACCGTTAAGATCGTAGTACCGTCGACGTTATGTGCATTTACGACGTAAGTACTGTTATAAGCGTTCAACAAACACTGTTAGTACTATCAATATAATCTAGGAAGATTGTAGTACAATTTCCTTGGTTCACTGAAATAATTCACTCAGACGGTCTTTCCATTAAAACGGAGTCTCCGGCAATTGGCCGACGGTAATTTTTTCCAGTGAATCCGTGTACTATATAAGCAGCTCCGAGGCAGCTCAATTTTGAAAAGAACAAAAAAAAAAGAACAAAAAATGGATTCGTTGTGGGATTTGGTTGGAAAAAAATTAAAATTTTTGATTACAATTATTATTATTTTGATTACAATTATTATTATAACAATAGTGTTGTATGTGTTTGCCATTCGCTCCTTTCGCTCATCATCATATGAAAAAGATTTTCTTGAAATAGAAAAACTTGGAAATGGTACTTTTGGTGAAGTTGTGAAAGTGCGACATAAGACTGATGGACAGGAATACGCTATAAAAAAAATAAAACTAACAGATACGAACTGGCACTGTGTGAACAATGAGATTAGTGTCCTGGCAAGACTTGATCACAGGAATGTGGTCAGATACAATAATTCCTTCGGTGAAAATGGAATAATATATATCCAAATGAATATAGCGCAAATGACTCTCCGGACGTGGCTCGATCAGCGTAACCAATCTCATGATTATAGTGAATTTGTCTGGAAAAATATCACTAATGGCAAACATTATAATCAAAAGTGTGCTTCTCGTGACTGTTTAGTATGCCCGAATTATTTATCTAGGGGAAAATTTGAAATTAAAAAGGAATCCCTCGGAATTGGGAAGCAACTGGTTGCAGCGGTGCAATATATCCATAATTGTAATATCATCCATAATGATATTAACCTTTGGAATGCGGAGGCCTTGGTAGTGCCGTAGAATGCGAAGGTGGGGTCGTTGAACGACCCCGCTCCGCATTCCAAGGGTTAAGCCAGCAAATATTTTTGTCAACTATAAAGATTGCGCAACTGTGGCTCAGATAGCGGATTTCGGGCTAGCTTCTACAGCAGACCATGAAAAACAACCATTTGGATCAGAACCCTATGCGGCTCCTGAGAAATATCATGGATTTGGAGGCAAAAGCAGTGATTTATTCAGTGTAGGAATCATTCTCCTAGAACTCCTTGTCCCTATATCAATGACGACCCAGAGGAGTTTTAATGGATTGATTTGGATTAATTATAATTGGATGTTCTCCAATTTGACCACAAATTATAAAAAATTGATCCAGCGTCTCATGCATCATGACTCATCTAAACGTCCAACAGCAGAGAAGGTTCTGGAAATATTGGATTTCTACATAGAGAATAACATTGACGCTGGGCACTCTGAAAATGCGGAAAATCAGGTAATTGTTATAAAACGAATTTAAACGAATTATAAGACTAAAAAAACATTCTTTCTCATTTTCAGCTTTATGAAAAATGGCCAGAAGTCTTCAAGAATTAACCTCTTGGAGAATATAAATAAATAAATAATATTTTATCTCTTTGTCACTTCATAAAATCTAAAAATTATGAAGATTATATTTTCGTTTGAAATAAAAAAAAAACGTTTTTTTTTAAACACATCACAAATTTATTGTTTTTTTATTTTTTGTTTTCATTTCATTTTTCATAAACTAAATTGCAAGATTCGTATCATTCATCGTTTAATCACTCTGCGGGCTTTTCTTCTCTACACAATGGAGTATCGGCAATGAGGTTCTCTATGTCTGTAAATTCATAAGGTGTGTGGGTGGTAAATGGTCTAAAATTTAACATTCTCAGACACTCTGTTGTCCTTTTTGCATCACTAAAATCCTACAAGTTTTTTCTGCCACTCTATGAGGCACTCTTAACAATTGAACAAAAGCAATCTTTTGCACTTTTCAATTTTTTTTGCTAAACTTTCATAATTCTTTTTTTTATCATCCTATTCCTCTCTAAAAGTTTCATTTTATGGCTGAGATTAATTTTGAGGTTGAGAATTTCTTTTTTTCTCTTTTGGAATTTAATTGACAAACAACATTCATTTATGGCGACAGAAGCTAAAAAGATTTTTTTTTCAAAAAGAAAAAATCAACAACAATCCAACATCTTTTACTTTTCGTTTTTTTGTTAATTTTCTTTTGCTGTCCTTGCTTTGCTCTTTTCCATTAAATTTTATATTTAATAGAGAATAAGTAATAACTATATATATTCGATAAGTTTTATATATAGTGAGTTTGTTCTTTCTCTCTAAAATGTGTCGCTTATCAAGTTTATTAAGTGATTTAAATATATAATAATAATAGATTCTTCTTGTCTTCATTTCTTCTTTTTTTTAATAACAATTACAAATGGAAGAATGTTTATTAAGTTAATTGTAAGTTTAATTAGTGACATTAAAGGGGGGATTCATCGCTCTTTCACAGCGAGACTTTTCTTTTAATTACAAATTACAATTCAGTGAATAAATTTGAGACATAATGAGAGTATATAAATTGAATAAATTGTTCTTTTTTTTGGATACATTTTCTTCTTCAAATAGCGCATTAAAGTATATTTTCATATAGAAGCCCTAAAATTTCAATAAATATATCTTTTAATATTCTCATATAGATCTATTAGCATTCAATATAATTGATTTATTTAATTTTTTTTGTCTTTTTATTTTCACAATAATTTTTTTGCGTTGCTTTTTTTCTTTATTTTATTAAAGCAAAAGAAATATCTATATGTAATATATTTTCAACACAAATTCTTTTGAAAAATTCAAAGGAGAAAAAGTAAATAAATATAAGAAATATATACCACAGCTTTTCAAAAGGAATTATTTAAACATGTTTTTCTTTCATTATTTTTTCATCTTTTTTTCTTCAAAATTTAATTTGTTAATAAAATAATTTTTAATATTTTCAATAAAATAAGGAAAAAAAATCAATTTATAGTTGATAACACTATCCACAAAATAATCATTATTTTAGTAAAATTCTTTTAAAGTTCAAAAATAAAGCTCTCTCGCTGACCAAAAAAAAAACCACAAACTTTGTCATGTGATTAAAAAAAATTAAAATGTAATGTTGAGATCCAAATTTTGGCCGGCAGTGTTATTGCATTGTTATATAATGCAGAATGCAAAAAATAAAAATTATTTAATAAAAATAAAATATAATAATAAATTGTGAGATATTCAAGATGGCGCAAGTTATAAAATAATGAATAAAAATGTCACAAGAGGGCAGCATTTTGTTTTTTTTTTTTTTGATAATTGTGAGTTAGTTGGTACCTACAATTGTTTTGAGAATTTCTACTTCTTTAAAATATATATTTTTTTAATTTTTAATCTGATAAAAATTACTAAGAGATGCAAATATCGAGGAGCCTGAAGTAAGGGAAAAAAATATAGTCAAATGGGTGAAATTTACAAGTTAGTCTTAAGATTTCTAAAGTTTTCTTAAGAATGTTCTAACAATAAGTATTTTTTTTATTAAAACTTGAGATTTCTTTTAGGCTGAATCATTCTAAATTTAAAATGTTCAAAAATATGCATTTAGCCCGATTCAGTCTAACTAAAGAAATATTATGTTTTTTTTTAAGACTATTTTAAAAACTTTAATTTTTGTTCTTAATTTCTTAAAAAAAAATTAAGAAATCCTAAAACTGTCTGACTAGTTCTTTAGCTTAGGTGCGAAAATTCTGTAAAATAATTTTTTTTGACAATTTTTGAAAGATTTGATTTTATCTCATTTTGAAAATATTCTATAAAGTCTGCAAAGTTACAAACCCCTCGATTTTATCAAATTAGTAATTTTCTCGCAATATTTTTGTGTTCTAAATGTACCTAAAAGTATTTTATTTTCAGAATTCTGTCATGGAGCTATGATAATAATCTCGTCCCTCTAAGCTAAGAGTTCTAAAATAAATTCTTTTGCTAATTCCGTCTGTTAATTTAATCTGCGTACTCAGAGTTCTTTAGAATAAAATGAATAGCACTAAAAATTCTCAAAATTCTAAAATTGTTCAAAATAATTGCACGAAGAATTTGTTGAACGCTAAACATTAGATTTTAATTGGAGAATATTGCGTTCTTTTTTCGTTTGTTCTTTTTTTCTTCTTCTAAACACGTTATATTGTTGGTAAATTATTATTAATTTTGCTAACCATCTCACATTAACTCACATGTTCTTCTTCTCTTTTTTTTTTAATTTAATCTTCATCTCTAAAATGTAAGATCATAATATATGTATATGTATAATTTTAATATAATATTAGTTAGTTATAATTTTGTATATTAGTGAATAAATTATTTGTCCTCCACAGTAAATGTGTCTTTTGCGGGTGGTGCTCAATCGTCGAGCATCTCGAGGAATGCCCGTGGCACGAGCCCCTTGAGCAAGCCCTGCTTCCCATACATGTAGTCGGGATTCGGTGGATTACATTCTGACACAAATATCACCTGAAACGACCAAAAAAAGGGAGGAGACGACAGAAATGCGGGACCTGCGTGGGGGTACTGCGTATGGGGGAGGGATTTTCTTTTTTTCTTCTTCATCTGGTTAACCACCTACGCACCTCATTTGCCGTCAAATTGAGCTCTGTACTTCCGCTGGCATCGTACGAACACAGCACACGGGCGCGCTTCATGCTACTTCCGCCCCCATCACTCCCATTTGCATCGTTGTTGCTCTTTTCATCTGGCAGCCCAACGGGAACGTACGGATTGGGGCCTCCCAAACTAATAAAGTCACATTTTTTTGTTCGTTTGAAGGATAAAAAATATATACAAAAATATTCTTATCAGGAGAATAAAGGATAAAAAAAAATAATTTTCAAAAGGAAAAGCTAATGATTAATTTTGATGATAAACCTACAATTTTTTTCCAAACTATTTTTCTACCTACAGTTTTTGAATAAAAAAAGATAAATAATTTTAAGTAAAAGGAAATCATAAAAGGAATTTTCGTGAAGTGTAAGAAATAAAGAGAAGAATTAGTAATAATCTATTTGAGAAGCTCAAAATATTCCTAAAAGTCCTGTAAATATTTCCAATTCATTAGCCTATCAAAAATTGACAAAAATGTTAGGCAAAAATTTATTATGCTAGAAAATCATTAACCCTCTCATCAATGTGCATGATTTTTTTTGTTTATTTTATTTACAATTTTTATCGTTTTGTTTTAATTTACATAATGATATGATTTTTTAGATATTTTTTAGATATTTGTTTAAATGGTTTAGATAGGCATAATTTAGTTTAATTTATTAATTAAAAGATATTTTTAAATCGTTTTATATAAAATGATTTTTAAAAATATATTAGAAAATGAACAGAAATTAAGAATAAAAGAGATAAGAGATAAAGTAGTGGATAAAAATACACAAAAAGGTATGAAATCGTCTTTTTATTCTTATTTTTTGTATCTCTATTTTCTAATTTTAGTGGTACGATTTCATAAAAAAAAATAATTTTAAAGAAAAATATTTATTTTTTTTTAAATAATTTGTGTTTTCATGTGTTTCAATGTTGGTTAAGCAAAAAAATTTCTAAAACTTTTGAAATACAATGTTCTAAAAAACTGTTCAACCGAATTTGATAAATGAACTTTAAAAAAAAATCATTAAATAATATTTTTGACGATTTTAAAAGCAAGTTTTCGATTTTTATCCACTAATTGCGATATCATGAGATGAAAAAAATTTAAATAAATAAAGTCTAAAGTAAAAGAACTGCTTTGGTGCAATCTAGCGATGTTTTGACTCTATTATCGTCTTTTAGACTTTGTTAATTTATAAAAATTAACATTGATAAAACTTTTTTTTTAAATACTTAACGTATCCTGAATTAATAAATAAAATCAAAACATCGCCAGAGAGCATAAAACTGCTTTATCGAAACTTCTCAATACAGTCAAATTAATAAAAGTAAATGCGTGTAAACTCATCAAAAGAAACAAGAAGTAAAAGAAAAAGAAATCACAACCACATGTTACGATGGAGATGAATGAATAAAAAAATCAATAAATGTCTTATGCAATGTGACCGAATTAATCTCCTCGAAGGATAAAAAAATCGTGCACTTTGCAAGGGTTAAGGACAGACGAGAGAGAGAGATAGAAACAGAGTTCCATTGAATATTATTAAATATAATAGAAGTTCTAGACACTAGAAATATCCCCAGAATGGCCAATTGAAGCGAAAGCATTGAAAATCTCATCACTATCATCGCCCTGCGAGTCCCTCGTGTGTGATTCAGCGACAAAAGCATTCAACTGCGGGGACTGATTGTGGATGCTGGAGAGGAAGGGGGTGGTTTGCAAAAAGGGAGGCCCGGACGCGTCACATTCTACGAAATCTTCACTATTGACACGCAAGCGGGGCGTTGGAGGACGCATGCTGCACGTGGAAGGATTGCGGAAGAGTTTTACATTGTTTTATTTTAGAGACAGAGAATTTATTCTTTTGAGAAATTCAAATTTCTCACATAATTTGTGAAACAAACACACTGAGAGAGAGGACAGGACAACACTGAGTTACAAACGATTAGGACTCTTTTTTAATTATTATTTTTTTTTGAGAGAGAGAGAAGAGATAGAAGAGAAATTGAAGAAAAAATAGGGAAGAAACATCTAATAGAGTTTACAGAGAAAAAGGAATTTCTGGCATTCAGGGGATTTCTTGGGGTATAACAAAGGGGAGTTTATTTGTCGAGGACTCACCTGGCCAGTTCCCGCTGCAGCCCATTCATAATCTCAACGCATTGATTGAAGTAGCGCACTTGAACCTCCACGAAGGAGTGAAGATGGCGCAAATGACTAGACTGTGAAGTGCTTATCCCCTCGAGGAGGAGCTTTGTAATCTCACCCTGACGATCGAATTCCGATTGAGCTATTCGGAGATCCTGTTCAGCCTGTGAAGCACACAAAAAGAAATATTTTTTATATTATTATTAACATCCTGAATGGAGAACAAATGATAGTTTAAAAAATAAAATTCAGCACAGATAGTGGATATCAGCAGGATTTGAGACTGAAAGTCACAATACAATTCATATTTTATGCTCCAGCATGAAGCAATGACGTCAAATTCATTTCATTCAATTTTAAAATGATAAATCAACAAAATATCGTGACTTGCAGCCTTATCAAGGAGAAAAGGATTTGTGTTAAAATGCAGGAAGAAGGATTAGTACCTGCTCCAGAGTCACCTCTGGTGGAATTCCGTCTTTCTACAAATATTTGTTTGTTAATTTTCCAGCATCGCGGAGAGCAAAATGGTCAATGTTAAGAAAGCAGCAGATTAGTTAATGAGCATTATATTTGTTTTTTAAAAGGGGGAAGAGAGACATAAATTGGAGCAATTTCTTTATAGAATGTTGCAATCTTGCCCAATGTGACTCACCGTTTGCTGTCCCAGCATACTTCTGGCCTTCCGCACGCGATTCTTGCACGCATCGAGATCCAATCTGCAGGGAAAAAAAAAACAGGACAAGAAATTAGCTTTCAGGTGCATTGAAAAGGAGGTACGTGGTCACCTTTTGGTCTCAAGGATACCCTTCTCCTTTAGAATGGTCTTCATTTCACCCTCGAGGAATTTCTTCAGGGGCTGTGTGTAGCACATTCCCGCTGAACCAATAAAATCCCGCTCACACTGCCCCAGCTTCTGCTCAGCCTGTCCCACCTTGATCAACGTACTCCCATATGCTCCATCCTGACCAAATTCCCCGCCAGCCTGTGGAAGAAATTATGCGTCATTCCGGATGATGTTCTTGCAAGAAAATAAAATAATTCATCCTCGCAATTTACCTCAATCATGTCAAGGCCGAGGTACTCCAAATTACTCAGACGATTTGGCTTCTTCTTCTCAATCTTCTCAAAGATAAAGTCCTCAACGCGATTGCCCGGATTGGGAATGAGAACAGCCTCGGTGTTCCGTACCAACTTCTCCGTCCAGTTCTTCGTACATTCTGCCCGTTCGCAGAGATTCTCAAAATGCGAATCAAATTCTGTCTTCTCCGACGTGCCTAGTTTTTCCTCCGTCAACTGGAAATTGCGCAAAAAAATTTGAGTAGAGAAAAAACAAACAATCCATAAAAGGCACGGAGTCTGCGGAAATGCCCTTCCCGGAAATTTTTTTCATCTTCCTCACCTGAACCACCCGCGACAGTGTACTTCCTGCCTCCTTCACCAGCTTCTTCACATTGAAATCCGGCATTTTCACATTCATCTTGACACACTGCGGGCTTTCTTATGTACACGGAAGAGACTTTTTTCACGCAATTTCCTCACATTTATCAAACAAAACTTTTTTTCTTCGCTAAATTACTCCAATCAATTTTCAAAATTTTCCGCTGTAAATTGTGGCGCTGTTGTTTGAGGAGGAAGTGAGACGAAGGTATATTTTGCACTTGCCTTCTCCGCTCGTATCTCTCACTCGTACACCACTATAAGTGTCTCACTCGCAAGGAAAGTTTTTCGCGAATTTTCTGCAATTTTCGCCAATTTTCCAGCAATAAATTGGGTTTATCGAGCTTAGAAGGCGTCGCTACGTCGATTGATTGGCATCGGCATCGATAATTCAAAATAATTGAAAAAAATTGACGTTCAGCTAACTTCATTGTATTACAAAATTGGCGCACTTCCAGAGGGCGTTGCACTTCGCGCCAAATTTTCTTAAGTTGATTGAGGTTATGTGCTTTAAGAAAATCTCCCTCCTAAAAATTCTGTAAAGAAAATGTGAAAAATCATTGAAAAGAAATAATTTTCATTACAAAAAAATTAAATATAGCATGGATGGAACAGTATAAAGCGAAAGAACGGTAAGTAAAACTTACGGGCTGTGATTCTTTCTTTGTCAGTGAATTGAGAAAAAGACTGAAAATTGAGGATGGGCAAATTTTGAGGAAGGCTTTCTCGCGCACCGAATCACAGCCAACGTGAAATTATGTGAAAAGCCTTAATCGTGGGCGTTGGCTGTGATTCGGTACGCGAGAAAGCCTTCCTCAAAATTTGTCCATCCTCAATTTTCAGTCTTTTTCTCAATTCACTGACAAAGAAAGAATCACAGCCCGTAAGTTTTACTTACCGTTCTTTCGCTTTATACTGTTCCATCCATGCTATATTTAATTTTTTTATCTTTGCAGTTTATATATATTTATCTTTGCATTTTATATGTATATATAATGTATATATTTATGCATTTATATTATATATTTTACTTTACTTTTGTATCTGTATATATAAAACGCCCCGCTTCGCGGGGCGCTGGACTTAAATAACTTAAGACATGACACCTAAACTTTAAAAGGCGATATCTCCGGAACGGCTACATAGATTTTCTTCATTTTTGGCATGGTGTTAGGTATTATAGTCAACTATAACATATCAAAATATGAAGCAAATCTATAAAGCGGTGCTCGAGATATTCATCGAAAACTCATCGAAAATTTTGTTTTCGATTTTAGCGCCACTTGCGGTCATTTTTTGAACTTGTGATGTTCCGAGCAGTTGTAGGGCTCATTAATATCTTTCATTTGAGCCCGAGTTGATTAAAATCGGTCAAGCCGTTCTCGAGTTATAGCCGATTTTCGATGAAAAATTGTGACGGCCATATTGGCTAAACGGCTTGGCCGATTTTCGAAAATGAGGTATCGTTGGAAAGGTCTTGATTGCCCCTACAACATATCAAAATTTCAGACCTCTAGCTATAATAGGGCCTGAGATATAGCGAAAACAAAATTTTGAGGTTATCCAAAATGGCGGACGGGGGGGTGGGGGGTTGGATTTGACATCATAATCGTATGTCTTCCACCTGATATATGAACTTTGCCGTTGACCGCAAGTCTCTATCTATCACCGTTCTCTTGCAATATAGCGTTATATTCCGGCCGGACGGACGGACGGACGGACCAATTTTTGGCGCATACGTTTTTTGGAATGTGGGGACCCTAATTCGTGCTCATCCCAAGTTTGAGCCCGATCTGACGACTTTGCATTTTAGAGTGTACACAGAAGCTGTGCTTCTTTTAAGAAAGAATCACAGCTAAAAATGTTACAAAATGATTAAATAAAGTGTTATAAATATGAAGGATTTAAAATATTCAGTTGACAACATGAAATTCTCGTTTCTATGCGATTTGTTTGTTGGTTGTTTGTTCAATGGTCAGTGGAATTGCTTGAATTAATTTTTATTCTATGAAAATTAAGTGAAAATGCCGTCAATTTCATCTCTAATAGAAGTCTCGTAAGTACCTATTTTTAATCCTTATTCTTCCTTTAATTTAATTCGATACAAATCAACCAGTTGGGTGAAGCAAAAGCATGTGGAAGCATCTTGTTTCCTGGGAAAGGGAATTCTGGCCACAGGGCAAAGCAACTCCATTGTTTTCACGGATATTTCCACGGGAAATGAGAAAACCTATAGGGCTGATTCATTTGAGAGAGGAGATGGAATTTCCTGCATTGCTGGGCATCGATCTCTGCAGATCTTTGCACTCGCAGAGTTCTCCCAAACACCCTCAATCCTGGTTCAATCGTACCCGGGATTTGAGACTATTTGTCGTCTGCAGAGTGAGTGTTTTACTTTCCTGGTAGTCTTGGTAACTTCGAGATTACTTTTTGGGGCTTTTTTGGTAGGTACTGGGGTGACAAACTACCTTTACCTGGCTTTTTCGGAGACAGAGTATCTTGTCGCATTGGCGGGAATTCCAGACTTTACCCTTGAAGTGTGGTGCTGGAGATCAGGGCAACTCCTGGCCACACGGAAGAGTGGAATATTTGCCAGTGAACAGATGATCCTCTGCTCACCATCTCAGCCATTGAGCATTTGTCAGCTGGCCACAGGAACGGGCAAGCTGACAATTTGGGATATTCACGTCTGTGTCGATACAGTCAAGTTGATTGAGAAGAAAATCAAGATGAGCTTCACCAGGAACTCCTCACCATTCATCAGCACTTATTTGAATGGAGGAACTCTCCTCGTGGCTACAAGGAAAGGATGTGTCCATCAAGTTTATCCAGGAAATAATCAATCACTTTGCATTGTGCAGGAAATGAAAGATGATGCTCCTGGAGGCTCACAGTGTTTGATTGCTCCACATCAGAATGGATTCTTCCTCTCTGTGAACCACAAAATTCGCCTCTTTACCCAGAATGGAACGATGTTCACGGAAATACACTCCATTTGTCCGGAAAATCTTCAGCTACGTTTCCTAGGCTCACAATCCAATGATTTGGTGGTGGGATTGGATGAGCATGGTAGTGTATGGAAGATTCTGTCCATGGAAAACCACATTGAAGTCAAAGAAGTGAAGAAAAGGGAGAGAATTTTCCATAAAATTTGCTTAATTAATCCCGGAGGAATTTTCCTGGCCACTGTAGACAGAAATCGTGGAGTTTCCATCTTCGAAGTGGCTTCTGGAAAACTCATTTCACAGCATCTCGCTGGAGGAATTTCTTCACTCGCTTCTCATCCGCTTTTGCCAGTAATTTCTCTGGGATACTCTTCTGGGCACGTTGAATTGCTATCTCTGTACTCATCGGAGAAACCTCAAGTTCTTGTCAACTTCCACGTTGGCAATTCCTCAATTGAGATGCTAAAGTTCTCCGGCAGTGGATCCCATATCGTTGCTGTGGATGCTGAGAAGGAAGTTTTTGCTGTTCTTGGACAAATTGGAGGAATTGTGGAGATTTGGAAGCATTTTAGTGTCCCCAGAAATGTTCTGGACTTCATTGTTTTAGAAGATGGTGCACAGAATCTCAAAATTCTTATGCTTCTCAAATCAGAACATTCAAAACTTGCTTCATATGAAATTCTCTTGATTCTGCTCAGCAAAGAAGATACTCAGCTTCATCCAGTTTGTCTTCCTGGCAAGAAGATAACTTCCATAGACTTCCTGAAGAGCGCCGAAATCTTTGTGGCAACAATGTACTTGGATACCAAGCTGAAAATTTTCAAATTAGTCGAAGAATCTGAGAAGTTTGAACTTATAGAACTACAGGAAGTCAAAACTGAACACTGCCTGAAGTACGTTAAGGTCAGAAGTTGTGGAGATTTCATCCTCTCGTGGGGTCTCGATGGGCAGGTGTGTCTCTTTGATTCCCGTACGATGGAATGCATGATAACATTTGTCTCCCACCACCGGAGGACGCATGGAGTTCAGGAAGCTCTCGTTAGTGCTTCCCTGGAGTATATAATTTGCCTCGGATTCACAGGAAGTCTCATCTGCTTCCGTCCAAATCTCAAAATTATGCATTTGGAACATTCCACCGGGAAAACTGAGCTCAGTCGCCTGGAAATCCGCGAAAAATGCCTCAGTCCGACAATTGGACATTTCCCTGCAACAGCTGGAGATGCTTCTTGGCTGGAAGTGCAGAGAATGGAGCAGAAGAATTGCGAGAGGCAAAAATATCAAGAGAGACGTGATGCCATTCTCAGGGATTTGGATAATTTAAGGCGAGAAATTGGCAAACTCCTGGACAACAATGAGATCTGCCCGGATGAGGAGAAACTACCAATTCATGAATTCAATCTGGATTCCAATCGTGTGGAGAATATGATAAAGAAAGCTGAGCGCGATCGTCAAGCGGAAATTGGGAAGATGCAGGAATTTATGGCTGCACAGAATGAGATCACAGTGTGGATTAGGAAGTCCTGCTGGGATCAGATGTCCGTCAAGAGCACCAAAGTTCGGGGAATTTTTACAGATCTCTTCATTGAGAACTACCCAGTGCTGGAGATGAATGGAATTTGGGAGAAGCGTCTCAGTCAGATCCTTATGTGGATTCAATTGGAGAATCTAACCAATGCCGATAAATTCCTCCCTTGGAAGCCCATCCCAACGACGCAGCTTGAATTTGTGCTGAATCAGGAGCCACGGATTTTGTCGCTGGATAAAGTTAAACCCAACGATGGGAGAGCTTCCCGGACACCATTAGCTTCTGGAACATCCACAATTGACTTTATTACATCCAAATTGCCACGATACAATCAATTGGAAGTTGTAACGTTCGAGCAGATGCACGTGGAGAAGATTTTTGGATACTTTGACGCCCTGGCGCTCAGGGAGTTCTTCAATAAGCATTTCTGCGAGCTCCAGGAGAGGAAGGAGCAAGAAATGCAAATTGTCAAGGAGAGGAACAATCGCTTACGTGAAATTCAGAGTGAACTGAACATTCTCTCCCAGCTCCTGGGAACAAATGTTGTCTATGAGGATGATATCATTGATCCAGAATACACCCCAGATGAGAAACCCCACACGATTGTTCAGGTGACAGATGAGGAAGTCCCCGTGGAGCCATACATCTCACCAAGTATGCAGGAACTCATTGAGCGAGAAGCCTACGAAGCTGAACAGAAACGTCTCGCCCTGATGGCTGATGATTTCCGCGAGAGAGCCCTGCAGCACATGATGGATGGAGTGCTGGAGATTCGTTGGGAGGATGAGATAAAGAAGAAACCAAATGTTCCTGCTGCTGTGCAAACTAAAAAGGATCTCCGGGAGTACGATGAGCATGACTGGAGAGCTGTTCGGGAGTATGAGGAGAAGCTCAATTTCCTGGATAGTGAACGAGAAAAGTATAGAGATCAACTCTTGAGTGAGAAGCAGCATCTTCAGGAAACTCTCGACCGGCAGATTTACAATTTCAATAAGAAACTAGCGGAGTTGGCAAAGCTGAAGGTAAAGGTGCAGATGGCAATAAATCAGGAAGATATGAAGATTTTGCGGAATTCCATGTACAACTACAGACGAATTCAATTCACACGCCAGGAGCATGACTTCCGCCAAGAGATCATTAGCGTCAAAAGGCAGATTAATGCTCTAACAGCCATGATGCATGATGCAGAGAAACGCGCTTTGGATTGCAAGGTGAACTACGATGGTCTGGAGACAAAGGATAGACTCCTGGATAAGCAATTCAAGAACAATTTCGGCGAATTTGCACCAATCTCTCTTGTGGATCAAGCCTACAAGCTCTTCAAACGACGTCCCAGGTGGACAATGCGAGCCTGGGCAACTTCAGTCATTCTCACAGATGTAGCCAAGAGGGTAATCTCTCGGAATCTATCCAAATCCGGACCTCCCCTGCCACAGGAGTGCTTCGACTACCTCAATCTCATTGAGCAAATTGATCAACCCGCAAATTGCCCCACAATGGATGAGAAGCTCTGGGATCTCCTCTGCCGGATGCGTCGAATTAAGATTGAAAGTGAATTCAAGGTTCGCAGCTGTGGCGTTCAGCTAGCCGAAGCGGATGCCAGTGTGGATGCATTTTCACGGGAAATCAGTGCCCGGAGGACAACTCTAGCGGCGCATGACAAGAAGCTGGAAGAACTCAAGGAAAATCGAGTAAAGAGAAAATTAATTAAGAAGTTAATGAGGAATAGCCTCAAACTTTTCTCAATTTTTTTTTCTCGACACACAGCAAAAGAATTCCGTCAATCGCACTATTCAGCTGGTGATGAAGCGTGGCAATGTCGAAATTCCCCTGACTGGCAAAATTTCCGACTTTGACGATGCAATCTTGCTCTCTGTGAACGATGTTGATGACATCAATCGCGTAATTAAGAAATCGGGACAGAAGAAATTGCTAGCTATGTCCAATGCAGCCGTCTTCCGGCGTAAGCTCATTCACAAAGAATGGGAGCATCGAGTCCTCAAGATGACCATCCGCGACATGAAGGATTTCGTCAAAGTCGTTGAGAAATGCAAGGTAAGATACGGTGCTGAATTTTGCTCTGTTTGTAGCATTCTTGTTGTTGCTTTTTGTTAAATTCTTCACACTGTTGCAGATCACAAAAGAGGTGCAAACATGGTTGAAGCGGAAGCAGAAAGGGTGGACAGAGGATGTAAGCCAGGCGGCGCTCAATCGTGAAATAGAGGCAATGATTGCTTCCTGTGAAAAGTCATTCAGTGATGTGTAAGTAGCAAATGAAAGATTCTCTTTACTATACAGACTATACATATTAGTTAATCAATCCTGAATCGAAATTGTTATCCAAAAATACTCCAGTATGGTTTGAAAAACATAATTTTCGTAAAAAGTGCTAAAATCAAAAACAAAAATTGCCTAACTCTAAAGGGCAATATATCAACTTTGCCTATTAATTGCTCACAATCGCATTACAACGTATAAACAAACTTCTACTCTACACGTTGTGGGACACCACTGCTATAACTGGACGCGTTTTGATTGACTTTTAATGAAAATTCAAATAAGGAATTCCCCAACGATAAAATATTTGATAAATTTTTCCAAATATAATAAAGCCCGTCAAAATTTAATTTTCTGAGTTTTAAATTGAAAGTGATACTGTGCAGTTCAAATCAATATAATTTCAGTTGGAATGGCTTCTCTTCAGTTCTTTGTGTTATTTTTTAGTTTCTTTATTATATGTCAAGCAAATAACGGTCGTTTGGAAAACTTTGATGGAAAACTTGTATTTTTTTCATATACGAAGGTAAAAATAATGTCTTTTTATACTAAATTTAACAAAATAATAATTCAGTTACAATTATGATTTTTTTTAATCATTTTAGTTGTCATGGATAAATGCCGAATTATTTTGTAAAAATCATCACGGAAAATTAGTAAAAGTTTTATCTGGAAATGAGAACAAAAGATTTGCAAATCTATTAAAAAAAGTTCTGCCAAGCAATCAAGAGTTTCTCTGGCTAGGTGGCTACAATTATCAAGTGGATAGAGTTTGGCGCTGGATTGGTGATGGGCAATCTATAAGTTACTCTAATTGGGTTAAAGGCCAACCTGATAATCACCAAGGGAAAGAGCACTGTTTACACATGACGGTCTTTGAATGGTGGAACGACCGTCCATGTACTGAGCCACATAATTTTGCATGTGAAATTAATATTAAACAATAGTTGATCCAGATTACTTAAAATTGGTTAAAATACAGTGACAATATGTACATAAATGCGTTCAAAAATTCATTAAATAAAGTTTTTTTCTGAGATCTTTTTTTTAAATCAACGAAATATTTGCTTATCCGCATCTCACATAAAAAACTTGGTGTAAGCCACGAAGTGGAACACCAACTAATATATTGCAAAAATATTGCGTAAAATATTGCATAACATCAAATAGGACCCCAAGCTCTATTCATCAAACCATTTCTGCAAAAAATTATAAGGATTATTTCGCTGTATTAACAAATAGCACAGTTTCAGTGTAGGACTTAATTGACCTAATAATATTCACCGAATAATTCTACGAAGAACATTGATTTAACATACAAGTAATCTTAAATGAACACTCACATATTACGCACACTCTTCGTATTATCAAAATTGGACCTCCAATGTATTTTTCAATTTCTTTCAATATGAAACATAAGAAGTGAGAAAATTTCTTTCCAAAAATTTAGTTTATCACAACAAACTTGAATTCTATTAAAGTTTCTTTTGTGGAAGTTGATAAGACATTTTTTTTAACCAAATCATCTCTCAGTTCCAAATTGAGAGTGATTCTGAGAAGTTTGGAATTTGGAGCAAAGCTTAAGAGATGATGTCCATTCGATTATGTCCTGTATTATTTGGTTTACTAATGTTGTGTCAATCTTATCATATTAATATAGAAGTAATTGACGGAGAAGCTCTCTTCATTACTGGTGATAAGGTAATTATGTACTTTTTATAACAGTTGTGTATTATCAAGACTTCATAATTTTTACCTTTCTTTTAGATGTCTTGGATTGATGCTGAAAAGTTCTGCCTAAGATTTCATGCCAAACTAGCTTCAGTAAAATCCGCACATGAAAATAATAAAATTCATGATTTTCTTCGTAGGATTAATGCTAATTGGAAAGACAATGTCTGGATTGGGGGCTACAATTATCAAGATGGAGTTTGGCGTTGGATTAAGGATGGAAAATCAATGAATTACACAAATTGGGCTAAAAATCAACCGGATAATTTTAAAGGAGCAGAAAACTGTATTTATCTGAAACCAGACGGAAAATGGAATGATGCACCGTGCAATCATCAAAACTTTGCTGCATGTCAAATCACAATTTGATTTATTCTTGAACCTTATAATTACCAAATACATAAATATGTTTATTCCAAAATAATATCCCCTGAAACGGAAAGTGAATTATCAATTTTGCTTATCACCATTCTTTACTTTAAATATTTTAAATAAACTTTTATCAAGCTACACCGAACTCATTTTTTTTTATAAAAGTTCTGTGATTAATTTAATCAAACTTTTATGCCTTTTATGCAAAAATTCAGCTAATCTTTTAAGTATTAAAATATCTTTTAAACTATTTATTTCAGGAGGAAGCAAGTGACGGAAATTGAGGAGAAAATTGAGCAGAAAAAGCGCGAGAATGAGAATCTGGACAGAAAAATTCAAACACTCAACTTCGACGTCTCCAAACAGCATGAGAAGCGCGACCCAACGCTGGAGGAGCAGGAGGTGGAGACTCAGAATCACAGATTAGAAATTATAGCAGAAAGAACGAGACTCGTGCGGAAGGTCCAACGGCAACACACGCAAATTCTAGAGTTGAGCACTTTGCTTGAGTTGCAGCGCCTCCGAACTTATCCAACGCTCTCAATGCCACAATCTTCTGCGAATCCCCGGAATGCATAGACGCGAGTGAGTAAACAAAAGACTTCTTTCACTTAGCGATGACTTCATTAAATTGATGAGATGCCAGGCGCACATTTTGTTGCACATCAAAGAGTCATTTTAAATGGATTTACAGACAATTTGTAATTGATTGGGAGCAGCAGAAAAATCAATTGAGGTAAATTCTTCCAGAGTTTAGTTGTACTGGGAACAATTTTGAGACTTTATGCTCCCAATTGATACCAATTGTACGGATGAAATTCTCGGGAAATTCATTAAGGAAACATCACTTTTGGAATTATGATGGAAAATGGGGCACTTTTAACATTGCGAGTCTTCTCAGAAAAATGATCTAATTCGATCTTTGAAGATAATGAGAAATGTAGAATTTTTGCCGTCTATTCTGCCACTCTGGATTCATGGGAGGCAAACCTTGACCATTCCTCATAACAAAGAAGGAAATTTAAATGGTGCTCCAATGTTTAGGGGTCAAAGACCGTGACGCCTATTGTACGTCATGTCACGATGGGAAATTATGTACACTGCACGTGTTATTTAGATTTTTTTTGAAGGCAAAGAAGACCCTTCAAAGTAGAATTTCCTGCCAAGAACGCATCTTCTGCAAAAACTTTCGCGTCTAATCGTTTGAAACCATGTGAATCACCTCTGGAATGACTTAATTTTATGATTAGGTACAAAATATGACTCCCAATCTTGATTGTCGGTAGTAAGTAAAAGACAACGTTCGTGGTAACATTTTTCATTTCTTATTACCTGTAATCAATCGTTTGATTTTCTTATCATTCAAATAAAATCAAAATTTATTAGTTTGCAATTTAAAGGTTGATCACTGCGAGCTTATCGGCGATTGGCAATGAAAATTAAAATAAAAACAAACTTATAATGACTCAAATGTCCTTTTTCAATTTTTTTTAAACAAAAAGGCGTATTTTTAATTTAAAGTTCATAAAATTCATTTTTTCTCAGCCAATGATAAGGCATTTGCTCTTTTTTTCTGAACCGTTGATAATACTTTTGCTCGCCCAAGCCTTGAGAGAGGGTCAAGTTTTCTATTCTAGCCTTGCTTGAAACTCTTTATCAATTCCGACTCTTTCATAAAATTTCTTCCAACGGGAATATTTGTCATCTTTCTCGTGCCTTTGAACTTTTTTCTTTACATCGTGCTCGTGCACTTTTAACGAGACCATTTAATGTGTAGAATTTAATTTCTTGGGCGTTTTCTTTAGTGAATTCATTCCAAACAATTTATCGTGCGATTATTTCTTGGTCTTTAGCTTTAAAGATGAGCCCTTAAAATGCACGTGTACGCCTTTTGAAAATAAAAGAAAAATAAACATTTCTTGCTCTTTGATTGTGAAATATTTTGTGGAGTAAATGAATTCACATAAATTCCATTAATTAAACATTAGAGAACCAATGACCTTTAGTTTGGGAAATGTGTAATAAAAAAATGAATTTATGGAATTTATATAAATGATTTTTTTGCTTGTTCAACAATTGTCGGACAATTAATTAAAACTTACATGATTGTATTATCTTAGTTCGTAAAGGTACTTAAATCCTAAATTCCCTAAAATTTCTCTCAAATAAGGAAGAGTAAATTAAATTATATAAAATCCTTACAAAACCCTTATGAATTGTAAGATTAATTAATCGTTAAAAATACTTTCTTTGAGCTGATCATACACTTAACAGATCTTTCTACTTGAAAGGCTTTCTCGTGATTTTTTTTGAAGACTTTAATGATGACTTTCTTACAAAAAAATGACCTAAATTCTAGATCCTTGAAGAATATTTTCGACATTAAGATTTAATTTAGACAACAAAGCCCTTAAAAAATATTTAAAAAGCGCATTGAGGCATTAACCCCAAAACTCTCCCTCTCATCAAAGAAAAATTCGCATAAGAAAGCAAAAAGGAAGATTATTCCAATTAATTCCACTTTAGAGACGTCAATTGAGATAAGTACGACAAATGTTTGCACTCTGGCTTCTCTGCCTTGTTCATTTCCCAAACCATCACACATTTCTGGCTAAATTATCTCATTTTTTTTCTTTCATTTGACTTGTTCAAACCAATTAGCTGCGAGGGGGGCATGAATGAATCAAAACAGATCTGTATTTTATGCTTCGATGATCGAGAATCCCCCTATTGGAATGTGGAAATAAAAATGTATATAGCAGTTGCAGAGTATGGGTGCTTTTGAATCCTCCACACAATGTAATTCACCTGTGAGCGGGAATGCATTGAATGGTGCGGGTGGAAGAATAGGCCCCCAGGGCTAGACAAAAATATATATGGGGAGAGGAACACCGAATACCACTTCCATTGGGAGCCGGCAGCAACAGAAGCGTGACCAGAGAGTATTGTACAATTGTCGATCCACAGAGTGATTCAGTTTTCATTTCGCGACCAGGCAGTGTGTACGCGTCTCATTGGGGGCACACCATAGCTCTATTTAAGCTCCAGCCTGGGCTCAACACTTTCTTCAAGCGAAAGAGCTCTTTCACACAGTAAATCTTGTGACAAGTGAATCTTTTAGGGAAAAGTGTATGAAGATCTCAGCTGGAGAGACGTGTAGAGATCGCATACAACGTCGAGATTGCGTGTGAATGACCAGGAGTGTGGCGAAATAGACGTACATATAGTTTTATTTTCCAAATGAGTGATTTTTAGTGGATCCACAATACAATTAATATCTGAAAGATGTGGAAAGTTTCTTTTCAAAATTATGCAAATCAGTGAATTATTGCGTCAAAAGAAAAGCCCATTTCATTGTGATCTGTGTAGTGCAGAAATAGTGAATGCAGATCAATTTCTACGTCAAGAAATTTTCATTCATTGATCTCAGAGAAAATAAATCACAGAGAGGAATTCCACGAAGAGACTTTTAAGGAGAATGCAGCAATAATTCCTCGATAGTGACTGTCTGGCGTGTGAAATGTTTAATTTGGTGTATATTGTGCGAATTAATTAAATATAATCAGTGAATCACCTGTTCGGATCACCTGTTTTACCTTAAACAGCCAAACAGGTGCTCTAAAAGCGTCACTATTCTTTAAAATGTTTTATCAACACCTCAAAAATAATAACAAGTGACATTATTTGCATTGTTCCATTGCCATCTTCTCCCACATTTTCTTAACCACCGTGTGTCGTGAGATTTTATCAATAATTTTCATAATTCTTCCACCCAGAGTGTCTTCTTAAAAGATAAGAAAAAATGTAATTAAGATTTTTCCGTTAAGTGAAGTTGAAACATTCAAAGTTCTAACGCCGAGAATTAGACAAGACAGCCAAAGAGTTTTGCAATTTTAAATAAATCGCAAGAAACTTAGAAGAAAAGAAAAATGGATAGCTCCCTAAATGAAGGAATTTTCACCAAAAACACTGGAAATGTTGCAAAGCCAAAGAAGTGGAGGATCTACAAGAAGCCAAAGATTAAGAAGACCTTCATCAGTCGGGGACAACAGTATGAGCCACTGGAAGCTGAAACTCCACCAGTTCGAAGGTGAGATCAAATTATCAAATAAATCATCCTCAAGATCCAATTAATCTTTTTTTCTGCTTTCTCCTTGAGCAGATCTTCAACATCACTTATCGAGGGTTCTGGATGTGCGGCAAAAATTGCGGGCTCACTTGAGAATTTGCAATCAAATAAATCAAATTCATGCGAATCTATTTTTGCGGATCATTCCATGGGGGAAAGCAATAAAATCCACACCCACGTCGATGGTGGTGGTCAGTGTGGGGCCATCGTGCGGGACAAACCGCCGTTCCAGAGGCGAAAGGTCGTGCATCTGCGGCGGTACAGAGAGAGTGCAATTGATGTGCCAGAGGACTTTGAAGAGGCTGCCTATGCCAAGAGGGTATCACTGCCAACGCCAAACAGGAGAAATCGATTGAATCGACAGTGCAAGTCACAAGTAAGTGTTGAAAGTTTTATGTGAAGAAGATTATTAAATTTCAAAACATTTCCCTCTGAATTTGTGGCTAATTTTATGTTTAAGATTTTCTGTGGAAATTAGGGGTTTTTAATGCGCAATCAAATAGAATGAATAGGGGGTGGAATATCTTCTCAAACTACTTCAAAATCATAAAGGTCAAAACAATAGACAGATTGGGCTTGTTTAGTAACATTAGCATCTTCAAATATTAGGATACAAGTTAATCAATCTTTTCCATCAAAAGTAAAGTTAATTTTCATAAAATAAAATAATTTTTTTTGTTGAAACTTAATCGAAATTGAGAGCCAGTCCTTTTCCGATGGGTGTTTGATTACACCACCCCATTTACCATGGAAACTTGGCGTTCGGGGTGCGCCGCCACTCGAAGCGTACCCAAAGAGCGCCGAAGAGCTGAAGAAGAGAAGCACAACGGACAGGTGTTTGTTGAGTCATCACTCTCATTCGTAGGCTTAATCGATAATCAATGTGGAAAAACTGCTGAAAGCACCCCAGGACGATCCCATCGACACTGAGCTTCTTGCGTGTCCGTGAAAATGCTATTTTTGGCAAAAGTGTTTGAATATTGTCAGCCAATTTTTCTTCACCATTCAGTCGTGTCCGCCTAGCCCCTGCGATAGGGCAGAAAAAATTCTAATTTCCACCACATTTGTCCCTTTTCAAGATCACCACAGTTGGTTTTCATTAAATTTCGTGACACGACAGGAAAATGAGGAAAATCCTTGAATGTACGTTGACATGCGGAGAGTTTTGCAAGAAGTTTAACATTGGATAATTGTGTCTTTGCAGGAAGATTGGCCAAAAATAGATGAGGAATCAACAGAGTGTGAGATACACCAGATTCCCCGTGAAGTTCGAGAGTCTTCCTCGCATCCATTTCAGGGCAGTTTCAATGCTCAACTCAATCGCTTAGGGTCTTCAGTGGAGAATCTCTGTGCCATGGGGAATGTTAAGGCGAAGCAAGTGCTGGGACGTCGGGATACCGTTGCACCAGCTACAAGTGTCCCAGAGTTGAGGGAAGCACCACCTGAGGAAGCAAATTTTATTCGTGTTAAATCCCGCGATGAACGGGAGATTCTTCCGCTGCGTGATGATGAGAAAAGTGCCACAGCTCTGAGGAATAATATTCAGAGGAACTCCATCTCATCGGAACTCTACTCCAGCACCGAACATAGTAGCACAATTGATCTCAATTCCATCCTCCATCGCAACAGTGAGTTCTTCATCACAAAGAGCAGCAGCTCCAAGAACTTCCTGTACTCCAGTGTGGATAAATTGGATCGAATTGAGAGGATCAACGATACCTTGGCAACGGCTAATGTTGAGAAACTCAACTTCAATAAGAACACTTTCTTCCTCAAAAAATTAAACAACACAGCTGTGGCTCCTGTTGAGGACTCCTCAGGTACCAAGACATTCAACAAGGTCAATCTGCGTCCCTTGAGGGAGAGTGGACAGAATTGGGATACCCTCAAATCACGATTTAGTGGAAGTTTTCAAAATCTCTTTCGCCTAAATGACTTAAAAGTGCGCAAGAGGTCCTCCAGTGAAGTGAATTTATCCTCAAAGCCCGTAAACAGGGATCCATCGTTGAGATTCACATTCTGCCCATCGATGCCATTTGCAAATATTGGGAAGAAGCAAGAAAATCCATCTTCATCAAAGGGAACCATCCCAAGACCGTGGAAAAAATATCTCACTCTTGGGCTACTCAGGAAGAAAACTGGAGGATCAATGTAAGTACTAACAAAAAAACTTTTCCCACGAGTCTCAAAAACCCCAAATTCCACACAAAAAAGCGACAAAAATTCACCCAAATTCCGCTCAATGAATAATTCCAAAAGTACACAAACTTTGTCATTTTCTGGGGGGCATTCATCTGACCACACGCGAGTGATTCACTCCCCGTGGAAGCGACTCCTCTACGTCATAAAAACCACTTTAAATCATTTTACTTCTTCCCAAAATTCATCTTGTCAAATATTTGGGTAGCTAATTAGGCTTATTTAATGAGCAATTTGGGCTCATCTTTTCCGGTTTTTCTTTCGCGCAAAAATTTCTCGCACCTTAGTCAGAGCTCCATCGTGGAGTGTTGGACTGTTTGGTTGTGAAAAGTGAAAATCGTGTGATAAAATATACGTACAAACTAAAACAGCGATCGAACAAATTAATTAGGCGCGTCAAAGAGATATCAATTGATTATAATTGAATGATTAGAATGGAGTGAGGAAGTACTTCCTTTAATATTTTTTTAATAATAAAAAATTAAATTCTGCGAATTACAGTGTTAATTGGGCGATAAATTCAATTTGCTATCGCTTCTGCCATTCCATGTGATTTCACAAATAATAACATTGTAGGTACATTTTGTGTGTACAGTGATGGGCAGTTAAATGGAGCCAATAATGAAGCTATTAGGAGCTTTTAATTTTTATAGCTGGTTCTTTCCTGTTTGAGAGGGAGACAAAAGAAAGCTTCAATTTTATTACAGAGCTTTTGGATCTTTATGATTTAATGGGAAATATTCTTAAATTAGACGAGGAAATACAGACATTGTATAATCGCAAAGCATTTAAATGCAATTACAATCGATTTATTAGAGAAAATTAGAACTAATAATATTCAATTAATTTGCATAATACCGCACTTCTCCCTTTATCGATGTATGTTTAATTAATTTCCATACTTGCCCTCAATTAGGTGGAAAATGTGAAAAAGATTTTTTTTCTGCAAAAGCTTGCTTAAGTTGCGTTATTCGTGCGAATCGATAGACCTCCTAATTAGTGAAGAAAAAGAAGTGTGAAGAAAATGAAAGAAAAACCCCCCGTGGAAAGTCCACAGAGATGAGTCTCATAAATTAAGAGATTTTAATCTGAATATATTAATTAGAATTTTCTGAGCAATCCAATAAAGGTATACCCTGGAAAATCTCTCGCCTCTTGGCGCACATGTTGGAGATTATCACCACAAAAGGTATTCTCATTTAGTTAAATAAAAAAAATAAAAAAAAAATCCCACATTAGAGATGCAAACAGAGAGATTCTTTTTTTTTGCAAAAAACCACAAGATAATTTTGCGTGGCATATCTTGAACTAATTAAATTATGTATAACAACATTGAGAGGGACACAACATAGTGCGCAACCAAGTGTTGAAAATGCTTCTTATTGGAAAAACGTGGTTAAAATTGTGGATTTTCCACGGGTTGCGCTCTTCTCTCCCTCGAAACGTACCCGAAGTGTGCGAACACGATCGAGGGAGAAGCTCTTTTGGGTTGTTAAAAGCATATGATCGCAATGTCTCTCGTGCCAGTTGCTTTGAAACCCGCGAACCATGTAAACAGAAAATTCCGTGTTTGCAGTTAAACCGAGTTCTATGTGTGTGCACAGAGAAGCAAGAAAAAAGTTTATAAGGCTGCACGGAGACTGTGGTATAAAAAATAATTATTTAGTTGCTCTCAGTCAGAGGATAGATAATCTTAATCCCATTGACATTGTCAACTAAGACATTCCCGGTGCTTTAAAAGGAATTTATTTGTGCTCTTCGCGTGTTTTTTGTGTGGATTAATTATAATTAATCAAAAAAAGCTCACAAATTGTCCCATAAATAGCAACATAAAAGTTTCTTGTGTGCGGCTTAACAAGTAGTTAGTAGATTTAGTGCTTCTGCCAGATGAAGAAGTTGTTCCAGTAGTGTTGTACCGGAAATTGAGTGTTCGTGAATGCATTTAGTAAAATATGTTTACCACAAAAATGGTTAAGAAAAGGTGCGTCTTAAAATTATATTTATTCATTAATTATATATTATTTTTTTATTCGCGAAGGTCAAATTATGTATAATATAAAGTTTTGTTTACGTATTTCCTTCTTAGATGATTATCTTAATTTTTCATTCTTGATTTCATTTGTTGAAAGAGAACCATTAAGGAATATGGAGTAAGTAAAAGTGAAAGGTGTCCCAAGTTGAATGCAAAATTTTAATTTAAAGTCAAGTTATTGAAAAATTTAGGGAGTGAGATTAAAACTAATATTTAATTCTTTGAAAAAATAATATTCTCTTAATAAAACTTGATTAAATGCTATGTTTTAGAATTCTCTTGATTTCCAAATTCTAGTGACTAATAGGTATAATTTTTTTGTCTTATTTAAAGTCCCTAAAATCAGTTCATTTATCATGAGAATTTAGATCTTATTTATTGCCATAAAATTAGCCAAAAGAGAACATTCTTAAGAGCAAGAAAAGTAAAAGTTGCGTCAATCTTGAGACACCTTATATTTATTGCTACATACAACGCATACGCATTCCCTTTAACATTATTTTTTCATAATTTGTAAAAAGAAACTTTATAAATTTTCCATTAAACATCACGAGATGATGTTGTGGAGAAGAATTTTCCGAGAAAGACAAAAAAAGTTCGAGATAATTCCATCGCGTTAATACGTTCTAGTTTCTCATAGTACAGACAGTTTAATTATAAACTCGTTTCATAAGAAACTTTATTCACTTCGTCACATGTTACTTTGCCGGGAAATGATAGTGAATGTATTAATTGTATGTTGTTATTGCATCTCGTTTCAATAAATTCCACAAATAAGCATCTAGAATTGCTACTTAACGATAAATCTTAGATATAAAAATGTGTTGCTGGTAATAGGAATACAGGGGATTTTTTTTCAACTGAAGATGATCGCGTGCGATCTCCAAATGATTGTCCGGTGACTAAAAAATTCATTTGAATTTTTCGAGAAAACCCCACGTGTTGCTCAATTAAAAAGTCATCTCATATTTATAGTGAGGAAATGTGATTTCACTTTTATTGTATGGAAAAGCCCTATAGCGTGTGATAGGTTTAGTAATAAAATGCAGTGTTGGAGAAGGCGCTGTATGATCATGGGTCGGAGATCATGTAAATTGGCGCGGTGATAAGATGAATTTTCCATGCCTTTGTCTTTCGTGGTGAAACCCCCAAAATGACATTTTTTTTTCTCACGATACCTCTCATTTTAAATGAACCAAAAGTTAGTTTTTTGTGTGTAAGAAACTGCGGGATTTTCAAGGTTCCCCTCGTGGTGTTTAAATTTTACAATGACTTTAGGAGTCAACAATGAAAACCATTCAGAACAGATTCTCTGTAAAATAGAGAATTAGACTCGAGAGACGCATAAAATTTTGCTTGAGAGGCTATCAACAACGCCAAAAAAAAGGAACAAACAAAACTTACTTAATCACACATTTGTGTAAATTCTACGAAGTACAATCATAATCACAATGTTGTGCAGACAAACTTTGAAAGTTATGTCGTCGGAGGGAAAATCCAAAACTCTTTGCATGACTGGTCTTGAACTGCTTAAATGCATAATGAAAATAAAAATAAACTTGATAGGATTTCATGAAAAGATTCATTCAAGTGCGGGTTTTATAAATAAACTAGAAATTCAAGAGTTTTATATAAATATCCGTTTTTTGTGCTTAAATTTCTGCTTTGGATGACCGAAATTATTCATCAAAAATGCAAAAAGTTAATACAGATAAGCATTCGTTGGCAAATTAAATATTTGTTAGCTTATTCATTAAGTTTTGACTCTAATTTATAAATGTTTAAAGGCAAAAAAATTCTAGCCGTTAAATATTCTAAAAGTTTGTCATTAAAATCTTTTCTGTAGGAAATACAGACAAGTGGAAAATTTCTTCTCTAAGAATTTTCAAAAATTTTCCAGCTCCAGCATCATAATCTTCGTCCTTCAGTTAGTCATTTAAAAAATAAACCTAATCATAGTTATTGGGATCTCGCAATTTGTACTGAAATTCCCCTTCACCTTTTCTTTTTGCCTTCGTGTAGCTTCAATTAGAGAGAGGAAAGACCTCTTTTTTTTTCTCAACAATTTGCTCCCAAAGCGTCATATGAAAACGCAGAATGATCATTCATTCGATTACTCACCCAAAATGTTCTCTCACACAAAACTCCCAAAGCCCCGACTCAAGCAATGCAAATCTCCGTGGCCCGAGAGACGCCTTTAGTTGTGTAGTTGCCGGCACTGTGGCAACGTGTTCTTTGGCTTTACATTGAGAGTTAATCCCTCGTTGGGAGATGCTGCAAAAAATCATCAGAGTGTCATTTTCTTAACTCTTGTGTGACTCAATCATTAAACTTAATTATAATTCCATATAATAATCTTGTGCATTGTTCTCAAGTGACGGAATTTAGCACATTTTTCTGGAGTTTCAATTGAAAACTTCTTGCTAAAAATAGTTTATTGGTTTTGTGAAATAGTAGAGCATCGGCGTCGTGCAAAAATAGTGAGGAAGCAAGAGAAATTGATTTTTCTCCCAAGAACAAACGCAACATTTCCCTCTCATTTTCTCTTCAATGCAAAAAGCGATTATTTTCGTAATAAGATTTTAAAGAAATTCCCCACCAAAGACTCTTGAGCAATCTTGGAGCTTTAATAATAGAGAATTTAACGGTGCGAATCACAATGCCGGATGTACAAAAGTTTTTTTTTTTTTGCTCAGAGTGTGTAATATTTTTTATTGGAAATTCTCTTATTCGATTCGCCTTGTGGACAAATAAATAATAAAAAAAGACTTCAAAAAGTTGAGAGAATTTCTTGGCACATTTCTAAAGAATATAAGAATATCTCAGGAGAGATTCAAAGATTTTCTCAAGAAAGCTATTGGTGGGAGTAATTTTCATTTGTGTGCTAATCACAATGCCAAACACCCTTGACTAATTTGCAAGTGATTCTTTTTTCAACTCTTCGTGCCTGAGTAACAGGCGAAGTTGAAGAATTTACCTGGAAATATATTTTATTTTCTTTCTGATGATGATTGAGCAATAAAAAAAAATTTTGATAAAACCGTTGTTAAGAATTATTATTCAAATTGCAAGAAAAATGAATAATTGTGACTCAAGGGGATGTTTAATAAGCAGAACTCTGTGAATAATTTGGTGGAAAATTTTGTTTTTTTTTGCGATAAAATACAATTAAGATAAACGCTATTCTGTTACTGTTCGTTACAATATGAATTTTTGAATTCTTGTCAAGATAAAATGCCAAAATTAGAATGTAAAAGTTCTAGATTAATGTTCTTTTACGAAGAACATCATAATTCTTTAACATTTTTAGATTTTGAAAAGAAAATCACTAAAAATTATTAATTTTTTGGGTCATAAAAAGGAAGATTTCATTCTACTGACGTTTGATTTGACAGATATTTGAAATTTTAAATTCCAACTGATTTCTAAGCAAAATCTCCAACAGCATTTTCTATTTTAAGAACAAATTATTCATAAAGTCTTCACCTTTATTACTTCATAATTATTTCGTGTGGGATAATAAGTTGCAAATAAAATCATATACTTTTCACCTAATGAACAAAACGGCTTGCTTTAGCAATCTCCAAGCCATAAAGTAAAATTATTGAGCTATGAGAGGGAAATGTTGCTCGTTTTCCGGTACAATAGCGTGTTGTGTGATCTGTTTGCCGAAGAAGTGTTAAAAATATAATCGTGATGTCATCTCGTTGCAAACTTATTTCTTTCATATTTTAGCACACCGCAGAGAGATAATTCCGTGAAATTAATTTAGTGCGAGGTGCAAAGGAAATTTTTCAACATCAAAAATGGATGAAGAGGCGATGTGGAAAGGTCTCTATGAGAAACTCAAAGAGATCAAAAAGAATCCACCCACAGAACATGAGACCAAGTAAGGTTTCTCTCTTCAATTTCTTTCAATTCACACCAACTCTTTTTTTGCCTTCTTCTCTTTACATTATTCTCCATGTTCTTGCTCTGTTAGATTTTTTTTATTTTTTGTGCGAAATTTCTTTGCCTCCAAATTTTCCATAAGAATGGATCATGTTGAGAGAATAAAATACAAAATATTGCACACGTGACTAATTTCGTCCGCCATGTGCCTCTGGAAGCACTGGAATTTCAACCTTCACTCTGAAGATGACCTCACAGAACTAAAAAGAGAAATTCCCTCAAAGTTATGCGGAATTTTAGTTTTTTTTTTGGGTAGAAAATATGCGAAGATTATTGTGACGCAATTGCTATTCTTTTCCTCATTCATACGACTGATTAGTAATGCAATCACACCTTTCCGCACGAATGGGATCGACATCGGGGCTTATTGTCGTCTATCGAATGGCCAATCTATGCAATTCAATCACTCCTCAACATCACGCTTCTGGAGTTCTTAACTGTTTAAACTGTTGACGTAAATAATAAATTATATAGGTACCTAAAACACGCGGAAGGGCGTTTATTTAAAACAATTATGCGTGGTTTTAAGGGGTTCTTTTAAGAATATTTTATTGGTTTTTGATATTTTATTATTTTACGAATGGTTGAGCACGTTTTTGGCATATATTTTCTTATTATTATTCTGACTTTGATGAATAAATTAAATTACAAAACATGATCATAAAAACCATTACGCAGAATATTTTCTATTTATGATTAAAGAAAATATATTCATGAATTCCCAAAAAGTGGAATGATTTTTTTGAGAGAATTTTAATTTTTATGATAAAGGGTTTGGGAAAATTTTCCGAATTGAAAGTTTAAATAAAATAATTTTAAGCTTTACTTTCTAACTAAAAAGTTTTAACTTAAAAAACTAATATTATCTTTAAAATTTTTATACTTTGTGCATAATGTCCTTTTTAAACGTTAATCAGAAAAACCGCTTACTCGATTTAAATCATACCTAGTGTATCAGGAAATTAAATTAAAACTTTCTTGATTATAAAACATCAGGGTGGTCCAAAAATCGTCAAAGAATTGAAAATCTTAAAACTATAAAACTTGAACAAATTCCTAAAAATCTAATCCCCAGAAAATGATAACAGATGATAGTTAAATCAATATTTTTTCTGAGATGAACGTCTATTTACTCTAGCTAGAGATCATTACATAATTACATAAAGTATTTATAAAATCTAAAGTCAAGAACTATTATTTTTTTTCTCTAAACATTTGTTCAAACTAACGTGAATCACTCGTGAATGGGACGTGCTGGTTGTGTGGGAAAGAGTCAGCAATTCTTCCCAAAGCCCCTTTGAGGCTTTGGGTCTAAGCTAGAGCGAATGTTTTTTGTGCTTCGCTTCTCTTTCGCGCACCCAGCTGTGTTTATTGATTTGATTTAAATGACCTTGCGCCGACTATGCCGTCACAGTCCAAGAGAAAATTTTAGCATTTTCAATTGAGATGCTCTTGTTCTGTGGAGCTGCTGAGAAGCCTCCCAGAGAGCTTATCGCACCTTATCTCGTGGAGTGTCAAGAGTTTGCTTAGCCGGAGAAGTATACAATTTTTTTGTCTGCCTTCGATTAGGAGGAGCAAATATAGCTGCGACCGGTTGCGAGTGCGTGGTGTGTGTGCAAGAAAGTGAGATAAACCACACAGAGTGCCTAACCGAAGGAAAATGTTGCTCGTTAGTCGTGTTGTGAGATTCACGGTGAAATCAAGCATCGTACCAAGTCTCCAGTATTCGCGAAGGATGAGTCTCCTGCTCAATAAGGGTTTGATCAATGGTGAGTGGGTGGAGGCCATTGGCAAGAAGAAGTTTGATGTATTCAATCCGGCAACGGGAGAAACCGTGGGTTCTGTTCCCGATATGGGGGTTGAGGACACCACTGCAGCCATCCAGGCAGCCCACGAACGCTTCCAGTCATCCGAGTGGCAAAATCTAACCGCCAAGGAACGTTCTGGACTGCTGAAGGTGAGACTTCGGACATGATTGGCGAGTTTTTCCATAAAAAGTGACCAGACTACGATAACTGATTCAGGACATTATTATTGATTTTTTTTGCTGAATTATTTTACTCGGTTTTCGCAACATGATGAAATTCGTTGAAATTGATATAAATTTTGCAATAACATCGTGACGTGAGATTTTTCTTTCGTTGATTTTTTTGATATTTGACCCGGGTTTGACCTCAATGGAATGTTTTATTTTATTATCATTTAATTTTCTTCAGTAATATCATTTTGTTTGTTTAAATAAGATTTTCCAAGTTTTGGATAAAATTTTTAAAAAGAAAAACATTACAAATTTCATTTTTTCCATAAATTCTTTGAAAGTATTATAAAGCCCCCACCGACTAATAGGGAAAGCTAGATAAATAAAAGAACCCAATGGAATTAATTTTATTTTAATGTAAAATGTTGAATTTAAATTAATTATTTCACTTTTTTTTCTGCCAGAAAGAGAAAATAATTGAAAAGCATAATCTTCACTCAAAGTGTTTGGTTTGAATTTAATTTTCTTGCTTTCCATAAAGAAAACTTTTAACCTGTATTCAACATTAAATAGGAAATTTACGAAAAATTTTTTTTTTAAAACAAGACTTAAAATTAAGCTTGAGAAGTCCTGCACAACATCAGTCTGGTCACTTTCAAAACCACTAAAAGAATCAAATTGAAAAACTGCGAAATTATTTGTAGAAATGGTTCCAACTCCTAAACGAGAACAGCGAGAAAATATCTCAGATCATGACCTCGGAGTCTGGGAAGCCCTTAATTGAAGCTCGTGGCGAGAGTGTCTATGGGAATTCATTTGTTGAATGGTTCGCCGAAGAGACACGCAGAATTTATGGAGAAATTATTCCACCACCCTTCCCCAATCGTCAGATGATGCTCACGAAGCAACCTATTGGTGTGGCTGCTCTCATCACACCCTGGAACTTCCCTCATGCAATGATAACACGAAAAGCCGCCGCTGCCCTGGCTGCTGGTAAGCTGATACGAAGTTTAGTGAAGCAGAACAAAATATTCTAATGAGAGTCAATTGGGTTCATTGCAGGGTGTACTGTTGTGATTAAGCCCGCTGAAGACACTCCACTGACCGCATTGGCTATTGCAAAATTAGCTGAAGATGCTGGATTCCCCAAGGGAGCAATAAATGTTGTCACGTGCAGCAGGAAGAATGCTGCTGCTGTTGGTGAAGTACTCTGCAAGAGTGAACAAGTGGCTGGAGTATCCTTCACAGGATCCACAGCAGTGGGAAAGATTCTCTACAGCCACTGCTCGGCGGGAATCAAGAGATTGGGATTGGAATTGGGAGGAAATGCTCCATTTATTGTCTTTGATTCTGCAAATGTGGACAAAGCCATTGCGGGGGCGATGTCGTGCAAATTCCGCAATTGTGGACAAACTTGCATATCAGCCAATAGATTCCTCATTCAGGAGGGCATTTACCCGGCATTCGTTGAGAAGCTAAAGGCAGTTGTTGAGAAGCTTGTTATTGGTGATGGAAAGAAGGATGGCGTGAATATGGGGCCCTTGATCAATGAGGCTCAATTCCGAAAGGTTTGGGAAATTGTCGATGATGCAAAGAGCAAGGGAGCTAAAATTCTGCTCGGAGGCAATCCTAAACCAGACCTTGGGAAGCTATTCTTTGAACCAACAATTGTTGCGGATGTTACTCCTGACATGCGAATGTACAATGAGGAAATTTTCGGGCCTGTGGTGTCCCTCATTAAGTTCAAGACAGAGGAGGGAGCCCTATCAGTGGCTAACAGCACCAATAGCGGTCTCGCTGGGTACTTCTTCAGTGAGGATGTGAGCCAGATCTTCAGGGTTGCCAAGAAGATGGAAACAGGAATGGTTGGCATCAACGAGAGCGCCATTTCGTGCACTGAAGCCGCTTTCGGGGGTATCAAGGAGTCCGGATTGGGCCGTGAGGGGTCCCGTCATGGCATTGATGAGTTTGTCTACACCAAGTATCTGTGCCTCGGGAATCTCAATTGATTTCCAGCAACACACCTTATACCTGGTGTGGATGTCTTCCATGTTACAATGTTATCACAAAAAAATTGAAAAACAATAAATTACTCTGTGAGAGATTACAAGAGACTCTTTTATCGCGCCCACACTCTTTGCCCCCTTAGCTTGAGGTTACTCACAATCAATCACTTAACGTTTTTCCTTTTCTGTTTTCTCTACGCACAGAATTCAAGACTTGGATGGGGGTTTCTTTGAGAAATTCGGCTCTCTTCTCCGCCAAAAATCCATCCATGATGAAGAGAAGATGGTCACACCGCTTGCCCCACTGCCGGAGGTGGCAGAGGAGGCAGTGGCCTTGGAGGCGAGATTCCTTGGGGAAGAGGGTGAGAATGACAGCGGCAATGAGACGCTCCATGACACAGACAGTGAACCAGAAGATGCCGAAGTGAAATCTCTGGAATTTGTTGAGGATGCCGTGGGGTGGAATGTGAGTATATTTTTAGATTTGTCATATTTCTTCGCTTCAAGATCAAGAAATTGAAAAGAGAAATAGAACTTTCATGGAATCTTATTGAAAATTCCTTTGAAAATAAGTTTGATTGGGATCTTAACGAGAATCTGGGAGATTTGGGCGTGATCCTGCTTTTAGAACCTTTTATCGTGTTAGATTTACTAATTTAAACTTTTTAGTCTATTTTATCGAATTCCTAATTAAAAAAAAAATATTCAAAGAGAAAGAATAAATCGCGAAAAGTTAATTTTAAAATTTCTGAACCCTTCAATTAAATTCTAATAACATTAACTTCTAAAAGAAGAAGAAAACCCGAGAATCTACGCATCATTAAATTCTTATTCATAAGAAACTGCTTGTTCATCACGCGATACCCAACTAAACGACCCATTAATTCGATGTTGACGAGAAACTGGCACGGAGACTTTCTCACGCGCACGTCGTTGTGCGAAATTTCCCTTTCAGCAGCCCACAAAAGGGGGCCAATGAAGAGGGTCAAGGGCACTACTCTTAGGGATCTACTGCTTATCCCATCTCCTATCCCAAACAGGCTCACGCTGTGATGCAAAAGCGAAACAGGAGGCGTGTCATCGTCCGCTGTGGTTGTGCAAGTCGTTGATGTTTCAAAAAAGCCATTGGGGAATTTTTATGCCATTCGACGGCTCTGGCGTGATTATTCTTAGAATAGATTTTTGGCAAATCCGTTCGCTCCCAGCACGATCATCAATTCAGGCATTCACAGTCAGTTGTCCTCCGATAACAGATCGCAATTTTACTGCACGCGCGCGCGTGAATTTTCGGAGGGACCTTTTTTCCTCCTCAATCAGGAACTCATTCGCGTGTGTGGGAGAGGGGGTGGTGATCTTCAGTCCCATTGTATTTGGAGAGGAAGATCCGCACCGTGTGAAATTTTACGTGTTTTTGTTTCGTGAACTTTCTGCAATTTATATTTTTCTATAAATAATCCATCATTTTCGGCCACACAAACTTTTTATCTTTTTTGCTTTTCTGTCACAAGAGAGAGCTCAAAGGTGTTGTGGGGGCTATTTTTAATTTAAAGAGAGATTCATCCTGAAGATCAGTGCCTCTTGGATTGACTTTGCGCCCCCAAATCATTGATGAAGAGAAGGGGATCCATTCAATGAAATTATGCAACCTGTGATGATTTTCTGATAAACTTTTTGTGTCGTGAAAATATTTTCTTTAAAAATAAATCCTCGAAAATGAGCACATATTCCCTCCCGAGAGTTATGAATGGTGCCAATGGGTATAGGTGTAAGAATATTAAGTACGCCAGTTTGAATAGGGGTGCAATGGTGCCACGAGATGCCAATGAGTGCGTGAAGAAAGTTAAGAAGAATCTCCAGAGGAATTGCAGCCTTGGTAAAAATCAATTCAGAGGCATCAAGAAGGATGCCCTCGAGAGGCAAAATACGCTCATTGCTCATTCCATGACGGTGGGTTGAAATCAATTAGGACACGATCGTGATCTTGTGGGAGGATTGAAATGAAAAAATGATTTTGATTCTCTTCATTTTCGCACATCTGGCTTAAATTTTCTCCGCTTAGATTGAAATGAGAAAATCTTCATTTTAATTCAATTAAAATAAAAAGTGATCTTAACTATGAAAATGTCTTTTTAAAGATCGCGATCACCGACAAAAGTAAAGATCTTTCATTAATTACTTTAATCTTTAATCGCGATCTTGGGATTTTTTTTTAAATTTTCTTAAAAAAAATTAATAAAATTCAAAGACAAGTTTTAAGATCTTTCCCATAAAGATCACGTTTTTGATCAATTTTACTTTCCCAAAACAGAAGATCCCTTTTTACGACCTCATTGATGATTCACAGACGACACTCCTCTTTTTGAGATGAGTCTTGTTTTCAAGCCAAAATACCCGCAAATACAAACACGCGTTCTATTCTTAGAGAATAAGTTCTAAAACACCGAGAAAGAGGTTGAAGATCATTCAATGCCCTACAAAATTTCCCTTTTATTGCTTTTGCATCGTGTACAGAGAATTTTCCCGACATTCTCGTTAATTTCCCATAAATTTTCCATCATTGGAACCAATCAATCAATTGCATAAGTATCATTTCCACTTGAGATCAATTTAACGCTCTCAAGTGCATTCAAAAATTCATCAAAAGTGCCAAAATGCACAAAAGCTCCAAGATGTGAAAATCCTTGAAGAATAGAAGCTCTCACTAACCCACAAATTAATTGATTTTTGCAGTTGGAAGAGCTGTACGAGGAAATTCTCTATGAGACCCTCCACAATATTGGAGCAGAAATTGAAACTAGTCAAACATCGCTCTTTTCTTACATTCAAGATGCCTTCAAGGTGAGTTTTAGTTTATTATTCTTTGCGCTAAATGATTTTTCCGGTGATATAATGAGAGTTTCCCGCTTTGAAAAAAAAAAAAAGATTTCAGAAGCACGTCATGAAGAACTTCTGGAAGCTGCCAAGACGAAAGAAGCTCCGGAAATACGTTTGAATGTTGAAGTGATTGAAGCCAAAGATTTAGTTCCCAAAGATCCCAATGGGCTGTCGGATCCGTTCGTCACAATGTATCTCGCTACGGTGCCCACACATCGCTACAATACTTCCGTTAAGGCTGAAACGCTGAATCCTCGTTGGGAGGAGCATTTTTCATTGTAAGTATCTCGTCAAGGCAAGAGATGAGAATTTAATAAATTAATCATTTTGATTAACATTATTTCAAAGGCCAATCACAGATGATGCCAATGAGAATATTCTCGTTGTGGAGGTGTGGGATTTCGATCCAGCTGAGACTGTGCGCGAGAAGATGAATAAAATCTTCGACGTGAAGGGTGTTCGTGGGCTGAGGAAGCTCATGAAGGAAATTGCTGTGACTGCATCCAATGGGAAGCACGACAACGAACTCATTGGCAAAGCAAACATCCCCCTGAAGAGTATTCCAGCATCAGGGCTAGTGCTGTGGTACAATCTGGACAAGAAGAATCGCCTGAAGAGTCGGGGACTCATTAAAATCCGACTGAGCTTCAGTTCTGAGAAGAACAACAGAGTTGCTGCGCAGGAGCACAGGCATCTGTTGCGAATCCTCCTCTTGCACGAGTTGGAAACATCCAAAGTCGCCCCGTACTGGTGGTCAGGGAAGTTTACGGATAAAGGTGAATCAGTCCTGACACAGCACACAGCCCAGAGTGGACTTAGCCTCATGGATGTTTCCCTCGTTGAGTGGTCTGTCTATGCGGGAATCCACGTTGAGCACCCCCTGGCATTTAGTCTATTCGACAAACTCCTAGACCGTGTCATTCGCCCCATTCAGAGTGAAGCCATTTCCGTGGAGGAGGTTAAACTCTTCTGGGATGCCACAAAGAAACTCCTACCCTCGTGCTTTGCCATCATCCGGAAGTTACGAAAGAAAACAGCCGGAGACAAGAACTGCGTGAAGACTTTGATGGAAGTACTCAACATTCTGTCCAAGATTGCAATGCTGGAACCTCCGGAGGGGACAGACCTCTTCCCGGTGCAGCAGTACGGGTGGATGAAGAATAACACCGACAAGGCAAATTGGGATATTCGAGGAGCTCTGAAGGATGCTGTGATGGCTGGAGCTGATGACTGGTTCAACACAATCAACGACGATGCTGAATGCCAACGAGGAACGGATGAGGCGAAACTTCAGCACATTATTAAACTCATCCAACTCATCCGATCGGATTTACAGAGAGCCATTGAGTACTACGACAAAGTCTTCCAAGAGTGAGTATTTTTTGGCAAAGAATTGCCCATTTTTTGCACGTTAAATTCTATAAAAGAATTGCTCCACTTTCTCATTGAGATTTATTAAAATTGCACGCGAGGAGGCTAAAATTAAATCCTCGGTGCAAGAAGAAAAGTTTTAAAATTGAGGGTAATTTTCTTGGTATTTGCAGGACAATGAAATTCCACTACGCCAGAACCCTCTATAGCTTCTACGAGAGCAAACTGGCGGAGTACGTGGAGCCAATTGTGGAGGAAATCTCAAAGAATCTCAAGAGGATTGACATCCCATCGGATGAGACAGTTAAATTGGAAACTCATCAGGAGATCAATATGGGGACGACTCTCTTTGAACTCTACTTGGTGTTGAAGAGATTTGCAGTGCTGGGAACTGCCCTCGATCCCGGTGAGACGAGCTACAAAATTGCAAACTACCACAATTGGTTTACAGCCGGCGTTACCCACTGGCTGGACATTTCAGTCCTCAAAGCCCTCACGAGGATTGAGAAGGCAATTGAGCTGGATCAGCTTGTCCCTGTAGATGATAGTGTCAAGTACAGCTCATCCGCCGTGGACACATTGGCTATTTTCTATCAAATCAAAATTTTCTGGCAGCAGCTCGCATGGCCGGATGTTGAGGGTGCCTACATGTTTGTGGGGAAGATTGTGGATGACATTTGCCGATGCTGTGTCTTCTATGCGGACAAGATGAGTGAACGCGTTGAGGGTCTCGGAGATTTCCAGAATGTCTATGAGAAGAAATTCGAAGTGACGCGAGAATGGTGCCTGGCCATCAACAATATCGACTACATCCGTCAGAGTCTCCCACCGTTCGTCAAGGAGCTGGGTGTGGATGAGATTGTAGCCCAATTGGGTGACTGCCGCAGCCCCATGGAGGCACAACGGTGCGCCGAGACGCTGAAGAATGTCATTGACAATGCTGTGGACACGGAGAAGAATAAAATTCTCGAACTTGTGGAGACTGTTGCGAGAAAAATGTCCCCCATGATGAGGCGTTTCCTCGCCGAAGGAGCTGAGCTTCTCCATCAGGATTCCAATTCTCTCGACAGGCTCATGATGTACCTCGAGGAGTCCCTGAAGACACTCAACATGGAGCTGAATGATGTGAATTTCGATCGGATTCTCGATGCCATCTGGACGGAGCTCTCGAATGTTCTCTACGATCTCATTCAGAGCAATCTCGATGTAAGGATTAAAATCCTTAGATTAGAGGGAAGAAAGGAGATTTTGGGTTTTAATTTTCATATCCTGGGTTTAATTTCCAGAAGCGACGCCCACCTTCGTTCTTCTCCAACTTGAGGGATGCCCTGCAGATGATGATTCAGAACTTCAAGTGCACCAAAAAGTGCGAAACATCCGATCGGGATGTGTTGAATAACATTGAGCAGCTATTGGAGCTGCATGGCTTTGAGACGGCAGATCTCATTCATCAGTATTACCTGGACCGACTGAAGGAGCAGCAAGTGATCAGGGAGACACCCTATGGACAACTAACAGTCCGCTGCATGTTTAAGAATCTCGTCCTCGAGGTAAAGGATTGGTCAAAATCAGACAAGCTTTAGCAGAGATTAGAATCCACAAAATTTATTCTTTAAAAATTTCAGATTGAAGTGATGAACGCCCGGAATTTACGCCCAATGGATACGAATGGGTCATGTGATCCCTTCGTACGCATTCACTTCCTCCCAGAGGAGAAATTTGCCGGCATTGTGAAACCACGAACGAATTCTCAGAGTAAAACACTCTTCCCGCTTTTTGATGAGAAATTCGTCATGTGAGTGAAATCATCTAAATGAGAAACTTTATTTTAAAAAGAAAAATTAGATTTGATACCTTTTTCATGGCACACAGATCACTGTCTCCTGAGCAGAAGGCAATGAAGAATGCAATTATAATGTTCAGTGTGAAGGATAAGGATCTCTTTGGGATGTCCAATCAGTACATTGCGGAGAGCTACCTTAGTTTTGGGGAGATTGAGGAGGCTGGAAATGTGGGTGGTGTACCTGAACAACTTCATCTTCCACTTTCGCGACCCTTTAATTTAGGTGAGTGATTTTAATGGGTTTGACTTTCATCTTTCTGCGGATGGTCAATTAATTTAATTTAATCTTCTCTCGTCCAAAATAGACACAGACTGCATTCGTGCCTTGGAGTATCGAATTGGGGACAAGCAAGCAAAAGAATTCCTCAAGAAACTCAAGCAGAAGATCAACAATCAAGCCTAGAAATTAGCTATGGGGGCCCTAAAAGGGGGTAAAAACTTCATTTTCTCCATTAATTCTTCATCATTTTTTGCCACCCTCTGCGCAACTCGCCGCCAGTGATTTGTAAAACTCAAAGAGAATGTTTCATTTTCTAATTTAAGATTTCTCAGAAATTTATTTTATAAAATATTCAAAGAATTTACAAAAAAATAGAAATACTAGATGCTAAAATAAATATAACTTAAAACCTACTTAATTGTCTTTTTGTATGTGAAAATCACGATGGAGATGCTTCTGTTTGATCTTCAGCATTGATCTTTTTCCGGTAGTTCTGCAGGGCCTTCTGGAAGGGGTACTTTGCTTCAATCATCTTGAACATTCGATTGAGACGACACTCATATTCCTCATCCTGCCCTCGGCATTCCTTTGCATTCTGATAGGAATCAATGGAAGTGAGGACAAACATGGCAAGATCATTGATCTTTTCATTATCTGATCCTTCATTTTTGATGTAAAAAAGAAAAACTTATTAATGTCCCTCAAACAATAAAAATGCTTTCTTGCTGATCTTACTTTCATAATTAAATTTCCGGAAGAGCCCATTATCTCCTTGTCCATATCCGAATCCTCCGGTGAATATTGAGAACAGTGATGGGGTGAAGATTAGCAAGAAGAGGAGAATGATGAATTTGATGATCTTCTTGAAGAGAATGACCTTTAGGATAATCTTAATAATCGTCACAGCGCCCACTTTCCACTTTAGCGAATGCAGAAAACCCAGAGCACCCAAACCAGGAAGAAATCCAGCACCAAATCCCGCAGCGAATCCCGGTTTTGCGAAGAATTTTGACGGATCTCTGTAGTAGGAAGCTGGGTAGTCGTCAAAGTCTGATTCCTGTTCTGGGTAGTACTTCATGGCGACTTCATTCTCATCCACATTTTGGGGAAACGGTGGGTAGTAGCCACTGTCTGGAAAATTCCATTATTTCTCCTCAATTCCTGATTAACCAATTGGTCAAGAAGTCTCACCTAATATCGTTCTTGATTCACTTTGAGAATTTTCTGCGACTCGTTCTAACTTTGTGAAATTTCCAACAGATTTGCACTGAATTCCATTTGTAGTGATGTAAAGAACAAGAAAATTAACAAAAACAATTTTTCGACACTCTTCCATCATTTCTGGAAGTCTTCACACGTAGAAGAAAATCGCGGAATAACTGATCAATTCATCAGCTTTGGCAGATGATTTAAAACATTTGTCGAGAAGATGCTCCCATCTCGGTAAGAGTGGGGCTCGCTTTTGCACTCATCAATGATTTTATTAACCCTCATCGGAGTCATCTCAAAGAGCTCTCTCATTTTTTTTTAAAGAATTAAAATGATCTATAAAAATCATTTAAAAAATTTTCAGTAGGTTTTTTTTTGCAAAATGATTAGAAATTAATTTAAAGGGATATTTTGCTTATTAATTTAAATTACACTGGGCAGCAAAATAATGTGATTTATATGGGGTTGCTATGGCCAGTTCTTAATTAATGAAATTGATCAAAAAGAGACTTTTTTCACTCATTATGAGTGTTTAGGAATATTATGATGTCAAAGGAATGCTTCAGGACCTTTTTGAATTAATTTTGAAAAGCATAAAATATCTTAACTTACCCAATTGAGAGTCCTGACCATGATCCTCTCAGAAAGATTTAATTCTGAAAGAGAAAAGAAATTTATTTCAATAAATTACAACAAAAGCGTCAAAAACCTAATAAAAAAAAAGTAATTTTCAAAATAATAAATTCGCAATATTGTGGCAATAAGATCAATGAGCGAAAAATGTGTGTCTTCTCTTTAATTTCTAAATTAAACTTTCAAACAATGATAGAGTTTCTTCAATCTCTTCTTTTGCTTTTTATTGAGCACTATCAATTGGTTGATTTCCCATTAATCATCCTCCCACTTTTTGAGGGAAATTTAGAGACAGATGATTTTGTATATTAGGGGGACACTTTTGAGCATATTCTTCAGTACGTTGAAACTTTGTGAATTTGATGGTGTGACCTGTTTGTGAGATATTTAGCAAAATGTATTGGAATTCTGTGACAATAATTGGATTATGTACCTTCATTGGAATACCAGAGACATTGTGCAACAAATATGGTGAGAATTATTATGTGAGGAAAATGTGAAATGAATTATTTTCATAAAAAATTGATCTTCAATTTCAAAGCATCCAACTACCACGAGTCTGATCAGTATCAACAGCAGCCCGTACATCAGCAGAAGAATCAATACTACAATCAACAACATCAGCAACAGAATCAATACTACAATCAACAAAACCAACATCAGCAACAGAATCAATACAACCAGCAGCATAGTCAGCAGGAGAACAACAAGGACACCTATTACCCATCATCGTACGCTCACCAGCAACCACATCCTCCTGATCACACGGAAGGAACTGAGATGAATTTTGGAAATTACGAATACAAGGACTTTGAGTATCCTCACCACGAGGAACCCCCGAAGCACCTCAGTCCACCCCCAGATCCACCAACTGACTACAGCTGGCTCCTAAAATTAGCCGCCCTGGCTGTTGGAAAATTCCTCCTAAAGGTCATCATAATCAAGAAGATTGTTAAATTCTTCTCCGTCATCGTCTTCCTGTTTGTTCTACCCGCATTCTTCGCCACAATTGCCAAGCATGTTACTCTCCATGGATTTGGCAGGAAAATCAACAATGAAGGTAAATTCCAGGACACATTCCGTCCGTACAAAAATGTATTCAGAGAATATTTCCATTTTCCAGAATTAAATAACCGGAGCGTAGAAAATTTAGCCAAGTTTGTTATAACATCAATTGAAGGCTTCAAGAATGCCCCAAATTGTTCAAAGAACAAAGAAGAATGGTCCTGCAGGCTCAATGGAATGTTCAACATTGTTGATTCAAAATATCCAGTTAAAGGGTAAGAAAATGCAGAAAAAGTAGTTTTGGAGGATTAAAAAAATCGATTCTTTTCTTTTAATAGATTGCTAAAGAACTTGAGGAAAGATTTTGGATTTGATGTAACAAAAGTAACCGTATTGAAGCCCACGAAAGTCGAGTACAGCTAACTTGAACGCAATTGAATTTTAGTTTTTATTCAATTATTCGACGAAGTACATAATTTTGTTGCAAATAATTTATTTATTTATTGAATGTGTGTTTGATTGACAAAGAGCATAATAAATTATATAAAAAACTCTAAAAAATTGTTTTATTGGCAATCTTCTTCAAACTTCCTCAAAAGCGTCCAAAGCAAAGGCATTGAAATTCACATTTAATTGTTGAAACTTTAACACTATTCAGTAATCGGATAAGAACTAATTTTAAATGAAAAAAAAAGGTAAAGGGTTAGGATTTTATGGGGCTTTTTATTCAATATCGCCCGCAGTTTTTGTGTGGAGTGAAGTTCTGTTGAACTCACTTTGATTTTGTGTGATTGTTTTTTGTGTGATTTTATTTTTTGTGTGTGTGCACTTCTCTGTGCACACATTATTTTGTGCGAAAGAGAGGAATGGGAAGGAAACCGGTATTAGGAAACGCTTGGCCAAGGAAAGGTAGAAAATCTACCCAGCAGGGAATCGAACCCGCTTCGTAGCGATATTGGGTATGATCAAATCGGAGCGTTAACCGATTGACCTATCGCCACCCTAATTTTAAATGAAAGCTCTCTTGAAATTAATCAAAACCACTAAACATATTTCTTTCACTAAATTATTATTTTATGGATTCTATGCATTTTACGAGACTTTTAACTTCACGATTGTAACTTGACCACTATCACTGATGATCAGAATATTGTTTCATCTTTTAGCTCCTTAAAAAATGTACCATCTCCAATTTTTATGGCAAATCTCCTTCCATCGTCCCTGATGGAATTATAATAGTCTTCAGCTTGATTCACATAATAATATCTTCCAGCATCTTCAAAATCAGTAGCAACACGATTAGCAATATCCTTAGCAAAAGAAGCTACATCATTGCCTAAATTGCTTAAAGTGTTTTCAATCTTGCGAAGGATTTCATAATTAGGACGTGCTAAGTAAGAAAGGCAAAATATAATAATAAATTCATAAAACCACGAAAAAAATAAACTACAAAACACACATATTTACCCAGAATTGATGAGAACATCAATGTGGCGAAGAAAGTTGTAACGAGGAACCCCATCTCGATTGATGAACAAACTTCTACTAAATGTAATGAGATTAATTTTCTTTGTGGCTTTTAAATATTCCCCTCAATTCTGATTTTAGCTCATTTTTTATTAAATTTTTTTTCTCATTTTTTTTCAAATTGATACGGAGAAAGAAATTTCCCAGATTTATCTTTGATTTAAAAAAACACAATAGGAAATCTCTAAAATTGTGAATGTTGAAGAGAATAAAATAACTGGCTTTTCCAAGAGATATGAATTATTTTTCTTTTCTTGAAATAATTCTCATTTCTGCTTGAGATTAGCTTTGTGAATTAATATTGCAATCGTAGTTCAACCTTTAAACCTCCAGGGAATAAGATTTAAGAAGGTTTTGAGATTGGTCCAAAAAGAATTAATCAATTAGAATTAAATAAAGTACAAAATATAAGTAACCGTTTTTTGGAATTAAGATTTCAAAGTCTTGATTTCTTGTACATATTTCTTTTATTTCAAACAGTAAGACACAAAACATCTCTTACAACCAAATTGATAAATTTTATTATAACACTTAAGTGAACTGCCGCGCATTGTTATATTCCAAACTTCCATAAATGATAGATTTAAACTTGATGATTTTACTATTGTATATTGCCTCAGCCTACCGATGAAAGTCCGTATATTACAACACCTCCAATAATATCTTTAAGTATATCCTCTGAATGTTTATCGACGAATTTAGCAACATTTACAGCATTTTTCGCTACAAATCCTGCAGTTTCTTCTGCAGCAATAGCTACACCATTAGCAGCAGCAACGGCACCAGTAGCTACTCCATTTGCAGCAACAACGGCACCAGTAGCTACTCCATTCGCAGCAGCAACGGCACCAGTAGCTACACCATTAGCAACATCCACAGCAACAGAAGCTACTCCATTCGCAGCAGCAACGGCACCAGTAGCTACACCATTAGCAACATCCACAGCAACAGAAGCTACTCCATTAGCAGCTGCAACTGCACCATCAGCTACACCATTAGCAGCAGCAACTGCACCATCAGCTACACCATTAGCAACATCCACAGCAACAGAAGCTACACCATTAGCAACATCCACAGCAACAGAAGCTACTCCATTAGCAGCTGCAACTGCACCATCAGCTACACCATTAGCAACATCCACAGCAACAGAAGCTACTCCATTAGCAGCTGCAACTGCACCATCAGCTACACCATTAGCAGCAGCAACTGCACCATCAGCTACACCATTAGCAACATCCACAGCAACAGAAGCTACACCATTAGCAACATCCACAGCAACAGAAGCTACTCCATTAGCAGCTGCAACTGCACCATCAGCTACACCATTAGCAGCAGCAACTGCACCATCAGCTACACCATTAGCAACATCCACAGCAACAGAAGCTACTCCATTAGCAGCAGCAACGGCACCAGTAGCTACACCATTAGCAACATCTACTGCAACAGAAGCTACACCAAGGCCAATAGCCTCACCAGTTTTCAAAACAGCATTTGTAGCATCCTTAATTGCACCAAAGATTTCATTGAATATAGGAACAGGACGTGCTAAAAAAAAAGACAATAAAAAATATCACCGGGAAAGTAAAATTACAGCAGAACACCCAAGATATTTACCCATAATTGGTGAGAACATCAATGTGGCGAAGAAAATTGTAACAAGGAACCCCATCTTGATTGATACATAAATTGTTACTAAATGCATTGGATTGATTTTCTTGGTGCTTTTTATACATCCCGCACAATTGTGTTTTTAGTTCATCACTTGATGATTTTTTTCTTACATTTATCTTAATTTCATATTGCTGTTGATACTTGTAAAAAAAACATTTCCTATATACATATTTAATAAAAATACTTCACATTTAAAAAGTAAAACACAAATTAGGAAAACCCAAAAATGAAGCATTTATGAAAAGAGTATAAAATAGAACGCGAAAGGAAAATAATATAAAAAGATATTCTTTGTAGATAAATGGGTTTTCCAAGGGATAAGAATTATATTTATTTTATTGGAATATACTTTTTCATCCTAAGATTCGTTTTGTGCATCAACATATTACTTTCAGTTCAATCCTTTAAAACTTTATAAAGAAAACAAATTTCCATTCAGAATTCATTAAGGTCAAAATGGACCATATTTTGGAATAAAAACAATCGTAGCATACTTACCAAGTACAATTGTTATCGGAGAAAAAACCAACCACATAAGATCGAGCTCAAACGAACACGTTTTAGACATCCCACATTACGAAAATGGTGGTAAAATAGAAAATGTTTGATCTCTCAGCCTGCCAATCAGGTCTATAAACTTTGCCTTAGCCTTATAGCTCAAAAACGGTAACAGAGAGACTTCGGGTTTGAAGTTTATATAGAAATGTGGGTGTAAAATTTTATTTTTTCGCCTTTTCAAAATCCAAGATGGCCGCCATCCGCCATTTTGAACTACTGTCAACCACTTCCCTTATAGCTAGAGCAGCTAGAGGTTTAAAATTTTAGTATGTTGTAATGCTAGTGAGACGTTTTCATCAATAATACATACTTGAAAATCGGTCAAGCCGTTTAGCAAATATTGCAGCTTAAAGCAAAAAGTGTTTTCAAAATCGGTCAGATTTTGCTCATCTTGATATCAAATTAAAGGTTTTGCAAAGCTCTACAACTTTTCAGAACATAGGAAATCTGTAGAAACATTCATGCAGGACAAAAAGTACCAAAAACTGTTTTGGTCAAACAAAAATTCTCCATTATGTGTTCAAGAGGTGACCTTGAAATGTATAGAAATATATGGTCAAGGAGGAAGGATCAAAGCTTGTAAAAGGGGGAGAAGCAGTACGCATGAAGCGTAAAGAAAAGGAAACACTTGAAGTGGGACAAAAGGTTTATTATTGTTCACCGTTTGGATGGAGAATAGGCACAATTGCCAAGCGTTTGTCTAAAGTGGTTTATATAATCACTAAATGGAAATCGAATTAAGGTACACCGCGACCAACTGAAGAAGTACACTCTGAACATAAAATCTGGTGAATCTTCAGCAAATCCTGTAGAAAGATCATCGACTACAAGTTCTACACCCTGTTCAACAGGAACCTCACCACGAAGTCCGAGGAACTCAACGGACGATGATGTTTTCTATAGTCCAGCGACATCGTCACACCCAACACCGAGATTGATAGAGACACCACGCCGAAGCGGCAGGTTATTGTCAAGACCACGAATCAACTATAAAGTGTAAATTAACTTTTTAAAAAATGTAATAATTTTTGAATAAGCGAGGGGAAGTGATGTGTCTCAACCCAATCCATATAAAAGCATGTAAACGTATTCAATAAACCAGTCTACTCTCAACCCTCAAGTAGTTCATATACATTAGCATTCTCATAAACCAAATTTATTTTTTATTCAATTAATAAAGAGTTTGCCATCGTAGCTATTGATTTTCTTTATAAATCAAATTACAACAATTAAATGATCATTCCTGCGCGTTGCGAAATTCCAAACTTCCACTGGGTGGACTTCCACTTTGCGGCTTTAACAATGCTTTCGCTACATTCACTGCTGTATTTACTGCTGGTGACAATGGTGAGAAAAGAGAAGATAAACCTATTTCAAGAAGTAAAATTGCATCTACAGGTTCTCGGGGAGCTTCCTTAGAAACACGTACAAGAGGATGTGCTGAAAAAAAAATTAATAAATTTTTAACACGGCACAAAAAAATTATTAAAATTAATTTGTAATCTCATGATATTTACCCATAGTTTGTAAGAACAACAATTCAGCGAAAAAAATTGCAATGCGGAAACCCATCTCGACTGATGTATAAACTGCCACTAAATGAATTGAATTGATTTCTTGGTGCCTTTTATACATCCCACACAATAGTGTTTTTAGTTCATCTTTATTCTTCGAAGATGTTTTTCTTACATTTATCTTTATTTCAAATTGATGTCGATAATTGAGGAATAATTCTTCTACATAATGTTCCATAAAAATATGCATGTAAAACACAAATTAGGAAAACCCCAAAATGATGTATTTAAGAAGAGAGTAAAATGGAACTCGAACACTGTTAAAAATACTTCAGCTTTTTTAACTGAAAATTTCGGTCTCGATCTTCCACTGTTTTACTTTGGTCAAAAATTTGGTCTTTTTGACTAATTTTTTTGGTCAATATTTGACCATTTTTTTTTCATCGAGAGTATTTTGACTAATTTATTTGGTCGAAGATATTTAACCATTTTTTTCATCGATTTTAACCAATTCATATGGTTAGAACACTCACGCAAAAGGCTTTAACTGAATTATTTTGTCAATTTAATTGAAGTTCATCGGTCGTTTTGACCAATTCAAATAGTTGAAACACTCCGGCTAGGTGATTTAACTGAATTATTTAGTCAATTTCACTGAAATAGTTCGGTCATTTCGACCATTTAAAATGGTTGAAGCGGTCCTGCAATGTCACTTAACTGAATTATTCAGTCAATTTTACTAAAGCATTTCGGTCGTTTCGACGAAATAAAATGGTGGAAGAGCTTCGCAGAATGAAATTTAACTAATTCATTCCGTACTTCAGTCTTTTTGACAAATTAATACAGTGGAAGATCAGGACTGAATTATTTGGTCTCGGTCTTCCACTGTAGTACTTCAGTCTTTTTGACAAATTAATACAGTGGAAGATCAGGACTGAATTATTTGGTCTCGGTCTTCCACTGTAGTACTTCAGTCTTTTTGACAAATTAATACAGTGGAAGATCAGGACTGAATTATTTGGTCTCGGTCTTCCACTGTAGTACTTCAGTCTTTTTGACCAATTAATACAGTGGAAGATCAGGACTGAATTATTTGGTCTCGGTCTTCCACTGTAGTACTTCAGTTTTTTTGACAAATTAATACAGTGGAAGATCAAGACTGAATTATTTGGTCTCGGTCTTCCACTGCAGTACTTCAGTCTTTTTGACAAATTAATACAGTGGAAGATCAGGACTGAATTATTTGGTCTCGGTCTTCCACTGTAGTACTTCAGTCTTTTTGACCAATTAATACAGTGGAAGATCAGGACTGAATTATTTGGTCTCGGACTTCCACTGTAGTACTTCAGTCTTTTTGACAAATTAATACAGTGGAAGATCAGGACTGAATTATTTGGTCTCGGTCTTCCACTGTAGTACTTCAGTCTTTTTGACAAATTAATACAGTGGAAGATCAGGACTGAATTATTTGGTCTCGGTCTTCCACTGTAGTACTTCAGTCTTTTTGACAAATTAATACAGTGGAAGATCAGGACTGAATTATTTGGTCTCGGTCTTCCACTGTAGTACTTCAGTCTTTTTGACAAATTAATACAGTGGAAGATCAGGACTGAATTATTTGGTCTCGGTCTTCCACTGTAGTACTTCAGTCTTTTTGACAAATTAATACAGTGGAAGATCAGGACTGAATTATTTGGTCTCGGTCTTCCACTGTAGTACTTCAGTTTTTTTGACAAATTAATACAGTGGAAGATCAAGACTGAATTATTTGGTCTCGGTCTTCCACTGCAGTACTTCAGTCTTTTTGACAAATTAATACAGTGGAAGATCAGGACTGAATTATTTGGTCTCGGTCTTCCACTGTAGTACTTCAGTCTTTTTGACCAATTAATACAGTGGAAGATCAGGACTGAATTATTTGGTCTCGGACTTCCACTGTAGTACTTCAGTCTTTTTGACAAATTAATACAGTGGAAGATCAGGACTGAATTATTTGGTCTCGGTCTTCCACTGTAGTACTTCAGTCTTTTTGACAAATTAATACAGTGGAAGATCAGGACTGAATTATTTGGTCTCGGTCTTCCACTGTAGTACTTCAGTCTTTTTGACCAATTAATACAGTGGAAGATCAGGACTGAATTATTTGGTCTCGGTCTTCCACTGTAGTACTTCAGTCTTTTTGACAAATTAATACAGTGGAAGATCAGGACTGAATTATTTGGTCTCGGTCTTCCACTGTAGTACTTCAGTCTTTTTGACAAATTAATACAGTGGAAGATCAGGACTGAATTATTTGGTCTCGGTCTTCCACTGTAGTACTTCAGTCTTTTTGACAAATTAATACAGTGGAAGATCAGGACTGAATTATTTGGTCTCGGTCTTCCACTGTAGTACTTCAGTCTTTTTGACAAATTAATACAGTGGAAGATCAGGACTGAATTATTTGGTCTCGGTCTTCCACTGTAGTACTTCAGTCTTTTTGACAAATTAATACAGTGGAAGATCAGGACTGAATTATTTGGTCTCGGTCTTCCACTGTAGTACTTCAGTCTTTTTGACAAATTAATACAGTGGAAGATCAGGACTGAATTATTTGGTCTCGGTCTTCCACTGTAGTACTTCAGTCTTTTTGACCAATTAATACAGTGGAAGATCAGGACTGAATTATTTGGTCTCGGTCTTCCACTGTAGTACTTCAGTCTTTTTGACAAATTAATACAGTGGAAGATCAGGACTGAATTATTTGGTCTCGGTCTTCCACTGTGGTACTTCAGTCTTTTTGACAAATTAATACAGTGGAAGATCAGGACTGAATTATTTGGTCTCGGTCTTCCACTGTAGTACTTCAGTCTTTTTGACCAATTAATACAGTGGAAGATATTTGACCATTTTTTTCAGTGAAGGGGTGATTTAACAAATTTCTTTGGTAAGTGATATTAAACAGTTTGATTCAGTGAAGGAGTACATATTTTGTCCAATTCAAATGATTGGTACGCTTTAACTGAATTATTTTATCAATTTTACTGAAGTTCATAGGTCGTTTCGACCAATTCATATGGTTGAAGCATTCAGGAAATACGTTTTAACTGAATTATTTGATTAATTTTACTGAAGTTCATCGGCCGTTTTGACCAATTCAAATAATTACAGCATTTTCGCAATGTCATTTAACTGAATTATTCAGTCAATTTTACTGAAGTATTTCGGCTTTTCTGAATTCCACTCTAAAATGTAAAATCTTCAGATCTAACTTAAATTTGGGATGAGTCACGCAAACAGAATTTTTAATAAAAAGACAGAAAAAAATTTTTTCTTGGTCGAACTAACAAAGTCATTTGGTTAAAAGACAATAAAAGCTGAATAAAATTATAAAAAAAAGGCCAAAAAAAAATTGTCAAAAATACAGAAATTCTTCGGTCAAAAGTCGTAAAGCAACTCAAGTAACAGAATTTATTTGGTCGAAATAACAAAGATCTTTGGTTAAAAGACAATAAAAGCTGAATAAAATTATTAAAAAGGCCAAAAAAAAATTGTCAAAAATACAGAAATTCTTCGGTCAAAAGTCATGAAGAAACTCAAGTAACAGAATTTATTTGGTCGAAATAACAAAGATCTTTGGTTAAAAGACAATAAAAGCTGAATAAAATTATTAAAAAGGCCAATAAAAATTGTCAAAAATACAGAAATTCTTCGGTCAAAAGTCGTAAAGCAACTCAAGTAACAGAATTTATTTGGTCGAAATAACAAAGTCATTTGGTTAAAAGACAATAAAAGCTAAATAAAATTATTAAAAAGGCCAATAAAAATTGTCAAAAATACAGAAATTCTTCGGTCAAAAGTCGTAAAGCAACTCAAGTAACAGAATTTATTTGGTCGAAATAACAAAGATCTTTGGTTAAAAGACAAAAAAATCTAAATAAAATTATTAAAAAGGCCAATAAAAATTGTCAAAAATACAGAAATTCTTCGGTCAAAAGTCATGAAGAAACTCAAGTAACAGAATTTATTTGGTCGAAATAACAAAGTCATTTGGTTAAAAGACAATAAAAGCTGAATAAAATTATAAAAAAGGCCAAAAAAAAATTGTCAAAAATACAGAAATTCTTCGGTCAAAAGTCGTAAAGCAACTCAAGTAACAGAATTTATTTGGTCGAAATAACAAAGTCATTTGGTTAAAAGACAATAAAAGCTGAATAAAATTATTAAAAAGGCCAATAAAAATTGTCAAAAATACAGAAATTCTTCGGTCAAAAGTCGTAAAGCAACTCAAGTAACAGAATTTATTTGGTCGAAATAACAAAGATCTTTGGTTAAAAGACAATAAAAGCTGAATAAAATTATTAAAAAGGCCAATAAAAATTGTCAAAAATACAGAAATTCTTCGGTCAAAAGTCGTAAAGCAACTCAAGTAACAGAATTTATTTGGTCGAAATAACAAAGATCTTTGGTTAAAAGACAATAAAAGCTGAATAAAATTATTAAAAAGGCCAATAAAAATTGTCAAAAATACAGAAATTCTTCGGTCAAAAGTCGTAAAGCAACTCAAGTAACAGAATTTATTTGGTCGAAATAACAAAGATCTTTCCCAGTCGGCACAAAAGGTCATTATAAAGTCTAATGTGCCGAAAATGATCGTTAGAATAACGTTGATTATTCCTCAAAAATAAGTCATTTTACGTGATAATGGGGAATAAAAAAGACCCACGTTGAAAGTCAGTACACCGTCAGAATAACGTTATTGGCAGAAATTTCTGACCTTTTTCTTACGTTCTACTGACCTTTAATATTTGAGACCAAAAAGGGAAATTTTTGACATGGCATCTCAAAAAAAATTTCCCAAACATATTTCTCTCTCTAGCATACATGGTAGCATAGGATAATGGTGTCTTCTCTATTTCCCTACCAATATACCATATTTATTAATATGGTATATTTTACAAGGAATATTTATAATTTTTTTTTCGAAATTTCCTATATCTCAAATTTATATGCCGAAATACTTTACCGTCGCAAATAAGTCAAAAAGAACCTAAAATGGACCTTTCATTAAAAATTAATTATTTTTTATAAAAGTTTTTGAAATATTTCTGATGATGGAAAATAGACTTTGTCTTTACTGCTTATTTAAAATGTCTTAGTCATCCTTCCTATTGCTTAAAATGCTGACCCGGCTTGATTCAAAGGCAAATAAATATCCTGAATTTCGCTATTAAAATTATTGATACTCCCGGACACTTAAATCTACGCCATATCTCGTAGCTTAAAAATTTTTGTCACATATATTGTATTTGGCCGAAACGTTAAAATGAACAGATAAATGAAATATAATGTAGAGGAAAAAGAGCTTTTTTTTTTTAAAATAAATTTTATTAGGTATATTTTTAAATAGATATCATATATTTGTATATCAAAAAGCAAAGTGTGCATCAGTAAATTATTTTATGTAAAACGAAAACATATTAAATGCGATCAAATTAAATATTACTTAATCTTCAAGCAAAATAAGTTTTTACCTGAACCCATTTTCTCAGAAATATTTCTTTAAAAGTGTGTACCCAAAATGAAAACAGCCTAATACATTTTGTCTTATACGAATTATGACCTGCATGCCTGCAATAAACATTTAAGAGATAAGCAGAACAACCCTTGTAAACTGCAAAGCAAGGGCAATTAAATTGCCTACCTGGGAATAATTTAGAGTTTTTAAGGACCTTTATTTGTTTTGAAAAGAAAAATGTAAGATTTGGCAATTAAAGTTTATGCAATACATATTATATGCCCATAATGTATTTTTTCTCTTATTCTAGAAAAAAAGCTTAAAATAAACTGTAGGAAAATATTGCCATAAATTGATAAAAATCATTTCTATCAAATAATTTTATGTGTCTAATAGAAAAAAAATTTATGATCTTTTTTATTGAAAAGAAGACAGATTAATTATTCTTAATTTTGTGCACGAGATAGGTTTACATTTGAATCTTAAGAAATTCTATGCGGATTTCCTTACGTTCGGATGTCCTTTTTTGAACGCTCGTTTCCTCTTAGGGAATTTCTGAAATGGTCTTCCAAGCCACCTACGTACAATTTTGGTCATCCGCATAAGCATTCTTCCCTATTGTTATATGACATGCGCGAAATACTAAAATTGTGGCAATAAATGACGTATTTCTTAATGAACAAGACCTGGCGCACCCTCATTATGATCTCCTTTAACGATTTCATTGATCATTTTGCTCATTTTTATTGATTTATTCAAGGAAATCGTGAAAAACCTAAACCAAAACAAACGCCTGTCAAAGGTCAAAAGAAGAGTACAGAAATACAAAAAAGAAATATCCCACACAGTCCTTCTCTTTCTATCTCTTCCTCAACACCAAAGGTTGGTGGAGGGTAAGTGTACTTACGGTATTCTGACGTTGAGATTTCGGCAGGAATTTTAGCCAAAGTTGATGGAGGGTCAGAAATTTTGTGCTTTCTTACGGTATACTGACGTTGTTAAAGAAGAAATTGAAAGTATATTTTTATATAATAAATGAGATTCTTCTGCTCAAAAAAGCTTCTAAAACTATTTGCTCTCTTTCAAACAATCATTTTAATGCATTTATATGCCATTTTAATTAGTTTTTGATGATAGAAAAAATGATTGATTTTTCATCTTACTGACCTTTAATGACTTATTTCTGACGATATTCCAACGTTTACACAAAAAATTGAATTTATGCGAAAATATTGAAGTAAATGAAGCAAAAACGTCTTTTAATAGCTTTTTGATCATCTACAAATAGATTTGTAATGTTTTAATGAGTAAAAATTTGATTTCTGCAAAAATGACTAAAAATGCCTCAATTTTTACTGACTTTACTTACCAAATAATAACGTTATTCTAACGTTAGAATTTAGTAAGCTAATGACGAAATTCTGACCATTTTTTACGATAATCTAACGTTATTATAACGTTAATAAATACTAAGTAAAGTCAAAGTTATTATGTGTTAGCTGGGTTGGTTAAAAGACAAAAAAATCTAAATAAAATTATTAAAAAGGCCAATAAAAATTGTCAAAAATACAGAAATTCTTCGGTCAAAAGTCATGAAGAAACTCAAGTAACAGAATTTATTTGGTCGAAATAACAAAGATCTTTGGTTAAAAGACAATAAAAGCTGAATAAAATTATTAAAAAGGCCAATAAAAATTGTCAAAAATACAGAAATTCTTCGGTCAAAAGTCATGAAGAAACTCAAGTAACAGAATTTATTTGGTCGAAATAACAAAGTCATTTGGTTAAAAGACAATAAAAGCTGAATAAAATTATTAAAAAGGCCAATAAAAATTGTCAAAAATACAGAAATTCTTCGGTCAAAAGTCATGAAGAAACTCAAGTAACAGAATTTATTTGGTCGAAATAACAAAGTCATTTGGTTAAAAGACAATAAAAGCTGAATAAAATTATT